>NC_057853.1:106065063-106741063 GCF_015237465.2 Chelonia mydas | reverse complement strand
CTTTCCTTTAGGTGCTTGCCAGGGAAGGTTGCTTTAACTCTCACCAGAGCACCCTTGACAGAAGCTGCTGAATCAGCACATTCTCTGGCTGCCTTGCCATACTATCTTCCCAGCTAGAACTGTTCCTTGACAGCTTATCCCCTGGCACCACTTTCACTGTCAGGGCCTATGACAGCGTAGACTCTAAAGGGAATTTCACCCTGCATGCACAACAACATATTGTACTTCAACAACGCTATTTCAGGCTCTCCTACTTTTTATTAATCAAATCATAACACCCTTGTGAGATTGTAACAGACATGAGAAAAATCTTGGCTTGTAATTGACTGTGAAGAAGCATAGCTACTGATTAGACGGGACATATTTACTTACCTCAGAGTAAAATACTAGTAATAGCCAACATGCTCGCAGATACCTGTAAATGATTATGTCCTGATTGGCTACACTGAGTACCAAGAAAACTTTTCACCCCCCAACTTTTTGTTTGTTTGTCTTAAACCCCCAAGGACTAACAACTTCATCCCCACTATTCAAACATTAGTTTCAAAGGAAACAAACACAGCTATCATGTTATAGCTTTGAATAGGATTCTAGCCTAACTTTTTCAACAAGGCTTTCAATTGGTCAGTATTTAGCTCTCAAATCCATAACATGTTCACTTCAGTAGAAAGTAATAGCTGTTTACACCCATTTTCCAGAAAGCTAAAGTGAAACAGCAGTTGTATCATAACAGATATGATTTCTGGTCACCAAAAAAAGAGAAAGTGTACGATAATCAGTTTATGCGGTACCAAAAATATATACATTAACCAGAGATTAATGTCATTTTAATCCATGATATAAAAACAATCTTGGTATTTGTTTTATTTGACCAAAGCACTGATATCACAGCATAACTAGTTCTTGGAGACATAAAGGTTATTTATATCAAAATATGTTTCTGGCCCTAAATCTAGACATGTTATTTTTATTGGTTTGCTTCAAAGCATCAAATGTATCTTTGTATTCATTGTTGCTTTGGCAAACATCCTTTAAAACATTTTGTCTTCCAGGAAAGTGAATGTTGAAATATATACATAGAGTCCCTGTATCCAGTGAGACTTTAAAAATATTTAGAGTAAAAAATCCCTCCTGTATATTCTCAGTTTACACACAGAGGAATCAGTGACAGATTGCTCCTGGCTCATTGCTTGAATACAGTATAGAGTGTGGGTTTGTAAAGCCTACTCCTCTTGAAGAAAGAAGTGTATTCCACAGCCCTGGGTGTTGCCTATTTTCCAGTGTCAATGTTCAACGCCCAAGAGTCATTCTTTGGAAATGTTAACCCTGGAAGAGCAAACGATCTGATGGGAACAGTTTCATATTGTAGGTCTCAGCTAAATGCATCCACTCCTTTGAGATGCTTATGTAGCTGGACACAAAACTATAACAGGAAAGGAGTAGCTGATACAAAATTTCTTAATTTAAAACAGTCTTAAAGATGAACAGCATTATCCACTGCGCTATCATCACAGTTGGACTTGTCATATGGGTTTGAGGCATAAAATTATATTCACTTCATGCTTTATGTGATATAAAACTACTTAATTAAATGTTAATTTGCAGGAATTTAATGACAGTGTAAGCAGTTTTTATTATTGTTTATGGTTTGTATTACAGAAGTGCCTAGACCCCAACCAAGATCAGGACTCTATTGTGCTCAATACTGTGCAAACACACAGCAAGAGAGACAGTTGCCGTCCTGAAGAGCTTGCAGTCTAACTAGACAGACAGAGGATGAAGGAAAAGGTACATAACAGAGAAGACTGGAGACTGAGGCACAGAGAGATTAAGTGACTTGCCCAAGGTCACACAGGACTGTAGCAGAGCTGAAAATTGAAACCTAGATCTCCTGTCATAGTCCAGAGCCTTAACCACAAAACTATCCTTCCTCCTATACTGTACCATACAAATGATGGTGACTGAATCTGCTACTGAAATTAGTCAGGAGTCCCACATGAAAAGGACAAAACAGGTGACTGGAAAATGGGGTATAGTTGTTGTGACCTCCCTCTTCCCTATGGGGTCATTAAGAGCCTAATTTTGCAAGTGCTTGGTGTTCAGCTCCCAGTGACTCAAATGGGAGAGCAGTACACAGAGGGTTTTGTAGGACCAGTGCCTAGGATTTCAGGACCCTCCTTAGGATACTCTAAGTTATGCTCAGTGGGCCCCAATCCCTTCTCCCGAGGGTGTCGAAGTTCCCCATGCAGTGGGACTAGTGAGGTTTCACTGCACTGGAGGTAGAGGACAAGGAGACATCAGTATTGCCAACCGTGGCAAAATTTGGTGTTTTTCGTAAGGTCCCAGCTCCTGGAATCAAACCATCACAGGAAATGCTCACATTTCATTTTTTAAGATTTACCAGCCCTCGGGGTTGTAGAAGAAAGCTTGAATGTGTGATCCACCTGCACCCTAAAGTTGTAGAACCCAGGAGACAAAGAAAAAACAATCACTTATTTTAAAAATTCCATCAATCAATTTTCTATTTAGTCAAAGTCATGATTTATGGAGAACTGACTCATGATGATTTTTTGCATGTTTGGGGTTGTCAATTCTAATCTCTGTGGAGAACGTGATTCCGCACAGCATGGAACTCAGCTCCAGGGAGAGCCTGGGCTCCAATCACAGGAGCAGGGGCTGGGAAGAAGCTGCTATGGGGATCTTCCTTCCCTTAAGAAAGAGCACGGCTCAGGGGCTAGTTAGAAATATTGCTCATTTGTTTCCCTTCCTTCCCCTTTGGAGGGCTGCGAAAAACAACTACACAACACATGGGGTAGAAAAGAAACTGCACTCACTCCCTTGCTGCTTTGCCCCCATACCCTGCTTGGGGCATCTAAAAGGAGTTCTGTTCATGCTTACCCTTATTTCCTTTCTCCATTTTCCTTCTCCGCTTTTACCCATTGGACAAACCTGTTTATAGATTTTAAAGACCTCCACAATTGGGTATCAAGACAAAGGCCCAGCTTCTGCAAACACTTAGTTAATCTTAAGCACAGAAGAGTCTCCTTGAAGTTAAGAAGACTACTTATGTGCTTCAAGTGTTTGCAGGGGTATGGGTAAAACACTCTGACCTCAGTCTGAGTGAAGTACACTTTGCAAAGTGAAGCCACCTACACAGTGGGTAAAATTCAAACAGGGTAGTATGAGCCATACAAGGCTCCTAGGAGAGCAATACGATGATAGTTCTGCCATGCCAGAGTTTGGGCACTGAGAAGGGGCAAGTCACACCAATATCAAACAAGCTGACAGACAGGGCTGCTCAGAACATGGTTGAGAAGAGCTTACTTGCTCAGATCCACATGACATATGGCTTCACTGGGGTGAAAAGTGTTCTTAACTCAGGTTAAAATAGCAGAAGACATGGCAACTCAGCCTTTAACTCAGGTTAGCAGCTCGAGTTCAGCTCCAGCCTCCCCTATAGGCTTTAATTCATGCTCACCCGAGTTCCTGTGTCTTCACTGCTATTTTAACCCAAGTTAGCTTAGCTAAAATTTTCTTGGAAGGAGGGGGGGCAGTGAACACATCTTTATACAGATCCTGTAGCTTGGGGTAGGGATCTAATCTCCACAAAGCTTGATTTTAGCATTGTGCTCATGTTGGAAGGAGTGTATACTTGTCCTCAAATGCAAATTTGAAAACCGAGTTTGCAATGATAGTAAATTATTTTTATAAGTGAGTGCACTGAGCCATGGAGTTTATCCTGGTACACTGATAAAGTTACAGAAATTACACATACATTTGTTTGGGCTGTGTGACATTGTCTAATTAAAATAGAACCATGCAAATTATTATTGCTAGTACTGTTATATAATTGCAACGAATTTTATACAAAATATAACTCATGGCCAGAAAGGGTTAAACAGCTTGTAGACTAACTAACCCAAAGCCGACCTTTAAAGACATGTTAGAAATGGTAATTAGGGCCATTCTATGGCTAGGTAGGCTAGAACTTTGAAATGCAAACCTATATTGTTAGAAGTTAGAAATGATACTAATTGTGTGCATCTTAGATACTACCCATGTAAACAGACAGTTCCTGTCTGTCACTATAGCTACTCATTCAGAGATCAAAAGGGAATATTAACATTTAGATTAATATTGGGTGAAATAATGTCATTGTCTATATGTCTCTCTGAAGTTTTTGATAGACTGCCTCCTGGATAAATTGCCCTATGTTAATTTGTGTAACTAATTACTGGTGGTGTTTAGAAAAG
This sequence comes from Chelonia mydas, assembly GCF_015237465.2. Classification (NCBI taxonomy): domain Eukaryota; kingdom Metazoa; phylum Chordata; order Testudines; family Cheloniidae; genus Chelonia; species Chelonia mydas. The sequence goes on along the minus strand of NC_057853.1, from coordinate 106,736,810 downwards.
AGAAAGTTACATCAAAAGCCTATTGTTTACCCAGGACTGTAAGGTCAAGTGGATGCAAGAACACTGAATAAAAAGACCCTTGGTCTGGATCCTGTTTATCTCAAATTTGCTTGAGGCTTCCCCTGCATGAAACCTTAGCCACAAGGACTGAGATCCCAGTTCTGACTCTACCGCCCTAAAATATAAACATTGGACTATATAACCTATGGACTAAATTCTAAAGGAACTCTTTGCAACTACAAAGCTCACCATCTCTGCTATGTATCTGAACCTCAAGAATTGAACTCATGTCTGTATGTATATTGATCTTTTAACCCCCTTTTCTTTTTTAATAAATTTTAGTTAATAGGAATTGGCTGTATGTGTGTATTTGGGTAAGATCTGGAATATTAAATAACCTGGGAGGTAATGTGTCCGAACCTTTGGGATTGGTAGAGCCTTTTCTTTCATATGATGAAATAAGATATTCAGAAATCATCATATTTGACTTGGGTACCTGAATGGAGGCCTGAGACTGGGTTACTTCAAGGGAACTGTGTTTGGAATTCTGAGTAACCAGTAAGGTATAACAGAAGCTGTTTAGTGCTGGCTTGGTAAATCTAAGTATTGAACTATCCACTAGCTTTGGGGTTTGTCTGCCCCATTTTTTGCAGTTCACCTTAACTGAGTGACCTCAACTGGCTCCCCATTGGGACCCCGGTCACAGCCTGCATCTTATGCCCACATAGAGATCAACCTCATGAATATCTCTTGACTAAGGTCAAACGTGAGACCTCATTGCAAATTGAGGGAAAATGATCTTTCTAATGACTATTAGGCTCAAATTCTCAAGTAATAAATATTTGATTTTTCACTCATGAGGGCAGCATGATGGGGAGAAGGCACAGGATTACAATTCACTCTATCAGCACTTAACTCACACGGAACATGCTCAAGGTTCTACGAATCTCTAGTTCAGAAACTCTCTGGATTTTTTCCAGTGTGGATCAGAGATTGTTGTCTGGCCATCTCTCCTCTCTGATCACATGAACTGTGCCCTCACCCAGCACTCATTCACAATCGTACATCACTGTTTACATAGAAAAGTAAAATATCAGGAAAGTATTTAATATGATACACGTTTTGTCCTTTCCAAAACAAAACTCATACTCCATCAGTTTTTGTTCACCACTCTTTCTGCCCTGCTCCTTGGCACATGGTTCCCTGCCACCTAGTCTTGCTCTTCTCCAAATGCTTCCTTGCGACCTAACTCTCCATTCCCCTGCAGATGGTACAGTACTTTTGTTTTTCCTAATGTCCTTGCCCAGACCCCTTGTTGCTTGGGCCCATTACCTGTTCTTCTAAACTAACTACTTTAACCTTCCATCTCTTCCTCCACTTGTATTTCACCCCAGTTCCTGGATCCTTTTCTGGCAAATCCCACTAGTGGCTGGCAAAGCTAGTTCCTCTTGTTGGCTTCAGTTTCTGACAAGGTTCTTGTGCCTTCCCCTCAGCTGTAGCAGTAGCCTGCAGAAGAACCTAGAAACTGTGGTGAACCAAATACAACACATGGCCTGCCAGTCTGAAAATCCGTTGCGTGCAGAATGGTTTTGAAAAGTTATTCAAATCCAAATGTATAAGTTGTCAGACTTCTACAGTTTGATAAAAAGCACCCTCCACTCATTTTAATTTTGTGTCTAATTCCAGCAGACATCTGGTTTGGGTAACAGACAATTCCATAAATATGCTTATCATTGGAACGAATGGGAGGAACAGGCATACTTTAGAGCGAAGTTCTGTGGCTCTTATTTGTGCCTGCCAATGAGGGAATGAAAAGCCTCCATTGGTTAGTTAAGTACTAATTAGTCATGCTCATTAAATGCTTCACTACTAAAAATAACATCAATCTTTACTTTTCTGTAGCTTCTCTCATTAACACCAATGAGCCTTCATCCATTTCCTGACTAAACAGAGGAAAAAGGTTGAGGGGAAAGCACTTTATGTTTCTTTTCCATTACCTTTGAATTACAGATGGGAGTAATTTTAGACAATTTTAGACTCTCCAAAGATCAGCGATGTCCATTCAAGGCTGGTGTTTCATTTCTTCCAATATACCCGCAAGACTTCAAAGCAACCTTAAAAATAGCATAATGCATTACGAACAGGGTGAGAAAGAAGGAAGAGATAGGGGAGACCTTTGATAATCAGCTATTTTCATAGTATTGATAATGCTTCAAAGAGTCAACAGAAGCCTCAGAGCAAAACTCAACTCAGTAAGTCAATGCAGTTGCTTCAGCTGTAAATGAATTACTTTAAAGACATAAGAGTGAAATGCTTACACACACTCTAAAGGCCTTTCAATTAGTCACAGGACTGATGACAAAACCGTCTCATAATAGGTTCAATATGAGGTGAAAGTTCGGCAGCTATCCACATTTGGTGGCCCTGAGCAATCAAGTACATGCCTTCTCATCAACAGGCTCTGCAGTTATTTTAACACCATATGGCCAAATATTGAATAGGCTGCTGTAAAATGTCATTTTTTATGCTGTCCTCAAACTCCTTGACAAAGTTTTCCTCTGTCCTTAAAAATTGAAAGCTAAAATACAAAAGGCGCAAATATAATGCCATCACACTGTTACAACAACCAGCAGTTGGTGCTGTTATCTATTGTGGTGGAAACAGGGACTTGTAATGTATCATGGATATCAAAATAGTGCTTAGTTTTGCCAAAAGGACTCAACTTTAAAAAACTGGTGTTTTCAAGGAACTGAAAGGGGAAGTTTTAAGAGAGAATTTCTACTGTACTTTCAAGGGTTTAAGAGTAGTCCAGGGAATATTGATAATGTCTATTTGAAAATAGCTATGAAGTCTTTTAACAGGTCTGAAAAGGTTTCATTGACCTTTTATTTACCTGTAGAAGGGGTTTCCTCTACAGGAACATGGCTTTTGATTTCTGTAAGGTAGGCCTTCTCCCTATTCTTAATTGATACTTATATATTTAGGAGTTAGAAAAGTGGTGTCAGACATCTATCCCCTATATGTGTTTACACACCCTTCATAGCTATGTTTCATTAAAATACCAAATTTATAGCCCTTATGATTGCAAAGATAAATGTCTGAATATGAACCACTACAGTGGTCTTCACTGGCTCAGGCCTGGTATATGCTTAAAATTTCAGTTAACATTGCTGTGGTATTCAAAGGTGTGAAAAATCCTAAGCCCCTGTGTTAATACAGCTAAACTGACCTAACTACCGTTGCTCATGAAAAAATCCCTTCCATCACTGTAGGCTAAGTCTACGCTACAGGGTTGTGCCACCATAGCTCTGGCGCTGTAGTGTAGACATGGCCTCAGAGAAATGGCTGACTCTTAAGATTAGTGTTGACAGCATCAGGGAAAACTGTGTACCCATATCAAGTGCTTTCATATGCAAAAATACAGCCAAAAAATGGCAAAATAGCACTGGTCATAGAAGTGCAAACCCCGCTGAGTGATACTAAATGTAAGAATATCTTTCATAACCACAAGTCTAGTTACTACATAAAGGATCAGTCTACAACCTCCTACTTTCATCTGTAGGATATCAATTACAGATTGTGGCTGGTATATGGAGCTTTGGTCTCTATATTAATTAATTTAATTTGGCCCTTTAGCACTCCACAGTTAGAGAAAGGGCTTAATTTGCAGATTAAAACTTCACCCCTTTTAAAGATGAGCTAAAATAAAAAAAAATTGAGAAGCATTAATAGACACAAGGGAGCAGAGGTCCTACAAATTAGCTTTCAACTTGTGGGAGCCAAGAACTAGCCCCAGGAACATAAGCTATGTTTGTACAAAAGCTTGTAAATAACATCTATGTGTGCTCTTTAAACAGCTGTACATGTGGCTTTAACAGGCCAGTTTTCATCTAGAAGATGCAAGCTTCATCCCTTACTTTGCCTCCCCCTTTATGCCCTCCAAAAAACCAAACGGGTTAGCAGTGGTGCTGCTCTAGTTATTTTACATGACTTTACCCCTACTCTGCTCCAAAGAGAATGCTATATTTTATAAGAATCCTGCTCTGAGGCATTCAACAAATAGACATTCCTGTATATTTCAAACTTCTACCAGTGACTAGGAACATAAGAGATAGGTGCAAGAGGGTACATACAGACACCAACACAAAACTGCAGCTGGATCTACTACCATGACCACTTAACACCATGTTTGTTTTTTACAAACAGCTGCCCAAAAGCATTTGTTTCCTTCATGTTTCATTAACTCCTCATACATTCCAACTTGGCTTCCAACCATTAGTTGCAAATTTTCCCAGAAGAAAAAAACAAAGAATCTATAATTAGCTGTTAGTAAAATTTGATCTTGAATTTCTTTTCTAATGTTTAATTACTTTTGTTTTAAAATGTCTGCAAGATACGGACAAAAATTCCTATTTGAAAACTAACTATCCAATCAGATCAATACTAACTTCTAATTCCTTAAAGCCATCCTACTGCAAAACTTATGTTTACTCCGATACACAGGAATAAGAAGTTTTAGTGGAATTTTGATAGTTTACGAATACAGGCAGAACCTTGGTAGACTGATGCAGTAACCTTTCTTCCCATGCTACATACACATAGGGGACATAAAAAAAAAGCGCTAGGTAGGTGGTTGACAAGTAAACTCATTTGCTGGATAATGCAGCTAAAGTGATCAGTGGTCAAATAGTTAATAGTGACATTAAAGTTGCCATCATTAGACTTCAGGGTTATCAGAGTGAAATGAGGCAGAGTAAGCTGCCCAGAGTCATCATCTGAGATTGTTAGCACACTCTTTCTGAATCTGCTATCAGTTTACATTCAAAAACTAGAGCATTTGTTTTAAATGAAAACTTAATATATTACAGCACAGGATTGTGGAATGCATGGGGCCATGCTCATGGTACTAAACAACCATATTTGAACTCTCTTCAAAAAACAAAAACAAACATGCACTACCATAAGCCATTTAAAGCGGGTAAGTGCAGAATTAATCTTAAAACAGCATCAGAGCTGCAGTTACTGTTTCCAAATGTAAACAATGCCTTTCCATTACACAATTTATAACCAAAGCGTCAGTTAATTTTTCCATTGTGTGTTTAATTATGCATTTTTGCATGATTGTTTATAGACTGCTGCTTTAATGCCTGTGTACTTAGGAGATCAGGACTAAGCATGTGCTTTTTAACTACGTTGTTTTCAATTGCCAAATACATAAAAAGATGAGAAATTCAACTTACTCTTTAGACAAGCTGAATTCTATATTTATGTTTCAGCTGGATCTGATGGAAATTGTAGGCATCTCTTTACACAATTTGAGCTCAAACTGTGAGCAGCTACAGCAGGGATTTCCTGTAGTCACAAGGAATAGTACAAGAGCTGTACCTATGTTATTACAGGAAAAATGCTTAGTAATGACTGCAAGAGAAAGTTACTCAACTTGTGCAGTAACGATGGTTCTTCAAGATATCCCCCTATCGGTGCTCTACTGTAGATGTGTCTGTGTCCCCGTGCCTTGATTGGAGATTTTACCTAGCGGCGTCAGTTCGGCCCACACATACGCTCTTCCTCCCTCATGCTCTGCCTCGAGGCTAACTAGTGCTGCATGGGCAAACCACCTTCCGTTCCTTCTCTACTGCAGAGCCCCTATTGAGAACTCTGAAGTAGAGAGGAGGAGGGTGGGTTGTGGAGCACCCATAGGGACACACATCTCAAAGAACTATGGTTACTGCACAAGGTGAGTAACTTCCTCTTCTTTGAGTAGTGTCCCTATGGGTGCTCCACTGTAGGTGACTCCCGAGGAGTATCCCCAATGGAGGATTGGGACTTTGGAGTCAACTCCGTTATTGATGATAATAAGCCAAAGATAGCACTAGAAGCTGAGTCCCTAGTAACCACATAGTATTCTGCGAAAGTATGCGCAGACACCCAAGTCGCTGTCATGCAGATTTCTAGCATGGGAACATTTTAAAGGAAGGCAATGGAGGTGGAAACTAATCTCAGGGCATGTACAGGTGAATCGCATCATACGCGCATTTAACTTACGCGAATTCAACTATACGCGCTCGGCAAAAAAGAAAAACAACAAGATACCTGTAAATAGTGCGTGCGATTCCACCCATCATTCCACTCAATGAGCGTATGCCCCGGAGTGAGCGTGAGATGGGAGACGTGAATCTGCTGTTCCCTCAGGCAGTCTCAGTTCCCGCGTGCCACTCATAGCGTGAGCATCTCACCGCGCTGAGTGTGATTCTAGTGTTTAAAGATACTGTACGTATTGTTCGTATAACATGGCCCCTAAACGCAAGCCATCTACTTCATCTGGTGCTCAACCGAAGAAACAGCGATCTGTTCCAACGCTGGAGGAAAAAATGGCTGTGTTGGACTTATTGAGAGATAGTATGTTGGTCTCCAACGTGGCGCATAAATATAGCCACAACGAATCTAGCATCTGTGCCAACAAGATTCGAGAGAGAGAAATTCGTCAAGCCGTGGCATCAAGTGCTCCAATAACTACTAAGGTGACGAGCCAGGTGTGTGATAAGACTTCAGTGAAGACTGAAAAGGCATTAAACTTACGGCTGGAAGACATGAACCGTAAATGTGCGCCTATTGATGGCAACACGTTGCGAGAAAAGGCTCTTAGCCTCTATGCGCTGGTCAAACCTCCCACCAAAGAGGGACAGCCTTCTGATGAGAAGGAATTCAAAGCCAGCCAAGGTTGGCTTAACAGTTTTAGGAACCACTTCAACCTTAAAAACGTGCAGACTACTGGTGAAGCTGCATCTACCAATGATGAGGCAGCAAAAGTCTACCCCGAACAATTAAAGAAAAATCATAGAAGAAAAGGGCTGTCTTCCGGAACAAGTTTTTAATGCTGATGAGACTGGGCTCTTCTGGAAAAAATACCCAACCGCACTTACACTTCGAAATCAGAAAGACAAGCCCCTGGCTTCAAAGCAGCTAAAGACTGTGTTGTTTTGTGGCAATGTGGCTGGGCATTTAATAAATCCAGGCTTGCTCTACAGGGCTCCAAATCCCCGTGCCCTAAAAGGCAAGAACAAAAATCTCCTGCCTGTGTCCTGGCAATCAAATAAAAAGGCTTGGGTAACAGCAGTATTATTTCTGGATTGGTTCCACAAGTGTTTCATTCCGGAGGTCAAGCGGTACCTTGAAGAGAAAGGACTTAAAAGTCTTGCTGATCGTAGACAGTGCTTCTGGCCACCCTGAGGCACTCCGGTTTGCACATAACGACGTTGAAGTAGTCTTTCTCCCCCCTAATACAACCTCCATCCTCCAACCTCTCAACCAAGGCGTGATTCGCTGTTTCAAGGCCACGTACACGAGGTTTACATTCTCATGGATACGTAGTGCTATGGATACTGATCCCAATTTTAATGTGATGGAGTATTGGAAGTCCTTCAACATTGCCGATCGCATCACTTATATTAAACAAGCAATGGATGCAATCAAGCCTGAAACATGCAATGCATGTTGGCGAAACCTATGGAAAGAATGTGTGAATGATTTTAAGGGTTTCTCGACCATTGACAAAGAAGTGAAATGCATTGTTCAGGTGGCCAAGCAAGTGGGTGGTGATGGTGATCCTTGAGGAAGAAATTGAAAAATTAATTGAGAGCAACAGAGAAACACTGACCAACGAGGAGTTAGAGGAACTGATAAAATCGTCTACAGAAGATGAAGATAACAATGATGAACAGGAAGAGCCAGCAAGTTGGAATCTTCATAAATTTTCTGAAGTGTTCCAAGCAGCGAAACACTTGAATGATTTAATTTCTGAATACGATCCCTCTATGGAACAAAGCCTGAAAAATCACACATAGTATTACAGACTATTTGAGACCCTATCAAGAAATGTTTGAGCAGCTCAAGAGAAAACAGCGACAGTTGCCGATCACCATGTTTTTCAAGGAAAAATAACCAGCAGCAGATGAGCCTACTAAATCAACTTCTCGAGCTGAACCAGAGCCAACCACTTCATCTACGACTCACTCTCCATCACTCAAGCTCTCCATCACCTCCGTCTCCTGGATCAACATCAAGCTCTGATAACCCCCTGTAATTAAAAATACAGTACTGTAAAATTATATTTTGCATATATACATTGCATATACTCTATTATATACTGTACATTACTGTATACATTATACATATTACTGTACAGGGTTGTATACACAAAACCATGTACACTATACTGTACTTTATGAGCGATTTAAGGGATTTTCAAGGGTAATTTTGACTATACGCGATTTTTGCCTTATGCGTTGACTTTAGAACCTAACCCCCGCGTAAGATGCGACTCCACTGTGTATGGATTCTGAATGCAGGTAGCAAATTACAAGCATAAGAGCAATAGTTAATACTACTGGAGACCCATTTGGAAAACCTCTCAATGGATATTGCTTTACCTTTTGACCTGTCCGCAACTCAGAGGAAGAGCTTCGGAAATTTCCTAAAGAGCTTTGTCCTGTCCAAATAAAAGGCTAAGGCTCTCCTAACATCAAGCGTATGTAGTATATAGTCTCCCTGTTGCCACCATGAGACTTTAGGTGGGAAGGTGAATGAACTGGTTCATGTGAAAAGACAAGGTCACCTAGGGGATGAACTTCAGGTGCGGCCTCCGAGTGACTTTGTCTTTAAAGAAAATTGTAAAGGGGTGTGTGTGTGCCATTAATGCTGCTATTTCCTCTATTCTTCGTGCCAAGGTGATGGCTACTAGGAACATGGTCATCATTGATAGATGCTAAGAGAACAAGTGGCAATAGGTTCTACTTAGGCTCTTTAGAACTAGATTTAAGTCCCATTTAGGTTGGAGCAGGGTGCCTGGTTTTCAGAAAGAGGTTTTCTATGCCCTTGAGGAATCTCTGTCATTGGATGGGTAAAAATAGAATATCCCTCTATCATTTGGCAGAAGGCTGTTATGGCCATAAAATGTACCTTGAGGGAGCTAAGAGATCCCCGTCCTCTTCAGGTCTAGTATGTAGTCTAGCATGAAGGGGACGGAGGAAGACACCGGTGGAATTTGTTTGGAATTACAACAAACCTGGAATCTTTTCCATTTTTTCAGGAAAGTGCATTGGTAGCTGATTTTCTACTGGGTAATAATACTTCTGCTGCTCCGTGTAGGTGCAAGCTTTCTATGTTGGAACCATGAAGGAGCCAAGCCTTGAGCTGGAGGATCCGTAGGTTGGGATGGAGGGTTTGTCCGTCATTCTGGGAGAGGAGGTGAGGAGTGGGTTGAAGAGGTACTGGTGGACACATTGCTTGCTGTGACAGGTATGGGTGCCATAGTCTGTCTCAGCCAGGTGGGAGCAATCAGTATAACTTTTGCCTTTTCTCTCTTTATTTTTAATCAGAACCTTCAGTATCAGAGGGAACGGAGGAAAAGAATATAAAAGGCTTCTGTCCCATGGGAGGAGGAGAGCATCTCCTAATGAGTGTTTCCTGAGGCCGGCTCTGGAGCAATAGAGTGGGCGTTTCCTGTTCAGGTAAATGGCAAACAAGTCTATTACTGGGGTTCCCCAGTGATCCAATATGCAGTGGTGCACTGCTAGGATCATTTCCCATTCATGGTCATGTGAGAACTTGCGGCTAAGACTGTCTGCTACTTATATTCTGTACTCCCGGCAAGTAAGTGGCTGATATGAGAACATTGTGGCAAATGCACCAATTCCATAACTTTAGTGGTTCCGTGCACAGGAAGGATGATCTGGCGCCACCTTGTCAATTTACGTAAAACATGCACACTATCTTGTCTGTCATAATTTTCATATGAGTGTCCTTGATTAGTGGAAGAAAGTGTGCACAAGGATTTCTGACCGCTCTTAATTCTAAGAGGTTGATATGAAGAGTCGACTCTGTGGGGGACCATTTGCCATGAACCTCTGGGGCTCCCCAGCCTATTAGGGATGCATCCATTGTTAGGAGCAATATGGGGAGGATGGTGCTGCTTGAATGGGACCACGGCACAGATGTTCTTACCACCATTTCAGGGAGTGTTTGATCCTGGAGAGTATTGACAGAGGTTTGTCTAGTCTGTTTATCTGGAGTGTAGACCAACCTGATCCCGGCTTAGGCACCTCATATGTAGTCTGGCGTGAGATGACAAAAATATGCATGCCACCCTGTGCCTGAGAAGCTGGAGACAATGTCTGGCTGGTGTTTGTGGGTTGGCTTGAACCGTCTATGAGAGTGATCAGGGTGTGAAATCTGTGTCTGCAGAGGAGTGCTCTAACTTGTACTGATTTGAAATTGGCCCCTATAAACTCCAAGAACTCTACTGGAATTAAGGTCAATTTTTAGGCATTGATTTGCAAAGCCAACTGTGAGAATAAATCCATAGTCCTTTGGGTGGTCCGTAGGACATCTTTGAAGGAGTGGGCTCTGGGGAGACAGTTGTCCAAGTAAGGGTAAATCACGATCCGATATACACAGATGAGCAACTTCTACAGAGGACCTTGGAGAATACTCTGGGTGAGGATCAGAGACTGAAGAGAAGTATTTTGTACTGGTAATGGTCCTGACCTAAGACAAACCTGAGGAATTGTCTGTGGGATGGCTAGATTGATATATAGAAGTAGGCATCCTGGTGGTCCAAGGCTCAGAAACCGATCTCCCTGCTCAAGAGATGAAATAATCACTGCTAATGTGATATTTTTGTGCCTTCATGTATTTGTTCTGTGCTCTTAGATCTAGTATGGGTCTCCAACCTCCTTTTTTCTTGGGAATTGGAAAATATTGAAAATAAAAGCCTTTGCCTCTGAGGTATACAGGAACGGGTTCTATGGTGCCTAGGCATAGAAGGTGATCCATTTCTTGTCTTAAGTCTCTCATGAGAAGGGTCCCTGAAGACGGATGGAGAGGAAGGGTGATGAAGTAGATAGAGTACCCATTGGAAATGATCTCCAAGACCCATCTGTTGGAAGTTAGGTTTCCCCAATTTCGGAGGAAAAGAGTGAGGCGACATCCAAAAGGGATGCAGAAGACCTGTAGGTTGCATTTGATGTTGTGAGGAGTGGCCTCTAGGGCCGCGACCAAGACATCAAATCTGGTATTTCGAGGACATGGGCTGAGATACTGAGGACTGAGGGTCTGATCATTTTCGCTTTTGAATCCTAGCCCTCTTTTGCTGTGGCTCATAGCCCTGGTCTACACGACGAGTTGAGGTCGAATTTAGCAGCGTTATATCAATTTAACCCTGAACCCGTCCACACGACGAAGCCTTTTTTTTCGACTTAAAGGGCTCTTAAAATCTATTTCCTTACTTCACCCCCAACAAGGGGATTAGCACTGAAATCGGCCTTGCTGGGTCGAATTTGGGGTACTGTGGACGCAATTAGACGGTACTGGCCTCCGGGAGCTATCCCACAGTGCTCTGCTCTGGACAGGACTCTCAACTCAGATGCACTGGCCAGGTAGACAGGAAAAGGCCCGCGAACTTTTGAATTTCAATTTCCTGTTTGGCCAGCATGGCAAGCTGCAGGTGACCATGCAGCATCAGGTGACCATGCAGGTGACCATCAGCAGAGGTGACCATGATGGAGTCCCAGAATCGCAAAAGAGCTCCAGCATGGACCGAACAGGAGGTAAGGGATCTGATCGCTGTATGGGGAGAGGAATCCGTGCTATCAGAACTCTGTTCCAGTTTTCGAAATGTCAAAACATTTGTCAAAATCTCCCAGGGCATGAAGGACAGAGGCCATAACAGGGACCCGAAGCAGTGCCGCGTGAAACTTAAGGAGCTGAGGCAAGCCTACCAGAAAACCAGAGAAGCAAATGGCTGCTCCGGGTCAGAGCCCCAAACATGCCGCTTCTATGATGAGCTGCATGCCATTTTAGAGGGTTCAGCCACCACTACCCCAGCTGTGTTGTTTGACTCCTTCAATGGAGATGGAGGCAACACAGAAGCAGGTTTTGGGGATGAGGAAGATGATGATGATGATGAGGTTGTAGATAGCTCACAGCAAGCAAGCGGAGAAACCATTTTTCCCTGACAGCCAGGAACTGTTTCTCACCCTGGACCTGGAGCCAGTACCCCCTGAACCCACCCAAGGCTGCCTCCCGGACTCGCCAGGCGGAGAAGGGACCTCTGGTAAGTATACCTTTTAAAATACTATACATGGTTTAAAAGCAAGCATGTTTAATGATTAATTTGCCCTGGCATTCGTGGCTCTCCTGGATATACTCCCAAAGCCTTTGCAAAAGGTTTCTGGGGAAGGCAGCCTTATTCCATCCACCATGGTAGGACACTTTACCACTCCAGGCCAGTAGCATGTACTCGGGAATCATTGTAGAACAAAGCATTGCAGTGTATGTTTGCTGGCGTTCAAACAACATCCAATCTTTATCTCTCTGTGTTATCCTCAGGAGAGTGAGATATCATTCATGGTCAACTGGTTGAAATAGGGAGCTTTTCTTAAGGGGACACTCAGAGGTGCCCATTCCTGCTGGGCTGTGTGCCTGTGGCTGAACAGAAATGTTCCCCACTGTTAGCCACGGGGAGGGGGGCAGGTGGAGGGGCTAGCCACGCGCTGTGGGGAGGCAAAATGCGACCTTGTAACGAAAGCACGTGCTATGTATGTAATGTTAACAGCAAGGTTTACCATGGAAGAGTGTACCCATTGTTCTAGAAAATGTGTCTTTTTAAATACCACTGTCCCTTTTTTCTCTCCACCAGCTGCATGTGTTTCAAAGATCACAGGATCTTCTCCTTCCCAGAGGCTAGCGAAGATTAGAAGGCGAAAAAACGCACTCGTGATTAAATGTTCTCTGAGCTCATGCTGTCCTCCCACACTGACAGAGCATAGACGAATGCGTGGAGGCAGACAATGTCAGAGTGCAGGAAAGCACAAAATGACCGGGAGGAGAGGTGGCGGGCTGAAGAGAGGGCCGAAGCTGAAAGGTGGCGGCAGCGTGATGAGAGGAGGCAGGATTCAATGCTGAGGCTGCTGGAGGATCAAACCAATATGCTACAGTGTATGGTTGAGCTGCAGGAAAGGCAGCAAGAGCACAGACCGCCGCTACAGCCCCTGTGTAACCAACCCCCCTCCTCCCCAAGTTCCATAGCCTCCTCACCCAGACGCCAAAGAACACAGTGGGGGGGGCCTCCGGCCACCCAGCCACTCCACCCCAGAGGATTACCCAAGCAACAGAAGGCTGGCATTCAATAAGTTTTAAAGTTGTAACCTTTTAAAGTGCTGTGCGGCCTTGTCCTTCCCTCCTCCACCACCCCTCCTGGGCTACCTTGGTAGTTATCCCCCTATTTGTGTTATGAATGAATAAAGAATGCATGAATGTGAAGCAACAATGAATTTATTGCCTCTGCAAGTGGTGATTGAAGGGAGGAGGGGAGGATGGTTAGCTTACAGGGAAGTAGAGTGAACCAAGGGGCGGGGGGTTTCATCAAGGAGAAACAAACAGAACTTTCACACCATAGCCTGTCCAGTCATGAAACTCGTTTTCAAAGCTTCTCTGATGCGCACCGCGCCCTCCTGTGCTCTTCTAACCGCCCTGGTGTCTGGCTGTGCGTAACCAGCGGCCAGGCAATTTGCCTCAACCTCCCACCCCGCCATAAACATCTCCCCCTTACTCTCACAGATATTGTGGAGCGCGCAGCAAGCAGTAATAACAGTGGGAATATTGATTTCGCTGAGGTCTAACCGAGTCAGTAAACTGCGCCAGCGCGCTTTTAAACGTCCAAATGCACATTCTACCACCATTCTGCACTTGCTCAGCCTGTAGTTGAACAGCTCCTGACTACTGTCCAGGCTGCCTGTGTACGGCTTCATGAGCCATGGCATTAAGGGGTAGGCTGGGTCCCCCAAGATAACTATACGCATTTCAACATCCAACGGTTATTTTCTGGTCTGGGAATAAAGTCCCTTCCTGCAGCTTTTAAAACAGACCTGAGTTCCTGAAGATGCGAGCATCATGAACCTTTCCCGGCCATCCCACGTTGATGTTGGTGAAATGTCCCTTGTGATCCACCAGTGCTTGCAGCACTATTGAAAAGTACCCCTTGCGGTTTATGTACTCGCCGGCTTAGTGCTCCAGTGCCAAGATAGGGATATGGGTTCCGTCTATGGCCCCACCACAGTTAGGGAATCCCATTGTAGCAAAGCTATGACCTGCACATTTCCCAGGGTCACTACCCTTGATATCAGCAGATCTTTGATTGCGTTGGCTACTTGCATCACAGCAGCCCCCACAGTAGATTTGCCCACTCCAAATTGATTCCCGACTGACCGGTAGCTGCCTGGCGTTGCGAGCTTCCACAGGGCTACTGCCACTTGCTTGTGAACTGTGAGGGCTGCTCTCATCTTGGTATTCTTGCGCCTCAGGGCAGGGGAAAGCAAGTCACAAAGTTCCATGAAAGTGCCCTTACGCATGCGAAAGTTTCGCAACCACTGGGAACCTGTGCCCTTACGCATGGGAAAGTGTCGCAACCCAGACCTGCAACACTATGCGGTCCCACCAGTCTGTGCTTGTTTCCCGAGCCCAGAATCGGCGTTCCATGGCATGAACCTGCCCCATTAGCACCACGATGCCCACATTGCCAGGGCCCGTGCTTTGAGAGAAGTCTGTGTCCATATCCTCATCACTCACGTCTCCAGGCTGACGTCGCCTACTCGCCCGGTATCGCTTTGCCAAGTTCTGGTGCTGCACATACTGTTGGATAATGCGTGTGGTGTTTAATGTGCTCCTAATTGCCAAAGTGATCTGAGCGGGCTCCATGCTTGCCGTGGTATGGTGTCTGCACAGAAAAAAGGCGTGGAACGATTGTCTGCCGTTGCCCTGAGGGAGGGAGGGGCGACTGACGATATGGCTTACAGGGTTGGCTTACAGGGAATTAAAATCAACAAAGGGGGTGGCTTTGCGAGAAACTGAACGGCCCCCCTCAAGGATAGAACTCAAAACTGGGTTTAGCAGGCTGCTGATTTCACAGAGGAAGGGAGGGAGGGAGGAGAAAATGAATACAAAACAAATCTGGTCTATTTCTTGTTTTGAGCCACTTCATCTATCTTTATACATCTTGCTGGCAGCAGAGTGTACAGTACGACTGCTAGCCATTGTCAACACCTGGGTGCTCGGCAGAAGATGGTGCAGTATGACAACTAGCCATCACCTTCTGCTAGCTGCAGGTTAAAAGACAGTGCACTGCCAGTAGGACTCAATCGCCATGAGACGAAACAAGGGAAATGACCTGGCTGAGTCACTCCCATGTTTGCCCAGGCGCCCGGTTAAAAGAGCACCAGTCATAATGCACTGTCTGCTGCCAAAAGGCAATAAACTGCTGCTGTGTAGCAATGCAGTACCACGTCTGCCAGCACCCAGGAGACATATGGTGACGGTTAGCTGAGCGGGCTCCACGCTTGCCGTGGCATGGTGTCTGCATAGGTAACTCAAGAAAAAAGGTGCAAAATGATTGTCTGCCCTTGCTTTCATGGAGGGAGGAAGGGAGGGAGGGAGGGAACGGGGGCCTGACGATATGTACCCAGAACCACCCGCGACAATATTTTAGCCCCATCAGGCACTGGGATTTCTACCCAGAATTCAAATGGGAGGTGGAAACTGCGGGAAATGTGGGATAGCCACCCACAGTGCAACGCTCCGGAAGTCGACGGTTGCCTCAGTACTGTGGACACACTCCGCCGACTACATGCACTTACAGCATTTGTGTGGGGACACACACAATCAACTGTATAAAAACGCTTTCTACAATTCAACCTAATTTCGTAGTGTAGACATACCCATAGTAACACTATGGTGGTGGGTACTGGGGTAGCCAGGATCTATGGGATGACTGGGGACTGAATTTCCTTTTCTGTCCTAGTGTGTAGATCCCTAGCAAGTGTAGTGAGGCTCCGAAGTCCTTGAGTATGGAGTGATGAGTTGGTCTTGCCTGCAAAAAATTTGGAGCCCTCAAAAAGGAGGTCCTCAACAGTCATCGGCATCTTCTTCAGCAGTCCAAGACGTAACCTGTCACATCACTGTTGTAGATACTGAGTGGGCTGCTGTATCCACGACATCTAGTGCGGTCTGGAGTGCTGTTCTCGCTACTAACTGTCCCTCGCGTATGATGGCTTGAAACTGTTCCCGTTGTGCTTCTGGCAGATGATCAATAAATGCATTACATTTAGCATAGTTCATATGGTCGTACTTCGCCATTAAGGCTTGGTAATTAGCAATCCTGAATTGCAAAGTCACCAAGGAGTACGCCTTCCTATCAAATAAATCATGTCTTTTCCAATTTCTGCCATAAGGGGTGGATTTAATATGATGCTGTTGGCCATAGGAATTCACAGCGTCCGTAACGATGGAGTTAGGTGGAAGATGTGGAAAAAATAATTTTGCATCCTTGGAGGGCACATAGTACTTTTTATCAACCCTTTTACATGTTGGAGTGATAGAGGTTGGCGTTTGCTAAATGACCTTAGCAGGATCCAGAAGTACCTTATTGACAGGGAGAACAATTCTCGAGGTGGTGTGCAATATATCTATCAACTTGTGGTGGGTTTCTTTCACCTCATCAAAAGGAATTTATACTCTGCCACCCTTTTTGTGACATCCTGAAACAGTTTAAAATCATCCACCCTGGATGGCGGAAGGGGCATCACTGCCTCATCAGGGCAAGGGGGATATTTATTGGTGGCATAGCCTCCGCTTCTAGTCTGGCCCTACTGCTCCTCAAACCTTTCCTCTTGAGGCTGTGGGGCTCTAAATATAGAGGCTTAAGGAGACCATCTTATTGAGTCTCAGCAGGAGACACTAAATGCCCAAGAAGTATTGTGCCTGTGGGCTTCCCTCAGGTCCCAGTATGACCACTGGGGTGGGGGAAAGGGCATGGGTGGTGGTACCCACAAGTGGTCATTCCAAGAGGGTTGAGGCTCAGACTGAGCATGCAACTGGGAGAGCCCTGGTTGATGTAGAGATGGACCATGGTGTGAGTATAGTGAGAAGATATCATCCTTGTCACTATTTGAGTCCTTGCTGGATAGTGGTGGAGCTGGCAAGGAGACTGGAGGCAAACACCATGGTACCTGTGGTGATTCTGGGGATCAAGATGTGCTGGTACCAAGCAGCAGGGACTCTGGAGTCTCATTCACCAGGAGATCTCAGGAAAAACAAAATTCCTGTGGTACCGTGCTGATCAGTACCATCAGGGCTTGTTGGTGCAAACTTGCCCGTACCAAGGAAATCAGTGGAGATCTTGCATGAAATGGTTGGTCCAACAAGGATTGTTTGGAAGTAGTTGGTACCAAAAGTTTCCCTGTCAGTACCGCCTTTGCAGAGATAGTGTGGTCTTTGCTCTTGCCTTTGACAGCTGGTGCCGCCACCTCAGAGCCTAAACCCTTCAGGTCTTTATGCTTATAGGCAGTATCTGCACTGGAGGAACCATACATCCTATGGGTACTGTGTTTCGGAGTCATCAGTCCAGAGATGACAGATCACAATGGCAATCTCCTCTGGCCGGTCAGGGGTCAGTTTGGTTTCCTCCTTGGCTCTCCCTCCTTAAAAGTGGAAGGCTCTGGGATGATCTTTGCCATGGAGGGGATTCAGGACTGGGGTCGGATGCTGGTTTAAGAGCACCCCCCTCCATGAGGAGAAGTTTCATCTTTAACTCCCGGTTCTTTCAGGATCTAACCTTGAATTGTTGGCAGAAAGTACTCTTCTGAGGAATGTGAGCCTCTCCAAGGGACCAGATGCAGAGGGAGTGTCTTCACTGCAGGAGAGGCACCGTTTAAACCTGGGGAAGCCAAGCCTACCCCTTACTGGGGGTGATCCCCAGACGGGGTGTGGAAGGGGGAAGAACAGCAATAAGGGGGGGATACTAATGGAAACCCTATATAACTAAGAAAAAAATTAAGTGGAAACTAATAGGAGTTAAGAAGCTAACTCTATACTGTAAGGTAAAGAGAAAGATGACTATTTGGTCTCAGTTACTTCTCGACTGCCCTGGCCTGAGAGTGGTTCACCTGCACAATGCTAGTTAGCCTTGAGGCAGAGCATGAGGGAGAGCACACATGCGGGACAAACAGATACTGTTACCTAAAATTTCTGATCAGAGGTGCAGGAACACAGACATCTACAGTGGAGCACCCACAAGGGCACTACTCAAAATAGTTAGGAATACACGCATGTTTCCATTCTGGAGGGTCTTTTTCAGTTGCTTATTTATTTGTCAAACTTACCTTTGAGGTTGAAATTGTCTACATTTGTTTTCAGGTTAAGTGATTTTTGTCATAAGTCAAAAGGAAAAATGGTTCCACCATTTTGATGTGTGGCGAAAAAACACTTGCAGTTAAAAAACTGCAAGTCTTCTTTTGGAACTGACTGACTAGGTTCACCAGGAATTGGTTGACGTGAAATTTGACAAGACCTAAATCTCTAGGTTTTAAATCTGGGAATAATCTGTTTTGATCTGTCTGAGAAGAAGGTTTAAAAAAGACACTTTGTATATGAGCACAGTTATGCAGTAAAAATAGTAATCTGCTAATGTTGGAAAGGTATTGCACATGAATATAAACATGGTATAAATTTGCAGTCAACTTACAATGTAATAGCTTCCTACTGATATTGCACTAGCAGGAAACTAATTCATATCATATGTAGATGCAGGGAGATTTGTGAAGGTTCAGATTGCATGAAGCAGGGTTTTGAAAGAACCCTGTCTAATCTATTCTAAAATAAATTTCAGTGAACAGAGAGCTCTTACTTGCTTCACTGGAACAACAATATTGTGCAGGACAGAGCATTTCAATGCTATCCACAAAATAGTTCTACATGATAAAAGAAATTTATCACTATTCACACATGAAGCACTCAAAGCTCAAAATGCCAGAAGGTAATGTTCCCCACTGAATCTTAACTCCGCCCCTTGTGTAGACACAGGATAGCCTTTAAGTAGTCAATCATACTACTTTTTATGCAGGACCCAGCCTCATTCACTGCAAAAGTTAGTTGATATCTGAAATGAGTGAAGTAGTTTCAACACAATGATCTCATCAACTTTTCACAATGAACAAGGAATGGGACGGTCCTGCAGAAAAAGACAGTAACTGAAGACTATTGGAATTCATATGCTCAAGGAGGCAGGAGTTAGGTTTCATGTGCAACTTTAAACTTTGCGACATTAACGTATTTAACAGTGATCTGTATGAAATAAATATTTTCAAATTATATGTATATAAAATACCTTATACACATAAATGTATGCACATAGTTTACACGGTCAGTCTTGTATTATTGCTAAGAATTTACAGTAAGAGGTAGAGGCAAGACAACTTAAATGACAATACAGGATAAACCATTTATAACTTTTTGCTTTTATTTAAATGTTTTCTGAAAACATTGATTACAGCCTTGCCTCAAGTTCACCATCAACTTCAGCCACGAAAGCTCAATGGTTGTTTGAAATCCGAAATCCTAGTGGCAAGGGGTAAAGTAGTGGTTGACTTCGGCAACTGGAGAGCATGGTGGATCACAGCATAGTCATTCATAAAAACAAAATGGTGCAAGAGGCTCTTTGGTGCCAAAGAAAACGAAAGGTAACTGTCACTGGTGTATTTATGAACGTTATTGAGAAGAAAGCAATCAAAGTATAAACTCTTCCTCACAATACTATGGAATCAGTCTAAAGACACTGGAGACTCCTGTACCTTGAGTATTCTGCAAAGAAATATCAATGTTAAAGAAAAGCTGTATAAAAAAGAAACCATTAGAAGAAATTAATTATCTGAGAGAGAAGAATACTGTGGCTCTCAGGAGGAGAGGAAGAGACATCAGTTACAGCCCAGTCCTGCAGTAGCCATATCAGACTTCTAAGAAGATCTGTGTGCTGACATCTTGCAGGATCAAGGCCTTAGTTTTCTTCCCAATTTCAGTTGGGTGTTTATGTGGTGATGTACCTGCAGCATCTAAATATTGAGTAAACTCATGAAAGAGCATACTGCTCAAGTCACAGTACAAACTCAAAACACATCAACAATTTTACTGCTTTAGTTATATTCCAACACCTAGCCTTAAGGAGAAACCCCACTCTTCACATGGAAGCAAACAAACCTTAAAGTAACTTGCAAATTCAAATAACTCATGATTCATTAAATATTTTTAACCAGATAAGCATTATAAAAAGTCAGACTTATTTGTGAAATTTATAGACTACAATGTATTAGCCGATCTTCGCTTAAAGATATACATATATACAAAATTTAGACAAATTTCTAGCTTGAGTAGAACAGCAGGTAAAGAAGAAACAGAGAGATAAAGGGCCAACTTCTGCCATCACAAGCACTTGGGGTTCCACATTGACTCCAGACACTATTGCATGCGTAAGGTGTGCATCAGAGTTGTATATATGTATCTGTAGGTATAATTTAGCTCACTGTCTAGTTTCTGTTAGAACTCCTTCCTTTCAACTTGATCCAAGAGATAAGGTTCTATAAGTGATTTGGCTGCAAAAGGAATGAATAAATCATTCGATTCTCTAAAACAGTAATATGTGTAGTCATTTTAACTACTTGGATAGATTTATAATATTAAAGCAATTTTCCATTTCAAAATCCTATTCTAACTTGAAACTAAAATAATATCTATGAAAGAAATAGAACAGACTAAAATATCAGGATTCTCAGACTCTCTTCTGGAATTGTAAACCCTTTAAATGCAACAATCCATTTTTAATGCAAGTTTACTTCACTGGACTATCACAGCATGTCCTATATGCTTTTTGAAATCAGTGCTTGTCTCAGTGTATTCAAATATACAGCTGAAACATTTGCACCCCCTAGCTGTCACAGGTAAAACACAGTACTTATAGCTAACTTACATTCATTTTCAACTTCAAATTTATTGAGGCAGTTTATATCAATGTATCCATAAAATAATTCAGAAATAACCCAAGTATACCATTTAAACATCTTCATGATTTATCCATTTATACACTCAGTACACAAACAACCCAGCCTCTGTACAGGTTCATCACATGCAAACCACCCATAAAGACAAAAACTTTAGTTAAAAATAAGTCACAACTCAGTGTACTGTTTCAACTGCATCTCCATTTACCAAATGGCACATTGAATATTCTGTAAAATAAGATGTTTTTAACAATCTTGTTAAAAAATCCTTGGGCAAAATATTTCTAGACTTAAAAAACATCCCAAGATTTTTCAAAACACTCAAGATACTATACAACTTATAATAACCTTGAAATAGGCTTACAAGGTTGTTAACGAAGGTATTTACATACCCGATAATGTAAAGCAAAAATTCAGATTTCTAATGACAAAAAGGTGATGCATTAAAGATTTATGAAATTAAAATTAAGGCTCTTTGTATAGTAATTTATGTAACTTTACATAATAGCCAACTTTGGAAATGTCAGTCTTGCACATTCTTGTCAGTCTACTGCATTTAAAAGCAGTAGAGTTTATTAAGTATTACTTTGAATAATTACAAGCTACTTCTATGTTTGAGCATGCTTTTGAAACATTGTAGTTATTAAATATTTACAATGTGTAGCCTTCAAACTTTATGTAAAAAGCACAAGTATGACTGCCTGACTAATACAAACACCATACTTGCAAAAACATTTTGCGTCTCAAAATTAAATGCAATTACTAGAGTTTTAAAAAGCAAACCAGATTTGAAAAGTTTTAGTATGTGCCTGAATGTGGACAGCAAAATTTGCTCAAATAACTCAGACAGTAATGTTTTTCAGCTTGGATTGAAAGTTTATTTTGTATCAGACTTCAGTTTCTTTAAGCATATAGAAAAATTAAATATTTAAAAAAAAATATTTCCAAGAGCATGTATGTTTTCTGAATGATGCCCTCATATTTGTTGAAAACCCACTACTGTCTTACAGGGTGTAATGACCGGTCCACAGTTAAATTTCAGGATTTGTGTTTAACTGAAAGCAGCTTACTATATTTCAAATGTCGTTTCTCTTAAAAAGCACAGGGATGTAAAACACTGAAGACAGAACAAAAAAAATGGAATGGTAATCTAAGGATCAAATTCATTAGCCATTTATCCTACTATATCAAAATTTGTAGTCAGAATTGTCTTTATTGACTTTATTTTAGTTTTTGTACACAAAGAAAAACATGTTCATATCCATCATGAACAAAAACTTAAAAAGGCAGAACTAGAAGACGTGTGTTCTTCACCAAAGCAAAGCTGTGCTAAAGGTTCCAAACATTTCCATTTTTAAAATAAATATTTTCTTCTTCCGGTGTCTACATTCCAGTCTTCAGAGTATCACTGGAAACTGAAGCCTATCATGAAATACACACGTTTAAACAGAGTCCCAGCTCACTGTGTTTGGTAACTTGCCATACCATATCCAGCTTGGTTAGGTATTACAGGAGCACCTTGTCCCTGGGCAGGCTGAGCACCAAATCCACCCATCCAGGCAGCAGATGGAGATTGGCTTTAAAAAACAAACAAAAAAAGGCAAGCCAATCAAGTTATTTACAAAGAGACACAAAATTTGATATTGCTTCTGTTACCTTCTATTCCTGCCAAGGTCAAAAGCTTCCCAACTTCTCACAAAAATAATGCACATACAGGAAGATTTTAAAACAGGTTCTCCTCCTAAAATGTGCCTGCTTCTGGAAAAAACCACAAGCCAAGAAACCTACATACTAGCTGCATGGGCTAGCAATCTCCAAAGCAGAAAGGTATTGTTCAAATACATAAAAGGGAATTATTAAACGAAATCAATTTTAAAATGCCCCCCCCCCCCTTCAAGTTAAACAAAACAGACAATTTGGTTTGGCTCAGATGGAGAAGAAACATTCTATTATTTTCAAGAGCTCTCTGGACCCTGTACAGTTTTCTTATCTACAGGAGATGATGACCTGGCAACTTGTCAGCATTTGGAGCAACTTAATTTTATAAACTCAATATGTATCACACCTTTTCCATTAATATTCAAATGCAAGGAAGATTTAAATATAGTATTTAGGGAATACGTTAATCAAATTAGACAGATTTTGTGTAGTACTTAAATATAAATTCTTCCTATAGCCACACTCAAGTTTCTTTGGCTTTATTTCAAATGCAACATAATCAGTCTGAAGCCACTTAATTGAAGAAACACACTTGGGTACAGACAAACAATATGAACTTCTCCACTGATTTTACAGCAAGAGTTAACATTATTCCAAGAGCTGTGCAAACTTCTATCAACATCACTGATGCAGATGTATAAAAAAGGAAAACATAATGGAGACACATCTGGGTGGGAGAGAGGGAACACGCTGGTAAGTCAGCAGTGAAAAATATTACTGTGAAATCCTCAGGAGAATATTACAAAATTAAGACAATGTTTAAAAAACTGTTCTGGACATATATTTTAAATACTCTTAAGAGCAGATGAACGATCAGTTATGTGGTCCATGCCCTTCAGAGTTAGTATGCCACTTAGGTAAATGCTTTTGGGTTACATGGCATTATGACTGCTCTCAGCTACATTGTTGGTTTTTTTGTTTTTTAAAATAATCGCCACCCAACAGCATTGCAAATCATCTGCTAAGTTCTTTTGAACCAAGACTCAGAGTCCACCAAGGAAGCAAAATGTGTCTACCAGCCATCTTTTATCTCAGAACATCAATATACACAAAATGTTGAAACAAGTGCATATGCTAATGCACTGAATAACTCCTCAGAGAGCATGACATTCAACAGACTTAAGCTTCCTAGTGAAGAGGGTTTGGCCGGAAAGGCTTGAAGCAAGAGCACTCCTGATACCAAATTAATCTGAAGTGGGGATCACAGAAAAGTTTTAACATTTTTGGAGAACTGCAACACAACTTTTTAAAAATATTTGAAACAAGTATAATCACTTACTCTACTCCAAATCCTTGTTGATTCCATGCTTGACCATACATTCCATAAGATGGTACTTGCCATCCATTGGCCATATATTGCCCGTACTGCTGTGGATTTCCATAGACTTGACTCCATTGCCCCCACTGACTGTAGTCAACCTAGGCAAAAAAAAATAGTTCATAGTACAACTCCTACAGACATATTAAATTTTAATATGGCTGGCAAGGGCAAAACCTTAATCTATGGTGTTATGATACCGCTGGAGTTACAATTCTTTGCTTTAATTACTGAAAAAAGAATTGCCTTTGCAATAAGGAATAAGGTTTCAATAGCACCATAAAATATTTGACAGGGGATGGAGCTAGTCTTCAGTAGCTCAATTAGCTAGAATTCAGAGATTTCCCAAAGCTGCTTCCCATCTTGAATCATACAAGAAGTTATGTTCCTATAAAGTTGCAAGCCCAACCTTGTAGTGAACCGCAATGTGCGCTACCAAAAAGACCAGACCACGCAATTTCACTAATTGTATTAATTAATAATTTATTAATAATGTATCAATGGGGAGAGATAATGGTCTTACACTTAACACAGCTGGCTTATGCAAAAACACTCAAACTACTAAAAATAGATTTAAAATGTAATTACCTGTTGGAAGTTTTTAGTCATATCAGGGGATTCTTTACCCCAATAGCATTTAACAACATGTCCTTCAATTGTAGTTCCATTGACTGAAACAATAGCATGTGCTGCACTTTCATGGGTTGAAAACCTAGAGATAAGATAGAAATGAAATTAACACTATGTTTTACTATAATTGATAGTGCTATTACTTTAAAGAACTGTGACTACATGCATGCATCACAAGTAGAGCTGGGTGAAAAATTGTTGGCTGAAACTCTCCTCCCATCTCTTCCTCCTACTCCCCAAATACAGATTTGGGTCCACCGAAACATGTGAACGTGTGTTAATTCACCAAATTAGTTTTTAAAAGAAATCCAAAACTTTGTTTAGAAATTTACTTCAATTTCGTTTTTATTAACTCAAAATCTAAACAAGTTTTGGGGTTTTATTTATTTTTTTCCACTTTTCAGTCTGCTGAAAGTTTAAAATGTTTTGTTTCGGGTTGACCCAACCTCACCCCCAATGACTAGCAAATCAATAACCAAAAAACAAAAAAATAAAATAAATCAGATATTCAGACAACTCTAATAATAAGAAATGCAAAAATCTTACACCAAATTGAGGCTGCCTTTGTAAGCCTTTATTTTCTGAGGAGCAAATGCCCATAACCTTTAAAGCTTCAATTTCTTCAATGTATACTGCAAGTGAGAGCTTTTAATTTAACAGCACTGCTAATTAAAGTACATGTTACAGAACAATACATGAAATACTAATATATTGAACAATCATAGATTTAGTTTAACAGCCTTACCTGACAAATGAGTAACCTTTTTCAGGAAAAACTCTTATTTCCATAATCTGTCCAAATGGTGAAAACGTCTGCCTCATAAGTTGATCTAAAACAGATGATATTTTCAACCAATTCATTAGCAACCGTGGGGCTGCAAACTCATTAGTTGTTTAACACGTCCCCCGTACCCTCAATAAAAGTGAATCATACCTGTTAGTCCAGAGGCAATTCCTCCACAGTAAACAGTACAATTTTTTGGACTTGACTGATTTACTACATCTTCAAATCTCAGCTGTTTCGTGCTATCTATACACAGAAAGGGTCATTTTCAAACATTAAAACAGGATCTGCTTTCCAATAATTTTTATATAATTACAAAATTATACATTTGACAAATCTGCTCAATATTTTAAGACAAATCAACAGGAAAAATAAGAAAGATAATGATTTAATATACTAGGCCTTTTATTCCTGAATATCTGGGAGTCAAACACATACTAAATTACAAGTTAAGTGAATTTGGTGGCTTAAGTGTATTGCTAACTGTACATTGTAAAGTCCAGCATAACAGTACATGTGCTGGAGAGCTAATAAAAGGTTAACACAAGCATCTTACTTTCTTGTGTACTTTTAGGAGCAGGTGGTTTTCGTGTTGCCCAGTTAGTTCTGATCTGACGGCCGCCCAACCACTGGCCTCCCATGTGCACAATTGCATTTTCTGCATCCTGAAGGACATCAGAATTAAGACTCATTCAACATGCATGGACAAGGAGAGAAGATAGGCAAGCCTACTACTTTTGAAAATGTACTCATTTGTCACTGGGATTAATTTACATATAACAGCAATACCAGTTACTAATAAAGTTACTGTCGTTTTCAAGATTTGGGGCATTTAATATATTAAAGCAGCGACATCATAAAACTCTGCAGTAACAACAAAATCCAGTAATGAAAAAATTACTTCACTAGTGAATTGCTATTTCCAATGCACAGAATACACAACAGAAGACAATGGAAGCCATGTATATAGCAAGGATACTATACCTAGACAAGCAAACAAAAACAAAGCCTATAATTGAACAACAAGTGATCTCTTGATCAATGTTATATGATTACCAAAAGCAATCTTAAGTAAAATAAAATAAACCAAAATATAAGAGTTTAGTTATACAACGCTCAAATGATACTATAATTAGTCTTACCAATAACTATATGGGGAATGTAGTATGCAAAAAAGCATTAATAGAAACAGATGGAAAATAACAAGAACCTATTATACTTGGATATAGAAAAATTCATAATTATGAATTTCCTTGATCTTACTGCTTTATCTACAATATTCATAATGAATACATTTCTGACCCACAGATTTCCAGTGTGACAAATTATGTATCAAGAAGGAATTGCTGCAAAAGGGTATTGCATCTTCATGTTCAAAACCATCATCAACTTGGTTGCATATTGGTTAAATTTTGGTAGTAAATGGTGATGTAAGAGGAAATACTACATTTTGAGAAGGCAGAACTGTAGGTAAGAGGAATTTGCAAAGCTGAGATCTACCCCACCTTCTCTACCACCCAACCTAACCACCTCCTATTACCCATTTTTCCTGCTACAGCCTCCCATTTGCCCCTTCATGGTATTCAACTTATATCACCTCTGAATGCAGTCCAACATTTACAGAGCCATAAGAGCAATCATCATCATACAAAGACGGAAAATAGACAGTCCATAGCCTGAACAGCTTAATTCAGACATAATTCACAAGCGCACCACTGAATGCAGATACTTTGAAGGAGGAGAGACAGGGTCACATGGCACACAGTTTGGAAGACTGTTTCAAAGTCATGAGGGCTAGAACAGGTTCCATCTCCCTGAACTACAAGGTGCAAAGCTGAGAATATGTGGGCATGAATCAGAGAAAATTGGGAGGAACTTAAAAGACAAAAGCAGGAACAGTAGCAGATGAGAGAACAATCCTGGTCCTACAGTGTGCTGAGCACTTTCAAGAGAGAAAAGCACAAAGCACTCAGAACTTTGTAGGACTGCCTCTAAGTGTTTCATATTTTTGGAAGAAAATAAGACTCAAATGTGATAGAGAAAGGGAGGGATACCAGAGAAGAGTAGGCAGGCACATGCAGGAAGTAATTTTAAAACACTTTTTTACACTTAAAATAAGCAGTGGCTGATCTACAGAGACTAGCACTCAAGAAAGTAACAAACCCAACCTATCAATTAAGAGTTTTATTGTTTTTTTAATTAAAATATCTGGTACAAAATTATGTGGTCCTATTTGACACTAAGAAAATACCAAGTTCCAAACTGAACTGTACTATTCACTGGTACACTCTTAAAAAAGAACAATCAAGTAATTTAGGCTCTACATACATATAAACTGTCTAAGCATTTTTTCTGCAGGGCTGAAAACCGAAACAACCTTATGATAATGCATGAGAATCAGAAAATAAAAAAAGACATATCTACTTTTGCTGTCTGTACTAAGGAATGCCAATTAGACAAAGCATAAGTGGTAAAATGTAAACTAGAGTTTCAGTGATTTCAATTTTAATAAACCAAGGTTTCTTAATATTATTTTCATCATGGAATGTCCTTTTAACTATGAAATCACTGAACTTCATTTCAACATTACAAAAATGACAAAAAACAATGTGAAATACTTCCAACAACAAAGCACTAGATATGTTTGTTATAATTCTGAGCCCCTGAAATATTTGTACATTTGTCTCTTTTTCAATACACAGAACGAGCTTAGGAAGGCAATATGGAGCTATGTAAACAATCCCTCAAGTACTTCTGTATAAAAATAGCTGTTGTTTCTCATAGCTACCTTGTGTGGGCAATTTCTTTCACAATATGTTCTCAGATATTCTAGTTAACATATGGTATAACTTAAAATTACTCTTTATAAAAAGCACCTTGTTGCCATAAATAGTGAGGATGTATCATTAACTATGGACACTGTATTTATTTAATATAATTCTAAAAAATAAGTTTAGCAAGCCTATTAAAGGGCTAGTCAATGTAAGTCACTTCTGTCTGGAATATTTTTATCCATTACTACTATATTTAAGATTACAGGGGGAAAAAAAAAGAATCTCTTCACTTTTACTGTACGTTTACCTTTTGTTTGACAGTACTTTGTTTATAGTCAATTTCAATATTTTCCCCTGAATAATCAATTCATTTCCCTTAGGAAAGGGATCCTTAGTAAAGGTATCACAGCAAAAGAGGAGGGGAAAAACTTTTTTTAAAAAATGGAAAAAAAACCACTGGTAAAATTACAAAAATTGGCAGGATGACTCTGGCAGGATTAGTACCTGAAACTTTCAACCTTTTTTTTTTTTTTTAAAATACAGAGGACTTCAAGTCTCTTTAATAACTGCTCTGCATAAATACTGGTCTGTATAAAGATTTTTCCTGCAGCATAGTTACTCACCAGTTTATTATAAAATGATACAAAACCATAGCCTTTTGATTTTCCAGTTGCCATATCTTTAACTACCCGTGCATCCCTGTGAAAAGAAGCACAGCTATATGAGGGAATTATTATTAACCTTCAAAATAAAAACTAAAAGGAACCACACACACTGTATTGTGAGCATATTTGTTTTTCTTTTTATAAATTCAGTTAGCCCTAAAACTATAGCCATTCCTGAACTCTCCCTATTGCTTCTTTACCTGTTAGAAAAAAGCAGTAGGACAAAAAAATAACATGTAATAAACATGCAACCTATCCACATAACCTCTTCTGGCTAAAACTAAAATGTTCAAATTCGAAGTTTAAAAAGGAACAAAGTTTCCTTTTCTAATATTCTATTAGCTAGGGTCCTCTAAGGTTTACTGTTCTATAAATTACTGTAACAGTTCTATCTACTTTACCATGCATTTTCTAAATAGTTAAATGTCTTCTGCCTAGTGATACAAAATATATGAAATATTAAAAAATTGAAAAAGAGGAAAAAAAATAGGAATTAAAAGGCATACATGGCCTGGTTAACAGATTTCTTTATTTTTCTTGGTCAATTCTCTACCATCATTTTGGAGTTTGGGCAGCTGTAAATTTTGAAAAATTGACATTTTCAGAAATTTAAGAAAGGATAATAAAACTAACAACAATGCTAAGCACACCAGTACGAAAACAACAAATTTACACAGAAATTTTTAGTGAGTAAGTTAAAATGATTGGAAATATAGAACTGCACTGAATATAGAATGTTAAAATGTAAATACTAAAATATGTATATATAAATAATGTATAATAAGAATAAATAGAAATGAGAAAAAATCTACAACTGAGTTCCAGTGTGCACAGTTCCTTGCAGTTAGCCTTCAAGATCCTGTCCATTCTTATGAGCAATTCTGCAAAATAACCAGAATGCTATTACTTTTAATTGTGACTTGGACTTTAGAAAAACTGCAGGTCTCAGGTATAAATATAGACTGAGAAATAGAAACCTGTATTCTTTTTATATTGATTTTTAAACAGTATTACTTACCACATTTAGAGATAAAAAGCAAAGTAAACAACAAAATAGCAGAAGATAAGAAATAAGGTTTATGGTTCATTTAAAAGCGTACAGAGCAAGAAAAATGAGAATTTTTGTTCTTAGCAGAAATATAGTCCTGTAAAGTAGCACAAAAAGTTCACGTGTAATTTTTTTTTAAAAGGATTTTAAAAAGAAAGTGATATGAGATCAATGTACTTTTTGAAGCCAGTACCTTATTCAAAGAGACATACATGCTTAGCACTTCAAGAATTCTTGTAATATTTAACATGTTCAATTAAAACACAATAGATGTTTTGAAATCTAATCTCAAATATGTAATATAGATAGGTATTTATCCCTTAACTGACAGAAGTGTGCACAAATATAAACAGCATTTTTTCATTGAAATACAGCATTTTTAACTTAACCCCCCTTCGATTAATTGAAAAGTTATTTCATAGTTCAGGGGAAAAAAAAAAAACAACTTACATTTATACAAGATACGTTCACAACTTAGCTAAGTTTTACAACTAGCTACACTTACTGCATCTCAAAATAATACCTTGATATTTACCTGCTTTCCTATACTGCCTATAGGCAAGTCTGATGGAATACACACCACTTGTAATTTTTGAAATCACTATTCTGCACACAAACACTAAGCAAAAAAATTAGTTACACTAACAAAAGCTGTTGATTTGTTATTTTTCTGGTTATTCAATTAAAAACTGCAATGACCTTTATATGTAAATTAGGTTAAAAGCGTACTGCTTTCAGCTGGATTGGAGAACAAAATTCATTAATTGTATTTACAAACATGTGATGCACAACCTGAAATGAAGACATCTCACCACCCACCCTAATATAATGAAAACCTTATCGCACAATCTGCAAAAAGATGAAGAAATACTATTTCAGACAAAAAACAAATTTATGCTAGTTTTCCCTGAAATGACGTTTGCAGTATTGATTATGATACTTACGATATTTTACCAAAAGGAGCAAATGCTGACTTGATGTCTTCTGTTGTTATTTCTGGACTTAGATCCCCAACAAATACATGGAAGTGATCTGCAAATAAAGCATTATATAATCAAATATTTAACTGCTATCTAGTAATTTAACTCCTTGCATACTTCTGAGAAAGTGAGTCTTAGCAAAGAACTGGGATCCAGGAACTCCGAGGAAATTTAATTCAAGGATTCCATCAGACATTCAACAGTAATTTAACTTCTCCACCTCAGATTTTTAAAAAGACTCCAGAGGTAATCCTGGCAATTACTGGCCAGTAAATTTAACTTCAGTACCAGGCAAATTGGTAGAAACTATAGTAAAGAACAGAATTATGAGAGCCACAGATGAACATGATATGTTGGGAAAACATCAACATGCCTTTTGTAAAGAGAAATCATGCCTCACCAATCTATTAGAATTCTTTGAGGGTGTCAAACAAACATGTGGACAAGGGGAATCCAGTGCATATAGTGTACTTGGACTTTCATAGAGCCTTTGACAAGTTCCCTCAACAAAGGCTCTTAAGCAAAGTAAGGAGTCACAGGATAAGAGAAAGGTCCTTGCTTGGATCAGCAATTGGTTGAAAGACAAGAAACGAAGGATAAGTATACATGTTCAGTTTTCACAGTGAAGAGAGGTAAATAGCAGGGTCTCCCAAGAATTTGTACTGGGACTAGTGCGGTTTTCAACATATTCATAAATGATCTGGAAAAAGGTGTAAACAGTGAGGTGGCAAAGTTTGCAGATGATACAAAATTACTCACAATAATTAACCCAAAAGCTGACTGTGAAGAGCTACAAAGGGATCTCACAAAACTGGGTGACTGGGCAACAAAATGGCAGATGAAACTCAACATTGATAAATGCAAAGTTATGCACATTAGAACACATAATCCCAAATATAAATACAAAATAGCGACTAAATTAGCTGTTATAAATCCAGAAAGAGATCTTGGAGTAACTGTAGTTCTCTGAAAACATGTGCTCAATATGCAGCGGCAATCAAAAAGCTATCAGGATGTTAAGCACTATTAGGAATGGGACAGATAATGACAGAAAATATCCTAATGACACTATATAAATCAATGGTACACCTACACCTTGAATATTGCATGCAGTTCTGGTTGCATCATCTCAAAAAAGATATATTAGAATTAGAAAAGGAGAGAAGGGAAACCAAAATAGCTTCCATATGAGGAGAGGTTAAAAAGACTCCGACTATTCAATTTGGCAGACACAACTAAGGGGGGATATGATAGGGGTCTATAAAATCATGAATGGTGTGGAGAAAGTGAAATAAGGAAGTGTTATTTACCCCTTCACATAACACAAGAAATTGGGGTCACCCGATGAAATTAATAGGCAGCAGGTTTAAAACAAATAGAAGAAAGCACTTCTTCAAACAATGCATCATCAGCCTGTGGGAACTCATTGCTGGGGATGTTGTGAAGGCCAAAAATATAACTGGATTCAAAAAAGATTTAGGTAAGTTCATGGAGGATAAGTCCACTAATGGCTAATAGCCAAGATGGTCAGGGAATCAATCCTATGCTCTGGCTGCCCCTAAGCCTCTGACTGCCAGATGCTGGGTCTGGACAAGACAGGATGGATCACTCAATAATTGACCAGTTTTGTTCATTCCCTCTGAAGCATCTGGGATTGGCCATTGTCAAAAGACAGGATACTGGGCCACATGGACCATTGGTCTGACCCAGGATGGTCATTCTTATGTTTATTTCCACCATTTGTAAAATAGAGTAAAATACAGGGAATGTTTTAAGATTTCAATTGTAAAACATGAATGTGGGTATTTCTTCTATTAAAACTCAGCATGAGAGGTAAAATACAATGATATTTAGACGTGTCACTGCAACCTATTCTTACACTAATCGCTATACAAATATTTCACAATGTAATACTGCGGTATTACTTACTGGATGTATCTTTTTTCTGGCTACTCGGTGTTGTTGCCCAGTTTACTTTGACCTCCTGAAAATAAATGTAAGATTTAGCATAAATGCATAAAACTAGAAATTAATGTACACTCAAAGGCCACTTACAAATATTAACCTACACAAATTCTCTCTTTTAGAGGAGAACAAGAGTTTTTTTAAGGCATCAGAGGATGTATTGATCATTTTCAGTGAAATTCTTCACATCATAATTTAAATATTTTACATAAATCTAATTTCTTAAACCTTAGCATTTTTATACACAACTTACCTTTCCCAAAAT
The DNA here is from genome assembly GCF_015237465.2 of Chelonia mydas. Taxonomy (NCBI): domain Eukaryota; kingdom Metazoa; phylum Chordata; order Testudines; family Cheloniidae; genus Chelonia; species Chelonia mydas. The sequence goes on along the minus strand of NC_057853.1, from coordinate 106,703,783 downwards.
TTTTCTCCCATTCATAGCAGCTAATGCAGCAGCTGCATCTCTGTGTTCATAAAATTCCACAAAGCAATAAGGGTCATTGCTTGTATGCTGCAAAACAGAAAATCCAACAGAAGAGTTGACCCTTCTGCTATCGGGTTGCTGAGAAAAAAATCCAGGAAAAAATATTACTTATAGCTAGAAACTTTAACAATGTTATTTCATTAGTATAAGATAACCTTTAAAATAACATTAAGAATGTAATACATTGAACTCTAATTTTTAAAATTCAACTCTTTTCGAAGATACTTCAATTATACTGAAAAATGTGGACATTTCTTATCAAGGTTAAATCCATTTTTTAAGTCTTCATTTAGCATTAGTCTACTAAGCTTAACACATACCAGGTTACCTGCAGAGGGGAACAATGGGTTTGGGAAATTCTGCATCTTTAACACATACAAAGAAAGCCTGAAAGGTTTATCATGTCCCTCCTGATTGACAAAATCTTTCCTTTATTTGCCAAAGGACTCCTTGGTAGACCAGAAACCTGGAGTGGGAGCTCTCTTAGCTCGAACAAGTGAACATATTAAATCTTGTCAACAGTTGGATGCAAATATCTTTTAAAGGAGTCAGTGAGTTAACAGTAAAGTGTAAAAGTGACTAAATATCCTCTCTTCACAAGTGGTCAAGTTTTAGTCTCGATGCTTGTGATATCATAATGCTACATGATCTCCAATCATCCATACTGTATGCTAGGAACTGCTGGGGTTGGAAAGACCTGAATTTCTAATGTAAAACCAAGCAGACAAACCTGTCGGACTTTCTTTAGACATTTTGAAGCAGGGAAAAAGAAGGGTACAAACAGCCCCATCTGCCCTTCAGGTCACACTTAAATAATACTAATTGCTAAACAGTTTTATTAAATAAAACAGATATTAAATGTAAAGAAAGTCAACGACTTCTGAGAAGCCAATCAAATCGTAATCATTACAGTATGAAATTCAAACACTAGATTTTAAGCTTTGTGAAAAATGTTTGCAGCGTGCACTAAGCTGGGGAGTTTTACATTGGGATATCTGCATTACTGATATTGCATGTACAACCCCAGGACCAAAGAACTCACAAAGCAAGTTCTGAAAAATAGCTAATTTAAAACAAAATTAAGTTCACTTTAAGAACCCCATTTTCCCTTCTGTCTTCTTTCACATGGATAGGAAATTTCTGTTGTAAATTAATTGCTAACCCACCATGCTCTTGCACAGCAGCACTTTCTCCAGTAGTGCCAGCAAAAATGTGGAGATTGGGTCTTTATTTCACACTGCTTTAACTGTTATTAGCCAATATGTTGGTTCATATACGAAGTATAAGATACAAAGAAATGCCTATTTAAGGGATATGTGCTCAAATACAGTTTCCAGAGGGATATAAAGGAATGCAGTCATTCACTCACATCTCTGATATTGACAAAAGAGAACTGGATAGTCAGGCCCTAAAGTGGCGCTAAGGGACAATAAAGAGGGCAGAAATAGCCCTCCAAAACACCCTCAATACAGGGCATCTGCCAACTGGTGCAGAGCCAACACATGGGCTCTACGCTGGCCCTCCTCTCAGCCCTTATGATAGGGACATGTCAGGAGGAGGACAGGATGTGGCTGGGGGCCCTGGGAAGCATATTTTAAGAGTTAGAGAAGCCATGAGACTGCACTAACCACCAGGACTGGGGTAGGTCCCCAGGTGCCCCAGAACACCAGATACAAGTAAGGCTTAAAGCCCCCTTTCTCTCTCTCCCCCATCACATTCCTGCTGCAGGAAGAGGAAGAATGGAGGAAACTCAGGATCCACAGTGCATGTATTAGAGTTTATTCCTCCATTAGAAAATGCCCCATTTTCACCCTCGTTTCAAAGAAAGGGCCTTTTAAGGAGTGATTTTGGGTACCTCTGTTTTTGGGTGTCCAATTCAAGATACCTTTAAGGGTCCCAATTTGCAAAAGTTACTGAGCAGCCACCCTCTGAAAAAAATCAAACCCATTCAGGGCATCTCAAGAAGGGCACCCAAAATCTTTAGTTATTTTTGACTATTTAGTCCATGTCTTCTACAAGCGGGATAACAAAAATGGAAACACAGAACTGAGAGCAAAGTAAAGTAGCATGCTAATTAGTCCTGGGGAAGAAACTACGCACCATCACAGATGGACTCATTCAATACTATCTCCACTCGGGGGAGATGAGAAGTAAGTTGGTGACTAGGTCTTGAGCAAGAGGCTCTTAAATAGGAGAGCTAGTTTAGTGCCCGTGAAAAGATGAAAAGTGCTCTGATTTTAGAGAGAAGGACAGGATAGGCAGGTGCAGCTCAACCTGTATCCATAAGTATAGTTTTCCATGTCTTCCCCTGCAATACACCCACTATTCTAGTTCTGGAAAAGAGTCTGCCAGTTGAATGTGAATTATGTACTCATTTTCAAGGTGTACAAATGGGAACAAGGAGTAAAAGTGTTTTAAGGCACCTATTACCCAAACTAGGTTTGAAATGCATTTCCACAAATTAAAGTCTGTTGTACTGACCTACTGTACCACCAGCATAATATTTCCATCTAAATCTGAATGAAATGCAATTACCACAGACATTCAGACATTTGCAGTCTATTAAATACAATATAAAATACAAGTTAGCATGCTGTTTGTAGTGAACCACCCTAACAGAAACATCATACATTCCATTTTCTGTTTTCTCTCAATCTGCATTCCTGAAACTCAGACAAGACAAAGATGCCAGTTAATAATTTCTAAAAGCAAGCATTTAAATTTGGTACTACTACAGGACACCGAATTCAGGGTGAACTTTGAACGCGCACACACACTTTAAAGGCCATAAATGGGCACTGCACATTTGGATACTTTATTACAGGTGAAACCTGTAATTTGACTAAGAAAATGGCACTGATTCTACTCTTATTGATCTATTTTCTTTCAGATTAGATAGATGTCAGATTACTAGTCTGTCCTTGAGTTGATTGGCTGAAGAGTCCTGGGTCAGTGAAAGATGTTGGAATATCTCAACCCTTCATCCATTCTAGACTATTTATTGACAGCTACTGAAGTCACTGGGTAAGGAAATGAACATGTGTGACTGAGAATTTATCTACAGTAGATTACTAGAACTCCATTTAACCATCTATGGTTATTAAAAAAGTAGAACTATAAAGACTGGGCTAAAATGTCTGCAGTGCTAGAAATTCCCATCAAGTGTCACGAAACCAAAGGATGCCAATACTCAGTTATACAAGCTGAAGACTGTCTTGGAAGGAACTTATTCCTAAAGAGTACATGGCAACAAGAATTCTGTTGCATCAGATGACAGCCTTTGAGCACAAGCTGACAACTGCTTAGTCATGCATAGCGTTGAGTCCAAATATATAGAACCCTGTGCAGATACAAAATTATATTCGCGGATGCGGATATCCGCAGATATAAATCAGTATCTTCAGAACTGCAGAGCTCTCACAGGAACCGCAGCAGCGAAAGGAGCAGAATGTGGGGCTGCCGCTCCCAGGAGCCAGTGCCCCGTGCCAGCGGCTCCTCCAGCATGGCTATAGTGTCTCCATCCCCCCCTACTGGGGCGGGTACCAGGCTCACTGGCAGCTGTTCCTGATCGTGCTCATGTGTTCAAGTGGCACGCATGCCCACAGACAGGAGACGCAGATAGCTGCGTGGAAGGGCCAGGGGCAGGGCTGGGGATGGTACAGAGGAGGAGAAGGAGAGGAGCTCCCTGCGCGGGGTCCTGGGAGCGGCGACCCCACGTTCTGCTCCTCCTGCCACTGCGGTTCCCAGGAGAGCCTTGTGGGTCCGCAGGTATAAATTTGTATCTCTGCAAGGATCTACAAATACAGTTTGCCTAGGAAGCTATATTCCACCATACACCAGTGTTGCAGAGATATGCTGCCAATCTGATTTTCTGCATTTTAATGCAAACCCAGTATACTATATTTGATACCATTTGAAAATGGAAGGCCTTACCTCTGTTATCATTTTACAGCTTTTGCATGGTCCAATCTGGCTGAATAACTGAAGTATAAGTACTTCAGTCACATCTCTGGAGAGGTTTCCTACATAGCTACACAAGGAAATAAACAGTATTTTAAATCCAGCAACTTTATCTTCAAGTTTATAATAGATTTTAACATATTATACGATTTCTGTGTAAAACCTCCTTTTAAATATCCCACACTGAACAAAATACTTTACATTTGCATATGAACTTATTCACAGTTACTAAATTAACAAGTTTCCTAAATTATAAGACTGGCAATGCAACTGAGATCATGAAACTAGAAATAATCGTGTAATAGTAGATAGCAGTATTACTGCTGTCAGCAGCAACAAAAAGAGAGAACAGGCAATCAAGTTGGGAATGATGTTTAAAATCAAGTTTTGCTATCCACTGACTAATTGCCTAACACTGCTTTGGAGGGTAGGAAAAAATTATTCTTTTATATAACCAACATTATATTTCTTAATATTTTACTGATATATAACTCAGCCAAATATGAAGATGACAAATGATCTCATAGTCAGAGAGCCCAATTCTTTGGTTCTATTGCATCTAGTCATTTGGGGGAAAACAACACACCCACAAACAAGAATGTAACTTAAAGGGTAGTACAGAGAAGGAGTATTCCATTAGGCATCTGTTGTGGTAACTGAGAATTCCAGAGGAAGGGTAAGCGTATTAAAAAACAGTACACATGCACCATACACTCTTGCAAGTTTTGACCAAAAGTCATTCTGATACTAACTACTACACTGCCTTTTTCATTTTTTTTTTTTTTTTTTTTTTTAAACTTAAGAACTTTTTAGTACTTACTCAACCTTCGGGACATTTCCAAATTTAAAAGTGTATGAGTTGGTCAATTTCAGGTGAAAAAAAGTTTCCTACTCAAACTCCAACAGGAAAGTTCATCTACTTTCTTCAATACTGAAAGCTAGTAGAGAATCTAGAATGCACCTCCACAAAAGATAAAGCCATATCATGAAAAACTGCTGAAAATCCACATTTTCTAATTTGAATGATCAAATTTCAGTAATGAGATGTACAGCTTTGGAACTGAATTTATATGTAAAAATTGTACAATGATATTCAGTACATTCGTCAATAAAGTCTCAAATCTGAAGCACAGGAATGTTCACATCATGTAGGTATATTTACAACTTAAGAAAAGGAGTACTTGTGGCACCTTAGAGACTAACAAATTTATTTGAGCATAAGCTTTCATGAGCTACAGCTCACTTCATCGGATGCATTCAGTGGAAAATACAGTGGGGAGATTTATATACACAGAGAACATGAAACAATGGGTGTTATCATACACACTGTAACCAGAGTGATCACTTAAGATGAGCTATTGCCAGCGGGGAGGGGGTGGGGGGGGGACGGACGGACACCTTTTGTAGTGATAATCAAGATGGGCCATTTCCAGCAGTTGACAAGAACGTCTGAGGAACAGTGGGGGGTGGGGGGGATAAACATGGGGAAATAGTTTTACTTTGTGTAATGACACATCCACTCCCAGTCTCTATTCAAGCCTAAGTTAATTGTATCCAGTTTGCAAATTAATTCCAGTTCAGTAGTCTCTCAGAGTCTGTTTTTGAAGTTTTTTTTGTTCAAGTATTGCCACTTTTAGGTCCGTAATTGAGTGACCAGAGAGATTGAAGTGTTCTCCAACTGGTTTTTGAATGTTATAATTCCTGACGTCTGATTTGTGTCCATTTATTCTTTTACGTAGAGACTGTCCAGTTTGACCAATGTACATGGCAGAGGGGCACTGCTGGCACATGATGGCATATATCACATTGGTAGATGTGCAGGTGAACGAGCCTCTGATGGTGTGGCTGATGTGATTAGGCCCTATGATGGTGTCCCCTGAACAGATATACGGACACAGTTGGCAACGGGCTTTGTTGCAAGGATAGGTCCTGGGTTAATGGTTCTGTTGTGTGGTGAGTATTTGCTTGAGGTTGGGGGGCTGTCTGTAAGCAAGGACTGGCCTGTCTCCCATCACTCTCACAGATCTTGGGAGACAGGCCAGTCCTTGCTTACAGACAACCCCCCAACCTCAAGCAAATAAAACTATTTCCCCATGTTTATCCCCACCCCCACCCCACTCCACACTGTTCCTCAGACGTTCTTGTCAACTGCTGGAAATGGCCCACCTTGATTATCACTACAAAAGGTCTCCCCCACCCCTGCTCTCCTGCTGGTAATAGCTCACCTTAAGTGATCACTCTGGTTACAGTGTGTATGGTAACACCCATTGTTTCATGTTCTCTATGTATATAAATCTCCCCACTGTATTTTCCACTGAATGCATCCGATGAAGTGAGCTGTAGCTCATGAAAGCTTATGGTCAAATAAATTTGTTAGTCTTGAAGGTGCCACAAGTTTTTTCTTTTTGCGGATACAGACTAACACGGCTGCTACTCTGAAACCTGTCATTACAACGTAAGAGTATCACAATGCCACCCAACTTTAAGTATTCAAGTGTGCCTGTTAAACCACAGACACTTCGCTTTAGTGTATCGCTTTCAAACAACTTCACAATGAAGTTAAAAACATATGGGTAAAAATGGAGGCAGGAATATCACTATATACTGAGCGAAAGCTATTTAAAGTCTGTTTGAAAAGTTACTTCCTTCAACTAACAAATGAGAAACACCAAATAGCTTTAAAATCACTTTTTAAACACTTACATTTACCCCCTTTTATCTGTTTATTACCTTTGAAAAGCCTGAAATAAACTCTCTGCCAATGTTATAGTTCCCTATGGTCAGTCTTCTACTCGAGTGGTGCTGAAATCAACACTACATACTTGATTGGTTTTGCACCAGTACCACACAAATCTAAATCAAGAGAAAACCTTTTAGGTTTAAAAACAGTATTTGTTAACTATTGTTTCAGTGAATGTAAAATATTTGTTTCTCTAATCTCTCAACCAGGTCTTAAATTTTAATCGGGGTCCAGAATAACTTTTTTAGATATCAGCTGGATATAAACTTTCCCATTTAGAATATGCATGCATATTTACAAAGTTAATTCTATATATAGTAGGGAAAACTCACTATCAGAAACTAATGGTTCACAACATTTTAGAATAAATTTCACTGAACAACTTTTTCAAAAAAGCTATCCAGACAAACCAGCTATTTGGCTTTTATTTATTTTTATATATTACACACACACAAAATATACACAGCCAGCTACACAAACACTGGAGAACTACACTTCTGTCACTACTTGTAACACCGCTGCCAATACATATCACATCTTTCACTGAATTGCAACATAAGATTTAGAACTTTCTTCTAAGTTACCTAGCCACAACAACATGAATTGTCTTTTCAAACTACATAAATATATGCCATACTAAAATTAGTTTAAATTTTAAAATAGAGTAAACGATACTTAATGTTTAAAAAATGTGCAGACTATTCATAGTCTGAACTCAAAATTTAACCTTTGAGGATGTTACTAGAATCAGACAAAAAAAATAACCTTGAGATTATAAATAAAACAATCCTTGTGAAGAAATAACCATTATTTTTGTAGGACCTACATAATGAGCACTTGTGTTTCCTCTGCTATCACTGCAGCAGTATAAGCTAACACATTCCCAAATGGTGTACATAGTCCACACTCATCAATTGCGCTGCACAAACATGAATGTAAACACAGTGAAGTCAGGGTGCCTTCATTTCCATTGACTCAAAGAAATGAAGGAAGATTATGTTTGCAATATAGTAAAATATCAGAAAGAGCATCATTCCAAGGTGTATATTAATACTGTGCAAAAACTATAAAAAACAGAACTTCTTTCATGCTGGCAGGAAACTAGAAAAATCATTCTTCAGGAATTAGCATAAGCTTTACTCCACACTAATAAATTTCCAAAAAGGACAGTAGGCAGGTTTATATAACTACTAAAAAATCGTTATGAAAAAGGTTAAGAACTTACTATAAAACTCATGTTTCAGCCATTTTGTAGGCTGCTTCCTTATGGAAAAAAGCAATACTACTCTGGGTCAGTTAACTCCTATATTTGAAGGAAGTGTAATGCTTTATTGGCTTAAGAACAAGTTTTTAAAAATTCCCTAAATGAATTTCAGATAATTGCATCACTCTATATTGTAGTATGTTTTCCTTCAGCTTTCAGTGTTATAAAAAAATATACAAAAGCAGTTAACACTACTCCCAAATTGCTACCATTCTGAAACTGCAGTACTGTAGACTCAAGTACACCTATACTACACACACACACAAAAACTGCAGCAGCAAGTCTCAGAGCTAAATTCGACTGACTTAGGCTCAGGCTATGCGGCTAAAAATAGCAGTGTAGATGTTCCCTTTCGGGTTGGAGCTGGGTTTCGGCGCCTGGGCTCCATCCCAAACAGGAATGTCTACAATGCTATTTTAAGCCCTTTAGCACAAGCCCCATTACCTCAAGTCAGCTGACCCATACTCTGAGACTCGATGTCGTGGTTTTGTTTGTTTGTTTTTAGTGTAGATGTACCCTCAGACCAATCTGTAATATAACGTTAAACAACATAAGCATAGCAATATCTGCAGAGTCCAGATTTTTAGAACCACTTGGCCATGCAAACTTATAGAAGTTCGAGCCAGTGGGAGTTAAAGATCAAGATTTAGCTTCAATATTTCATGTAGCCTTTGTACTTAATATTAGCACTGCTCCCAATATATTCAAAGAGGACTTAAAACAAAATACAAACATCAAACAACTTTGGTGTAAAGTACTTGAATATCCCAAATAGCCAGGGTACGGAAGACATTCAACCCCTTTGGAACTGAAGTCTTATGTTACCAAAATCCCTGTGAAGCCACAAAACACCAGCTTGGCTTGAGTGGCAAGACAATATACTCATGACTTCACAACAGCCAGGGAAACAGCCACTTGTAACATGCAGCCAGCTTAGAAAGTTTTTTTAATATAAATTATGCATAGTTTACAAGTTGTACTATCTATTTAGACTATAAAATACTAAGTTTGCAGAACTATGCAATATGACGTTTGGAGCAAAGCAAGTGCTTTTAAAAATACTACTTCCATGGTCTTCCAAGCTTTTTATATTATTATAACCCACAGGATAATAGTTTCAGTTTTGCAAAACCATACATTATACAGTAGAAAAATGCACTTACTATACCTCTCTAGGCTGTCTCCTTAATTCATGGGATATCAATATGCTGTGGCTTCATGCATATTGACATATTTGTACAGTGTGTTCACTTCTATAAAATTGTGGCATTTACATACTACACTGATAGGCATAGTTTAAAAACCTAGACCAGATACCAGAAGTCCAAGATATTATACTACTGAATGATTTTGACAATGTCTATAGACCAAGGACTTGTCTTCACTACTGGGGTGAGTCGACCTAAGTTACGCTACTCCAGCTATGTGAATAACATAGCTGGAGTTGACACAGCATAGATCAATTTACCCCGGTGTCTTCACTGAACTGCATCGATGGGAGACGCTCTCCCGTCGACTTACTCCAGCTCCCCAAGAAGATTAAGGTAACAGGGTCGACTGGAAAGCACTCTGTGGTTGATTTAGCGGGTCTTCACTAGACCCACTAAATCTATCCCTGCTGCATCGATTGCAGCAGTGTGGATCTCCCCATAGTGAAAACCAGCCCCAAGAAACAACATTTGAAGTTCACAGATCCTGTTAAGCTGGTAGAAGAAAAATCCTAACAGCAGAGTACCTCAACAATCAACTAGGCTGAGGATCAAAAGAGCTCTATGAGGGTGACACGTTTTTTATCGCTGTACAGTAGGCAAGTGAGGACAGCTATGTTCATAGCTACTTCTTTTTGGCCCGTCAAAGTTCTTCCAGGTTCTACCTTAAAGAAGGTTATTGAACGTTTGCGGGGAGGGGTAAGAAAAGGGGAAAGTTATATGGTGAAAATTTCACATGAATTCCAACTCTCTGACTTGGTCAGATGGCATCGTCTCACAGATACTACTAGTGAGCTACAGGAAAGAGGAAATGCTTTGGAAATTCCATATTGTAGCTTCCAGAAATGGAAGCTATCTATAAAAAATTTCAATTGAAATGACATTACCTTTATCTATGAAACTTGGCTTTAAGTGAAGTTTGAGATTCAAAGTTTTATTTTAGCTCAGTGCCCCATGGATCAGATCCACATTCCGAAATATATAATTTGGCATAGTGGGTGATATAACACCTTTGTGTACAGTGGTGACTATGCGATGACTGCTAATATGGAGAACAAACAACTTTAGTGTGCTAAAAGGACAGTCCCAAGTCAGAGTACAGATCATTGGCAGGACTCAGGTTCTAGCTTCCCAGGGAATCAAAGTAATAAGACTTCAATGTCTACTGTTTGTGAAGGATAAGGATCCGACAGAATTTACAAGAGTAAGTTTGATTCCAACTGAAACTTTCATATCAACAAGATGTGTTATTAGTAAGTTCTAAAGTACTCTTATCAAAAGAGCTTTTGAGGCCTCAAAAATTGTATTAAATTTGTTAGTCTAATATATTTTATTACTGATTTCAGTCTCAACTAGTGTGGCATTGACAATCAATTCAAAAGTACTTTTTTGCTGTTACTTTCTATATAATGTTAATAAGGAGAGGCTTTGATCAGAATCCAGAAACCGTTATATGAGGGACTGTGAGGTAAACATAGTTCTCTCATCTTTACCATACTGCCATGTTATGCTGAGTTATAAAAATAAGCTGATAATTTATCGAAATACTACCATTTCCTTTGACAACTGAGCCAACTATAATTTTTTTCAGATTTATATAAAAGCCTGCTAGCTGAGAGAGGTTAAATGGTCTTTGTTTTCTAGTATTTCAGATACTTTGAACCATTAAGAAAGTCATTAAACACCAGAAAGCAATATAATACCACTTAAAATACTGCAAAATAAGTTAATACTGTAGGCAATTAATATTTAAAACAATTACTTAGGACCTAATGCCTTTGGGGTTTTTTTTGCCAATTAAAACATTTGATCCCTAGCTGTGCTGTCTATAGGAGAAAAAACAGTAACATACAGTATTTTCCAGTGTGGCAATAGAAGAGAACTCCTGAGATATATTTTCTCTCATAAGTGAAATACCGCATGGGCACAAAATCATGACACTTATTTTATTGACCACGTGATTATACAATTGGTCAATTGGGTTTAAAGATAAAATACCTACTACTTACTTTATAGAAAATTACTTAAGAGTTCAACGTGCAATATTACTATTTGGTACTAGATGTCAGTGAGCATCTTATTCAAATGAAAAGGCATGAATGTTATACATGAATGGCTTAACGTAGGCCAGTAATCTTAAAAAAAACCCACAAGATGAGGATTTGAGAGAGAATCCTAAATTTAAAAACATTATTGGTATTTCAGATAAAGCTAGAGGTGAGTGGAATGTGTACGCAATTCTACAGCAGGATTTTTTATATTATTATGCAAGAGAAAATTTGTATTTTAAGAAAAGCACTTACTGTATATTAACTTGACAAATTAAGCAGATATATAATCATATGTGATTATTCAATCTTCTTCTGCAGCTCTTCTGAGGTGTTATTTCAGACATCTTAGCACAAATGCAATCTTGTCATTAAATGGCTAAGGGTTAAACTAGTTCATTTCCAGATGCCTCAGTCAAGAGTATAAACTACTAACTCAACACCAGAATTTGACAGCAGCAGTCAAAGCACATTTAAAACTTAGCCTAGTTCCAAGTTTCCCAGAAGCGTTTTTGTTTTTAGAGGGGAAGTCAGGAGTATCTCTCATTCATTAAAAATAAACTAAATTAAACCTCACTGTGCACCTTACTCTTTCTCCTTCTCCCACTTAAAAAAAAAAATCCTAAGATTATTCCCCATTGTTATAAGTGAATTCCAAGTCCTTTTAGGCAGTCAATATCCATTTCTAAAAGTTATTTGGGGTAGAAGGACTCAAAGTATGTACCTCAAAGAGCAAAGGCAGGCCTGGTAACTGTTGTTATACTAAATCAGGAATAATCAAATCCAACTTTTGTGGTTTGGGGAAGAGGAGGGTAAGAGACAGACAATATCACCTAGAAAAATAAAATTGGTTAGAAACCAATTTTATTCCCAAACACAGTCTGCATTTTTAAGCGTCTTAACAACCCAAATTAGGCCCCAAAGGCCATTTCAAAGCTATTTTCCCAAGGTAGGCAAAAGGGCAACGTCTTTCTTACCCACATGCACAGTCTGAGTTTTTTGTATTTCATTTAGTATATATATTGTTCTTCACAAAACTGGCAGAGGGAGCTAAGATTATAAACTAGTTGAAAATAGTCTGAACAAAACTTATTTTATTTAGACTTTTTAAAATGCATATAAAGTGCCAATTTATACTTTCCAGGTACCTCCCATATAACTTAAAAATACAACAAAATATTTCAACATAACGAAAGCACAGCAGATTTCAGTAAGACTATCAGCAAATTAAGCAATTCAAAACCTCCCGTTTTTTTAAGATTAAGCTCATTTGCTTAGAAGGAAACCTTCAAGCTGTTAGTAAGTCACCACATACTGACACACTCAAGATGACGTGAATTCTCATGATAGTGTCTAGCAAAAAACATACCATATAAGTACTGGAGAAAAAAATAAATGACTTTTCTAAACATCCAGTTTTAGGGAAAAAATCCTCTTTCACAATGGTCTTCACCTCACCCCAGGAAAGAAAGTGAAACAATGAACATCTGTTTGATGACACCACAAACTAGAACCATGAGAAATCCATTTACCTTGGAGTAGCCGTGAGCATTCTTCTGCCACATATACAATTCAGATGGGTGAAGGGAGGGTTTAGTCGCAACAACAAAGCAGGCCGACATATATGCCTACCCTACTACTCTTCCCTTAGCCTCAAGAGTACAATAAGGAGCATGCCTTCCTCAAAATTGTCAGTCATTGATTATGCACCCCATTCACGATTCTGGATCTCTCCCGTGCCTCCCTCTATACTCACACGGCTTCTGGCTCTCCACTTCCCTCCCAAAGTCAGAATCATCCAACCTAGTTTCCTCCTCCTACCTCACTTCAATTTTTGCACTTTGCCTTTCAGTTACTGGATCCTCCCCTCCTTCCAGTCAATATACTCATCCTCCCCGCAGTCGGTATTTTACTCCTCCGCCTTCCCACACTTCCAATTTCTGGACCATCTCCTCAGTATCATCCGTGGCCCTCCCCAGTCAATATCCTCTGCCTTCCTCCATTTCTCCAGGTTACGTGTTCTCTCCCCCCAAAATTCTCCTCCCCATTTCCCTGTTTCTGTAGCTTCCTCTTCCCTCCCTCTTGCAATTTCGGTCCCACCCCAACTCCCGTCAGTATCTTCCACGTTCTCCTTCCTCTCTCCGGTTTCTGTGATCTCTCCTCGCGCCCCCTCCCCCGCGTCAATATCCGCCTCCCCCCGGCCAGGCCCCTCATGCTGTGGCAGCACGTCCCGCGCCACGCTCTGAATCCCCCCCGCCCGCCCCGTCAATATCCTCCCTCTAGCTCCCGGCGCCCCCCAAGCCCCTCTCCACCCGGGGGGCTGCTCCCGGCCAGTCCCCATGGGCCCCCATTCCCCGCCCGGCTCCCGCTTCTCTTCACTCACAGGGTCCTGGGCTGCCCGTCGTCTTCCATCACGGCGCGTGAGGGCCGTTCGTAGCTGTCTCCGGGGGGCGCGCTGGGGGGGGGGGCTCCGCCGCGCACTGAGAAGGGAAGGGAAGGTGAGGGCCCCAGCTCCCCTCGCTCAGTCTCGCCCCCGCGCCAGGTCCCGACACTGCAGTCCGAGCAAGAGAGGGAGGCAGCACTACAAAATGGCCGCCGCCGCCAGCCACTCAGGAAGCCGCGAACTGCGCAGCCGCAGCCCGCTCCCTCTCCGGCCGGATTCTCTTTCCCATTCCCCGCCACCGCGCTGCGGTGCCGTCTGGGGGTCGTAGTCACAGAGGATAAGACTTGGGTAGGTGGATGAGGTCGCCCCACGGCCTTCTGGGAATTGTAGTTCTAGGAGGCGGAACTATCTCAATACTCCCAGAAAACTGGAAGGGATGGGAGGGCAAAAGACTATAACTCCCAGCATGGCGAGCGGCGGAAAGACCAGGCATTTTAGGGAGAACATGGGGCATCCGCTGACCCTCCTCTGAAATGCCTGGTGCCACAGTTCGTTCCCGTCGAGCGGGGCGATAATTGGCAGTAGCTGATTCGCCCCAGATAACCTGGGTGGGTTTAGTTGGGGGCCTTTTAAACCTTAAGTAAATCGGCCTGTTTGGACTGAATAAACATAGACAGTGTTAAGTTTCAGATTGTTCCTTGCCGGAGTGAAAGGCCAAGTGTATGGTGAAAGCCCAGATCCGCAGGTAGCGCTGAGCTTACGCCACCACTTTTTCTCCCCCCTCCCGCCGGTTGCTAAGTCTGGCCGCAGCTACCAGAAACGGGAGGGCGGGGGCGATGGTGACCTCACTCGCTCCCTGTGTCAGCCTTTGCGGGGCGGCGGGGGGGCCGCTGGGCCAGGAACATGAGTAGGAAGCCGGGCGCCCTTCTCTGTGACCTCGGGGGGGCGGGGGGGTTAGGTAGCGTTAGGACTCAGGCTCCCCACCCCAGCCACGGGGCAGGAAAGGCAGGCGCCCACCCCAGCCCCTCCCGAAAGCGTTAGTAGCGCGGGGCAGAACGTATCCGAAACTCAGGGACCGACATTTTGTAAAGCATTTGGGGTTCCAGCTTTTTACACTATAAAGGGCCCTGCTTCTGAACACCCGCCCTCTGAAAGCAGGTCTCGTGTTAGGCACCCGTCCCAAAATCACCGGTTGCTTTTGAAAACCTAGGCAAAGACGCCTTCTGCTCTGCCTGCATGGACGTTGGAGTGAGCTAGGCAAAATTAGCATGTACATGTTACCACCCAGCCAATAACCCTCTTGTTCTTTTACTTTCATGTCCCAAAGTACGGAGTAGGTGTAGGTTGATTAAAATCCATGAAATTTTGTAATGCTGTGTTTAAGATCTCAGCCCACTTTCTGTAAAAAAGGGTATTTGCTCTGATGCTGCTATCTTTCCCCAGTGTATCAGTTGTTCCACCGCAGACATGGTTGCATTTCATAGATTCATAGATTCCAGAGACAGAAGATACCTGTGATAATCTAATCTGACCTCCTGTATAACAGGCCATAGAATTTACCCCCAAATAATTCCTTTTGAACTACAGCGTGTCTTTAAAAAAAATCTATTTCAATGCTGTTACATGTATCAGCACAATTAGAACCATTAAAAAGTGTTGCCATTTGCTACACTGCAGTGTGTGTGATGTTCCTTATTCTTAGAATGTAAACAATGGAGGAAAATTTTACTACCACACCTGGGTTTGTTGGGTTTTTTTTAAGAAAAATACCCACTGTGCAATAGATCCTCTCAACACTTATTGTACTACCAAGTATTGTGCTTTCTACAATCTAGCTGAAGTCACAGTAGTAAGTCTCATTGGTACTGTGGCAGGATCAGGTTCTTATTTTGAATAGCATATTTCTACAAACCATATGTCCTCAAAGTGCTATAAATTATTAAATTCTACAGTTACAAAGATAAGTGACAGCAGAAGGATGAATACATTAAGAGGTAAAAAGGGAGAAAAAAAGGAGGTTGAAGTTGAGATCTGAACAATATTTTATTTCCATTTTTGCTAGCACTTTTTACTTAGTGCATTGCCTTATTATTTAAATGTCAACAATGGAAAATTAGCTACTGCTACATACATTGTGGTACTGTCAAGTTTAATGACATTTTAATAGCCTGGTAGAGGTGACAGAACCCAGTGTGAATCTCTTTTTCTGCCTTCTCAAAATTTCAGACATTACATATCTTCCTCCTAATATTGAACAAACTGTCAACATGCTGAATTGAGGGTAGTAATCCCAAATCCCATTTGATATGGGTAAGCAGGGGAAAAGGAAGATATAAATGACAGCTATGACAGGCAATAGTATACATAAATGACATACTATTACGGTATACAATATCATAGGAATCACAAATACATTCAGCAAAATATCCTGGCTTTTAATCTTACATGCCAAGAAAGTGAGACCATCCATTTCATTAAAATCCTGTTTTATTAATAAGCTGATAATTAACTCACTAGTTTCACTAAATTCTATGTACCATTCAGCTATGTTGAGTCTTGGCATTTTTATAGTACCTAACAACTAGTGTGTCAAAATGGTCTTAGAATTACTGAGCCATATCCTACTGTTTAGGTGTTCCCACACAAGAGCTAGAACAGAGGTGGGCAAACTACAGCCTGCGGGCCACTTACGGCCCACAGGACCGTTCTGCCCAGCCCTTGAGCTCCCATCCGGGGAGGATAGTCCCCGGCCCCTCCCCTGCTGTCCCCCTCCCCTGCAGCCTCAGCTCGCCGTGCCACCAGCGCTCTGGGCGGCGGGGCTGCGAGCTTCTGCTGGGCAGTGCGGCTCTAGCCTGCGCGGCTGCGTGGCTGGCTCTGGCCAGTCGGTGCAGCTGCCAGTCCTGGTGCTCTGAGCAGCATGATAAGGGGGCAGGGAGCAGGGGGGTTGGATAAGGGGCAGGAGGTCTTGGGGGGCAGTCAGGGGACAGGGAGAAGGGGGCGTTTGGACAGGTGTGGGAGTCCCAGGGGGCCTGTCAAGGGGCGGGGGTGTGGATAGGAGTCGGGGCAGTCAGGGGACAGGGAGCAGGGGGGGTTGGATAAGGGGTGGGGTCCTGGGGGGCGCGGTTAGGAGCGGTGGGGTCCCAGGAGGAGGCGTTCAGGGGACAGGGAGCAGGGGGGGTTGGATGGGGCGGAGGTTCTGGGTGGGGCGGTCAGGGGACGGGAAGGTGGGGGGGTTTGGATAGGGGGTGGGGTCCCAGGGGAGCGGTTAGGGTCGGGGGTTCTCGGGAGGGGGCGGTCAGGGGACAAGGAGCGGGGGGGGTTGGATGGGTTGAGGGTTCTGAGGGGGGCAGTCAGGGGGAGGGGGCGGATAGGGCGCGGGGGCCAGGCTGTTTGGGGAGGCACAGCCTTCCGTACCCGGCTCTCCATACAGTTTTGGAACCCCGATGTGGCCCTCAGGCCAAAAAGTTTGCCCACCCCTGAGCTAGAACACTGTGCAAGGATCTTCTTACAAAGTTTCTCCTGAATAGTTCCATTTGAGAGGGCATTGGAACTAGGAAGGGGATTGACCCACTGTCAAGGCTGATTCCTCACTCTGGCACTTCGAGTGCAGAAGGTGGGTGCCCGCAAGGATTCTAAAAATTAATACTGACCACTCTAGGCTTGTATTAAACTCTTACGGTTATAGCTTCTCTCTGACCTTGGATGGGTAGATGCTGCCACCACTCAAGTGCAAACCCCCACTTTTTTGGAACCCAGGAAGGCGCACTTGGGAATTCCTTCCTGTGGAGTACCCTCAAGCCCTTTCACACACACCCCTCCCGGGGAAGAGCTGAGAAAGAAAGCAAAGGAAATCAGCTGTTGCCACCAGCTAATTAAACAACATATGCACAAACCTCTTAGGACACAAAAACCCAATCCTGTTCTTAAAAAAGGTAAATTTTATTAAAAACAAAAAGAAAGAAAATAAATTTGGAACTTAAGCTACTGCTAGATTTAAAAAGAGCAAATATAATAATTAAGCATCAAGAGTGGCTTTCTGGAAGTCCAGCTTAAAGGTTACAAGTGAAACAAAAGCACTTGGGTTAGCACAGAGAAGTCCACAAGCCATAAAGAAATAAAAGAAATAAACCTAATCGTGTCTTCCTAGACATTTCCTGATCTACTTACATATCTGGGGTTTTTAAAGGAGTAGTTTCTAGGTATGAGCTGATTGTTTTTCATACCTGGCTTAAAGTTTTTTACAGCATAGTTCCAGCCCCATCCCTGCTTTGTCCCCTCTCTCCGGAGAACAACAACAGACAGACAAAAGGGGAGTCTTGTTTCAATTTTAAAAAGTTCTAGCCTTCCATTGACTCTTTTGCCACGTGCTCACTCACTTCCTTTTACCTAGGCATGCAGTCAGACTTTTTAACCCTTTACAGGCAAAGCAAGTAGAGAACAGCTACCAACAGGGATTTTATAGCTAACTGTCTGGCAGGGTGTCCATAAAAGGGAACTACCCCCCCCACCCCCCACACACACACTTCATTTATCACACCCACAAAACCCATAGATGCGCCAAGATTCACACAGATTTTGGGACATTTCCAAAGACCCAGAGCATACATGCAGCAGCCCAAGGCCTGTATTCTGCTCTTTAACCTCTCCCATTGCAGCACATACTGATATACAACCCCTAACTTGAGGCTTCACAGAAATCTACACTGGAGCAATGGGTTTGTGTTTTAATATAGGGGGATTTACTTTTATCTAGCAGTAGCTGCTACGTGAATTCATGCTTGGAAATCCATCAGGATTTGAGAGAAGCATGCCACAGAATGCAGCTACTCCTCAACTGGGTATACAGGATGGAAAATGCAGCAGAATCACTGCTCACATCCACTCCCACTGAAGATTTGAGGGATTTTCTCGCACATTGTTTTTAGCTTCCCAGCAGAGGGTAGTATGTACCCCAAAGTTTTGATTTTATACTACTTACTTGCAACACACCTAAAATCTGGAATCTCTAATGCTCTCAGTCTTTCTTCCAGAGGGGTAGCTTCAAGAACATCAGAAATTCAGGATCTGAAATTTGATGCTACAATATTTCAGCCATTTTTTTCAGAGCGCTGACAATTTTTTCTGTATAAATTACATGACTTGTGGGACAGCCTGGGATATATTGGGATGTTTCTTATCTAAGTCTTGCTAAATTTTAGATGGTGATTCTTTAAATATAGATTCCAGGTTGTATTCATATTATTACCATAATGATTCCATACAACTGATTAACCCTAAACACTGAAACATATTAGGTATCAGAAAATTGATGCAGTACTTCCGAAAGAATTGGTGCTTTGTATCTTATCACTGTTTAATATTAACATTGGTTTCAAAAGCTTTTATTTCAATCCAAACTCGATCCTCTTCAAAAGGCCTCAAAGAATAAAGAACCATGCTGACTGAAATTGAGGTGTTTGGAAGCAAAAATGGAAAGTATTGTACTAAAACTACTGGCCCATTTTAAAACTGAGCAAATAAATATAAAAAACTACATTCAAATTCGGACTTGAATCAGCAAACTGGTTTTTACCTTACTCCTTTACATCTAAGGATTCAAACTCAGTGCAGGGAAGTTACATGCTCATCATAGTCACAAGAGTGTTTCAGTGCAGTTTCTAAGAATGAGGTGTCTGCATCACAACTGTCATCTTTACTGGCAATTTCAGCAGAGAGGACAAGCAATAAATGAACATGGAAATGGAATTATCCTTTTTCAACTAGAAGTGCTGTCTAAGTCAAGTTTCAGGAGCGTCATGTGGAAAAAAATGCATACTTCAGCCTGTGCTGAAGACAAATAGAGGACTTTGGTTTTCAGGGCTGACCCTCCAGCAAATTTCAGAAGCACTTATTTCACAACAATGTTAAAAATATACTGGACAAAATATAGTGCTCTGTGAATGATTTTCTTAAGAGGTGTTGAGTTTATGTACATAAAAACATAATCTCTGTTAAGGTAAAAATGAAAAACATAATAAGAGTTAGCAAACTATTGCTACTTATATATTTTGTAATATTATAGTCACTTTTCAGGGTGTTCTGTCCTGCTCTTCCCATACGCTCTCTAAAAAGGCAGTTTTTAGGGAACCTACATTTTTGGCAGGACTAAGATTCCTATACCTAACACATAAACTACTACTGGCATGATTAAAATGTTCTCATTATGAAGATTCTGAATAAAGGCTCCATATAAAAACTAGCATAGGAACATCTTTATTTTTCTTTACTTAATGATGTCTATTTAGGGCTTTTCTACACAGGGAAATGGATCAGACTAGCTTCTTGTATGGATGCTTGTATCCCAGAATAAGAGTGCTTTTTCTGATTTAACTTAACCCACTTTGGAAGTGGATTAAGCTAAAGTGGAAAAAGGCACTCTTATTCCAGAATAAGAGTGTCCACATGGGAGTTATTCTGGACTAGCTATAGCACTTCAAATTCACATCCTACCTTCTTCTGGAATAACTTCCCTGTGTAGGCAAGTCCTTTAATACTTTCTCCCATCCCTTCAAATAGTGACATAATAAAGAAAACAATCTGTAAAGAGGTTTGTCAGGACATTTACAAGTCATGCTGTTCATGCACTGATGTTTTCACATCATTATTCCAAACTGTCATAAATATAAAGGGAAGGGTAACAACCTTTATGTATGCAGTAATATAAAATCCCTCTTGGCCAGAGGTACAGAATCCCCTTACTTGTTAGGGGTTAATCAGTTCAATTAACCTCATTGGCACCTGACCAGAAGGACCAATGGGGAAAGAAGATACTTTCAAATCTGGGGGGGAGAGAAGGCTTTGTTTTTATGCTCTGTGTGTGTTCTCTCTGAGACAAAGAGAGAGACCAAGCAAGTAAAGCAATACATCTAAATTACAGGAATGGTAAGTAATAGCAAGGAAATGTGTTAGAGTATCTTTTGTTTTAGCTTGTGAATTTTCCCTATGGGTAGAGGGAGGTTTATCCCTGTTTTTTTGTAACTTTAAAGTTTTGCCAAGAGGGGAATCCTCTGTGTTTTGAATCTGATTACCCTGTAAAATTACCTTCCATCCTGATTTTACAGAGGTGCTTCTTTTACCTTTTTTCTTTATAATAAAGTTCTGTTTTTTTTAAGAATCTGATTGGGTTTAGTGTCCTAAAAGCCCAAGGATTTGGTCTGTGCTCACCTGTACCAATTGGTGAGGATATTATTCTCAAGCCTCCCCAGGAAAGGGGGTGAAGGGGTTTGGGGGGGAATATTTTGGGGAACAGGAACTCCGAGTGGTTCTTTTCTTTGAACCTTTGTCTAACTCACTTGGTGGTGGCAGCGAATACCGTCCAAGGACAAGAAGGGATTTGTGCCTTGGGGAAGTTTTAACCTAAGCTGGTAGAAATAAGATTAGGTGGTCTTTCATGTGGATCCCCACATCTGTACCCCAGAGTTCAGAGTGGGGAAGGAACCCTGACACAAACATACATTACAATTGCTGGATTTTGAATCCACATTTTTGGAAGAAGACATTCCGGCTGGAGGCAGTATGGGTTTTGAAAATGTAAAGTGGATAGGTGTTTTTTTGAAAAGTGTTAAAAAATGCAAGAGGGATGAAGATGCGAGGAATTTTTGGCATGGTGTAATCAGCTATATCAACAATGATAGGTCTTGATTTGTCAGAGATCAGATGAGATTTTCCACATTTCTTTTGTCTGAGAAAAACTGCTCCCTGATGAGGAAGATCTGTGCAATTCAAGGTTGCCTGGCATGGGAGATTTTAGGTAAAATATTTACATGGGGGGGATGTGCACTACGTTGTGTGGTCCATGTAAGATGGGCAACTGGATCTGTGCTTCTGCAGATCCAGTAGCCTGGAATCCTGCAGAGCTGATACAGACGTGCAGTGGCTGCTTCTGAAGCCAGAGTCTAGAAACAGCAACTGCAGAGGAGCTACCCATATGTGAAAATGGCTCAATTTCATCTGTGTCTTTGAGTAGAGATGATTAATTTGCAGCAGCACTTTTAAACTACCCATACCCATTCTTCACAGAGTCAAGTAGCTCTGTAGTGAAAATGATGTAACCAGGATATTTGACATATCCATGTCCTAGTACAGGATGACCAGCTATAAGCAAGGAACAATGTAGCCAAAATATTTTAACAAATCATAGAAGCAATTGTTATGTGACTCTTATTCTCCTTAGATGACATGGCATAGGGGTTTCAATTATGTTTCACACACACATATTCCTTGTTTAATGATATTTTAAACCCGTTTTTCCTGAATGCAGATATTAGTGTAATCTGCAAGTGAAGCTCCCAGAAGAAAATTAGTTCATCGGATTATTGTTCCTTCAGGGGATCACAGAATCATAGAATCATAGAATATCAGGGTTGGAAGGGACCTCAGGAGGTCATCTAGTCCAACCCCTGCTCAAAGCAGGACCAATCCCCAACTAAATCATCCCAGCCAGGGCTTTGTCAAGCCTGACCTTAAAAACTTCTAAGGAAGGAGATTCCACCACCTCCCGAGGTAACGCATTCCAGTGTTTCACCACCCTCCTAGTGAAAAAGTTTTTCCTAATATCCGACCTAAACCTCCCCCACTGCAACTTGAGACCATAACTCCTCGTTCTGTCATCTGGTACCACTGAGAACAGTCTAGATCCATCCTCTTTGGAACCCCCTTTCAGGTAGTTGAAAGCAGCTATCAAATCCCCCCTCATTATTTTCTTCCGCAGACTAAACAATCCCAGTTCCCTCAGCCTCTCCTCATAAGTCATAAGTCGTGTACTTCTCCATCTATTCTGAGGAGAACCCTTGCTTCCATTCACTTAGGGCAGGTCTTAGTTTTTCTAGAGGTGTACAAGAGATAATTAAAATAGTTTGTGGAACCTGAACTCAGACAAATAGGATGGTGCATCTGTACATCCTTGGAGCTTGCAAACTAACTCTACTGGACCTTTGAGAGAAGTTATGAACTCTACTAAAAGCTCAGGTAATTTGTATTATCCAAAATTAACCATCTCGAAAAAACTTCCAGTACATTCTGCACCACATCATGCCTCCTATATTCACACATTGATGAGACCATACATACCCAGATCTCTTTTCTTATGAGCACAAATTCCCTCACACCATGGCAGGGTCTTGCAGAGAGACTTCTCTGCACAATCTGAAGTCTGGGCCTGAGAAGGGGGTGGAGACTTTTAGTTGAAAGGCACTCTGCCAGAAAATGCAACATAAGAAGAACCAAAAGTTTGCCACCTTGTTTAACACCATTTGTACAGCCACTAAAAATGGCTTCAGTTTTAGAGATTTTAAAACACACTGCAAATTGCAGGCCAAAAATGGCTTTAATCCTGCATAAAACTATATTGATACCCATGGAGTAAAATACTTTATAAAAGCAATTGCAAAGTGTCTTAGGCTTTGTCTACACCAGCACTTTTGTCAGTAACACTTTTGTCGGTCAGGGGTGTGAAAAAACACACCCTTAACATAGGCGCTGACTCCGTGGGTGCTCCGGGGCTGGAGCACCCCTGAGGAAACAATGGTGGGTGCTGAGCACCCACTGACAGCCCCCCTATCAGAACCTTCCCCTCCCCACAGTACCTCCTGCCTGCTGGCAGGTCAGGTGGATCAGCACCTCCCCCCTCCCTCCCCGTGCCTCCCGCCTGCTGTGATCAGCTGTTTTGCAACATGCAGGAGGCTGGGAGGGAGGGGGAAGGAGCAAGGACGTAGCATGCTCGGGGGAGGGGGTGTGAAGAGGTGGGGTGGGGCGGGGGTGGGACCTTGGAGGAGGGGATGGAGTGGGGTGGGGCCTTGGGCAGAGCTGGGGATCAAGCACCCCCCAGCACATTGGAAAGTCAGTGCTTGTGCCCCTAATCAACAAAAGTTTCACCAACAAAAGCACAGTGTGGAAATGTTATACCAATAAAAACAAAAACCAGCAGGATCTTATTAAAGGGAAAAAGGCAAAATACCACATTTATCGTGAATACAGAAAGAATCATAGTAAGCAGTTAGTTATAGCTATAACATTCCATTCAATCTCATATCTATTCACACATTCATTCATACACACACACACACACAGGTTCTGCAAGGTTGTTATCATAGTAAGCAGTTAGTTTTTAGCTATAACATTCCATTCAATCTCATATTTATTCACACAAAGAAAAGTAGTACTTGTGGCACCTTAGAGACTAACCAATTTATCTGAGCATAAGCTTGCATCCGATGAAGTGAGCTGTAGCTCACGAAAGCTTATGCTCAAATAAATTGGTTAGTCTCTAAGGTGCCACAAGTACTCCTTTTCTTTTTGCGAATACTGACTAACACGGCTGTTACTCTGAAACCTGTCTTTATTCACACACACACACACACACACACACACACACACGTTCTGCAAGGTTGTTATCATAGTTACCAGCCTTAGAGTTGCCCATGCCAAGCCACTGGCCAGGTGGCCTGGACATGAGGAGGGAGCAGGGCCTTGTCAGATGCTCATCTGATGCTCCTGGAAGTTGGTTTGCAGAATCAGACCCCAAAGTTCTCACTTTCTAGAGTCCATTTTTATAGGAATTTCTTCCTATGCCAGTCTATGGGTATTGCTTCATCATGCTGTTGCTGAATCAATCAGCAGATAGCACATTCCTGATGGCTCCATGCTGCTAGATGTTATCTTGTTCTTTGGTTCTCCCATTCTTGAGGCTGTTGGGTGGATTCCAATCTGCCCTCCGGGGGTCCTCCGGTTATTTCCACTTGACGCCTTCTTCAGCCAATGGACACTGGATTCTTAGGTTGGCACCTCCCTGATCATTCAGTTATTATCCACACCAAGCATCCATCCACATACATCCTCTATCTCTATTTTAATCACAATTGTTAACAAAGCAAGATGAATACAACAAAAGGGCGGGGAGTCTCTGGGTGCTGTTTCTGTTGTTACAGAGTATTGTTTTGAGTCTCTCTCTGTGTGAGTAGTTGTTATTACAAAGAATTGCTTTGAGAACAGACTCTGCCTTAGAATGTACTAACGCAATTAGCAGCTTGCAAGTTTAACACATAAAGGGAGAGAAACAGTACCAAAAACCAAGAGACCTCTTAATTAGTAATACCCTGGAATTTAAACTATGGGGAATCAAACTCATTTGTGATTTTAATACAGAACTTCTTTAATATGATCCAACAGACAGTGCTATGCCACTCATTGAGTTGGTTTTATAATGTCGATTGGAGAGCTCTCTCCCGTCGGCATAACGTGGCTACATGAGCGCTTTTACAGTGGCACAGCTGAATCAATACAGCCGTGCTGCTGTAAGCTTGTAAGTGTAGACATGAACTGGGAAAACTTCTGTTATCTTCACTGAAACAGTAGACTTGGGATCTGAGACAGATGATGGTATCAAATAAGAATAACAACAGCTTTAGGGGTTGTGAGGATCAGGAGAGAAGAACTCCAATCAACATTGGTTGGCCGGAATTTAGATGGTACAGCAGTGAATATGGCTATTCAAAGGGTGCGCAGGCCACGTTTAGGCAAGATACAGTATAGCAAGCTCAAGTGTATCTCAAAAACTTGACACCTGTCTTAGAAAGTTATAATTGATTAATTTTTAACACTGAAAAGTGATAAGAAGTTATAATTCAGCTGTTGCCCATTTGATCATAACACAGAAACTCAGTCAGGGCTGTCATAGTCCAACTTAGGGGCATTCTATTCAGGCAAGACAGGGAAATTTGTGGGGAAACTGTATTTCATTGTGACTGAAGCCTCTTTTATTTTTCAAGGAGAGGATCTCTTGTGTGTGCAGATTCATGATTTTGGCACTCACAACAAGGAAAGGCATCTTGGCCCCTCTGTCTGCAAACTTATTCTTACAGAGGGTAAATCTGAAGAGATAAACCTTTCTGGGCCTTTAGAGTAGGTCTATGCTGCAATAAAAGACCTGCAGCAGTGAGTCTCAGAGCCCAGGTCAACTGACTTGGGCTGGCAAGGCTTGGGCTGCAGGTCTAAAAATAATACTGCACGGAGGGGAAGGGGGTCTTTTGGACATAAGACTTCAGGGGGAAAAAAATCAGAAGCTGACTTTGAACATGGGTGTCAGACTCACCAGGATCTAGTAACCACGATTGATCTGATTTCTTTGCGCTGCTGGAGCAGTGCAAACTGGACAGACAAGGGACCAGGAAATGCCTGAGGTGGTCACCTTCAGCACTGAGCATTTTCACAGCGGCATGTAGCCATTTAAATTCATTGCATAACACTCAGCATTTTACAGCTTCAAAACACTGTTCACTTATTAATTAATCCAACAAGACTCCTTCCAACTAAGTAAATAAGTATAATTAACTCTGTTTTACAGATAGGGAAACACACAAAAGGCTTAAGTGAATTACCTGACCTCACGCAGCAAATCAGAGCCAGAGATGAGACTAGAACACAGAATGTATTCAGCTGTTCTATTTAAATGATTATCAGTTTGTATGGTGTGGTTTCTCTCTCCATTCCCGCCTTTTAGCTGGAACAAAGCGACTGAAAATCAGACGCACAGAATCTTCTGTGTGATTGAAGATCCTTACTCAGAAATATCTCTAATCTCCTAATTAAATGGTGAAATCTGTGAGAAAGACTTTTTCCATGGTGGATGTATCATCAGTGTATCATACTGAACCTTTGACAGCAGAAGGCAAGCAGAGTCTCTTAGATGCTCAGTTGGTGATCAGCAGACCCATGCTTCAACGAATCAGCTATTCTGACTAATCCATGCCAGTTAGTTTTGTTTCCGGGACTAAATAAGTAGTTAACATAGTCCTGGAAATGTGTCAGTCATCCAGTCCTTCACGCATTGGGCCACACTGTAATATCAGTTGTCCAGCGCCACTCCACATTGATTCCAATGGAAAGCTGATAGTTAGAGCTCTGCAAATCTGCAGATATCCATGTGTGCAGATGTGGTTGTATTGTTTACCATCTTTGCGGATCGGATGCAGATCCCAATTTTTCTATCTGTGCAGGGCTCTAACGGTGATATAGAAAGGGTGCTGATGCAGATACATATAAAAGATGGAGTGCAGATCGCGGGTCGGATAGAAGTTAATTATTGTGGATGTGGATCCAAATTATTGTATCCATGCAGAGCTCTACGGATAGCACAATAAGGCCCACTTGGGGGTACTGCACTGGCTATAGACTCTACTGGGGGAATTTTATGAAGTACCTTCTTGATTTCTCTCTTTGTATGTGCAGTTTATATTATAAAACTTGTTTGGCTTCTACACCATCATTTTTAATTATATCCTTACCCATGACAGTCCTGGAAGCTACATTGCAATTGTGAAACTTTGGGATGAGATGATATCTCAGCTCTGATATCTTCTTAGTTTTCACCTCATCTCTAAAAGTGACATGTTTGTTGATGAAACAGACACATTTCTGGTTTATGGAGCAAACTGACCTACTGTGAGGAGTTAATGTCTTGATCAAGACCTCGGGCCAGAGGCTGCCCCCCTGAGACTGTCCAGTTTGCACTGATCTGCTGAGTCAAAGAGGACAGAGAGATGCCCCAAGAGAGAAACCTGGAATTCCCCTGATGTCAGGGGAATCCTCAAGTGGCATAAAGCCAGCATAGCTTCTACACTATCTGCTTCCCCTCAGGAATATTGAGCAAGCTGCAGGTAGGATGGGGTGGAATCAGAGTGTAGTGCACTCTTGTGATCCCCAGCCAGGTGAGTGGTCTGTAAGGGACCACTCTAGCAGGCATAGTAGCAGGGCTACTCTACTACAAACTGGGGACTAATTCAACACCAGGTTAATCCAAGAATCATCTTTCCTTCCACCCCAACCTAAATCCTGTACCAAGTGCAACTAGGCTGGACCTGGGGATCTGTCCCCTTTTCTTACTTTTGTAGATATTCCCTTCCCAACTGAACAATCCTCTCAACAGACACCATGTGCAATGAGATATAACAAAGCTCTTCTAGTCTGTGAGATCTCACAGGAATAATAATAATTTAAAAAAAAGCTAACACCAAATCCTGAAGTCCTTACATTGGTTTTACTTAGTCTTTATTCACACAACTTTCTATGGAAGCTAATGGAGTTTACCAGAATAACTATGGAGTAACAACAGAAAGGAACTTAGACTTGACCCCTATTTAGGAAATTAAACTCTGTACACAAGTTCTCCTCCTCCTCTACTGCATAGAAAACAATCTCTTTTTCTTGATCACACTCTAAGAAATCAGAATGCTTGATTTAAATAAAATATCTTCTGAGATCAAATTTATGCTATATCTCATTCCAGTTAAAGGCTGACATTTCTCTTAAGAGTGGGGGCTGGTAGCCTGTGATATTTCACCTTTGCAGTATACGCACAGATACACAAACCTCTTATGAACTAATTGTTTTCCTAAATGCAGGTATGTAAGAAGTCACAGCTGGGTCAGAACATGGAACTGAATATTCTGAGCTGATTAGCATTAGTGCACAAGAGAGGGGAAAATTAAATTGCAACTGTTTGAAGATTAAAATATTTAAAAACACAAGAAGGGCTCAAACCTGCTGCTTGAAGGTACTGTTTGCCTTTTGACACCAATTACCTTTTGCTTTGAGGAAGAAACTTGTCTATAAAGCAAGGCCAAAACAAGAAGAATCATAACTCTTCTAAGTCACCTGCCCATGATGACAGATAGCAATGAAAGATGCAACTTGGACAAAGAAAATTACCTTTGGATCTTATGGTTTAGATTTGCATCTTATGGTTATCCTCCAGACATCCCAAAATACATAACAGGAGTCTGTGAGAAGACACAGGAT
Source organism: Chelonia mydas (assembly GCF_015237465.2). Taxonomy (NCBI): domain Eukaryota; kingdom Metazoa; phylum Chordata; order Testudines; family Cheloniidae; genus Chelonia; species Chelonia mydas. The sequence continues at coordinate 106,675,288 of NC_057853.1, read as the reverse complement.
CTTTGTCTCCTGGTTATATCTTACATCTTGATTTTAGTAAAGCTTTTGACACAGTCCCAAATGACATTCTTATAATTAAACGAGGGGGGATATGGTCTAGATGAAATTACTCTAAAGCGTGTGCAAAACTGGTTGAAAGACTATAATCAAAGAGTAGTTATCAATGGTTCTCTGTCTATGTCCTGAGTCTGGTACTATTCAATATTTTCATTAATGATTTGGATAAAATGGAGTGGAGTATATACTTATAAAATCTGTGGATTGCACCAAGGTGGGATGGGTGGTAGCACTCTTTGAGGACAGGATTAGAATCCAAAACAATTGTGATAAATTGGAAAACTGGTCTGAAATGGACAAAATGCAATTCAATAAAAATAAATGCAAAGTACTACATGTAGGAAGGAAAAAATAAAATGCACAACTATAATCTGGGGAATAACTGGCTAGGTAGTAGAACTGCTGAAAAGGATCTGGGGGTTATAGTGGATCACAAATTGACTATTACAACAATGCAATGCAGTTGCAAAAAAGGCTAATATTGTTCAAGGGTGTATTAATACAAGTGTTGTATATAAGACATGGGTGGTAATTGTCCTGATCTACTCGGCACTGGTGAAGTTTCAGCTGGAGCACTGTGTCCAGTTCTGATTGCCACGCTTTAGGAAAGATGTGGACAAACCTGGGGAGAGTATCACAACCTCAGGGGTTCCCCTGGGAAGGCAGATCAGCACTGTATATGGCTAACGCTGTTTCAAGCATCGCAAAGCATTTTGGGGAAGGGTCAAAGGTGTGTGAGTGGGGAGTGGAAGTTTCCTTTGCAGATCACGAGAGGCTGGGGGGGGGGGGGGCGGGGAGAGGAAAAAGAGAGCAGAGAACGGGTTAACTCAACACTTCAGCTAGCTCCATGTGAAGATAAGATGCTGGCCCCAGCCCAAGATCAGGGGCTCAATGAGAAATCAGCAGCTGCCCAACCGCGAGAAGAGGAGAACTAAGTTGAGCAGAGCTGCAGAGATAGCAGCGAGAACAGTGAGAGCAAATGAGATGGCGACAGCAAAGGCCAATAGAAGGGAAAACAAAGTCTCCAGAGCCGGGATGTTTGGGAAACCAAGGAGGCCAGAGCAAGCCAGTTTGGACTGGCATAAAGAGCACCAAAAGCAGAGGTCCCTGAGTGGAATACCCCCCCAAGGAGCCCAGGACTTAAAACCCTCCTGAGAGCTGGAGCAACTGAAGTTCAACAGTGGATCCTTGGATGATCTGGGCCTAGGACACCACTCCCGTCCACCCTTCCCCCGCTCTTCTTCTGACGTTACACCCAGGCCTGGCCAGTCTTGGGTAGTGCATGTGTGAGTATGAAAGTGGGTTAGAGCTTGGGGCACTAATGCTTTCTTTCTTCCCCTGAGTGACATGGGAGCGTTCCCAGCACTCTCTGCTGTTATTTTATTATTTTATCAATAAAGCTTTTAAATTTAGACACTTGGTGCATTCCGGTACCTCCTCCCAAAACGATCCTGTGGCATCAGCCTGATCAACTGATGCCCCAGGCAGATTGGTAACGAAAATCTGTCACAAGAGTCCAGAAGACAGCAACATGAAAATGATAAAAGGCTTAGAAAACCTGACCTATGAGGAAAGGTTAAAAAACTGGGCATGTTTGGTCTTCAGAAAAGAAGACTGAGGAGGGACCTGATGATAATCTCCAAATATGTTAAGGGCTGTTATAAAAAGATGGTGATCAATTGTTCTCCGTATCTAGAAGTTAGGACCTGACATCATTGGCTTAAACACAGCAATGGATATTTAGATTAGATATTAGGGGGAAAATTCTAATTATAAGGATAGTTAAGCTCTGGAATAGGCTTCCAAGGGAGGTTGTAGAATCCCTCTCACTGGGAGTTTTTAAGAACAGGTTAGAGAGACACCCTCAGGGATGGTCTAGATTTACTTGGTCCTGCCTCAGTATAGGGCGCTGGACTAGATGACCTCTTGAGCCCTCCATTTCTATAATTCCATGACTGTTTCCAATACCAATTTCCTCATCACTGAAAGTCTTATTCAACAGGAAGTATAATTTAATCAGGGAACATCTTCTAGAGCCTTTATGCCTCTAAAGGCCACGCCACCAAAAATAAACATCATGATTTCGACAGTGTAAATAAAAGTTGAGTTTAAATGAATTTGCCTGTGCTTTGGTATCTATTGCTTCCAATAACAAAACTCCCCTCCCCAAGACCCAGACCCCACAAATTACACAATACCTTTTGAGATGCAATGTTGTCCCCATTTGATCACAGTCTACAATTTGGAAAAAAAAAATAACTTGGATGCAGTCCCACAGAGTTAACAGGACCAAAATGTGATCTGCCAAAATCAGTGAGATAAGTATATTAATAGACTGGTGCACTTTTGCTTTCCTGAACATAACAAAAAAAAATTGCAGGACCACATAATGAGTTTCTGCCTTAACAGAGTTCAGTCTCCTTCTGTAGCATTAGCCTAGTCTCAAATATTAGAAGGCTCGCAGTTCTTTAATTTATTGTTTTCTTAAACCCAACTAAAACAGTCTCACAGCACATGATCCCCTGAAAATCTTCCAAGCAGACTTGGTTCTTGGTTCTCAGTAGCATGTCTGCAGAAATATTACTACAGATCTATTTCCAACTAATGGAATATGCACCAGATCCAGAATAAAATCTCTTATTGCAGTGTACAACTACTAAAATCCTAATGGAATGGGCCAATTCTAATATGCTCAGAGCTTAGATGTAGACTGCTGTAACCTCATGTTCTTGACTCTAGTTCCAAGTAATCCTTGCCAAATGTGCCAACATCTGGCATACTATTTCTCCAAGTCTGATCATAAAATGTACATCTTATATAACCCCAATCCCTTTGAAAATCTCCTGACACGTGGTCTGGATATTGATCTTCTTAGCCCTTCTCTTCAATATTTCCCCATATCTTTGGATCGATTGTTCCATTGATTTTTAAGAACTCTCCATTGAAGTCAATAGTACGATATGGCACTGTAATCAGATATTCTCTTATTTGATTTTATTACACTGTTCAGGACCATTCCCCAAACTCCCAGGTTTACACCAAAATAAGTTTAAAAAGAGACGTGTATAATATGTAATACTTATCAAATAGATTTGTTTCTATCATGTGTGTTTCATATTTGTTCTTGCCATTTTTGTTAATTGTGAAAAATGTTTGTAGCATCCAATGTGCTGTACTCAGTTCAAATGACTTAGTTATACTCCTTCCTGATTATTCCTGCAGTTAAAAAGTAATGGGTGATCTCGTTATTCCCACAACGGCAGGTACTGTAATATTATAAATGCAGCGTATTGGGCCAGATCCTCAGCTGGCATAAATCAGACATGATTCCCAAAAATCATGCTGAGGAACTGGCCTTGTGATTTCAGTGCTGGATCAGGCAGAAAGAAAAGCTGGGCTGTGAGGAAAAAGGCTTTAAAATGTACATAACACAATGGCTTACAAAATAGAAATGACAGGTTTCAGAGTAGCAGCCATGTTAGTCTGTATTCGCAAAAAGAGAAGGAGGACTTGTGGCACCTGAGAGACTAACAAATTTATTTGAGCAATAAGCTTTCGTGAGCTACAGCTCACTTCAATGGGAGCTCAAAACATTTCTGGCATTGTTCTGGGTATGCTATAAAAGCAGCTTATGTTAAGAAAGCATGAAGGTTTCATAGCACTCGAAAGTCAAGGAAAGCCACAACTTTTAGTTATCCATGTGTCGCATCTTTACTGCTCCCTGAAGAGGCACAGGGGTAAAGTTACATGGAACAGCATATAGGATTGGGGCCTCAAAGGCTTGATCCTGTTCCCATTGAAGTCAATGGCAAAACTCTCATGAATTCAAAGGCAAAATCAGGGCCTTAATGCGTAGTTTTCAATAGTGGAAGCTAATACTTCAGTCAGCGTACCCCTTAGGAAATGCACAGTTATAGAGCCTGCCTTCTGTGAATAATTGCGTGTGTGTGCATCTAAATTAGCCAACACGTGCACACACAGCACCCTTTCCTTCCTAGTGCTCACCATTACAAATATCACTGTCATAAAAAAATGACGGGGCATGCAATTTTCAAAGGCTCATAATTCAGTTGTATTACAGCCCACGTCTGCGTCACACTGGGTTATTTCTCTGCCAAACTTAATTTTCTTCCCAGCCATTTTGGTGCAAGAGCTTTTTTTTTTAAAAAAAATCACCATTTTTATTTATTTATTACAAGGAAGATTATTTCGTAACTTCTTCTTACACAAAAAACAGCTGAATCTTTTTGGCTCCAATTTTAAATACAAAAATTCACCTTCAGGCAGGGATAAAATTTGGTAAATTTCAATCTGCTGGTCAGAAGTTTTGGGAAATTATGAATGACTGAAAAGATACAATGGATATATTTTGCAGCTTTAACTATCGATGTTACTAGGGCTACAACTATAACAAATATTCTCTTATTTTTCCCCTTAAACTTGCCCTTTTGTGGAAGTTCCTCTTAAATATATTTTGGGTTCCTTCCCTTATTATTGACTAAGGCCATGTCTACACTGAAGGGAAAAGTCGATCTAAGCTATGCAATTTGAGTTACGTGAATAGTTTAACTCAAATCAACGTAGCTTAGATCTGCTTACCACAGGGTCCACACTATGCGACGTCGACGAGAGACACTCTGCCATTGACTCCCCTTACTCTTCTCGATCAGGTGGTGTACAAGAGTCGATGGGAGAGCGATCGGCGGTCGATTTATCAGGTCTCCCGCTAAATCGACCACCGATGCACTGATCGCCGCAGTGTCGATCCTCTGGTAAGTGTAGACAAGTCCTAAGAAACTGAAATTGGTGGGACAAGCAATGTTGAATATATTCTAGGGCAGATCCTCACCTGGCGGTAAATCAGTGTGCTGCCATTTTGTTCAATACAACAAAGTTGATTTACCCCAACTCTATGAGGATTGGGTTCTATGTCAGTGAGCTGTGCACTGCTGTACAGAGTTTTTAAACACATTTTTCTGAGAAAGGGGCAATTCAAGAGGAGGATAAAGCAGTGAAAAAAATTAATGAATGTTTGCATTAGTCAAAATGATCTTGACAAACTGAAGACAGTTTGAAATAAATAGGATGAAATTCAATATGGACAGATGAAAAGTACTACACTTAGGAAGGAATAATCAATTGTAAAAATACAAAATGGGAAATGACTGCCTAGAAAACAGTATTGCAGAAAAGGATCTGGGGCTTATACTGGATTACAAACTAAATATGAATCAACAATGTAATACTGTTGCAAAAAAAAGTGAACATCATTCTCTGGGATGTATTAGCACGAGTTTTGTAAGCAAGACCAAGAAGTAATTCTTCCACTCTCCTCAGCACTGATAAGTCCTCAACTGGAGCACTGTGTCCGGTTCTGGGAACCCCACTTTTGGAAAGATGTGGAGAAATGGGAGAAAGTCCAGAAGAGAGCAACACAAATGATTAAAGGTCTAGAAAACATGACCTACAAGGAAAGACTGAAAAAATTGGGTTGGTTTAGTCTGAAGAAGAGAAGACTGAGGGGGACATGATAACAGTCTTCAAGTATGGAAAAGGTTGTTATGAAGAGGGTGATTTTTTTTTCCTAACCACTGAGGGCAGGACAAGAAGTAATTGGCTCAAACTGCAGCAAGGGAGTGTGATATTGTATAAAAAGGAAGTTGACCATTTACACTAGTATTGTTACCACTATTACACAATTGCATTAAATCTTGTACTAAATATGCCATATAAGATATCACTGGAAAAGTTGTGATCTGCTGAACAGTGACATCTTGTTGAAATGGGTATATCATCATTGGGTATGAAGTGATCAAATTTTACTGTATGCTTGTTACCAAACATGTTGTATTCGTGGGTATACCCACAAGACAGATTTACATCAAGACTAGCCAGCCATGTTTTGACGGGCCATTAAGGAGAATCAACTCTTCCAGGGGGCCCCTCCCAAAGACACCTCAGGCCACGTCTATACATACAGTGCTGCTGCAGCACAGCTATACCAGTACAGCTGGACCACGTGTGGTGAAGACGCTCTATGCCGACGGGTGAGAGCTCTCCTGTCAGCATAAAAAAACATTTCCGCCAGTGCCAGAAGCTATATCTATGTGGGAGAAGCTCTGCCGCCAACATAGTGCTGTGCACATGAGCGCTTATGCTGGTGTAATTTATGTTGTGTGACAGTACTCTGATACTACTGTGATGGGAAGCCGTACACAACCTTGAGAATTTTAGCATATGTGCAACATGCCTGTGGTGGTCGCCAGCTGAGGAGGTGCCCAGGACGCAACTTGTGGTAGGAAGTGTCCCAGGGAAGGTAGTAGAAGCTGATGCCTGAACCCCTAGCATGGAGTTCCCTGACTTCATAGGGCCCTGGGTTGGAACTTGGTGGAGAGGACGGGGCAGGGTTTCCTTACCACTCCACAGGCCACCAGGCGTGACTGCTGTCTGCTTTACGTCCCAGCTCTGAGGCATAGGGGCTATAGACTGTTTGTTTTGCCCTGCCCAGGGGCTACAAATGGATCATTGTTCTGCCCCATCCAGTTGTGGGTGTTGGTCCCAGCCCAGAGGCTCAGGGGTCATGGATTATTTGTTTATACGGCCCCACCTGGGGACAGGAGCCCACCCGGCTGCAACTCCCTGTAGTAGCAGGAAAACCCAACGACAGTGTGTACCAACCCCACACTAGGCCAATGGGGGCAGCCTGGCTCGGCACCCAGAGCCCGTCACATGCTGGTCTGCATTTTTTTCTGGATCAGCCTTTCTAGAGGCACCACTTTTTATCCATTCACAAAAAGAAGTCACTGTTTACAACTGTGCCAAAGCAGCAAAGCAGAGGCCAGAGCAATAGCAGTGACACTGGCAGCTTCCGAAAAAAGATTTTTAAAATTTACTGCAGTAATAACTAGACCAGGATTTTGCACTTGGTGGAAAAGTTGAGAGAAAGACACATACATTACTGTTGGGTCTTGTGCTTCCACATGTGGCCTCCTGCTGTCACTACTTTTAATGATGCTGAAAGAAACCTCTTCCTTTCCCTTTTCAACTGGTTTTCATTTAGGATCTGCGTCTTTCTTAAAGCAGTGACATCACCACATTGGGCATGCTGAGCTCCTACAATAGTTCTTTTGCTTTGGCTGGGACAATCCAAATGTGCTGTAGTCTCCCGGGATGGCAAAAACGATTCCTAATTATTGTAGCCAGTTGCAGTATGAGTATAGAATAGCAATCTATCCACTAGGTGGAGGCCTGTAACACTAACCCGATGCTGAGAATCTGCTCCCTACATCTCCTAATTTCTTATGAAAGATGGCAGATTTTCCTGATCTCTTTGTAGGCACAAATACTTCCTCCTAAGCCAATAGTTGACTGAGAGAGAGCAACCCAAATTATCCAAGATGAAAGGGACATGGTCAACCTAAAATTAATACATTTTAAATAAACACATGAATTTACCTCTGTTATTAATAACACCTTACATTAGTAAAATGAAAGAATTTCAAAAATCCAGAGTACTTTTCACTGCCATTGTTGTTTGTTTACTTTTTGCATTTTTCTGAGTTTGGACAGTCAGCTTCACTTTGACTTCAGAAATCAGTCAGTTTTACTTTGTTCGCAGGTTCACTTTCGGTATCTGAGTGCTATAGTGAGGGGGCTGCAAACGCTGCAACGCCATGTTTGTTTGTTTTTTAAAATGCAATGGAAACAAACACAGGAAATATTTTGTATAGCTCTTTGGATACTTTCTACTGGAAAAGATTGATTATACAAAAATCTGAAATTTGGGGCTAAATTTGAGCTGACTGTGTCCCTTGTGAATCCCCATATGCTCTTATTAGGGGAAGCTGTGTACGTGCACTGTGATTACAACATGCAGGCCTGAACAGCTTTGTTCCTGTGTAGTATGTATACTTGGGTGTCTATTCCCCCTTTAGTGTTTGTGCAGTTCCCATTAAAGTTAATGGAAGTTCTGTTCAGGCATTAATTCTTTTACAGCTTTACTCTTGTGAACTGGGAGCATGATTAGAAGTACTAGTATTTCAAATGAGGGGCGCCATATACATATTGCAACAGAATACCATGGTAACAACAGACCCTCTAAAGGTAGTGATTTGTATTCGTAATTATTCAGCATTGCAGTGGTTGTTTGTAAAAATAAACAACTAAAGCCAAATTGTGCTGCTCTTAGGAACACTACTAAGAACGACGGGGTTACCTGGGGTGTAAATGGGGCAAAATGTGACCTTTACTGTAAACCAGGAAGACATTTAGAACAGTTATGCATCTTTTAAGCTATTTAAAAGGCAGGGACAAAACAGCTTGATGTCCCTTTAAAAGGAATTGTAAGAATAACCTGTATATCGTAGAGCTGGATTCCCCCTTAAAACCCCATAGAAGGGGATTAAGGGGGTTGAAATCTCCAGGAAGACCCTTCATGTATTTCCTTCTCAAATATTGTGTTGGGAAGTAGGGTTCGCCGCCATGAAATGAACCACAGAGCCAGCCCTTAAATCAGCAAGCACCAGGGCTGTTCCTGCAAATGCCCCACCTTTCTGCACTGGCTTTGCACTATCCCACTCCCTGACAATGTGACTCTAATGGAATATCCCTCTGTCAATAGCTGCTTCTTGGACCCTCTTAAAGTGCCCATATGTCTTGATTTATCATATGTAGTTCCTAATGTCTCAGGAACTTCTTTCAGGACAGAATTTGTTGTGGCTGTACCAGGAACAAGCTGTGCAGAAGAATGAGTGTTCAGTGTGATGAAAAGTGTTTGAAGTGAAGGAGACTGCCCAGAGAATAGGCTACAAGAGTTGAAGCAATAGAGATTAGCAGTGTAATAAAACTAGCTTTGACACGTTCTGTATATGTTTTATGAAGCTATTTTTAAATAGATTCAATTTTCTCAGTGGCCTGTTTATAAGGTACACCGAGTGAAGTATTATCTGTAGAACCCTATGGTTCAAAACAATGCTACAAATGAGACTGATGGGCCACAGCCTTAAGTCTATTCTCCCCATGATGAGTGGGTAACTCTTACTAGCATCAATATATGGTATTCCTGGGGTTGGAAAATATGCCTAGATATAGACAATGCAGTGGTATCCTGATTAGCTAAAGGTTTCAGGGGACAACCAAAACCATCAGATAACTAGTGGTTCAGTTAATCCAGGAAGCCTACCTGGAGTTCCCCTCAGTTCCAGGAAGCAGAGCAACTCCTCTTTAGCTGTCCATCCTTGGGGCTAGGAGCACTGTCCCCCTTCCTCTTCAGCTGGCCAGCACAGTAAGCCTTTGGGGACATACTAGATTGTATGGGGAAACTTTGGCAAACCAGTAAAGTGCCTGAAACCACTATGGCTTATTGCTAAAAGCAGCCAAGTCAGCAGGCTATAAATTGGCCATTCAGCAGTCTCAGTTTAACCAAGGCAGGAGGGGAGGGGGGGTTTCGGTGCCACAGAGAGGGAAGCTTGACCCCGCATCCTTCCTGATAAGAATTGTGTTGAAGTTGCTGATACATGCATCTTAGAAGAGCAGGATGTGCCCCAGGAATGGGCCTCAAGGCTGCAAACTCTGAAAAAACCCACACCTGGTTAATCGATAATCAGAAGGAGCCTCTTGCTTGCCCATTGGAACTGCTTGCTTAACAAGTTTTCTTTAAGGGACATGTCATTCTATTACTAATGTATAAATAAGGGGGAAAAGTTTGAAGTGGTGGGACTCTTCAGGACTGGACTCTCTCTCTGGATGCATCTTGTGTTTCCCACCGGCAGCTATGCCACTCGAGAGCCACACTTAGCTTTGGTGATTATCAAGGGTTGGGGGTGTTTTACTAACCTGTTGCGGACATGTATATAGGTGCTTGAGACTAAGTAAAGTTTAGCTTTAAGTGAAAGCACTCTTGTGTTGTCCTGTTTGTGCCAGCCATCTATCGGTCGGACGGCCGTGTCTCCCCTGATTTATTTCCCGACACCACCTCGCACAGAGTAAAAGTTACGAAGAGCTTTGAGTTGAAAGAACCCCAGGTAACAAGATCATCAGACTGATACCAGTTCAGATTAAACTTCCAAACCTGATTCTAAGCTAGAAGGAGCTTTCTTTAGTTAGCAAAGGACAAAACCCACCAATATAATGAATATGGCTTCATCTTCCCCTTCCATCTGTTCTGTTTTTTCTCTCTCTCTCTTTTCCAGCTCTCATTCACATGCTTCTCTGCTGCAGGGCCTCCTCTCTTCTTGCACTTGTTGCCTGACCTCTTGTCTCCTTTCTCCCCTGCTTTCTTCCCCATGCTGCCTGGCAGCTTGTTCCCCTTCTCTTCTGAATGTGTTCTTATGCTCTCCTTTTCCCATTGATGGTGCTTCTCTTTGATCTGGTCCCCTCCTCCCTTGCACTTATTGCCCAGTTCCTTTCTTTCCTGAATATTTCTTTTCCACTGGCAGTTGCTGATGGTGGCTGGCAGCTCAAGTGCCAGCCATGGGTCTGTCCCTGGAAAGGACTCTTTTCTCCTTTGTCTCCTTCTCTTATATAGCAGCAATCCCTAGGACTTCCACTGGCTCCTCCTCCTCCTCCTCCTCATTTCCAGCTGTGAAAGCAATAGAGATTAGTAATGTAATAAAACTAGATACCTGGATACATGTAGAAGCAGAAGGAAAGAAGGGGAAGCCAACATCAGGTGATCTGAACTGCCTAATGAGTCACCAAAAGGCTTGGCCTATTGACTTTACTCCTTCCTGAATCATCTTACTGTGGCAGTATTGCCAAATCCAAGCGTGGGGCCACATTTTACTTTCGGTTACACTAGCATAAGAGCCTGGTTCTGCAAATATTTTAAAGGCAGGTTATTTACTTTATAGTAAGAGGAGTTTTTCATTATGCCTTAGTCCTCACAAATTTCACTGAATATGTGTGCACCTCACGAGAACAAGCTGGGAGTCTTTTAGCCAGTAGCATCCATTGGGGCTATACATGTGCCCTGCACCCCTTTCAGAGAAGGTATAAAAGGCATCTAGAAGAACTTGTAACTGTAAGGTAAGTAACCTATTTTTCTTCTTCAAGCATTTCTCCGCATGGACCCACTGTAGGTAAGTGGCTAGCAACTACCTTCCAAGGAGGTAGCTGATTGAATCCCTATTAAAATAATGACTATATAACAGCTTTGCAAAAGTGAGCATCTGATCTACAAGATGTGACAGTGGAGTACTGACAGGAAAACATAGGTACCTAACTCCAGGTAGCTGCTTTACAGATTTCAGTAATAGTAACCTCTCTTCAACAAGCCACGGTTGTTGACTGGTGTCATAAATATAAAGGGAAGGGTAACCACCTTTCTGTATACAGTGCTATAAAATCCCTCCTGGCCAGAGGCAAAATCCTTTCACCTGTAAAGGTTTAAGAAGCTAAGGTAACCTCGCTGGCACCTGACACAAAATGACCAATGAGGAGACAACATACTTTCAAATCTGGAGGGAGGGGGGGAACAAAGGGTTCTGTCTGTCTGTGCGATGCTTTTACCGGGAACAGATCAGAAATGCAAGCCTTCCAACTCCTGTTAAGTTAGTAAGTAATCTAGCTAGAAAATACATTAGATTTTCTTTTGTTTAATGGCTGGTAAAATAAGCTGTGCTGGAGGGAATGTATATTCCTGTTTTTTGTGTCTTTTTGTAACTTAAGGTTTTGCCTAGAGGGATTCTCTATGTTTTGAATCTGATTACCCTGTAAGGTATTTACCATCCTGATCTTACAGAGGTGATTCTTTTGCCTTTTCTTTAATTAAAATTCTTATTTTAAGAACCTGATTGATTTTTCATTGTTCTTAAGATCCAAGGGTTTGGGTCTGTGTTCACCTGAACCAATTGGTGAGGATTCTTATCAAGCCTTCCCCAGGAAAGGGGGTGTAGGGCTTGGGGGGATATTTTGGGGGAAGATGTCTCCAAGTGGTCTCTTTCCCTGTTCTTTGTTTAAAACGCTTGGTGGTGGAAGCATAGGGTTCAAGGACAAGGCAAAGTTTGTACCTTGGGGAAGTTTTTAACCTAAGCTGGTAAGAATAAGCTTAGGGGGTCTTTCATGCAGGTCCCCACATCTGTACCCTAGAGTTCAGAGTGGGGAAGGAACCTTGACAACTGGTACCTAGTAGAATGAGCCCTAACTTGGAATAGGAAGTTTGTACAGAAAGTAGGCAATCTTTAATGCAGCCTGTAATCCATTTAGAAAGTATTTTGAGAGGAAACAGCTTGCCCTTTAGACTTATTAGTAAGAGTCACAAAAAGTTTAGGTGATTTATGAAAATACTTCATCCTAGAAAGATAAAAGGACATAGCCCTGTATACATCTGATCTGTGGAGTTTAATCTCCCCAGGAGAATCGTGAGATTTAAGCGAAATCACTGGTTGGTATATAAACTGGTTCATATGAAAGTCCAAGACTATTTTTGCCAAAAAGCATTGGTTATGGTTTGAGTGTGACTTTGCCTTTTTGAAAGACAATATATGATGGCCCTGCCATTAATGCTTGAATTTCTCCCACTCTGTGGGCCAATAGCTACTAGAAACACTGTCTTAACAAAAGAAATAAAGAACATGTTGCCATTGTCTCAAATGGAGGGTCCATCAACAATGTGAGTATTACATTCAAGTCCCAAAGGGGCAATGATTCCTTAACTGGTGGAAACCATGAATCAGACCTTTTATAAATCTATATACTGCAGGGTGAGAAAAAATTGAGCGACTAACTGCAAGTGGATTATATGCTGATATAGCAGCTAAGTGGATCCCGCTGAAAGTCAAAAGACAATAACACAGGAGGAAGTTTAAAGACAATAAATAGTCCAAGATGACTGATATAGAAAAGTCCAAGGATTCTTGGATGATTCTGAATAGACCATGAAGAGAAATGTGTTCACTTCAATTAATACGTCTTTCTAGTAGAGGTCTTTCTCATGGGCAGTGCGTAATGGAGGCAGGAAAACTCATGCCACCGGGGGAGGGGGACAGTGGTGGATTTGGAGCCCCCGGAAAAATATCCCCCCACCATGGCCCTGAGGCTGGAGAAGCTCTTGGGGCCCCAGTGGGAGCACCGAACTTTTCCAGTCTTGGGGCCACAGCGGCGGAGGGATGGATGGAGTGAGTCGGGGCAGAGCCTCAGGGGGAAGAGGCGGAGTGCGGGCGGAATGGGGGCATAGGTGCAGGGGAAGGGGCAAAACAGAAGCGGAGCCACGAGGGAAGGGGTGGAATGGGGTGGGTCCACGGGTGGGTCTGTGGGCAGAAGGGGCGGAAGGGGGGAGTGGCTCTGGATTTGGAGCTCCAGCCAGGGCCAAGGCTGAGAGCTCAGTCCTGGCTGGTGAGAGGTCTTAGCCCTCTCTGTTTATACAGAGCATAAGGGTCATATTGTCCATCAGAATATGAACGGTGATATCCTCAAAGAGGGAAAGGAATGCCTGGCAGGCTAAATGAATGACCCTGAGCTCTAGTATATCTATGTGCAATTGAGACTGTGCTCAGGACCACATGCCTTGAATTCAGAGAGAGTCCAAGTGAGCATCCGAACCTATCTTGGACACATCTGTCACCAGAGTCCTTGAGGGGGCAGTGGATGAAACAGAACATGTTGGTAGACATTTAAAAGATCTGTCCACCAAATGAGAGGTGATAGCATGTGGTGAGAAACTTCCATTGGTAGGTTCCATGTTGCATATGTTTGGCTGATAAACTGTGGTCAAACAGTCCAGAAAATTTGGTGCTGCAGGTTTTTTTATTGCAGCGCAGACATGCCCTAAAGTTTCCTGGGCCTGGCCTACAGCTCTTCCACTTTCTCTCTCTCCTTTCGCATTTCCTTCCTGTACCTTTGTACCCTCTGAGCAGGGGCGACAGGTTTGTAGAAATTTTGGTGGTGCCCAGAACACCCAGAACCCCCCCCCCTCCACAAACTCCCCCCACACACCTGCCTACGGCTCTGGGAGGGAGTTTGGGTGGGGGAGGGGGTCTGGGGTTCAGGCGATTGGGATGCACAAGGGAGTGGGGATGCAGGCTCTGAGAGGGAGTTTGGGTGCAAAGGGTGTGAGGGGTCGAGCTCTGGGAAGGAGTTTGGTAGGGGATGGGGTGTGGGGTGCAGGCTCTGGGATGGAGTTTGGGGGCGAGAGGGGGTGCAGGGGTGGGGGTTTCAGGAGGAAATCTGGGGGCCGAAGGGTGTGTTTGCAGAGGGGGTATGGGTGCAGGCTCTGGAAGTGGATGGGGGGTTCGATGCTTACCTGGGGCACCCCCTCCGGCAGTGGCTCCTAGTGTTGGATCATATTAAAGAAGTTCTGTATTAAAATCACAAATGAGTTTGATTCCCCATAGTTTAAATTCCAGGGTATTACTAATTAAGAGGTCTCTTGGTTTTTGGTACTGTTTCTCTCCCTCTATGTGTGAAACTTGCAAGCTGCTAATTGTGTTAGAGTCTGTTCTCAAAGCAATTCACAGAGAGAGAGAGACTCAAAGCAATACTCTAACAACAGAAACAGCACCCAGAGACTCCCCGCCCTTTTGTTGTATTAACAATTGTGATTAAAATAGAGATAGAGGATGTATGTGGATGGATGCTTGGTGTGGATAATAACTGAATGATCAGGGAGGTGCCAGCCTAAGAATGCAGTGTCCATCGGCTGAAGAAAGCGTCAAGTGGAAATAAGCAGAGGACCCCCGGAGGGCAGACTGGAATCCACCCAACAGCCTCAAGAATGGGAGAACCAAAGAACAAGATAACATCTAGCAGCACGGAGCCGTCAGGAATGTGCTATCTGCTGATTGATTCAGCAACAGCATGATGAAGTAATTCCCATAGACTGGCATAGGAAGAAATTCCTATAAAAATAGACTCTAAAAAGTGAGAACTTTGGGGTCTGATTCTGCAAACCAACTTCCAGGAGCATCAGATGAGCATCTGACAAGGCCCTGCTCCCTCCTCATGTCCAGGCCACCTGGCCAGTGGCTTGGCATGAGCAACTCTAAGGCTGGTAACTATGATAACAACCTTGCAGAACCTGTGTGTGTGTGTGTGTGTTTGTATGAATGAATGTGTGAATAAATCTGAGATTGAATGGAATGTTATAGCTATAACTAACTGCTTACTATGATTCTTTCTATATTCACAATAAATGTGGTATTTGCCTTTTTCCCTTTAATAAGATCCTGCTGGTTTTTATTTTATTGGTATAACACTAGGCGGGGCAGTCCGGGGGGTCTCCTCATGCTGCTGTCTCCAGGTACTGCCCCTGCAGCTTCCCATTGGCCGCTGGGGCGTTACGGACAGGGGCAGTGTGCAGCGGCACAACCCCCTCACATAGGCTCCAAGGACCTGCTGGCAACCACGTGGAATAAGCACGCAGGAAGCTGCTCAGCCCTGCGGCGCTGCTGGGTGGTGGCGGGAGCCCCCGGGCTGTTTTAAATCACCTGGGGGCGGCAGGTGGGTCCGGGGGAAGCGCGGGGGGAGCGTGTGGGAAAGTTTGCTGGAGCCGGGCCGCTGGGACAGGAATATTCCTGGTGCCCGGGCACCACGGACCCATAGAACTTGCCGCCCATGCCTCTGAATTCATGAGGTAATTAGCTTTTAACTCTCTCCAGTTTATCCTCAATCTATCAATTTGGCACAGTTCCCATATTCAGGTGTGAGTGCTGGATCACCTGCTGTTGTCCAATGATCTGTCACAATGTTGATATGAGAAAGATGGAGGCTTCTGCCTAGAAAATGAATAAGATCTTGCTTTCTTCCTCTCATGGACCAAGAGACCAGAGCATCACCCTGGAATCCTTCAGACCATAGCGTGCCTCATCCATCTGAGAATTAAACAGATCTTAATCATAAAAGGTAGGTGTCCAAATAGTGGCCCAAACCTCTTTAGGAATTCCTGATGACTGCAACGAAGATGTTCTTCTCATAGAGACTGCAGTGGCCATTGATCTGGCTGCGGTGTCAGAGGCATCCAATGAGGTCTTCAAAGCATTTTTTGTCACAAGTTGGTCTTCTGAAGCCTCTTCTCTCAGTTCATCTCTGGTCTCCTCAGGAAGTTCTTTAGATAGTTGCAGAACTTTGTCCCCATTCAGTGCCAAGCCCAAGCCCACAGTAGAGCTCTGTTCCTTCCTGCCTTGGGTAGCAGGAGCAACTCACTGACCTGAGAAGGACTGAGTAGGAATGAGCAGGCTCTGAGTGTTTGCCAGCAGCAGATGCTCTCTTAAAAGCAGATCTCATGTCCTGGAGTGACATCTCTTAAAGTTAGGTCACTTGAAGAAACTGGCTTCACAGCAAGAAATGGTTGCTCTTGAGGAGGGTACTGTGGAGTCAGACATATTTCACATAGATTTCTATATAAAAAATTACTGTAGAAAGGCATCACAAGTACTCTGTGTGCACTCAGAAAAAGAGCAAAAACTGGCTCACTTATTAGGTATGTGTGATTCTCCCAAACAACAATAAACACTTTCTTAAAATGTACATCATTAGCAGGCACAGCACTCTAAGAGGCAGGGCAGATTTTGAAGTCCAAAGACCTGCTCTGCACCATCAGACCTATTTCTTGGTGCCAAGGCAAGACTAAAAAGGTTTTATGTTTTTAGCCAATGTGCTTAAATAAAACCTATCAAAATCTACACTAAGCTATTTTACTAACTATAGTCCTAAACTACCTAAGAGCTACAAGGAAGCAGGAGGACACTGTGGGCTCCGACTTGCTACCGTGGCTGGTGAGAAGGAATTGAGTGGGGGTTAGGGCTGCTACACAATTTATACCTTCGCTACAGTGGGTGCAAGAGTGTGCAGGGTGTATGTATGCACAGCCCCAATGGACAGAGCTGGCTAAAACATTCCAGGCTTCCAGCATGCATGAGGTGCTTACACCTACAGGGGAATCTGTGTGGACAAAGGCATCTCAGAGTAAATTTAAGCATACACATAAGCATTTCTATGATTAGGGTCTGAGTAGTTCCTCTGAAGTGAATGAAGTTACACCTTGTAAATGAGAGAAGAATCAGGCCAAGTACCTTTATCCTTTGTGCACTGGCCACAATGAAGTTACTCGAAGGATGAAGCTGGTGCAGGCAGTGGGGTTGCATGGGTGTGATTCAGAGGAGAATATGGCTGTTTAGGTGTTTTAGATGTGTAAGATTTTATCAATCAGAAACTGCTGGTTTATTGCTGTATGCAAAGGTACCCAGCACCCAGATTTTTAATCATTTACATTATGGTAACGCCCAAAGACCAGTGTTAGTGCTAGGCATAAGCAGACCAAGCAACTGTTAGGGCCCCGGGCAGCTCAAATAGGGGTCCCTCTAGTTGCTTTTTATTAAGGCTAGGAGTTGATCACAGCAGTCATGGACTCTGCGATTTTTACATAATCTCCATGACTTCAGCCCCAGCCGGCAGGGCTCTGGCTGTCCGGGGAGGGGGGGCCAAAGATTCCTGCTTAGGGCCCCCACTAGGCTAGCGCCACCTCTGCCAAAGCCCCTGATCCGGATTGTGCTAGGCACTGTTTAATCACAGAATTTACGAGCCAGTCCCCAGAGGAAAGGATGGGATGTAGACATCTGTTAACCCATGAATAAGAAGTTACAAGTGTGGGGAAAGGCTTTCCGCCCCTGGCTCTGTCCCCGCGCCCCAGAGAGCGCAGCAGGCGGGTCCGGGGGGGCGGCCAGCGCTGAGGGGCGGCTTTCGCTGCGCACAACGCGCATTAACAACAACGACGGTGCCCGAGGGCGCCTCAGGCAGGCTCTCTCCGCCCAGCCGCCGCAACCAAGTTGTGCTCGACACAACCAGAAGTTTCCAGCCGAGCCGGCCAGTTGCGCCGTCTCTCCACCTCTTTCTCCTCCCCCCCCCCCGGTCAGCTCCTCCTCCGCCTGGCCCCTTTGCAGCTATTTCCAGACACTTCCAGCCCCTTCGCTGCCCCCTCCCTCCGCCCATTGATTGATAAAGGTGCCGGCCTGGCCGGCTTCCCCGCCTGACGCCACAGCGCACTGCACGGCGGCCGCTGCGGGAGCCGGAGCATGAGCGCCGCCGCTCACTCGCCCGTGGTGCAGATGGAGGGCAGCGCCGAGCGAGAGCCCCTGCCGCCGGGCTGGGAGGTTAAGATCGACCCGCAGACCGGCTGGCCCTTCTTTGTGGATCACAACAGCCGCACCACCACCTGGAGCGACCCGCGGCTGCTGGCGGAGCCGCACAAGGTGCCCGCTGGGGAGCCACGGTGGGGCGGCGGGGGGCTCCGCGCCGGGAACTTTGTAGTGAAGGGCCCGGAGCTCGTCCTCTGCGCAGCGCCGGGCACGGCAGGGGGCAGAGCAGAGCCCCGGGGGGGGAGGTGCGTGAAGGGACGGGCTTCTGAGCTTCCTCTCGGTACATGGTCATTGTGGGGGGAACCCCACCTCGGTACATGTCAATTGCGGGGGGGGGCAGCCTCCCCCCCGGTACATGGAAAATGGGGTGGGGGGAGGCGCAGCCGGGCCTCCCCTCGATACATGGTAAAGGGAGGGGGGCAACAGGCCCTCCCCTCAGTACATGGCAAATTCGGGGAGGGGGAGCAGCTGTCCCTCCCCTACCTACATGGCAAATGTGGCGGGGGGCTCGGGCAGCTGGCCCTCCTCTGGGTACATGCTAATTTCCGGGGGGAGTTCGAGGGTCAGTGGCAGAGCCGCCTGCCCTCTCCTCAGTACATAGTAGTGCAGTGGGGGTGAGGGGCAGTGGCAGGGCCATCTGCCCTCTTCTCTCCTCAGTACATGGCAATGTAGTGAGGCCAGGAGCTGCCTTTTGTCTCTGACGCACTGCAGTCCTTTTTTTGTGCATTAAATCATTTGATACCTTAGCCCTGTAATGTTTATTTAAAGGTGGTTAAGTCCACTCAGCCTGCCTGGGGAGACACAAACTCTGATTTATTTTTCAGATGCGTGTAGTTTAAACAATGGACATCACTAAAAAAAACCCTTCCTCGTCAAGGTTTTTTTTTTTTTCCCCTGACTAACTGTCTCAGTAATTTTGCTCTCTGGTTTGGTTTTGTTTTAAAGCATGCTTATGGGAAACCCATCTCTCACTCCAAATATGTCCATGTAAAGAGAAGTAGCTGAGAGGTAGAGAGCAGTCATGATTTTTCTAGGTGCCCTCATAAGTGGATCTTTAAAGTAAACCTGTCTTAGTTTAAAGAAATGCTGAATTTATAGTGTCCCTACATTTAATCAAAATTAGTGTTTTTTGTTAGATTTAGGCAATAACCAGGAGAGAAGGAGCTGGAAACTCCCTAGATGAACTAGGAAGTTTTTTTAGAACCTAGTGGAAAATAAGAGTTTATTGTCAGATGTTTGTTTATTTTGTTTTAAGTTCTGGTATGCTAAACTTTGTCCCTGCCTTTATTTTTGAAACCATATTACTGATGGTCATAAAACATTACTGTCATAGGACTAACACAGGGCCCAATTCTGCTATCTTTACACCCTGAGTTCCAGGCCTACATAGAAGAGGGCTGTACAGAACTCTGCAGCACATCAGAGGAAAGAAAGCTCCCAATAAAATATGGAAGGTGCTGTTCAGGCCAGTGCTGAAAGAAGTTTGGGTGAGCTCTGTGTTTCTGTATATTGGACTGGTAGTCTGAACACCTGATAGCTTCAGCTGCGAGAGAAGGTTCCTGACACTTTAGAAATCAGCTAAAACTTCCAACTGTTGCCTTAAAAATGATGCAGTGCTGGTGGTCTGCGGCTTGTAAAGGTAGCAGGTTATTGTAGAGCACCAAAGCAGTTAGATCATCAGGACAACATTCAGTTCAAACTAACCCTGCAGATAACTATTGTTTCACCATTTTATCAGCACACTGGAAGGACTTAGGGCCTGTTAGTGGACAGTATTGTTGTCTGTGTTGATATATAAAAAGAAGCCCACTGTAACAACATTTATTTGTTTTTGAATTATGTTTGAAATACTGTAAAATAGACAATTATGTAGAGGTCTGGAGTGCATTTTTATAAATCAGCCCATGCAAAGTGATTTTTTTTTTTGACTGATAACCATTTTTTGTGCAATTCTGACACTTGTAACCTTATTCATTAATATAAATATTGGCACTTCAAACACTAAATGTAACAGGGAATACTTTTTTAAATTCCTCAGTTTTAGAATGATAATTGAATAAAATTTGTTATTACTCATTTTGTGAATGCAGGCCACAACTGTGAACTCAGAGTACAAGCAATACAGTACGTAAGGGAAGCCAGAGGGACTGATTTTTCTTCACACTGGTGTGAATCAGGAGTAACTCCACAGAAGTCAATTGAACTACATGGGTATAGAACCAGTGTGAAAGGAGATTTTCTGTATTTAATCCAGATTTTACAAAACAGTTTTTTCATTTCTATTTTCATTTTTGTAAATGTTTTTCTCAAATGCTTTGATAGGCACTGTTTTACTTAATGACAAAGTAAATTATGTAATTTTGGTGCTATGGTGAAGATCTCAGAAAAATATAAATCGGTCAGTATTAAATACTATATAAACAGCTTTAGTTCATCTTCAGACAGATTGTCTGCATAGTGTAATGGGGTCCCAGACAGCATTGACACTACTATAAACAAATAATAAATATTGATCGATGTTTAGGTAACCATAACACTTTCTTGAAGAATAAAGAGTGCAATTTTTGAATTAGCTCTGTTATAAATTTGCCATCTCTTGGGAAATTAACAAATGTCTCCTCTAATTTGTTTAAGATAAAAAGTCAGATTTAAGCTGCTTTTGATAATCATCTGAAAACAGGAAAATTTTGAATTATAGTGGATCAGAGTTCTTCCTTTGTGATTGAAACAAAATAAATTCCAGCCTTATCTGATGTGAAATCTGTAGTAATGGAAAGTAACTCCTTTCCTGTCAGGTTTTAGGGATTATTTTACAAATCAGTTTGGAAGTAGTTTGAAGGGAAAATGTACACGCTTCTATATAAAAACAAGAAACAATTGCACCTACCTTTGAAGAGATATTATGAAATAAATTTTCCTAATAGGAAAACTTGAAAAATACTCTCAAAAACAGGCATTTATATGAACAGCTTATCAAGGTAAAGGTTAGTGCTTCCTGAGAAGGAAAGGAAAATTGTTGATTTAATGCTCTATTCTGTTACTGACAACAGACACAAACTCCAGTTGATTTCAATACAAGTTTTGCATGAATGGCCTGATAGGGCCCTTAGAGTTTGGGCCTGAATTTTGAATCACCTATTCAAATTAGGGAGCAGATTCTGGCACCTTCACTCTGGTTTAAGTAGCATTATGTTTCACTAGTAGTCCTGTTGACTTCACTGGAACTATTTGTGGAGTAAGGTCATAAAGGTTTTAAATTCTGGCCCTCAAGAGATGTTGTGTGTCCCTAAATAAGAATTCTGAGCTGTCAAATTTTGCTACTTAATTGGCATACTTTAACAAACAGAACAAAAAATTAATCTCTGGCTTCACATTCAACTGTAAATACAAAAATATTTCTGAAGGGGCATTAATTATGATTCTTGTGTTAATGAATGACTGAGATCAGATTTTGTATGCAGTCAAGAGGAGGAATACTTTCAAACAGCTTCCTTGTTTTCTCCCTCATTTACCTAGTACAATTCAAACAGAAGAACAAGTTTTGTTTTGATCTCAAGGATGAGCTGAGGAGTATAAGAACTAAAATTTTCATTCTTTACCCTGCTACACTTGGATAATTCAAAAGAGACAAAATGTTTTCTGAGATTTCAGTAATGCCCTGTTCTTTTGGAAAGCTCATAAATGCAGCCAGTGAAACCACTGACTGTGGACCACCCTGGTATTGGTGCTAAAACACCAGTTTAAAATTATCTACATCCTCTTGATAATTCATCCTTTTGAGTGACCTGTGCAGTGAAATTAACTTAAAGGACTACAGCAGTGAAATGAAACACAAAGTGAGAAGTCATTTTCTAGCTAACTGAATAATAACTTTTGTGAGACCATTAGTGATAATGAAGCCCCCTTATTTTTGTCATGTTGGGCATGATTCTCCTTTCATTTATTCTGGTTTTACACTGGTGTGACTTCATTGATTTCAATGGAATACTAGACCTATTATCCCTTAAACCCCTAATCCAAGCCCCATTTAAGTCAATGGAACCAGGCCCTCAATTGCCAGTTAACTGTGGAATACAATACATAGCAGCAACCACATGAAGATGTTCTGGTTATTTTTGTTATTTACTGTTGCCCTCTTCCCCCACATATATGAAGAGCAGACACAATACGTTTATGCAGTTTATTTAGGTTTTGTGGGAGGAGTGGTGGTTGTAGGTAAGTCTCTCAACTTTAACAGTTTATGGCCCAGTTATTTGTATGGAATCATGGAATTTGTATGAAATGGAATGTCGGAATGGATTACGGACATTGTCCGGAGATCAAGGAGTATAAAATCTCCAACTAGACTGAAGTGAACAGAAGTAATGTTTTTGGTAATGATTGAAAAGCATTTAGAGAATGAAGGCAAGTTCTTTAATAGTTATTTTCTCCCAGGATACTAACTACTAATTTATTGAATGACTTGCTGGCACTTTCAATACTGTGGACCACATAACTTATTACATTTCTATTAGAGAAGTGTTTTCCAACAAATACCATTGCTTTTCCTTTAGTTTCTTTGTTAATAACCATCTTCCCTTGGGCATGTATGTCATTTGTTTTCCTGAGTAATTAATGTCATAACTCAGCATGGCTTTTGCCAAGATTATTTGAAACGGTGGGTCAGTCTACTAAGTTGTTCAGTGGGAGCCCCCGAACTTTTGGAAATGGACCAAATTTAGCTGGGGAGGATGGTTTCAGGGAAGGGCTTGAATGCTTTCAGGAAAGGGAACACATCGACAAGGCTTAAATAAGTGTTAACTAATGTCCCACTCGTATGTATTCTTTTTACATGGACTACTCCCCTTTGATGTTTGTTCTAACTAAAGATGGGTCACAGGTGTTAACTGCAGAGAGAGATTCACTGAATAGATGTGGTGGTCATCAGTGGCTCAGAGGCATAGTAGGTTGGAGATCCTGGCTACCTTCACAGCTGTGAATCCCTAGACTCCTCATAGATCATAGAATATCAGGGTTGGAAGGGACCTCAGGAGGTCATCTAGTCCAGCCCCCTGCTCAAAGCAAGACCAATCCCCAATTAAATCATCCCAGCCAGGGCTTTGTCAAGCCTGACCTTAAAAACTTCTAAGGAAGGAGATTCCACCACCTCCCTAGGTAACGCATTCCAGTGTTTCACCACCCTCCTTGTGAAAAAGTTTTTCCTAATATCCAACCTAAACTTCCCTCACTGCAACTTGAGACCATTACTCCTCGTTCTGTCATCTGCTACCACTGAGAACAGTCTAGATCCATCCTCTTTGGAACCCCCCTTTAGGTAGTTGAAAGCAGCTATCAAATCCCCCCTCATTCTTCTCTTCCGCAGACTAAACAATCCCAGTTCCCTCAGCCTCTCCTCGTAAGTCATGTGTTCCGTTCCCCTAATCATTTTTGTTGCCCTCCGCTGGACGTTTTCCAATTTTTCCACATCCTTGTAGTGTGGGGCCCAAAACTGGACACAGTACTCCAGATGAGGCCTCACCAGTGTCAAATAGAGGGGAACGATCAAGTCCCTCGATCTGCTGGCAATGCCCCTACTTATACATCCCAAAATGCCATTGGCCTTCTTGGCAACAAGGGCACACTGTTGACTCATATCCAGCTTTTCGTCCACTGTAGCTCCTAGGTCCTTTTCTGCAGAACTGCTGCTTAGCCATTTGGTCCCTAGTCTGTAGCGGTGCATGGGATTCTTCGGTCCTAAGTGCAGGACTCTGCACTTGTCCTTGTTGAACCTCATCAGATTTCTTTTGGCCCAATCCTCTAATTTGTCTAGGTCCCTCTGTATCCTATCCCTACCCTCCGGCGTATCTACCTCTCCTCCCAGTTTAGTGTCATCTGCAAACTTGCTGAGGGTGCAATCCACACCATCCTCCAGATCATTAATGAAGATATTGAACAAAACCGGCCCCAGGACTGACCCTTGGGGCACTCCACCTGATACTGGGTGCCAACTAGACATTGAGCCGTTGATCACTACCTTTTGAGCCCAACAAACTAGCCAGCTTTCTGTCCACCTTATAGTGCATTCATCCAGCCCATACTTCTTTAACTTGCTGGTAAGAATACTGTGGGAGACCGTGTCAAAAGCTTTGCTAAAGTCAAGGAACAGCACGTCCACTGCTTTCCCCTCATCCACAGAGCCAGTTATCTCGTCACAGAAGGCAATTAGTCAGGCATGAGTTGCCCTTGGTGAATCCATGCTGACTGTTCCTGATCACTTTCCTCTTCTCTAAGTGCTTCAGAATTGATTCCTTGAGGACCTGCTCCATGATTTTTCCAGGGACTGAGGTGAGGCTGACTGGCCTGTAGTTCCCAGGATCCTCCTTCTTCCTTTTTTTAAATTTGGGCACTACATTAGCCTTTTTCCAGTTGTCCAGGACCTCCCCCGATTGCCACGAGTTTTCAAAGATAATCCTGTCGCATTGAATGGCATCTGCCATGAAAGTAACACTTCTGAAAGTGGCCCTTCTAGCAAAGATCTCATATCATTGGACAATGCTGATTGCCTTGAAGTGATGCAAACAAATTGTCTGCATTGCTTAGAAAGACCGACAGGTGTATGCAGCTATGCCCCAGGTGCTCGAATTTCCAAAGACTCCCACCCCACCACTATAATTCATTTCTGACTGTATTTACATTTGTCCCTTCAATTCCTCATCAAACTCCAATCTTGGTTCACTAGACCCACACATGGGTGGTTTTTTCAAAAATGCTCAGCATTGACCTAACCCTTCTCCCATTCAAGTCAATGGTAAAATTCCCACTGACTCAAATAAGAGAAGAATTTGGCCAGTGGTAAACAGTTTTGAAAATCCCACCCACTGGTTCTGCTTCTCTGTTACCTTGCACCTCATACCATCTCTTACTCCAGTCAAGGTAAGTGCACAGTGGTTGTAACATGCTACCAGATTTTATTTCGCAAACGTTTTACACTCGGTTTGCACTGGTGTGAGTGACTACACAAGGCAGTGGAGAATTAGGGCAATCAAGGTCCACAGATTCACACTTCCATGGGCATAGAAGCTGTATTTTTTTTAACTCCTTAAATTATACATTTTGGAACTGGATTAGTAGTGATACACCCTCTTACCTACAGGTGGAGGAAAGATTTGTGCCAGTGTTCCTCCTAGTGAGGAGTCTTTAACACCTACAACTGATGCACAAACATGACTGTTCATTATGCCCATGTGATAAATAGCATTGTATTTGATTAGACAATAGTAAACCAGGTGCAGAAAAGTTTGGGCTGGAAGGGACCTTGTGAGATTAATTAGTCTATCGCCTCACGCTGAGGCAGGACCGAGTATACCTAGACCGTCCCTGACATTCCTATGTTTCTTTCAAACATAGATACCTATCGGAAATGAGTTTCAGTGGACTAACAGTACCATTCTTCTATGTTGTGAACCCCTCTTCACTCCTCTTCTGTGGCATCAGTACTACATTCTTGCCCTATTTTTACCCCAAATTATACTTCCTGATTCT
Source organism: Chelonia mydas (assembly GCF_015237465.2). Lineage (NCBI taxonomy): Eukaryota > Metazoa > Chordata > Testudines > Cheloniidae > Chelonia > Chelonia mydas. The sequence goes on along the minus strand of NC_057853.1, from coordinate 106,649,642 downwards.
GCTTCCAAAGAAAATATAAAAGTAAAAGGGGCTGCAAGCCCGAGAGGTGGCTAAAGAGAGGCTTTTTTTGCAACTGGTGCTAGGGAAATCTTATCAGTAAATAGGGTGCGGCATAACAAGTGTTTTTACAGTGTGGAAAAATAATCTATGTGGATGAAATGCTGTTTTAGGGAGTGATGCCAGAGGACTGCCCTATGCACAATTAAATCAAGATGAAAATTCAGGCAGCAGAGATGTCCTGTGAAGTGAGTGAGTGACTGACTGATCACTTGTTCGCTATTTGCTTTCCTTTCATGAGTGGCAGCATGTTGCTGCTGCTTGAGATTCATCCTGTCACCTGTGCTCTGAGTTCATGGGACACAGCCAGTATTGGGAGCACAGAAGACAGACTGGCCACCTGCTGCTTAAGGAAAATCACGTAATGAACAGAAGTAGCTTGGTATAGCACGTTGTCATTAGTATCCTTGGCAAGATAACTCCTGTTGGCAGAGTCTTAGTAGGCTTTACTTCAAGTTTATCCCTCTTAGAGACCGTCTCTCTTTGTGGATGTCATTGTTTTCTCAGAACATGTTCAATTCAGCCCAACTGATGCAATCTTCATGTGGGCCAACTTCTACTTATTGACATAAAGGGCAAGTGTCTTCATGTTTTGTGGAAGGCCAGGATGTGATAGCCTAAGAGGAATCTGCTTGGTGAGCAAGAAAATTATAGCTATAACTCATAAAACAAGATTAGGTCATAGTACAGCCAAGTTGTGACTTTACAGCTAGAAGCATGGATCTCTGCTTTTGAACTACATAGAACTTACCCGTGGTTAGATTCTTTCCTTGCTTTTTTGGTACTCATCAGCATATTGTCACTATCCATCAGATAGAGAGTATGCATTAATGGAATATTTGCAAGGTATATATTAACTACTTTGGTTAACAGAAAAACAAACCATAAGCCTTATTTGCCTGCACATGTGAAAGGCATGAAATAAAACCCCAGCATTAAACAAATAAAACATCAAAAGCAAGCAGCCTGTTGTACAAATAATGATGTGACAGATTAGATGCCTTATTAGGATAACTCATGAACATATTTAGTTTCATGAATTTGTCTTATCTTTCTTCAGTCATTAGTTAATGATGCCTCACTCAATATATATGAACACTGACTGTAAGTGAGTGAGAGAATATGAATATGAAAATCCTGAGTAGGTGAACTTCTGAATTACAGCAGTAGAAGCAGTATAGTCCAGTGGATTGAGCACTGGACTGGGACCTAGGAGATGGTAATTCTGCCCTTAAGTGGCTATATGACCTTGGTGAAGTCAACTAACCTCTGTCCCTCTTACCCACTTTTGTAAAATGCTTTGAGAACTATGAATAAAAAGCACTTTGTAAGCACTTATTATTAATCCATGGAAACATAGCATCACTGAGGGAACTGGTTAGGTTAAAGCTTTTAATTAATATTTGTAAGTAAATTACTGTTGACCAGTGGTGCCTAAACTTTTCCTTCATGGGGGCTGACCCAGGCCCCACTGCACCCCTTAGGGTGGCGCACCCCACAGTTTGGGAACCATTGGTATAGACAGTCTGGGGTGTGCTGATTTTTACTTTTAATAAAGCCTCTTAACACTGATTAGTTAGCTAGCTAGATCAATTGTTACACATTTTCGGGGGCGGGGGATATTGGTTTGGCTGTAACTGAATTCCAAGAGGGCAAGCAGTCAGAATTTTTTGAGTTGCAGACACTTTGGCTTCCTATAAAGTAAAAATATTCTCATGTAAATGGAACTGGTGCATCCTTCTTCGTTCAGAAATATGAGCTACTATTATACTATCATATAATGACACTTCTGTTTTGAAAGTGGAGTAGATATATGTGCAAAGAATACTACGTTACTAAAATGTCTCAATCAATTTTGGCAGGCACTTTTCCATTTATTTTATGTTGTTCTCCTGACCTGTGGGACTCCTTGCTCCCTGAAAACATGGGACCAGATCCTGCAACTCTCACTCATGTGAAATAGAGCTTAATCCTGCCTTCATGGACTTCACTGGGTGCAGAATCAAATCCATAGCCTCCCTGAAGCTAGTGGCGAGGGTTACCAGAGTGAATTCAAGTTCTGCAACATAACTTAAAACTTCCTCCTTTGGTGACCCTATAAGAGAAATCCCAATGGTTTCTGTGAATGTTCATATAACACAGGCACATACAGTATGTACATTTCCCCTTAGTGCCTGTCTGTTTCGATGTCTCTGTAAGAGCTATGGAAAAGCTAAGTATTATAATTAATATGTAAATCTTAGAAAGTCTCCCTTCTTTGGGTAGTGTAATTATACTGAACACAGCTTAATAAAATGTTACTGGCCACGTGTTCTGCAAGAAGCAAAAATGTTGCTTTTCAACTTTTTTCCTGTAGATCCTTGTAGTATTGTATATTTTGGAGTTCAGTCCTACTCTTCTTACTCATGCAAATTGTCTCCAATTTAAGAGACCTGCTGTAATGACGTGCATTCTAGTTTGCATCCAGCATGTTCTGGAAAATTTCAACATCTGTTGATAGAACAATATGGAAGAGTTAGGAGTGACTGAAAGCTCAGGCATGACCTCAGGATTTGACTAATTATAATAATTTTGGCCTCTGAAGAATGCCTGAACAATCAGCTCGATGTGTTGGCCTTACCTCATCCTCCACACCAGGAGGAGAATGCTAGTGTGCACAGGCTGTCGTCATAAGGATTCCTTCCTTTTCATCATGCCCTGCTTGCTGAGGGAACTCATTTAAAAGCTGTGAGTAAGGTTGAGAATCTTGATGTCCCTTCTGACCATACCCTCCTCATCGGAAGCCAAGAGTAGGCTGTGGTGCCATGAAGCATTTGTGCTGGCTGCACTTTTGTTTGTCCTGGTGATGACCTCACAACAGCAGCATATGCCCTCATCGCCAAGAGGTGTGATCATTGAAATGGCCCTTTAGCAGAGCTATGAGCACTGTGCATCTTTTTCACTTGCAGCTTGTTTGAAATGCAGGCACACGTTTTCCTCCCTGATTCGTGCAAGGATAATATGATCCGATTGCTCACTGTTCTTTAATGTGGTTGCGTATAAAGTGGTGGACTGGCTTTAAATTGCCACTGTTGATTTTAAAGCTATTTATGATGTAGGCTATATTTAAAACCTCTGAACCACTTTCTGAAGGGTTTCTGCATTCACATTCCACCTGCTTTTCAGGTCCCTCCCATCACATATAAGAGAACAGATGATCAGGTTTATCCTATGCCTTTAAGACCACTGTTGGACCTTACTTTTAACCTTCCCTTTTATTCATTTATCTTGGACTCCTCTATTTTTAGTTCTGAGATTTTTTTTTTTTTTAATTATAATGTTAGTTTTTTTTAAAGTACTAAATGTTAATCTGCCCATCCACGACTGGGGATGGGGACTTTATCAATATTATTATGATTAAAAAATATTCGCATACTCTGTGGCACATTTTACCTTTGTAGCAGCGAGATGAGAGAGATTCCTTTTAGTCCATTATGCAGCGTTGGTGCATAGGACTTGGATTTCTGCTTGCTTTATTTGAACTAGGATGGTCATCGACTAAGTTTTTAATCTCATTGTATTTTGTTTAGACATTTCTTTTTATACCTGTGTCTTGAGTATGGACTCTGGCCTGTGTAAACATCTGTGTTCAGACATTGTTTATTGTAAGGCAAATAGCACATAAGAACTGAATATAAAAAGCACTGATAAGCATGACTTCTTCCAAAGCTGAACCCTGAGACTGAATATTCTTTAGAGGGGTTCCCATGTTCTCACCTTCATGGTACTACAGTGAAAATTCTGTGGTTGCTAATTCCCCTTCTCTTCCCCCATCCCAGTATCCTAGCTGTGATGTCGTTCTTTTTATGTGCTAGAAGATTCCTGTGTGTGAGATGAGAAACTTCAGCCTTTTGTGCATAGCACTGTGAATTACAATTTCAGAAGATCCTTTTTGACCTAAAAACCCAATTATTGAAATCTCTGTTCTTTTAAGATATGCACTTACTATGATTTTGAACAATAATTAAGGATATGATTCTGTCATGGATTCCGTGACTTTCTGGGACCTCCGTGACTTCTTTTGAGGCAGCCCCAGGGCTGCCAGAACTGCTGACCAGCAGTCAGCCCCCAGGCCTGCTGGAGCAGCGATCCCGGAGTGGCTGGGGTTGGGTCAGCCCCCCTGGGGCTGGAACAGCTGCAAGCTCCAGCAGTGCGCTGTTTGTTTGTCTCCTCTTCTCCCCTCTACCCCCTCCCCCCACCAGGGTATTTTTAGTAAAGTCAGGGACAGGTCATGGGCTTCTGTGAATTTTTGTTTATTGCCCGCTACCTGTCCCTGACTTACTAAAAATACCCATGACAGAATCTAACCTTAACCCATAATAAAAGGCCAACTGTGCAATGGAACCAAAATCAGTTTGCAGTGATTTAATTTTAAAAAGCCTGTGCTGTTTCTGGGGTAGTGTCTTGACTCCCTCTGGATAGATTTTAAAGATTTTTTTTTTACATACTTATAGATTTATTTTTATGTTTAAGGACTTCTCTTTTCACTAGGAAAACCATTTATTTCTAGAGATTCTGAATTAGAGGAATAATCAAGAATCTGATCAATTTCACATTATCATTTAGATCTCATCTTATTTCAATCTATGCTAAGGCCCAAACATCAATGAGAACAGAATTGGACCTAAAAGTAAGTAGTTCGGGACAGATTGTTCTATCAGCAGACTGAGGTCATGAAAATTCAGAGTTCTGTGCTGGGTGACTCTGCGGCATCATTGTTCCCTTCCCCATGCTGCACAAAAGCCTTTCTGTAGAGATGACCTAGAGATCCAGGTTATCAGGTGTGGAGGGGACAGATGTCAACAAATCATTTCACCTCTCACCCTCCCGTCTACCAACCCTGCAGTAAATCCCCCCCCCCCCCCGGTTAATATTACTAAAGGCTATGAAATTGTCACTTAGCATGAATTCTGGGGGCATCAGAGAGAGGACAGGAGAGTCCACAGTAGCCTACTTTCAATGAAGCTTTGCTACTATTGGGCCATTACAGGCAGAAAGCCAGGGCAGGGGCTGAAACTTCAACACTGTTGGTTCTTAGATTCATTCTTAATAAATATAAAAAAACCCAGCAGCTATGAAAGGAATAAATGCAAACAGATTTTGGGTCCATTGTCTATCTGGGGTGAAATCCAGGCTCTGCTGAAGCCAATGACGGAACTCCTATTGACTACAGCAGCGCCATGATGGACTTTATGGCCACTGAAAATCTAGAAGAGGTATCTCATCCTTCTCTTCAAAGTGCCTTTTCCAACAAAATTTACATGGAAAGATCTTGCATAAAGGACTAATGTTTAAAATTCTCCTCCATTAGTCTGGATGTGAGATAGCACTGGCACTCATAGACCCTGAATGGAGGACCAAAACTTGACATATTGTAAGGGCTGATCTGCAGTTACGATTTTACCAGCATAGATATTTTGGTAAGGAGTGTGATGTTGTTGTTGTTGTTTTGTTTACAAACATAGTTATGCTTATTTTGCTTCGCCAAACCACAATAAACTATGCTGGTATAAGCATTTTTATACCAGTAGAGCTGCATCTACACTAGTTGGGTTTTTTTTTCTCTCCATTTTAAGGATGCCAGCTTAGTTAAAGCAGCAAACTTAAGCATAGACAAGGCCTTATTAACCCAAGGCCATGCTAAGCTACTGAATTAGCTGATTGCTGATATCACAAACCATGCAAAGGGGTTTCAGAAGACCACCGGGAAAAGGAAGTTATTTTTTTAATGTAAATCCATGTTTATTTTTATATGAAAAGAAAGTGTTAACTATGTTTGCATCAGGAACAATAGCTTCAAACCAAAATCAGCCACCTGTATTGTAAATGATGTTCCAGTATTTCTAGTTAGTTCAAGAAAAGACATCATTTACAGTTTGCTTGTACTTCAGTGCTTAAAAAAAGAAATTAAATATTTACATGCTCCTGCTGTTTGTTGACAATGCTAGTTTAAAATTTTATAGCAATGTGTGTATCCTTTGCTGCTGAGAATTACTACCATTTAAAAATCACAAATCAGTAATAACAAGGTTTTAAAATGCTTTCTGTAATCAGTTTTAAAAAAAAAAAATTAATGCACTCAATTTGATTTCTAGATGTTGTACAAATGTTAAGCCTCCTAACACCCCCGAGACAGGAAATTGTTTTATAGATGGGGAAACTTATAGAGGATAAAGGGAAGTGACTTTGTGACGCACAGATCAGTGGCAGTTGGAAAACAAATTACATCAATAAGATTGTGATTGCAGCTAGTTACATAGATTTCTTAGTGATGCATCATACATCACATTTTACTTTATTTTTATCCGAGGTGCAGTTGCAAGGGCAAGTCAGAAGCATGGGGGAGATGAGGAGTGGGGAGGTGATGAAATGGTAGGGATAAAATGAGGGAGGGGGAAGAGCAGCTGGACTGAAGAGAAGATGCTGTCACTGTAGCACTTCAGTGTAGACGCTCCCTATGCTGATGGGAGGGTCGTTTCTCACATCAGTGTAGGTAATCCAGCTCCCTAAGAGGTGGTAGCTAGCTCAATGGAAGAATTCTTCCTTTGACCAATCACTATCTAAGGTGGGGATTACCTCAGCGTAGTTACAGGTCTTGGGCATGTGGATTTTTCATACCCTTGAGAGATGTAGCTATGCAATGGAAGTTTCCAGTGTGGACCAACCCAGTGTTACCGACTATTTTTTTAGCATTTAATTCATACTAATTTAAATTTACTAATCAGGATTATAAAAAATAGTTGTAATTGGATGACCTTCCTTATATTTGTGATTTATGTAATTCACAATTCATGCTACTTCTGGAGGCAGAGGGGGACAGAGAATTTTGTTGCTTTAGTGGGAGGTGCTCAGATGCTACAGTGATGAAGGCCATATAAACACCTTCATAGATAGATACATACATGTAGAAAGACAAATACTTAGCTACAGTTTTTATAATTGACCATGAAGAGAATTTGAGTACAGGGACTAACTACATTTTGTAATTTTCCACAGGATGTATTTATACTTATTTACAGCTGTAAGTATAATGACAGATTACAGGAGTACAGTTCATGCTGTTCTGTTTAAGGTGGTGTCAATGTTTCCATTATAAACCCTATTTTCAGGGTTTATAAGCGTGCTATAAAATTTCACTCCAGGCAAATCTTGGCATTTAAAAAAAACCCCACACAAACACGCCTCTCAGCCTCTTTGTTGTTGGGCTAGTTGTTTTACATTTCCAACCAGGGTCTGAGCTGTGGAGGCAGGATTTGTCAGATAGCTTTGAGATGGTTCACAAATTTAGGCAGTCTAAAGCGCCTGAAAATAAAACAACAAGGAGTCCAGTGGCACCTTGAAGACTAACAGATTTATTTGAGTATAAGCTTTCGTGGGTAAAAACCACCAGACTACTTGTTTCTGTGGATACAGACTAACACGACTACCCCCTGATACTTGAAAATAAAATGTGTAGGGCCCTAACATGATCATATAGGATGAGATAAATCCTATGGAGTGTGGTTGTGATAGAAGAAACCTTCACAAGGATTCACCTCATTCCAGATTGCTCTGTTGGGGGTTGGAATTGAGGTTGCAAGGCCCACCCTCAAACCTAGCAGGCTTCTGAAATTCCAAGGAAGATTTTTCCTCCGTACCGGCCCCTAGCAGCTGATAAGGTGTCTCAATTGGAGCTTTGCCAACAGGGACTGCCCTGCCATAGATATTCCATGGGAAAGATCCAATACAGCTTCAGGAGGCATCTTGTTTGGGGTCCTCCTGGCCCACCCAGGCTCTAACCTCTCCATAGCACTGATCTTATACCCTGTGGGTCATCTTCTACAAGGTCCACAGGAGGAAAGGACAATACCACAGAGGTGGACAGATCGCCCCTTCCACACTAGTGTGGGGAAATCTGCACATGAGTCATCCCAGCTGGGTAGTATAATTCAGGCAGACATATCTAGCTACCCATAGATCTCTATCTATGGCAGCGTTTCTCAAACTGTGGCTCAGGACCCCAAAGTGGGTCACGACCCCATTAAAATGGGGTCACCAGGGCTGGCTTAGACTTACTGGGGTGCAGGGCTGAAGCTGAAGCCTGAGTCTTACTGTCTGGGGCCAAAGCTGAAGCCCGGGATCAAAGCCAAGCCCAAGGGCTTCAGCCCTGGGTGGTGGAGCTCAGGTTACAGGCTCCTTGCCTGGGGCTGAAGCCCTTGGACTTTGCCACCCCTGTCCTGGGCTGGGGGGGGGGGGGGGGGGGGGCTCAGGCTTCAGTCCCCCCTCCCAGGGTCACGTGCTAATTTTTGTTGTCAGAAGGGGGTCACGGTGCAATGAAGCTTGAAAACCCCTCCTCTATAGAAGGGAATTTTCTTCAGAAGGATTGTGTGGAGCAGCTGTTGTAAATCAGGCATGGAATTTAATGACTCAGCCTAATCAGCAAGGTGTTTCTTCCGAGCACTGAATCATCTATTTTCCTGACTGCTAGGCAGCATGTTTGGCTTCACTCACTTGGCAGAAATTCTGCTTTGCACATGGTTTCAGTTGCCACTTGCTGACTGTTCTTGATTTTTCAGGTAAACTCAGTTTGCCAACATAAGTGTATGTCCCTCCAGTGCCTAGAGGGGAATTACTGCCAGTAGCACTAAAAACATACTGGGTTGATCTAGATTTATATTTGCAGGGGTAAATCCATTGATACAGCAGGGAGGGTAAATTGGTGAAGAGGACCTAGTTGTTTGTACTAAGCTCCAGCAGCCCCAAGACCATACATATGCACGTGCTGATTCTTCTCTTGCATCTGTTAAGTCTGAAATAATAAATAGTTACACTAATATAAAACCACTGCGAGATACAATTAAAGACTATGGGTTTGATTCTATGCTAACCTAAAATTATTTTTCTCTGAAAACTTTCTGGGCCCAGTTTTCCTTTCTGACTTCAGTGGAGTTTCTCTTAATTTACACCAGTGAAAGAAAATTCAGGCTCTCTGACTCGAGCCCCTTCCCTCCTGGAAGCACTTCATATATGTGGTCCCATTAACTTTGTTAAAACAAATAGAATTTATTCTCTGCAATTTTATAGCTTGCTGAGTTTCTTCAGTACTCTTTGTTTTAAGGACACACTGGCATATGGGAGGCTCACTCAGTATCTGATTAGAAAATAATTAATTTTCATTTAGTGAATTGGTCTGCTTACATATGACCGTGCTACATAACTAAGTAATTTTTCTGATTACAACAACACTTAATACTACAATAGAAAGGTTAGAAATCCTATTATGTCCTCTTATTAAACTCTCCCTTTACTGAATAATGACATTACCCTCTTGTGTAGTAGAGTGCTTGTTATATGATCTTACTCAAATACATCTGGAACTTGGCCCTTAGGAGGGCCTCAAAATAGAATGACAGTTGCAGGAAGAACTTTATTAGAGGACTTATGAGGGATCTTGGTACAAACCTCTTCCATCTTATGCAGAGTATTAGTATAAGCATAATCCAGCACCATAAATACTTATCTTCCATTACCTTTGTTAGATTTCCTTTTGGTATCCTCCCTTTACTACTCTAGTCTTTTGTTATTCTCCCCTTAGTAGCTATTACAGCTGAATCACATTTAGCTGAAAGCAGATACATTTTTCAGTATCCAGCATCAAGAACACTCTTTTAATAGCCAGTGGAAAGAACAATACTGACAAACATTGCTTTTCTGATCATCTCCTGTTTTCTTGAGAATTTCTTTGTCTACAAATGGTCTTGATTCTAAAAGGTGCTGAGGGATCTCTTTCTGATCTTGCACTGTTGTAAATCAGACACATCTCCACTGAAGTCAGTGGAGTTACACTAGTATAAAGCTTCTGTGTGTCAGATCAGAATTACAATCATGAAATGTGAAACATTTGGATATATTTAAGCTGAAAGTTGCTGTCTATGAGAAGTGAAAACTTTAAAAATATCCCTAGACAAATAATTTGTTCATCTTTTTTCCCTGCTGCCCACAATTCTGAATGATTAGCAGCTGTAGTTATCCTCTGCATTAGAATGTGATACCAGTTGCTCATGCAAAGGAATTTAATTAGAAATAAAGGAAGTTTTAAAGTTCTGACATACAGTTCTTTCATTACTTTAAAGATGGAGGTTTAAGGTTACTTGTTCTTATGAGTTGCATTGGTCCTAACTTCTAAACTTTTCCCATGTGGTGTATTTTCTAATTTTTAGGAGGGCCAGTCATCAGCAAATGGTCCTTCTCAGGATACTCCAAGGCAGCCACAAGTAAGAGAAGGAAGCTTGGGATACCCTCAACTTCGTGCTGGCTACATCCCTATTCCAGTTATCCATGAAGGTGCTGAGAACAGACAGCAGCATCCGTATTACTCCGTTCATCAACCTGGCATGCAACGATACAAAGCAGAAACTGTTCCCACCACAAAGCGGGCACAGTCACCTTTAAGGGGGGCTTACGCCCACTCAGAATCCCCTGCTAGAGGACCAGCTGAAGCTGCTCAGACAGATAAACAATGTGGACAGACAACAGCAGCTGCAACAGCCCAAACTCCAGCCTCACATGGGCCTGAGGTAACTTGACAGTAGTGCAGGGGTGTGTTTTGGATTACTCTCCAACATTTGTGACCTAAAATGGCATTACAGCGGATTTATCCCTCAAAAGTCCAAAATCACCGTAGAATTACATTTTCCCCCAAATACTTTTGAAGTATTAATACAAACACAAAAATCTACTTTTTAATGATTCTACTAACAGTCACTTCATTGTAAATGTTTACATTTTCTCTAGCATCACAGTGTCTCACTCACAAATGACTGTGCAGAAAGAATTGCACATAGATTGATTCTGTCTCTTGTCTCAAACAGAGGCACGTAGAGCCCGATTCTCCTCTCACACTGGTTAACTTAATGGAGTTATTCCTGATTTGCACCAATGTAAATGAGAGCAGAACTGAGCCTATGGTGTCCTGTGACATAACTATGAAACAATGTAAGTGCAAAAGCTAAAAACAAAACAAACCTGACAAAAAATAAAGGCTGTTAATAAATGAGACCATTTTAGAATCCACCAAACTGAACTATTTGCAGCTGAATATTTTTAAAGTGCATATTCTTTTTAAATGTATGTCATTTGAATTCGTTTAAAGCTTTTTTTAAAAGATGAACTGAAAAATAATTTTTCTGCCTATGCCCTTTACTAATTTGTTACTATATATTCATAATCAAAGATTTTTCATAAAAAAGATTCTGCTTGCTTTGTATCTCAGAAGTACCAGGACTTGGTTTCCTATTTTCTTTGGAGAGTTGGAGTTGAGATAATATCCTCACAACAGACTGAAACCTGAGCTTGAGTTTTCCCAGCCCTGAGTTGAGAGGGGAGTGAATGTTGAATTTGAGCTATATTACATCTTTTAACTGAGTTTGTACTCAAATAGTGGCAGGATTCACTCTAAATATGATTGGCCCATACACCACATGATTTTAAAATTCTGTTAGCCACTATCTCGGCTAACAGTGTTTTGTCCCTGAAGCCCAGGGAGGCACAAGATAGAAGAATGAACCAGCTACTGGGTTTTGGGGTTTTTTTGTTTGTTTGTTCAGTATGGCCAGAACCCCTAAGCCATATTTGTGTAACCACTTTGGCCAGTCCTCTTTCCTCACAGTACTTTGTGCAAAAGGACTTCCAAAAGTATATTGCCCCTGTAATGTTGATGCCACTCTATGTGCATGTCTTCCAAGCAGTATCCCTTACTGAAGCACTTTGGGTCAGCTGTCCAGATTCTCAGAATTCCTTGATACAAACGGTAGTTGGTAGGGATACACAAAAACAGTGTGGCCACAAACTAAAGTGTTACCTGTAACGAGAGAACTGCAACTGTGCCTTTAAGTGTGATGTAGCCAAGGCCTTATTTTTCCCAAAATATCCAGCTAGTGCAGCTCCACCGATAGTACCAATGGTGGAAGCACTGGTGTAGACAAGGTGCCACCAGCATTCTAACTGTCATGTTACTTAAACTCATTCTGAGCAGTGTTCAGACAACAGTGGATTAAAATGCTAAAACCACATTAGTATTGCTACCACCAGTGGCATTAGTCATTAGTCATTCTAGCATTCACACCCCTATCCTACCAAGATACAAAACCACAGGAAGAAGTCCTAGTGTGGCAAAGGCAACATTGTTTATGTGACTGTGGGGTTTTTTTTCCCCCCCTTTGTTTGTTAACTTTTTGCCCCACATCTAACCAGTTTAAACAAGAACAAAGTTTCAGGTAGAGTCTGATTAAATGTCCCCTCCCTCCTCAGGGAATGTTGCAGCTCAGGTTTCACGTATTACAGTGATGCTTTCTCACTAGTTCTGCAGTTGTCCAGCAGGTCCCCTAGCAAAACCCGGGAAACCAAATCCTGATGTGCAAACAGATTCCACCACTACTCCTGTGTCTCTCCCCCTTTTTGGGGGGTGGGGGAGAAACAAATGTTGAGGCTGCCTGACAACATATTAATAAAATAAAAATGTGAAACAGTTAACACTAATTAATAATCTTGTTTTTACAGCAACCTCAGTCTCCTACAACTTCTGACTCACAGTCAGTTTCCCCTCAGTCATCAGGTAGACCCAGTGCAGGAAGCCACCAGGTCCGTCGAGGTTATATTCCAATTCCTGTGATCCATGAGGAAAAAGGCCTCAGGCAATCACCACAAGTATATCATCAGGCACAGAAGACACACTACCCTGCCCAGCAAAGTGATTATCATGTCCACCAACCAGTGTATCACAAAATTCAAGCTGATGAGCGGGAGCCCAAACCAGCACGAGAGCAGTCCCCATTCAGAATGTCTCAGAAGGGTTCGTCAAGTCGTGAAAGTTCACCAGCCAGAGTTACCACTCAGATACAGTCCCCAGTTCCCATCAGAGTACAGACAGTTGTGGACAGACCCCAGGTATGCAGGAAGATCAGAAAAATCTGATTTTTCTATAGTAATTGTGCTTTGTGTTAATAAAGTTAAAGATCTGGATTGTACTAATAAACGCATAGAATTTCACAAACATAATGCCAGCATCAGATCCTCAGATCATGTAAATCCAGTATACACCAGCTGAGGACCTGGCCTTCAGTATTGTTGTTGATAGTGCCACCATGTTACTGAGGCACTATATTCTCATCAAAGCTAGCATGTCACACAATAGGGTGCTAAAATCCTCATTCTCAAATGGGAAACTGTCAAAATTAGAGATTAAATAAAGAAGAAGAGTTCAGGGATACTCTAAATCAATTCTGATTAAAACCCAGAACCTGATTCTCTTTTTCACTTGCACCCTATGTAAATCTCAGTCAGTGGTGTAAGGGACGTATACATTAGCGGAGAATCAGGCCCATGGGCTTTATAGTAACAATGCAACTTTGTCTCATTTATCATTGATTACAGCAGCAAATCCAGAAAGTAACTATTATTTATCATGATGAAAGGGGATTGGTAAAATCTACTCTACAGTCTGTTTCTACATACTGTACTTTCTCACTAAACTTGATTCATTCAGGGACAATGTGTCCAATTCTGCAGTTTGTTCAAGACAGTGAAATTCCACCATACAGACAGTAATTTTCTACACTGTAGTCCCGTGTATAGTATCCTAGACAAATTCTAAAATATAATACTATTTAAATACTATTTAAATACTAAATACTATTTAATGCTTGTCATCCAAAAGATTTCACAACATGTTACATTCACTAATTAAGAATCACAGCTTTAGTCAAGTGGGTATTGTAATATCCATTTTACAGATGGGTAAACTCAGATAGCAAGACACAGGACTAGAAACTAGGAGTGCTGACCAAGATTAGCACTTACTAGACTACAGTGCTTTTTACATGCCTTTTCTGAAGTATAGTCACATGAGAGTCAGAGTGGTGTCTGATTTAGTGAAGGGAAGGACTATATTTTGATTAGATGCATTTACTGAAAAGAGCTGTATTTGTTTGATTTACAGTCAGCCATTCTGGAACAGTACTTGGGGGGTCAAATTCTGCCCTCAGATACAGTTGCTCACAATATCTGAATATAGAATTAGGCCACTTGTACAGATCTGAATATAATTAATTCCTACAGAGGCCCCAAAGCAAGGATATTTAGAGTTGTTATGACTTCAGCATTAAACAAAGATTGACGTATTCTCGGATTTCCATCACTTAAATCTGTAAGATAACCCTAAACCTCTCAAAGGTGCGCTTTTCCCATTGAAGTCAAAGGGAACAGAAATAAGTCAACCCTCAGCCCTTTTGAAAATCTCACCTAGAACATGAACAAAATAGTTAAAGGGGGTTGGGGGAAGCAAAATCCAGAATTAATGACGTGCTAAGTTTCACTGCTTGCTTTTTTTTTAGGGCCAAACCTTAAGGCACTTAATTAGATTTTATCCAGTCTTTACTCAGGCAAAAATACTCTCCTCGGTGCATATCAGCTCTGAAAATTGGCCCATTTACTTAGGTACCCTACATCAATATTTAAGCACCTAACTTTAGGCACCTATATCCAAAATAATTAGTCTGAGTGACTTTCCCAATGCCACACCATGAATCAGTGAAGGAAATGGGAAAAGAACTCTGGCTCTCGTGACCCCCAATCCTGTGTCCAGACCACAAAGCCTTGCTACCTTTTGGTTTTTATGGCAATACATTGTAATTTGTTTTGATGCCCTTTTGTCTCATTCTGACAATTCCGTGACTTTCCACTTTTCTGCAGCAGCTGCACCAGGCAGGCACCGGCTGCAGAGGTTGGGCCTGGGAGGGGGCCAGGGTTTGGGGCATTGGACGGGGTGAGGAGGGCTCTGGGTAGCGCCTACCTGGGGGACTCCCCAGAAGCAGTGACATCCCCCTCACTCAGCTGCTAGGCAGAGACATGGCCAGGCAGCTCTGTGTGCTGCCTCTGCCCAGAGCACTGGCTTCACAGCTCCCATTGGCTGGGAACCACAGCCAATGGGAGCTGCAGGGGCGGTGACTGCAGGTGGAGGCAATGCACAGAGCTGCCTGGCTATGCCTCTGCCTAGGAGCTGAGCGAGGGGGATGTCACCGCTTTTGGGGGGCTCCCCAGAAAAGCACCACCCAGAGCCTGCCTCACATCGTCCTGTACCCTTGCCCCCTCCAACATCCCAACTCTGCTGCTGCTGGGGTGGGGACGCGCGGACACAGGTAGGGAGCCTGCCAGCCCCACTAACCCACCCCTCCACCAGCACGGGTCCTGAGGTGCGCGCAGCTACCCTGGCTGTCTTCCCCCAGCACCCGCAGGGCCCCTGGGCAGTGCCCCCCAAGTTTTAGTCATGGGTATTTTTAATAAAAGTCTGAGACAGGTCACAGTCCATAAATTTTTGTTTACTGCCCATGACGTGTCCGTGACTTTTACTCAAAATACCCATGACTAAAACATAGCCTTAATTATAGTATACGAGCTCACTTATTTCTTGCGGCTGAGATCCACCATATTCTTTCCTGCCCTTGGTGCATCCCCCCCCAGGCCCGATGCCGAGTTGAGATTAGGGGGCAAATGTAGGGCCCAGATCTTGCAGAATGGATAGGGGGACTCTGTGCTGGCCCATTGCAGTCCATGTCTGGTCCCACTGCACCTCCTGAATGATGCAAAGGGGCTGGATCTCAGCAGGAGAACAAATCTCCCAATAAAAAGACCAAGTTAAAGCTAATAAGCTTTGGAAATAGTCTTAGGTCGGTAATGGCAATGTTTGCAAATCTGGATTTTACCAGTGCTAGTTGTCTATTAAGAAGTTGGTGTTAATACTAATATTTTTAAGCAGCATCTTTCAATTAAGCCTCAGTATGATGGAAAAGATTTGAGACCTAGATTTTTCCAAAGGGACTAGTGATGTTTAGGTGCCTGAGTTTTTTGGATACCTGACCTGAGACAGCACATTCTGAAAATCATGCCTGTTTAAGGTGTCTCAAATTGAGCAGCCAAAATCACTAGTCACTTTTGAAAATCTTTTGACCTGAAAATTGTAATTTTTGTTTACAAATGAAGTAGCATTGTTTTCATGTCTCAGAATAATAAACTTTCCTCCTTCAGGTCTCTCTGCAACAAATCCCACCCCAAGAAACACTACATGAAAGCATACCTGAAAACAAGGCAAGCCCATCAGGAACTGAGATGCCTTCATCTTATATCCCAATTCAAGTCATTCACAAAGAACCAGATTCTAAACCACCACCACAGAAACCTCCACCCACTGCAGAAAAGGTTGATGAAAAGGTTGATAAAACGATTCCCTGTCCTGCTAAAAGTGCACATCCAGAGGAGAGGCTTGCTTCTGAAGAAACTTCACCACAGAAGATGATGGATGTGGAAGAGACACAGAAACATCCAGGTGTCTTGAAAGTGGAAGCAATTCTAGAGAACGTTCAAATGCTTGAACAGGCAGTTGATTCTTTCAAAGGCAAGAAAAATGACAAAAAATACTTGATGATTGAAGAGTATTTGACCAAAGAGTTGCTAGCCCTAGATTCAGTGGACCCCGAGGGTCGTGCAGATGTGCGCCAGGCCAGGAGAGATGGTGTGAGGAAGGTTCAGAATATTTTGGAAAGACTTGAACAGAAAGCAGAAGACGTCCCAGAGGTAGTTCATGTTTATGGACTTCAGTCAACCTTGATGGAGAATAATAAGCCACCACAGGAAATCATGGAGATTGATCCTGTGGCGGACAAAACCAGGAAAGATACAAGTAATGAAGGTGCCAAAGAAGAAACCAAAATGGAAACACATCAACCTGAAACTAAGGAAGAAGTATTTACCAATCTTGCCAGCACAACAAACACAGTTAATAACCCAACTGAACCATAGCCACATGCTGAACTTTAAAGCTCTCAGACTTTATAACTAGAAATGTGTTAAGTGAATTTTAAGTTGCATGCATTTCAGAAGCTTTTCATCCATTGGTTTTTAAATCAACATAGCAGCTTGGGACACACACACTTGCGGGGGGGAGAGGCTATAAAGAAAATGATGCATTTATCCTGTATTCTTACACTTTATAAAGAGACATGTTTCAAGAACGAGTCTTGTTCTTAAGATACTTTCGTGCCAGCTGGATGCAAAAAATGCCTCTGGGTTAACATTGATACGTGTTGTATTTTAATGTTTCTTCTGCAGGTAATTTTTGTAAAATCAAAGCCCTGCCTCACCAGAATACCAAACCCTTCTACAAATGTAGCCACTCTAGCAAGAATATTTTATTTTTAATGTTCACAAATGTGCACTTTAAGTAAAGATGCATAGAAAGTGTGTAAGAAATTGTAGAGCTATTTATATGTGTGAAAGACTTCAGTGCTATATTTTAAAAGGGAAATAAAATAATATAGAAATCTGACTTAGTCTTTTGGTTTATAAACTAGAAAGCTGAGTATTTGCCTTCTAAAAATAGATATTTTAAATATCCTATTCTGGTTTAGATAATGTCTGCTTACACCTGCTTTCTGATGAGGGCAATGACTTGCCTTTGCCCAACTCCCTCTTTCCGCTGTGTTTATCAGCTGTCTGCACTTTTTGTTGTATGGAGACTTCATATTTGCTGCTTGACCTGCTGGTATTAACAGAGTTAGTCCTTTTAGGGTATTTTTATATGAAATCTTGCCAAAGCAAATCATGTCACTAACTGTATAGTTGACTCAAGTTCGCTGTCATTCCACACACTGTATTCGCATCCAGTTTCTATAACAGCAAATCAATGGGATCAACAAAAACCCATCTTCTGTTCAGTGAGTTTATTTCAGGGCCAGCTGCACACATTGCATTGTATTGTTTTGCCAGATACAATCACTTTTCCAAGCAATCTGCTTTCCTGTATAATTTAAACAAGGGGCCTAATTATTCTTTCAGTTACAACCATGTAAATCAGAAGTA
The DNA here is from genome assembly GCF_015237465.2 of Chelonia mydas. Lineage (NCBI taxonomy): Eukaryota > Metazoa > Chordata > Testudines > Cheloniidae > Chelonia > Chelonia mydas. Next base: position 106,631,657 of record NC_057853.1, on the reverse strand, counting down.
AATCCACTAAAGGCAGCAGAGCCCGACCACTGCAAGTGAGAAGATTCAGGCCCAATGAGTTTTCAGCTATCTATTCTTAAAGTATCTATGACTTGTTCTTTCAAATTATAAAATGGACAAGAAAAATATTTTTTTATAAGCTAACATTTTGTATTTACAATGTGGGAGACCCTCATCTAGTGTAAATGATGAATGTGAAATCAGTTGATCCAAGTTGGAAGGGGATTAATTTATGACACAATCTTAATTTCCAATCTAAACGGATTTTAAATCTTGGTTATGAAAGGCTTGTAGCCATTAAGAATTTGGAGTTGTCATTACATAATTTATTCCAACAGAATAATATAGCCTGCAAATTGCAGTAAACAGGTCTCTTAAAAAAAATCAAAGCTAAAGTCTATGATCTGTCTACTGACTTTTTAATCTATAGGCAGATTGTTGATGTTTGCGTTAGTTTCATTTTGATAATCAACCCCACCACATAAATATGCACAACAATTTGTAACCAGTTGGCTATTCTTAGCTTTGTGACGAGCACTGTAGTCATTCTGGTAAGAGGTGCAAATTAAATTAATCTGCCTGCATAATTCTTGCAGGAACTCACTTCAGTGGCACATCCTCCTGCAAGATTACATCTCTGAGGAGACATACCTCTGACATCATAAAACACAAATACTTAAATCAGGGATGCTTCTAGCAAATCAACTATAAACAAGCTTCTAGTTAGACTCCCCTTTTTTCTTTCCCCTCAGTGGGACATTAAAAAAATCTTTATTAAATGTCATTGATTAGCTGAGAAAGTAATCTGAGAATTTAGGCTATTGTCATTACTGAAGCATATTATTTCTTCACTGGAAGTTAGATACATTAAGGTTATAATTACCTTTGAAATAGAGGCATTACACTACCAATCAAGCATGTAATGAGTCATGTAATGCTATTTAAGACTATGCAGAGTCAAAACTTCATGACAAATATATTGACAAGTGGAGCAGGAGCCAGGCTTTGATTCCCCTATTCACAGTGAATAGCACTCTATTCCATACACAATTCCATTAATGTCAGTAGCACTACTCATGGAGAACGGTATTGATCATCTGACTGTAGTCAGTCGTTCTCAAACTTTTGTACTGGTGATCCCTTTCACATAGAATGCTTCTGAGTGTGACCTCCCCCCCCCCCTTATAAATTAAAAACAGTTTTTTATATATTTAACACCATTATAAATGCTGGAGGCAAAGTGGGGTTTGGGATGGAGGCTGACAGAACCCCTAGACTATATCATGAGAGAAGGATCAGTCCTGAATGAGGGGCAGGGCATTGTGTTGTCCATGTCTCGTTATCTTCCCCCTGGTTCCCTTGCTGCTAAAAGGGAGTAAACTGCACCCACCCTGAGTATATGCAGCCTGACATATCAACTACCCAGCATATGGGAGGAGGTGGCGAGGAAGCCAAGCCACCCATTCCAAGTCAAATTCTGTCCCTCTTGCTCACCTGCAGCTCTGCAGAGCCTGTTTCAGTTCCTGGGTTAATACCCATGACGTTGGTAGCCAGCACAGGACAGTAAGGGAGTGCCTTATATCTCATCATGACTGTGCTATCATACTAGGGCTAGAGTGTGACCCTGCTAAGTGATTAGTTATGGAAGTTTTCTATTGACTTCCACAAGCAGCCGTATCGGGTACTTACACACTTGCCCTCACCAGTCAATCCAAGTAGTGCTATGCTCTACAAACTGGGAATGTGCTTTGGAATGCAGAGTGTATGCAGTTATTTATGTTTAAGGGTTGCTATTTTCGGAGGTTTTTCAGTAACAAAAGTTGCCTAGTAGTTACTATCAACTACTGGCCACTACATTTAATTTTGTTAAACAAAATCAAACCAAACTCTCCAAAACAGACCCCAAAATCTGAGCAGTTCCAGTATGCTTCTCCCCACCCCCCAAAAAGTAGCAATAAGAATATATGAAGCCTGTAGACAGAATCACAGTCAAGGCTTGGGCTATTTTCTGATTGCACTATTTTGTCCAGCCAGTGACATTTTAAATGCCAGTAGTGGCCTGTTCTCTATATTTAAACCACCACCACAGACAGGCATTGTGTTTCTCATAAATATAGTCTTTTGACTATTTACATATGGCTACACTGTATAATCGCTATCCTGAACGAGGGGCCGAATGCAGTTAACGCTGACTAGGAACAGACTAGGGACGACACTGACACAATTCATCACCTAGTTCCCCCTTACTTCAGAGGGGAAGTAAGGTTCACCAGCCCTTTTCTTAGTGCCAATTATTTCCCCGCCTTCATGTCTGTTTAATTGTGCTTGGAAGCTGCTTCCACTCCCCACCCACAAGGAGGGGAAGTCTCATAGCTGCGTGGAGTCTACTAGAGAAAGCACTCTCTCTCCCCCACACTACGCCCCAGGATGTGGGGCAGCCTTCGTAGGGTACCAAGGGGAGCACTTTACATCCTCTTACTTCCCTGCCTGAGGACGTAACGTGGATCATGATTTAGTCTATTTTTTAATAAACACGTGGATTTAAAAAAAAAGTTAATGTAGCTGGCATTTAAAACTATATTTAGAAATAGTTTTAGCCACAAATAAAATCATCCTATTAACAGTTTTCCCTCCTATTTTTATTGACAGAGATATCTCAGCATGTCCATACGAAACAAAAAGTCTATGCAAAAGACTTTCCTCTTAAAAAGGGATCCTCTGCATGAAGAGCATATGAACACCATAAAACATGTTATTTGTGCTGCCTCGGAAAGCTGTACCTCTTTAAATCAGATTCTTTTTAGAATTTCTTGGCAGTTAACTCTACAGAAGCAGCACATTCTTAATACTGTATTCATGTATCATCCCATAGGCCACTATGCAAATTGAACGGTTTGTCCAGTGTTCTGTAACACTAGATACAAATGTAATCATATGCCAACGAATGGCATCCCAAGTGGGAGTTATTTTAGGAAAGGCAGGAGCCTAGTGGGAAAACAGCGGAACATGTACTGACTCCCTTTGTCGAATACCTTTCTTTCCTTGTTCTAGAATGTTTCAAAGTAATCAGTAATTTCCAAGACTCAAAAAAGAGAGAATTTGGGAGCTAGTCCTGCATTTCTTGCACACTCAAACTAACACTGTGGCCACTGGGAATTTGGGCATGTGCAAAATGTAGGCGCAGGCCTGGTCTTCTGGAGTCCAGTACTACTAGGTGCTAAATACCCACAGTATTTTGCAGAACTGGAACCACTTTGGGGTTTTTTTCCAAATAATGTTACTATTATGATATTACCAGTTTTCAGATAAACAAAGGATGGACACTCTCAAACCGAGAGTTCAAAAGAAGTTTCTACACATCAACTATCAATTCATTTTGAACAAATGCACAGGATCCTAATATTCCATTTCTTTTACATCTGAGAACAAAAACCACTTATTTCCATGCTCACTCCACATCCTATTGACATAAGCACTGATTTTATGAAGGGGCACTGCATGATTTGGGATTGATTGGGGCTATGGAGTTTGTGATGGGTTGGATCACAGTAACCCCCTGGGGGTTGCCACCTAATGTGCCGAGACTACTTCTGCTCCTGCTTTCCTGCCTTGTCAGCTTAGGACTTCAGTGTCCTGCCTGGTTTGAGCCAGACCTGCTAGCCTGCTGCAAACCCAGACCCAGGTCTGAACCACGTCCCCTAACAGCTGTACTCTTAACTGAAAGCAGCTTACAGAAGTGTTCCTGTCTTTAACACTCAGATGCCCAACTCCCAATGGGGTCCAAACCCTAAATAGATCCGTTTTATCCTGTATAAAGCTTATATAAAAACCTCACCAATTCCAGTAAGCTTTCTTTTACAGACTAATCTCCTTCTAGTCTGGGTCCAGCAATCACTCACACCCCCTGTAGTTCCTGTCCTTTGTTCCAGTTTCTTTCAGGTATCTTTGGGGGTGCAGAGGCTCTTTCTTTAGCCAGCTGAAGACAAAATGGAGGGGTCTCCCACGGGTTTAAATAGACTCTCTCTTGTGGGTGGAGACCCCCTCCTTTCTCCTATGCAAAGTCCAGCTACAAAATGGAGTTTTGGAGTCACCTGGGCAAGTCCCATGTCCATGCATGACTGAGTTCCTTACCAGCCAAGCCACATTCCTGGGAAAGCGCAGATGTGGATTGGCATCTCCAAGTTCATTGTTGGCTTAAGGGCTTCTTGATTGGGCACTTACTGAGAATAGTCTTTTCACAGGAAACTGACCAACTGCTTCACTAAAACCTACTCAGAATCAAACAAGTATGCAGCCAATATTCATAACTTCGAATACAAAAATGGTACATGCATACAATAGGATTAATAGATTCAGTAGATCATAACCTTTACAGAGATATGTTACATGGCATAGGTAGCATAAAACCCATTCTAGTTATGTCATATATACATTCATAAGTATATTTCCATAAAGCCTTATGGGGGGCATTGTCACAAGTTTTTCAACATTTGGTCAGGAGTTCAAATCCTGCCTGGGATGAGAGTCACCTACTGTCAAGGTTCCTTCCCCACTCTGAACTCTAGGGTACAGATGTGGGCACCTGCATGAAAACCCCCCTAAGCTTATTTTTACCAGCTTAGGTTAAAACTTCCCCAAGGTACAGACTATTTTACCTTTTGTCCCTGGACCTTATTGCTGCCACCACCAAGCGTCTAACAAAAATAACAGGGAATGAGCCCACTTGGAAATGTCTTTGCCCCCAAAATCGCCCCAAGCCCTACATCACCTTTCCTGGGGAAGGCTTGATAAAAATCCTCACCAATTTGCATAGGTGAACACAGACCCAAACCCTTGGACCTTAAGAACAATGAAAAAGCGATCAGGTTCTTAAAAGAAGAATTTTAATTAAAAAGTAAAAGAATCACCTCTGTAAAATCAGGATGGTAAATCCCTTACAGGGTAATCAGATTCAAAACATAGAGAATCCCTCTAAGCAAAACCTTAAGTTACAAAAAGACACAAAAACAGGAATATACATTCCATTCAGCACAACTTATTTTATCAGCCATTTAAACAAAACAGAATCTAACACATATCTAACTAAATTACTTATTAACTCTTTACAGGAGTTCTGACCTGCATTCCTGCTCTGGTCCCGGCAGAAGCAACACACAGACAGAGAGAACCCTTTGTTCCCTACCCCCCCTCCAGCTTTGAAAGTATCTTGTCTCCTCATTGGTCATTTTGGTCAGGTGCCAGCGAGGTTTTCTTAGCTTCTTAAGCCTTTACAGGTGAAAAGACGAAAAGTAGCTAAAAAGACGAAGTAGCTAAAAAGCTAAAAAACACAGGTTTGAACTCACACTAACCTTGTACTGACAGGGGAGGAGCGTTAACGTGGAAATGAGAGACTAATACACATGTATAAGAAAATATAAAAAATTATAAATAAGTTTGTGTAACAAAGGGAAGCTGAAGCTGTAGTGTCTGGTGCTGGTGGGGACTGTAATGAGATTCCCACTTGTGAGTAATTGATCACTACTCACTAAGTGTTTTGCCTTAATAAATTTTATTTGTTAGACCCATCTGCTGAGTAAGTGAACCCTTAATCCAACTCTTTGCTGACCTATTACTGCTCAGCAGATTTATCAAAATATTATTTCAAAAAGGTTAAGGGATCCACGATCAGTGTTTTGGTGCAGATTCTCTGTCCTGTGCTGCTCAGGCATGCAAAGGGAGGAGAGACGATCTGCATACAGTTCCTCTGCTGGGAGGGCCTCAGCATTGTTTACTTCTGTGCCTCGTTCCCTGCATGGAAACATGTAGGGGACAGGAAGGGAGAGTGGCCATAGACACCTGTGCAAATTACCCCTGCTGCTTTAACCTGCAACATGGCTGAGACAGACAATCAGGAATTGTAATTGTTTGTTGGTTCTCAGTTTCTACACCCCACCCCAGCCCGCCCTCTCAATCTCCCCCTGGTTGCTCTGGGTGATCATGTTGGGGAGGAACACCACCTTTTGCTAGGTTTCAGAGTAGCAGCTGTGTTAGTCTGTATCCGCAAAAAGAAAAGGAGTACTTGTGGCACCTTAGAGACTAACCAATTTATTTGAGCATAAGCTTTCGTGAGCTACAGCTCACTTCATCGGATGCATTCAGTGGAAAATACAGTGGGGAGATTTATATACACAGAGAACATGAAACAATGGGTGTTATCATGCACACTGTAACAAGAGTGATCAGGTAAGGTGAGATATTACCAGCAGGAGAACAGGGGCGGGGGAAAAAACCTTTTGTAGTGATAATCAAGGGGGGCCACTTCCAGCATCTGAGGAACATCAACATCTGAGGAACAGAGGGAGGGAGGGGGAAGAGGGAGAATAAACATGGGGAAATAGTTTTACTTTATGTAATGACACATCCACTCCCAGTCTTTATTCAAGCCTAAGTTAATTGTATCCAGTTTGCAAATTAATTCCAATTCAGCAGTCTCTCTTTGGAGTTTGTTTTTGAAGTTTTTTTGTCGAAGAATTGCCACTTTTAGGTCTGTAATTGAGTGACCAAAGAGATTGAAGTGTTCTCCGACTGGTTTTTGAATGTTATAATTCTTGACGTCTGATTTGTGTCCATTTATTCTTTTACGTAGAGACTGTCCAGTTTGGCCAATGTACATGGCAGAGGGGCATTGCCGGCACATCATATCATATATCACATTGGTAGATGCGCAGGTGAACGAGCCTCTGATAGTGTGGCTGATGTGATTAGGCCCTATAATGGTGTCCCCTGAATAGATATGTGGACACAGTTGGCAATGGGCTTTGTTGCAAGGATAGGTTCCTGGGTTAGTGTTTTTGTTGTGTGGTGTGTAGTTGCTGGTGAGTATTTGCTTCAGGTTGGGGGGCTGTCTGTAAGCAAGGACTGGCCTGTCTCCTAAGATCTGTGAGAGTGATGGGTCATCCTTCAGGATAGGTTGTAGGCACTCCTTGTGGCTTAGGCAGAGCCAGTTGAGTTCCTACCTTGTTCTCTTTGGGGCTCCTCCCACAGCCCAGCAAGGCAGCTGCAATGGAGCAGCTAGAGCTATTCTCTGTTTCCTCTTCTGCGATGTAGCAGGCAGCCAGCGAAGCAGCTGCAGCAGAAAAGGGGCAACAGAGCTGTTCCTGGGGCTTGAAGTGAGGTGGTTGGAGACAACGGGGGAAGCAACAGAGGGGTTTCAGAATCAGGATTCTGGTTTGGGCCCTTATGCTCAGCTGAATTACTCAAAGACACCAGAATTTTGTACTCTGCATTCTGCGTGCACGCACACACACACACATTCTCTCTCTCTCTCTTTCTCTCCCCCCCCCCCACCAAAAGGGAGAGAGAAAAACCTTGGCAATAGAGTTGGTGGAGAGGCACATATACCTGATCAATTTTAACAAGTCCTTATTCTGGTTCCTGTAAACATGCCCCAGACCTAAGGTTTCACCAGAATATGCTTTTGAGATAGCGTCCCAAAAGAAAGCACACACTAGTCTGGGCCTCAAACATGCCATAGCACCATGCAAAGCAGCACAAGATGTCTGACCCATAGAGTACGTCCTCAACCTGAAGCATATATTTTATGATGATTATCACTACATGGCATTAGTCACCCTACACTATGGAAATATAAAAGTAATCTCTCTATTTTAAAATACCAGGTCTGGAAATTAAAAATCCATAGAGCTCAGAATGCTCTATCTCTATTAGGCAGGGCAAAGGATTTCAGTTTTGCGTTAATTTACAGGGTGGAAAGGATTATATAATAATAACAAACAAATATTGCTGCCTAGATACTGCAGTTATAGGTATATTAAAATATTTAATGTACCTTAGAAACTAGCCATGTAATCACAAGTTCCCAGTCATTTGGGAGGGAGTGTATAGTACTTACTTGAAGACAGACATAACAACAATCATTATTATTAGGGCTGCAGGTTTGTCATTGTGCGAAAGACGTCATGGATAGCTCTTGCATTTCCTGTCCTGGGGAGCTAGACCCAGAGCCCACCCTGCTCTGGGCATTGAGACCTGGCACATGGGGTCACAGCAGCACTCAGGTTTGGCCCAATCACCCCCTGTTATGATCCCTCCATCATGCACCAGGTCACAACACCCAGAGTGGGGCACCAGGCCCAGACCCACAGAACAGGAGCCACCACTGCCAAGGCTTGCTCTCCCATCCCCTCCCCTCCCCAAAACCAGCATTCAGGTTGCGGTGCCAGGAAAGGGTGCTGCTGCAGGTGGTCGGTGTGAGGAGGAGGGCACTTTTTAAAGAAGTCACAGTAAATTTACTCACCCGTGATTTTTGCTAAGGTGGCTTTTCTGTGATTTTTGATAAAAATAATGCGGTGGCATGTCTGCAGCCCTAATGATCATTATCTAATATTTTTAGTACAGTGCACCCGATCAGGCTCAAAGCCTCTTTGTGCTAGGCACTGTACAGACACATCTGGAGACACAGTCCCTGTCTTGGAGAGTTTACAGTCTCGTACAGAAACCAACAAGTGCTGACCATGACATTAAATATTTGGGAGGGAGCATGACTAATGGTTAAAACAGAGGAATATGCCGTCAGAGTCACTGAGTTTACATTCTGGCTCTGCCACTGCATTACTGTGTGGCCTTAGGCAATTCACTGATGTCTAAATTTTCATGCCAACAATTAGGTACCAGAATCCCTATTTCAGTGCATGTCAGTGTGTCTGAAAAGCAGGCTGCTTTTGTTTAGGTGTCTAAACATAAATTTACAATAAGTGCCTAACTTTAAGCATCCAAGTTTGAAAATTCTGGCCTTACCCTATTTGTGAAATGCAGCTAATACAGCTACATCACAGACATGTTGAAAGTTTTAATTAGTGTTTGTAAGGTGCTTTGAGTCATTGATGAAAGGCACCATAAGAGCAAATGTTATTATCGTGCCTTCCAAACCCACACCTGTCCCTGAGATCTAAAACTACAAGGTCTGCGGTGATGCATCTTTGAGCTTCTTGGAACATCAGGTATAATTATTAAGAACTTAGGTAGAAGATTCCATTATGATGCAACTACAGAGAGTTGGAGCCTGCTGTAGGCTGTGCTATGACATGAGGATTTAAAGGGCGTAGGCAGTCCCCAAATCCTTTGTAGTCAGCATAACACTTTTGTTCTATATGTACAATGCCTACCACAATGAAGTCCTGGGTCATAACTAGGGCTCCTATGTGGTGCAGTGACATAAGTAATATTAACCACCTGGCAACATTATTATTTTGTTCTGTGGTAGCAACAAGGATCCCCAGCCCTGGACCAGGATCCCACTATGTCAAGTGCTATACAAACAGAAAGAAGGTCCCTCCCCAATCTACCCTTACAAATGAAGTAAATACCTTCAGGGGTGCACGTCTGTACTAGGAACTGGAAGTATGTTCAACAAACACGCCTGGCTGAGCACATTCATCTGATGCAAGCACCAGTGCCTGGGGCAGTATTGTTTGTGGGCTATATGGATATGGTTTGCCCAACAAGCCAGTGAACAATATTTACCAGCCACCAGGAGTAATAAGTGACTCAGGATGTATTGTTATGGTCCACTGTCTAGAATCGTGCCTTGAGTTGTCAGGATTCCCACTGCATCCCCTTTCTGGGCAGGCTTATGGCCCAAAGATAAGATGTGTCGCACAATATTTGTAGCTCAGCCCAATGTGTTGTGTTAAAATAAACAAAATTTGGTGTTTTCCAATAGTACCTAATCTTTCTAGGCCCATGTGTGTTGATTAAGGCTGCGACTGGATAGGGTGCAAGGACATGGGTGTTTTGGTCATGGTTAGTGAGTGCTTTAATGATGCATGATGATAGCACGGGCTCATCACATTTTTATGTTTCTACTTTTTTTAAATAAATGAATGCAGTGCTCATGAAAGGTGTCAGGTGGACAGCAAGTCCCCTAGCTGCACAGGGACAGCACAGCTAGCAAAAGTGCAAGCGTCCGCATACTGCTCCACCCTGGCACCTCAGCCCTGCTGGATGGCACCACGTCTCTGGGGAAGAGGGCAGTGCAGTCTTCCTGTTCGTTTATCCTAACCATCTCTTCTGAGGCTGCAGTTAAGAGTGTCAATGAATAAAATACATGAAGATGCTTTTTTATATTAACACTAACTTACAGACCTAAAACTATTCATGGATCATTTCAATTCAAGCCACCAAAATGGCCTTCCCCTGCAGGCCTAATTTTCAACTTTTGTTTTTTTCCCCCCAGAAAAAGAGAGATTAGGCCAGATTCACTCCCTGGATTGTGCTGGTATCCAATAAACTGGTGGAACCTAGGCTCTGGTCCCCGGTGGCAGAAAGTTTACTAGGACTGGTAGCACAGCAGCGTAAGCCTCCCGCAACCTTGCTCAGCCAGTACATCCAGAGCCAGCGTATACACCTGCAGAAATGGGTGCGGTCCTCTCTGGAGTGGGGTGAGGATAGACTAGCTGGGAGCTGATTCAGTGCTTCAGTCTAGTAACATCCTCTGGCAGGGCGTCTATGGAGATCCAGCTGGATTTTAAAGTTTCCCTGCTGAAACCTGTGGGGGAAGATGGCAACACTACTGCTACCTGACCTCCCTTGGGGTGCATCTCTTCCCTGGTACAGCCTGCTTGCAAGAGTAAGGGCAGCAAATTGTACCCCCTTATTATTCCAGATGAATCTGGCTCGTCGTGTGGGCCATTTCCATGGCTGTTTGCTTAGGTTTCTCTGGCAGCCAAGTGCAAAGAAGCTTTGGGAGTGTACACTAGTCTTTCCCTGAAGCTTGCACATCAGACCCAATGTAAAGTATGTGAAAATCATTTTGCCCTCAGGTTGCACCAGGATTCTTTGGAGAACTTTTTTTAAAAAACACTCTGCTACAAGTAGTAAAATGACTTTCACTGAAAATAATCTTTTGGCTCTTGTTGAAAATCTTTGACACCATGTTACTGTGAAGATTTCTGGTGGGGGGTTAGGGGAGGGGTTATTTCCATTATATTTCTTAAAATAAAGCAGTAGATTGCTACCCTCTGGTCAGTTATCATCTCAACACCTGCCTATACTTTAGGATAGTACAAGAGGAATCATGAGGAGTGATACTATGAAATTAAGGAAGGAAAATATAAGGCTGAATATCATGAAGATCTCCCTGATGGAGTAATTAATTAGCATCTCAAGGGAGGGAGTGGAAGCACCATTATTTGGAACAGTTAAAATTAGACTGGAAAAATGGTAGAAAATTAACTATAGGGAAGAATCCTGTCCTGCGAGTAGTGACAAGATTATTTAATGTGGCTTTTCCAACCTGAACTGATAGGATTCTATGATCTACTGAAAATGGGTCAGCTATAACCCTTTTTTTACCCAGAGCTAGGATTTGGCAAGTGCTAATGCATTAAGCACTTGTATAAGAAATCCTGGCCCTGAGAATGAAGTAATTTATAGTAAAGTAAGTTTTCTGCATTATAATCGTGATACAAAAGTGATATAACTTAGATATTTAGCTACCTGTACATTTGGGAACAAGTCTCAGAGTTACTAAACTTACACAGCCCCTGCAATTCCTGATGACTCCAGTGGAAAACTCAGATACACAGAGTGGGGGGAGGGATAGCTCAGTGGTTTGAGCTTTGGCCTGCTAAACCCAGGGTTGTGAGTTCAAGCCTTGAGGGGGCCATTTAGGGATATAGGGCAAAAATTGGGGATTGCTCCTACTTTGAGCAGGGGGTTGGACTAGATGACTTCCTGAGGTCCCTTCCAACCCTGATATTCTATGATTCTATGACCTCTCAGATTTAGCCCATAGTTAGACAGCAATCAGTTTGAAATGGTTCTTGATTTGGGCACAAAATTAGTGGCCATTTTGGGGCCTCCTTAGATATTTTTCTCTAAATGCATATTTGGAACCTAGATCTCTGGCACTGGTGAATTAAAGCTGGAATTTTCAAATCCCAGCTTAAAATTGCCACAAAAACTTCCAAAGGGCCAAGGGCTAATTTACCAGAAGAGTCACAATCAAGTGCCAAATGTAGTTCTGATGCAACATTGTATTATTAGTAACTGAATGAAATCATGGCATTCATAAGTATCAAGGAGCCTTACGGGAAAGCATATAGAAGCAATTAAAAGGCACATTTCAGAGTGACGAGAGGAAAAATGGCAAATATAAATTGAAAAATATTGAGCAAGGTTGTAGTTTCAGTTTCCTCATTATTATTAAATGGGGCTAATACCTGTTTACAACCCTTACAAAAGTGTTGTGAGGATTAATTAACATCTACATGTACTTTGAAAAAGTAAAGCACAGTGGGCCTAATGTTTAGAAGAGCTGAGCCCCCATACCTCCTATGGAAGTAAATAGAAGGGGAAGGTGATCAATGCTTTTGAAAATCAGGCCCTACATAGAATCATAGAATATCAGGGTTGGAAGGGACCTCAGGAGGTCATCTAGTCCAACCCCCTGCTCAAAGCAGGACCAATCCCCAATCAAATCATCCCAGCCAGGGCTTTGTCAAGCCTGACCTTAAAAACTTCCAAGGAAGGAGATTCTACCATCTCCCTAGGTAAGGCATTCCAGTGTTTCACCACCCTCCTAGTGAAAAAGTTTTCCCGAATATCCAACCTAAACTTCCCCCACTGCAACTTGAGACCATTACTCCTTGTCCTGTCCTCTTCTACCACTGAGAATAGTCTAGAACCATCCTCTTTGGAACCACCTCTCAGGTAGTTGAAAGCAGCTATCAAATCCCCCCTCATTCTTCTCTTCTGCAGACTAAACAATCCCGGTTCCCTCAGCCTCTCGTCATAAGTCATGTGTTCCAGACCCCTAATCATTTTTGTTGCCCTTCGCCGGACTCTCTCCAATTTATCCACATCCTTCTTGTAGTGTGGGGCCCAAAACTGGACACAATACTCCAGATGAGGCCTCACCAATGTCAAATAGAGGGGAACGATCACATCCCTCGATCTGCTGGCTATGCCCCTACTTATACATCCCAAAATGCCATTGGCCTTCTTGGCAACAAGGGCACACTGTTGACTCATATCCAGCTTCTCGTCCACTGTCACCCCTAGGTCCTTTTCCGCAGAACTGCTGCCTAGCCATTCGGTCCCTAGTCTGTAGCTGTGCATTGGGTTCTTCCATCCTAAGTGCAGGACCCTGCACTTATCCTTGTTGAAGCTCATCAGATTTCTTTTGGCCCAATCCTCCAATTTGTCTAGGTCCCTCTGTATCCTATCCCTGCCCTCCAGCGTATCTACCACTCCTCCTAGTTTAGTATCATCCACAAATTTGCTGAGAGTGCAATCCACACCATCCTCCAGATCATTTATGAAGATATTGAACAAAACCAGCCCCAGGACCGACCCTTGGGGCACTCCACTTGATACCGGCTGCCGGTTATAAATGCTTACTGGGCCAAAGCCTATAGTCCTTACTCAGTCACTTGAATTAGAGATTTTATGGAACAAATTCTATAGGATTTGGACCGTTAGTAAACATGAGGACATTCCATCAGATAGGAGCTAAACAGAGAACGTTTGTCTGGTATACGTAACAGAATAATATATTGGATTGATAATTTCCATGGAGCAAGTGAGGCAACACCCACACACCCTACTTCCCCATGAGTTTGGTCAGAACCTGCTGTGGGAATTGCGCTAGCTGCTTCTTTTTAGGGGGGCTGGGAAGGAATTTTTCCCTCACCACCCGATTGGCCTAGGTGGATTGGGGGTGGGGGTTTCGCCTTCTCCACAGCAGGTTCCGGGAGGGCTTTGTTATGGTGAGGAGTGAAGGGAGTTAGGCTATATGTTGCGACTCATGATGTAAGTGTGGGGTGGACGTGCAGTGCAGGTACTCCTTAGGGAAGGGATACAGTGACCAGATAAATGGCTTGATAAAGGACTTTAAAAGGAGGTGTTGGTTAAAGGAATGTGGGAAGGGGGTGTTTCAGGGCTCCTATGAATTGTACAGCAGGGAGCCTACCCCTCTTTCTTATAGCCCACCTTAACCCTTGTACGAGGTGGGGATGGATGGTAAGGTCCCAGCAGTGGGTTGGCTGGGGGATGTGGCTAGAAAAAAAGTGGCGGGGTGGCAGAAACCACGGAGATAGTTATTGAATGAACATGCAGTTACCTGCACTGTGCACGTTTATCTGCTGGGTAGTCCCAGACATCTAATAATAAAGTTGCGGCCTGATTAAAAAATATATATATCAAGTGTCTCCTCTCCTTCTTTCGGTATACCCAGCAATATACTGGGTTGGCAACTGATATTATAAAGGGCTAGTGTGTTTTGACTGCCTGATGTTCATTCATCCATAAGGATGGAGAGTGCACCTACATCTTATGTAGAAAAGCATTCACTATTATCAAAATGCCCTATTACTAGTTACTCTCTAGTTCTGATGTGCCCCTATGCTTGCAGGTGTCATCCTGTAACAGTAATGTCTCTCTACTCACTCCCGGTAAGCAAATGTCCACTGACTAAACACATTACTAAACAAATTCATCTCCAGCATTTCCCATCAGAACCATTTCCATAGTGTGTCATTTCAAAGGATCCACAGGAGTAAGCCTCTTAAATATTCGGAGTGGGATTATGTTGTTACCACTCTGCGATGTTCCATAAATCAGCAGGGCCAGTCCCAAGGCTTTTGTGGGATTCCATTTCTACTCTTGTGGTGTGGTTCCTAGGGTGGAAGCACTGCGATACACATACCAGGAGACAGGCCTCAATTTGATGCGCGAAAGGTGTCAGACAAAGATACTATAATAGATTCAGAATAAAACATAATTTTATATGGGTGTCATCTCATGATAAGCCAACAATGTATTTATTTACATTGAATAATGTGCTTTCTCAATAAGTCAGTTCCATTCATTTAAGTGATTCTTCCTTAAAATATATTATATTTACTAAGAATAATCTATGGTTTTTATAGAGCAGTGCTCTTCTCCAAAGCACTTTACAAACTTTAAAAATTGTTATATAATTCCCAAACTACCCTTGAACTTTGGTTGTTCTGATAAAATGGGCCCTGGATCCAAACCACTGTTGGTTCTGATTCTACAGAATCAAAACTCTCTCTCCTTTTGCTTATCCCTAATATATGCATAAAATATGGAAGAAAACATTACATTTATTGGCTTGTTCTCCAGCTCTTTTCTCTCTTCTCCAATGCTGCCTCCTCACCTGTTTCAGGCTAACATCAAGAATAAATATAAATCTGCATGAAAGGAAAGTTGAAGTTAATGACCTTGCTCCCTGCATCTTCCCTTCTTAAGTGCCACCCAGTCTTCATGCTCCAGCATCTTTCAGGAAGACACCATATTGCACACTCACCATGTAAGAACTGCTAAATTGAAGCAGGAGTCACGCACCAGATTTAATCATTTAATCATTTAATTATAACTGGTGAGCATTCCAAAGTGATATTTTGAATACAAATCTGTCTCTTATTGTGCTTCAGTTTCACAGATTTCACAGACATTCACAAAACTAAGTCCCAGATTCATCACACGCTACAGCTCTGCCAACATTATCCTTTATTTCTGACCCTATTCTGTTATATATAGGCTCTTTTAACCCCCTTATCACCATAGTATCCGAGTGCCTTCCTGTAGTGCATTAAGGGATGTGACTAACATCTGTCACATGTAGCTTGTTCTCTCTCTGATCCTCTGCCCAGGGACAGCACTGTGTGTGCAGTGGAGTATTTTGTTTTGATAGGGTTTGGATACCCCTCCCTGTAGCCCAGAGGTGGGCAAACTACAGATTGTGGGCCACATCCGGCCGTGGGACCGTCCTGCTTGGCCCTTGAGCTCCCGGCCGGATAGGCTAGCCCCCGGGCCCTCCCCCGCAGCCTCAGCTTGCCATGCCACCAGGGCTCTGGGCAGTGGGGCTGCGAGCTCCTGCCAGGCAGCACGGCTGCGAGAGCCGCCAGGTGTAGTGTATTAAATTGCTCCCCGTAGGAATGTGCTACTTATGGAGCACCAGGACTGGCAGCTGTAAGTAGCACACTGTAAGTAACACATTCCTACGGGGAGCAATTTAATACACTACACCCCGGGTAGGGAAGGCTGTGCCTCCCCAGTCTGGCCCCCACCCCCTATCCACCCTCTCCCACTTCCCGCTCCCTGACTGCCCCCCTCAGAACCCCCTACCCCTCCAAACCCCACTGCTCCTTGTCCCCTGACCGCTCCCTCCCAGGACCCCCCGCCCCTAACCGTCCTCCTGGGACCCCACCCCCTATCCAACCCCCCCTGCTCCCTGTCCCCTGACTGCCCCGACCCCTATCCACACCCCTGCCCCCTGACAGGCCCCCTGGGACTCCCACGCCTATCCAACCTCCCCCTGCTCCCTGTCCCCTGACTGTCCCCCAGGAGTCCCTGCCCCTTATCCAATCCCCCCAGGCCCCCACTCACCATGCTGCTCAGAGCACCAGGACTGGGAGTTGTAACTTGTATACCGTAAGTAGCACATGCCTACATTTAATACACTACACCGGCCCTCCATACAGTTTCAGAACCCCGATGTGGCCCTCAGGCCAAAAAGTTTGCCCACCCCTGCTGTAGCCCCTTCCACTGGAGGGTGAGTGCTCCCCTAGAGGGGGCAGGTGGTATCCAACAGGTTTTCTGCTGGGTACTCCACAGGATCCTGCCAGCAGAAGTTGGGACAGTGCACCAAATCAATGCATCCTCTGCCACACTAGATATGTCCCTTGTTGGCTGCCTAGCACCACACACTTTTTGGGTTACACTGGCTGTGTAAGGCCTGCTCCCACTCAGTGGAAGGAAGGTCAGGGTTACTTTCTACTACTGTAATCTCTCACCTCGCTTCAGCCCCCACCCCTGCAGATTTTCTGCCTCCATTGTCCTATAGCGGAAGCTGCCTACGTTGGCAGATGCTGGCATTGACCTGAGGTAAATTTATGCCAGTAAAGCAGAGTGGAAACAGTTTTTAGTGAGAGCACTTACTGCCATTTGAGTGGATTATGTGCTTCAGATATATCTTGGCAAATCAGTTCCTAGGCTTTCCCGATCAAAACCTTCTAAAACACTGGAAGTCAGGCGTGTGTATGAGTGAAGTAGCATATTTCTAGTGCACTTTATTTGCTGCAGGTTACCCTGACAATGCAGGCATTTAGGGCAGCAGGCAAACAGTGAGAAGATTACTATGATGTATTTAGTTCAGTATTCATTGTCTAGCCAAGAGTTAAATAAAGAACAATAGACTATTAAAACATACTTAACAAATGTCTTCTATATAATTTTATATGATGGCAGTGGCTCTCAAACTTTTTTACTGGTGACCCCTTTCACATAGCAAGTCTCATAGTGCAATGCCCCCTTATAAATGAAAAACACTTTTTAAAATATTTAACACCATTATAAATGCTGGAGGCAAAGTGGGGTTTGGGGTGGAGGTTGACAGCTCGTGACCCCCCACGTAATAACCTCGTGACCCCCTGGGGGGTCCCAACCTCCAGTTTGAAAACCCCTGTATTATGGACAAAAATCCTCTTTTCAGTTATGCCATTGCAACCCCATTAACTTCAATGGGATTGCACTAGTGTAACTGAGTGAAGAATATGGCCTTATGTCCTTATAAATCAGTCAGTGCTTAATAATTATGCTAGTAGTATAAGGGGCCTACCATCAATGAAACATAGGCCCCGCCCCCTCAGGCCCCTCCCACCTGTCACCCTAAGACTCAGCCCCTGTGGATATTACTTCCGGGGTCAAGATGGACACATGACTGGAAGCAAAGGATGACATGAGACCTCTCTACGAACTCATCCCACTGCTCTCTACCAATCAGGATGGGTTTCACACCCTGTAGGACTGCCCTGACAGGAGATTTGAGCAATCAGGGGGTGTTCTGGGGTGGGGTGATCCATCCATAAGTGGGTCACGTGGCCCCTCTAAGAACTCCTGCCACTGCCCTCTACCAATCAGGATGGGTTTCAGCCACAGAGGACCTCCCAAAGAGTGGATTTGACCAATCAGGGGGGAGTTTCACAGTAGTGTGACCCGCCCAGAAGAAGGTAGTGTGACCCCTCTAAGAGCTCCCCCTACTGCCCTCTACCAATCAGAGTGCAGCACCACCCCTGGAAGTCCCAGCACCATGTGGAAGAGGCCATTTCATTCCAAGAAATCATGGAAATGCTGAGAGTAAACATGGACTCCTTCACCACCCCGGGAGAACTTCAGACTTTGTTTTAGCTCTGAGGGCCCTCGACCATCCGTGGAGGAAACACTACATCAGCAACAGTTCCAAGGAGGAGGAGGAGGAAGGAGTGGCCATGGGGAGCCCTTTGGCCCAGCTGTTGATGGATACTCTGGAACCCGATCCTGAAACCTAAGCACTCATGAGGCAGCCCGACAAGCATGACAGTCTCTCATTGTGCACCCCTACGGAGGAAGGCAACCATGGCTCATGGGAGTCACCTGTGGACAAGGTGAACAAAAAGATATCACTCGGGTAAATGAACAATTAAGAATTGACGGTCGAGGATGGGGTGTAATGGGGTTAGGAACCAATCCAGGGTTGTGTAAATCTAAAAACAAGCAGTGGGGGACTTTACACTATTTCTTTTCTGAAAATCTCTCGACAGCTCAATGATGCCGTTCCAGAGGCTTTTGAGAACTTACACATCAGTAGCCCTTTGGGAGTAAACCTATCATGCATCAGCTGTTTTTGCTTGTGTCTGAGACACAGATCTCAAGAGGAAAATCCAGAAAAGGACAAAATGGAAGAATGAATCAGCTCAGACTTCCTAATGGTAGGGGTCATGCCATCCATTTTCACAGGTGGCTGTAAAAGGGCATGATGGGTTGGGTCACAGAAACCCCCTTGGGAGTGCCACCTGATGTGCTGAGACAACCTCTCAGCCCATTTTCCCTGGCAGCTTGGGACTTCAATACCCTGTCTTGTTGAGCCAGACATGCTAGTCTGCTACAAACACAGACCCAGGTCTGAACCACGTCCCCCAAAAGCTGCAGACTTAACTAAAAACAGCTTACAAAATGCTCCTGTCTCCAGCACCCAGATACCCAGTTCCCAATGGGGTCCAAACCCCAAATAAATCCGTTTTACTCTGTATAAAGCTTATTCAGAGTAAACTCATAAATTGTCCGCCCTCTATAACACTCATAGAGAGATATGCACAGCTGTTTGCTCCCCCAGGTATTAGTCACTAACTCTGGGTTAGTGAAAAGTGATTTTATTAAATATAAGAAGTAGGATTTAAGTAGCTCCAAGTAATGACAGTCAGAACAAAGTAAATTACCAAGCAAGTCTAAGCCTAATACAGTAGGAAACTAAATGCAGGTAAATTTCACCCTCCAAGATGTTCCAATAAGCTTCTTTCACAGACTAGATTCCTTTCTAGTCTCAGCCCAATCCTTTCCCCTGGTACAGTCCTTGTTCCAGCTCAGGTGGTAGTTAGGGGATTTCTCATGACTGCACCCCCCTTTATTCTGTTCCACCCCCTTATATATTTTTTGCACAAGGTGGGAATACTTTGTCCCTCTCTGGGTCCCCACCGTCCTTCTAAATGGAAAAGCCCCAGGCTGCAGATGGATTCCAGTACCAGGTGACATGGTCACATGTCCTGTGAGACCCCAAGTCTTCATTCTTCCTGGCCTGACTCACAGGAAGGCTTGCAAGTAAACAGAGCCATCTACAGTCAATTATCCTGGTTAATGGGAGCCATCAAGATTCCAAACCACCATTAATGGCCCACACTTTGCATAATTACAGTAGGACCTCAGAGTTATATTTCATATTTCTAGTTTCAGATACAAGAATGATGCATTTATACACATAGGATGAACACACTCAGTAGATAAGCTTTTTAATGATACCTTACAAGAGATGTTTTGCATGAAGCATATTCCAGTTACATTATATTCACACTCATTATTTTCATAACATCATGTGGAGTGCAACGTCACAGGCATGTTAAACTAGGCCATTAATAAAACTTGTTTAAATTTTTCAATATGAATGTGTCACCTCCATACTCATGTTAGTAAAAGACGGTACAAGTAACAGTCATGTCTACGCAGACAGTTTTAAAAAAGAAAATATATTACACTCCCGGGGAAGTTGGGAGCTTTGGCGGGGTGAACCTTCTTTTTCAAGTGGTCAAAAAGCCTAGTAAAACTCTGAATAGAAGACAGGTAACAGCTTGGCTTTCAGACAGGACGCTTACGCTTACCACAAACCGGCTCAAATACGTTTTAAAAGAAACAAGACCATTGTTTCAGATGTGGATGTGCAATGGCAGGCAGATTTGATGGGGGTTTTAAGCACATCTTAACAGTGATAGACATTCTATCCAAATATGCCTGGGTCTTAGGCCTAAAAGACAAGATGGGTGGTGAGGTATCCAAGGCCTCTAAAGCTATTTTCGGCAAAGGTCGCATGCCTCAAAAATTACAAATTGATCGAGGGAAAAAATTTTTAAACAAACCTTTAAGCAGATTGTTGAAGTGGCATCGCATTCACCATTTTATTACTAACAATGAAGTCAAAGCCAGGGTGTAGAGCACTTTAACAGAACTTTAAAAACTAGGATGTGGAGATATTTTACAGCCCATAATACCTTTTGCTACATCAAAGTGTTACCTGACTTTTATAAAGAGTTACAACAAGAGCTTTCACAGAACTATACGTACCAGACCCGCTGATGTTAACCCTTCAAATTCTCTGAAAAAATGGAAAACGGTTTACGGAGATGGTTTTAAAATAAAACCGGTTGTTGCCCCTTTTAGAAAAGGGGAGCACATGAGACTATCTAAAACCAAAGGAGCTTTTGAAAAAGATTATGAACAAACATTTACCGATGAGATAATCATAGTGGATGAAGCCTTAACCAGGGGCCAGAGACCTGTATATCGATTAAAAGATTACGAGGGTGAGACAGTTACTGTATCTTTTTACCCTGAAGAATTACAAAAAGTAAACCCCAAATGCGACAGGATTTTAAAAAGTTCTAGTGGAGAAAGGAAAAGGGAGAAAAAAGCAGCTACTGGTGAAATGGTTGGGGTGGCCCGATAAGTTTAACAGCTGGGTGGAAGCTTCTCAATTCTGTGACATTTAGATGCGAACGAAAACGATTCCTCCTGCAAAGAGAGAGACAGAGAGGGAGAGAAATGAGCGACAGCAGGTTTTACATCACTTTGCCCAGAAATGCCAGCTCTGGGGTTTTTCCCCAAAACACCAGCTCGAACATTACAATACGGCTAATTAAGCCCTTGGATCTCCTGGATGCCTGGGACATGGGGTTAGTGGAAATACAATACCAGCACAGCTGCAACACTGTCAGTGAAGACACCCCTTTTGAAATCACTTTTGGAGGTTCGTGTGGAGTTTCATCCTATGACGAGGTTATTACTCGTCCATTCCTGAATTACTGGATCATATGAACAGTACCGTGGCTCATCATCCCGGACTGCCTGAGGTGGTCATGAACTACGACCCTGTGGGTAGAAAAGTTAGACTTAAATTTGCCGATTTTACTTCTAACTTTTCTACTGGCGGTGAGCTAGCTAATATTCTGGGTTTGGGCCCCAAGCACAGTGTCCAAAAAATCCCCTTCTCAGCAGACATCACAACTCCTTGTATTAATTAGCCATATTGTAAAGTTCAAGGTGGTGTTTTGGGGAAAAACCCCAGAGCTGGCGTTGCTGGGCAAAGTGATGTAAAACCTGCTGATCGGTTTGTAATTTTTGAGGCATAGTACTTATGCTGTAAGGCATGAAGTAATATTTCACATACAATTTTTATCTCTTAAAATTGATTTGAATAAGATGCTTGTAAATCATTACCCACTGTTCATGAGAGATTTAGAGTTTGTCTCACACCCTTAGCCATCATGTGGCTCCTACAACGTATTTAATACATTAATAACTAGTTTGAATGTGGGAAGGGAGAATTGCACCACTGTAACCAGCAGAGGGCAATTTATTACCACTGATACTCCGTAACATATGCATTTCTGTTTTGAAGAGACTTCTTTCTTTCACTACTCTGCCCCTGCCCCTCCACTCTTTTTTCGCTGGAGATTTGACTCCTAAACTACTAGGCTTGGGTGTCTCACTTCAGAGTATACAAAATGAAGGATGAATGTTTGTTGGACTAACCTCTGGGGTCCTTACTCATTAAGAACTGCTTTGGAGGAGCTATTATGAGGTCAGGTTAGCCTCACACATCTGTGCCAAGAGCAGCTTTTTAATACAAATATTGTAAGGAAACATGATGGGTTCAAAGTATAATTCTGCTCCACAACCACTTTAATGATCAGTGACATAATACAAGTAATTTGTGCTGATACCATGTTACGCGTCCATGTTGGAGAAATTTCCCAGCAGCCTCAGAATTTCACCTCCACAGCCTACCATTGCTATGGAGGATTATCTGGAAACAAGCAAGATCCATTTGTTTCCTCCTACCTTACTCACATCCATTATAACTCTCAACAATATGGGATCTTACTCTTACCTGGCTGCCTGGAGATTTGAATCATTTCATCTTGAGCCCCGTGAAAGCAACTATGATACCAGACGCAACCACTGCCAGGGCAGAGCAAGTGGTGTTTATACCCCTACCCGTAGTAGAATCCAAGCATCATTCTCAGCTCATTACAGGTGAAATTCACCCTTGGCCAGAGGGTCAGCACAAGGCCTATGAACCTCATTAGTCCACAAAAATAAAACAAGCAGAACTTAACTAGTGCATAGGCCATGTTCTGGCACTCTGCACAAGGGTCAATTTTTCCTCTAACGAGCTGGAATGATTCTCGCATGCTGCAGAGGACTAGAGGGAGCGTAGGATTCCAGCCTTCTTCACCCATGTTTCTATATTTTAATTTCCTGCAAGTACCCTCTTAAAATAGACATGCATAGTAGACCACTGCCAAACATCATTCTTAATATGTAGGAGGAAGAAGTGCACGGCAGCAGTATCATTAAACACAATGACAGCTGTGAATAGGACATACTCCTCCGAAGCATCACACTGAGCAGGACAACCTGTTTATTTCCATTACACTATAAAAGCACAATTAATTATGTAGTTATCCCTTTAGAATTTTGTTATTTTGTCACTACCATGATTTACCAAAGCCCGTTCAGTGTCCAGAATTGGCACATTTTCCTTAGAGCCAAACTGCTTCCACATCAGCTTCAAGTCACTCCACTAACCTGATGTCTAAACAGCATAACAGCACCTGAGCCTCATAAAAGGGCATCAGTTGCCTCCAGTGAGCCCTGATGGCCTTTTATCAGTCCCACATGCCTGTCATTCAATTAGCAGCCCAGCTAGGCTCTTTCTCTTAAATTAGCTTGCCATGAGTGGCCTGGATCCAGATTCCCCTTACAGAGCCAGCAAGCCCATGATTGTTAGGGGGCTTATTCCTTTAACCTCTTACTTCCCTGGTCCTTCTCGCATGAACAGAGAGCAACAGTACCTGAAGTCCAAAGGTGCTAACAATTCAATGTTTATTAGGGTGAACTTCCAGCAAGAATGATTCCAGTTTCCTTCTTTAGTGTCCCCCTTCCCAGCTCTGACACCACAGAGCCTTACCTGTGTCCCTGTTCCCGTTCCCATTCCCATTCCCCCACTTAGCAAAACATGATTCCAATTCCCCACTCCCCGTTCGCATTCCCTCCCCCTTACTTCCTGATTGACTGCAGACTATATAGTAAAACTTGAATTCTGCTTAGCTATACCTTAACCAATCATTTTCCTGAAATTTAACTAACCAATCCTAACATATTGTAACATGATTATTTAACCAATCATATCCCACCACCTTAATTAGTTTACACCCAGCAAAATTAATTATACAGCAGACAGAAAAAATTACAGAACCAGACAGAGACCATGCAAATAAACAATAGCAAAGTGGGAACTATAATGACAAAACAATACAGAAGTGAGGATTTCACAACTACATCTATAACGACATAAGGGTTTCCCAGCTGTGTCTATTGATAAGTGAGTTCTTACCAGACAGAAAACTATCAAACTAAACTTCCTTTTACATCCTCTAGGCTCTTCCCTTTCTCTGGAGGTGATAGATCAGATCACCTTTCTAACAGCCCCAGATTGCCTTATTTCAATGTGATTAGGTTGGAATGTGAGGATGTGACTGGTCGCTTCCCAGCTTATGGCTGCCTCTGCTGCTTAGCCAGAGATCTTAGCCTAAGAACAGGGCCTCAGACTGTCACAGTAAGAGAAGGCCCTTACACCGGCAGACAGTGATTTTGATTCTTTCTTTTATACCTCTATAACTAGCTAAGTGATAAGAATACACCTAAATTAGAGTATAGGCCTTTACCGACAGGCCTGAATATCTATATCCTAATAATGATACTACTCCGTTCTTTTTTGATTTAATAGCTGGTGTGACCCTTCCTCAAAGGGATGGGGTTGTAAATAGAGGACAAGTTAGTGTCAGACAAGGGGGGTCAAAGGAGTGAATCAATAGTCAAAGAGACTATAAAATAGTACAACATTTACAAGGTCACATTTCCATCAGCCTAATGATCATTTTTGCAGCCATTCGACTCATCCTGTTTGTAGAAGTTTTAATTTTGACTTCACAGTTCAGATGAGACATAAAACTGAAGCCCTAATCAGCTGGTTCTGTGGCATTTTGGTGTCCTACCACCATTCCAGTTGGGGGTAATTAAGCAATGTCGACCCATAATTCCCATTCTCATCCCAATTAAAGGAGTTATTCCTCAGCAGCTCTCCTGCTGTGCCATGCTGTGGGCTGTACTTTGTACTTGCATAGCATTTTTGATTCTATGACTTCAAACCACTTTACAAACTTGAATGAACTAAGCCCCAAAACATCACACAGATACAAGGTGGGGGGACACATTATTCCAATTTTGCAGATGTGTAAAGGCAGAGCTGTTCAGTAACTCATTGGTAGAGTCAGGAACAGAACCCAGCAGAGCCGATTCCAGATTGAACAAAGTACATGGGGCTACATTGATTTACACCAACTGAGGATCTAATCCATGACCTCTCTTGCTTTGGTCAGAGTTAAAATGCACAAGCATGCAGATGTTGTGCTTGAATTAATTTGTATAAACATAGGTTAGTGGTTTCTGTTTATAATATTCTTAGCATATTTTCAATGCTGAATCTGTATTTATCCTTTTCACTGTAATTAACACTAGAGGCCTGAGGCTGAGTTATCAGCTAAGCAGAAAATTTCAGTGGATAATGCTCAAGCTAAAGAGATTCAGAAACCTCTTTAGATTTAGAGTGTTTTCTCTGCAGAGGAGAAATACTACTTGGAGGCTTGCACATATTTGTTTCCTTTTTAGACATCTTCATAGATAGCACTTCTGATATGCTGTAGGGCTGGCTGAGTGGAGAAACAGGATGACAACTATTATTTCCTGTGTAGTTTGGATGTGAACATTTTTCTTTGCACTGCTTAATCATTGCTTTTTGGACAAAATATTCTTTTAAAAAAATCTTAGTTTAAAGTCAGTGTCTGAAAAACAGACACCCAAACGGAAAGGGCGAGTGAACTGAGCTCAGCAATAATATAACTTTCATGAAGGCTTGAAAGAGGTCAATAAATTAAGACAACATGGCCCAAATTTTAAAACTAGGTGCTTATGAATTAAATAGCTAAATCCATATGTAAGGGTGTCATAAATATAAAGAGAAGGGTAAACACCTTTAAAATCCCTCCTGGCCAGAGGAAAAACCCTTTCACCTGTAAAGGGTTAAGAAGCTAGGATAACCTTTTTTTTTTTCATAGATATTTAGGTCAGAAGGGACCATTATGATCATCTAGTCTGACCTCCTGCACAACACAGGCCACAGAATTTCACCCACCACTCCTGCAAAAAACCTCACACCTATATCTGTGCTATTGAAGTCCTCAAATCGTAGTTTAAAGACTTCAGGGAGCAGAGAATCCTCCAGCAAGTGATCCGTGCCCCATGCTACAGAGGAAGGCGAAAAACCTCCAGGGCCTCTTCCAATCTGCCCTGGAGGAAAATTCCTTTCCGACCCCAAATTTGGCGATCAGCTAAACCCTGAGCATATGGGCAAGATTCATCAGCCAGATACTACAGAAAATTCTTTCCTGGGTAACTCAGATCCCACCCCATCTAATATCCCATTACAGGCCATTGGGCCTATTTACCATGAATATTTAATTACCAAAACCATGTTATCCCATCATACCATCTCCTCCATAAACTTATCGAGTTTAATCTTAAAGCCAGATAGATCTTTTGCCCCCACTGCTTCCCTTGGAAGGCTATTCCAAAACTTCACTCCTCTGATGGTTAGAAACCTTCATCTAATTTCAAGTCTAAACTTCCCGATGGCCAGTTTATATCCATTTGTTCTTGTGTCCACATTGGTACTGAGCTTAAATAATTCCTCTCCCTCTCCGGTATTTATCCCTCTGATATATTTATAGAGAGCAATCATATCTCCCCTCAACCTTCTTTTAGTTAGGCTAAACAAGCCAAGCTCCTTGAGTCTCCTTTCATAAGACAAGTTTTCCATTCCTCGGATCAACCTAGTAGCCCTTCTCTGTACCTGTTCCAGTTTGAATTCATCCTTCTTAAACATGGGAGACCAGAACTGCATACAGTATTCCAGGTGAGGGCTCACCAGTGCCTCGTATAACGGTACTAAAACCTCCTTATCTCTACTGGAAATACCTCTCCTGATGCATCCCAAGACCGCATTAGCTTTTTTCACGGCCATATCACATTGGCTGCTCATAGTCATCCTGTGGTCAACCAACACTCCAAGGTCCTTCTCCTCCTCTATTACTTCTAATTGATGCGTCCCTAGCTTATAACTAAAATTCTTGTTATTAATCCCTAAATGCATGACCTTACATTTCTCAGTATTAAATTTCATCCTATTACTGTTACTCCAGTTTGCAAGGTCATCCAGATCCTCCTGTAGGATATCCCTGTCCTTCTCTAAATTGGCAATACCTCCCAGCTTTGTATCATCTGCAAACTTTATTAGCACACTCCCACTTTTTGTGCCGAGGTCAGTAATAAAAAGATTAAATAAGATTGGTCCCAAAACCAATCCTTGAGGAACTCCACTGGTAACCTCCCTCCAGCCTGACAGTTCACCTTTCAGTAGGACCCGTTGTAGTCTCCCCTTTAACCAATTCCTTATCCACCTTTCAATTTTCCTATTGATCCCCATCTTATCCAATTTAACTAATAATTCTCCATGTAGCACGGTATCAAATGCCTTACTGAAATCTAGGTAAATTAGATCCACTGTGTTTCCTTTGTCTAAAAAATCTGTTACTTTCTCAAAGAAGGAGATCAGGTTGGTTTGGCACGATCTCCCTTTTGTAAAACCATGTTGTATTTTGTCCCATTTACCATTGACTTCAATGTCCTTAACTACCTTCTCCTTCAAAATTTTTTTTTCCAAGACCTTGCATACTACAGATGTCAAACTAACTGGCCTATAATTACCCGGATCACCTTTTTTCCCTTTCTTAAAAATAGGAACTATGTTAGCAATTCTCCAATCATACAGTACAACCCCTGAGTTTACAGATTCATTAAAAATTCTTGCTAATGAGCTTGCAATTTCATGTGCCAATTCCTTTAATATTCGTGGATGAAGATTATCTGGGACCCCTGATTTAGTCCCATTAAGCTGTTTGAGTTTCGCTTCTACCTCAAATATGGTAATGTCTACCTCCATATCCTCATTCCCATTTGTCATGCTACCATTATCCCTAAGATCCTCTTTAGTCTTATTAAAGACTGAGGCAAAGTATTTGTTTAGATAGTGGGCCATGCCTAGATTATCCTTGACCTCCACTCCATCCTCAGTGTTTAGCGGTCCCACTTCTTCTTTCTTTGTTTTCTTCTTATTTATATGGCTATAGAACCTTTTACTATTGGTTTTAATTCCCTTTGCAAGGTCCAACTCTACCTGACTTTTAGCCTGTCTCACTTTATCCCTACATGTTCTGACCTCAATAAGGTAGCTTTCCTTGCTGATCCCTCCCTTCTTCCACTCCGTGTATGCTTTCTGCTTTTTCTTAATCACCTCTCTGAGATGCTTGCTAATCCAGCTTGGCCTACAACTCCTGCCTATGAATTTTTTCCCCTTTCTTGGAATGCAGGCTTCCGATAGCTTATGCAGCTTTGATTTAAAATAATCCCAGGCCTCCTCTACCTTTAGATCCATAAATTCTTCAGTCCAATCCACTTCCCTAACTAATTTCGTTAATTTTTGAAAGTCAGCCCTTTTGAAATCAAAAACCCTAGTTGCAGATTTATTTTTGTTAATCCTTCCATTCAGTTTGAACTGAATTAGCTCATGATCGCTTGAGCCAAGATTATCCCCTACAACCATTTCTTCTATGAGGTCCTCACTACTCACCAAAACCAAATCTAAAATGGCATCCCCTCTAGTCGGTTCAGCTACTACTTGATGAAGGAATCCATCAGCTATCGCATCTAGGAAAATCTGAGCCCTATTATTATTACTAGCACTCGTCCTCCAGTCTACATTTGGGAAGTTAAAGTCTCCCATGATCACACAGTTTCCATTAGTATTTACTTTATTAAAAACATTAAAAAGGGCTCTATCCATATCCAAATTAGATCCCGGCGGTCTATAGCACACCCCAAGCACTATCCCAGGGAGGCTCTAATAGTTTTCTTCCCCAATGTAATTTTTGCCCAGACGGACTCCGTCTTATCCATTTCATTGCTTCTTATTTCTTTACATTCTACCTCATCATTGATATACAATGCTACTCCACCACCTTTACCTTTATTTCGGTCTTTCCTAAACAGCACATACCCTTCAATACCTGTAGTCCAGTCATGACTACTATTCCACCATGTTTGTATTATCCCTATAATATCTGGTTTCACTTCCTGCACCAGTAGCTCTAGTTCCTCCATTTTGTTGGCTAGGCTCCTTGCATTGGAGAACAAACATCTTAATTTTTGCTGTTTGGCCTCACTCACATTCTGTACTCTATTAGGCACGGTCATTCTACAGTCAGTATAACCTATTAGACTGGTATCTACACTACCCTTCTTCCTACCCATGGCTGTATCCTCTCTTACTTCGTTTTCTTTCCTCTCAATGCTAAAATCCAGCGTGGAGATTACCTGGACATCTCCCAACCATCTTCCCCAAATTCCTAGTTTAAAGCTCTCTTAATCAGTTGTGCCAGCCTCCATCCTAGAAGTCTATTTCCTTCCCTACTCAGATGAAGTTCATCCTGAGAGAACTGTCCTCTGTCCATAAATGCCTCCCAGTGGCCATATATCCCAAAGCACTCCTTATAGCACCACTGCCTAAGCCATGTGTTGATAGTCATAATCTTGTCACACCTTTGTTGCCCTTCTCTAGGAACAGGCAGAATCCCACTAAAGATCACCTGAGCCTCGATTTCCTTAAGCGTCTTCCCCAGCCTAGCATAGTCTCCCTTAATACTTTCCAGCGAGAATCTAGCCGTATCATTTGTTCCCACATGAAGGATAATTAGGGGATTCTTTCCTGCTCCCTTTAGAATCCTTTTCAACCTCAGGTCTACATCCCATATCTTAGCACCTGGAAGACAGCACACCCTCCTATTCTCTGGATCATCTCTGGTTACATCCGCAATACAGCGGTGCATAGACAATCCAGGAAGTTTTTGGAAAGCGTAGGGGACAATTTCCTGGTGCAAGTGCTAGGGGAGCCAACTAGGGGGGGCGCTTTTCTTGACCTGCTGCTCACAAACCAGGTAGAATTAGTGGGGGAAGCAAAAGTGGATGGGAATCTGGGAGGCAGTGACCATGAGTTGGTTGAGTTCAGGATCCTGACGCAGGGAAGGAAGGTAAGCAGCAGGATACGGACCCTGGACTTCAGGAAAGCAGACTTCGACTCCCTCAGGGAACAGATGGCCAGGATCCCCTGGGGGACTAACATGAAGGGGAAGGGAGTCCAGGAGAGCTGGCTGTATTTCAAGGAATCCCTGTTGAGGTTACAGGGACAAACCATCCCGATGAGTCGAAAGAATAGTAAATATGGCAGGCGACCAGCTTGGCTTAATGGTGAAATCCTAGCGGATCTTAAACATAAAAAAGAAGCTTACAAGAAGTGGAAGGTTGGACATATGACCAGGGAAGAGTATAAAAATATTGCTCGGGCATGTAGGAAAGATATCAGGAGGGCCAAATCGCACCTGGAGCTGCAGCTAGCAAGAGATGTCAAGAGTAACAAGAAGGGTTTCTTCAGGTATGTTGGCAACAAGAAGAAAGCCAAGGAAAGTGTGGGCCCCTTACTGAATGAGGGAGGCAACCTAGTGACAGAGGATGTGGAAAAAGCTAATGTACTCAATGCTTTTTTTGCCTCTGTTTTCACTAACAAGGTCAGCTCCCAGACTGCTGCGCTGGGCATCACAAAATGGGGAAGAGATGGCCAGCCCTCTGTAGAGATAGAGGTGGTTAGGGACTATTTAGAAAAGCTGGACGTGCACAAGTCCATGGGGCCGGACGAATTGCATCCGAGAGTGCTGAAGGAATTGGCGGCTGTGATTGCAGAGCCCTTGGCCATTATCTTTGAAAACTCGTGGCGAACGGGGGAAGTCCCGGATGACTGGAAAAAGGCTAATGTAGTGCCCATCTTTAAAAAAGGGAAGAAGGAGGATCCTGGGAACTACAGGCCAGTCAGCCTCACCTCAGTCCCTGGAAAAATCATGGAGCAGGTCCTCAAAGAATCAATCCTGAAGCACTTAGAGGAGAGGAAAGTGATCAGGAACAGTCAGCATGGATTCACTAAGGGAAGGTCATGCCTGACTAATCTAATCGCCTTTTATGATGAGATTACTGGTTCTGTGGATGAAGGGAAAGCAGTGGATGTATTGTTTCTTGACTTTAGCAAAGCTTTTGACACGGTCTCCCACAGCATTCTTGTCAGCAAGTTAAGGAAGTATGGGCTGGATGAATGCACTATAAGGTGGATAGAAAGCTGGCTAGATTGTCGGGCTCAACGGGTAGTGATCAATGGCTCCATGTCTAGTTGGCAGCCGGTGTCAAGTGGAGTGCCCCAGGGGTCGGTCCTGGGGCCGGTTTTGTTCAATATCTTCATAAATGATCTGGAGGATGGTGTGGATTGCACTCTCAGCAAATTTGCGGATGATACTAAACTGGGAGGAGTGGTAGATACGCTGGAGGGGAGGGATAGGATACAGAAGGACCTAGACAAATTGGAGGATTGGGCCAAAAGAAATCTGATGAGGTTCAATAAGGATAAGTGCAGGGTCCTGCACTTAGGACGGAAGAACCCAATGCACCGCTACAGACTAGGGACCGAATGGCTAGGCAGCAGTTCTGCGGAAAAGGACCTAGGGGTGACAGTGGACGAGAAGCTGGATATGAGTCAGCAGTGTGCCCTTGTTGCCAAGAAGGCCAATGGCATTTTGGGATGTATAAGTAGGGGCATAGCGAGCAGATCGAGGGACGTGATCGTTCCCCTCTATTCGACACTGGTGAGGCCTCATCTGGAGTACTGTGTCCAGTTTTGGGCCCCACACTACAAGAAGGATGTGGATAAATTGGAAAGAGTCCAGCGAAGGGCAACAAAAATGATTAGGGGTCTAGAGCACATGACTTATGAGGAGAGGCTGAGGGAGCTGGGATTGTTTAGTCTGCAGAAGAGAAGAATGAGGGGGGATTTGATAGCTGCTTTCAACTACCTGAAAGGGGGTTCCAAAGAGGATGGCTCTAGACTGTTCTCAATGGTAGCAGATGACAGAACGAGGAGTAATGGTCTCAAGTTGCAATGGGGGAGGTTTAGATTGGATATTAGGAAAAACTTTTTCACTAAGAGGGTGGTGAAACACTGGAATGCGTTACCTAGGGAGGTGGTAGAATCTCCTTCCTTACAGGTTTTTAAGGTCAGGCTTGACAAAGCCCTGGCTGGGATGATTTAACGGGGACTTGGTCCTGCTTTGAGCAGGGGGTTGGACTAGATGACCTTCTGGGGTCCCTTCCAACCCTGATATTCTATGATTCTATGATTCTACAGGCCTGTCTATTCTTCTCAGTAAAGAGTCCCGGATCACATAGACCTGCCTTTTCCTGGTGACGGTGCTATTCTCCATTCTATCCCCTGTTCCCTCTGGCTGCAAGTTCTTTCCATTCCTATTCTCCCTTGTAATCCTCTTCAACCCATCCTGTATCCTCCTGGGGCTCATATTTGGTGTAGTCTCCATTAACTCTTCCCCTTGCTGGCACCTGACCAAAATGACCAATGAGGAGACAAGATACTTTCAAAAGCTGGGGGGAGGGAGAAACAAAGCCTTTCTCTCTGTCTGTGTGATGCTTTTGCCGGGGACAGAACAGGAATGGAATCTTAGAACTTAGTAAGTAACCTAGCTAGATATGCGTTAGATTCTGATTTCTTTAAATGGCTAAGAAAATAAGCTGTGCTGAATGGAATGCAGATTCCTGTTTTTGTGTCTTTTTGTAACTTAAGGTTTTGTCTAGAGGGATTCTCTATGTTTTGAATCTAATTACCCTGTAAGGTATTTACCATCCTGATTTTACAGAGGTGATTATTTTTACTTTTTCTTCTATTATAATTCTTCTTTTAAGAAACTGAATGCTTTTTCATTGTTCTTAAGATCCAAGGGTTTGGGTCTGTGTTCACCTATGCAAATTGATGAGGATTTTTATCAAGCCTTCCCCAGGAAAGGAGGGTGTAACATATGTGAAGATTTTGGGGGGAAAGACGTTTCCAAACGGACTCTTTCCAAATTATATCCCTGTTAGACGTTTGGTGGTGGCAGCGATAAGTCCAAGGGCAATAGGTAAAATAGTTTGTACCTTGGGGAAGTTTTAACCTAAGCTGGTAAAAGTAAGCTTAGGAGGTTTTCATGCAGATCCCCACATCTGTACTCTAGAGTTCAGAGTGGGGAAGGAACCTTGACAAAGGGCTTTAAGAACTTATCTGATTTTCAGAAATACTCAGCAGTAGCAAATTTCACTGATTTCAGCTCTTCTGAAAACGAGGCCACTGATTTGGCTACCTAACTGCAGGCACCCAAGTTTGCACATTTTGGTCTACAAATAGATCATATGCTAGAAATATCTATCATGACGAAGTTAACCTCAAAAGTCCTGGGCCTATGATGTTAGGACGAGCATTTTGGAGTCAGCTAAGCAGGCAAGCAAGTAGCAGTAACAAGGGTAATTGGGCTGCCTGCCTCCTAGGCAGAAGGACCTTGAGTATCTGGCTGGCTAGCAGGTATTTAGCCACTCTAAGTGCATTGGTCTGCCTAGGGGAGGAGCTGTTCCCATTTGCTGGCTCTGCACAGTGGAGGAGAAGGGTGTGATCTGGTGGGAGAGGAACAAAGAAGTAGATTGGGGAGAGGTGGATGGGGGAGGAGAAGCAGAGCTGGACTGGACAAAGAGGGGAGCTCTGACAGATGAGAAGGTTGGAGCATATTCAGAGAGAACATGTGGAAGGAAAAGCACACAAAATGTTGGGGCTATGGGAGTTCATTAGATTGATCTGGCCATTCTGCTTAAAGGAATCCTAGCTTGTACCTAGTAAAATATGGTTGGTAGCCTGAGGAACAGGGAACTGTAAAGGGGGTTTTACATTATATTTGCAGTCCCCAGTCCTCCCTGCTGCTTTAGCTACAAAAGAATCAATCCTGAGGATCTGGTCCCATAAGTTCAATCAAAACAGCTGGACTTTCCAAAGAAGCAAATATGTGCAACAAACTACTCACAGACCTGCTCAGGGAATTTTTTCAGCATTTTAAAATAAATACATTTGTGAAAACTACAATCTACTTCTGGACTTCTACAAATAGGGGAAGATGTGAAATTCATTAACTTTTTTTTAAAGCAAGTTACTTTTCCAAGTCTAATCTTGTCCCAAACCATTATAATAGTTGACTTCTGTGAAGAAAAAGTTTAATGTTACATTTCTATGCGACAGACTTTATATTGATAAATATTACCTGGAGATATACCTTTTTCTACAAGAGGTTGAACTGGCAGTTTAGTTGATTCAAGAGAAAAAAATCTCAAGCTAGGATCCAGAGTGATAAGGGATTTCAAATTACCCTCGAGGGATATGGTATCTTCAGAAGGGTTCAATAATTTTCTCTAATATAAAAAGGTTCCTTTTAAATGGGTCATATCATGCTATCATTTTTTAAGTAAAATTCTTTCTCTCTCTCTTTCCCAGGAAGAAAATGACAATTTATCAGTAGTTTCTTGGACAAACAAGTCTATTCATATCTTTTAAATTTTGCTCAGGAATGTCTTTGACCTTGTCTCTAAAACATCCTCCATGGTAATGTTGACTCAGTCTGCTTAAAATAACAAAGTACTCCCAGCTTTATCACACATTGAGTAGAGACAATCAGGTTTTATAATTGATCTGGGAGGTATAGGTACTGTAGATGGGTGGTATTGTGGCCTAATTGAAGTGACAGGTGGAGGGAAAGGTATGCTAAAAATATGTGTGACACTGACAGGCCAGCTCAGGTCAGAATAACAGGCCAATTAACTTGTGGGTGAATATCAAAGGAATGTTAAGTGTACTAGTTCACTTGAGTGTTAATTTAGTTCAAAGGAAATGCAAATAATATTGTCTCAACCTGTTGATTGCTATCGATTTACATTATGTATATCCCTGTGCTTAATTAACCCTAGATCAAAAGCGTGTGTTAGCATTAAGATGAGAATTTACTTGATGTGTGAACTTCATGAAAACTAATGAAGGATTGTTGCATGTGGTTACATTACAATTTACATGGCATAAATCCCAGTAATTACATTTGCCCGTCAAATGCAACTGAAGCCTTGGAAATGTAAATGAAGAAGGTTGCTAACTTCCAAGCATAGGTCATTGTATTCGACAGTGGAATTTCACAAGCTCAGTTTGCATTTAAGAGCCTATGCTGTGATGAAAATACTTGCCAGATTGCTTTCCATGGAAAGCAGCCATAAGAATGGATCCAGGGATCAATCCTGTACCTCTGAGTTGTTTGGACACTTTCAGGAAGCATTCCAGATGTAAGACAGAGATCCCCAAAGTTATTTTGGGTAGTCCTGAAAGAGTTATGGAAAACTAGCAGATTATTATATCTCTGCTACCACTTTGGATTTACAAACTTGGATTCATCTGTTGATGTATTTTACATGCTTTAACCTCTCTAACTCTCATTTCTTTTTCTTACTAATAAACCTTAACTCATTTCTTTGCCTTTGCTAATAAACTCTAATTTACTAGAGAAACTGGCTGCCAGTGTTGTTTTTGGTCTAAGATCAAGAGTATCCATTGATCAGGGTAAGTGACTGATCCTTTGGGATTGGGAGCAACCTAGTGTGAAGTGATTTTGGTTTTAATAACCTCTCATCAAAGTCTAGTTTGTCTGGGCAGCAAGATGCACTGGAAAGCCTAAGTGGACTGTTTGTAGCTTCATGGTGAGACCATTGTAATCCAGGAGCACATATTTGTTACTGGCTTGGTAAAATTTAATTATAGAATACCTCCAGTTTGGGATGTCTGCCCTGTTTTCTGAGAAGCCTGACCTGAGTCTGGCACTCTCAGTTGTGAGCTACTCTAGACTGCCTGACAATCACATAAGGAAAAGACAATGATTTACATATTTAAACAAAAGTGTTATACAGGCTTTTAGAAAAGGAGTACTTGTGGCACCTTAGAGACTAACCAATTTATTTGAGCATAAGCTTTCGTGAGCTACAGCTCACTTCATCGGATGCATACTGTGGAAAGTATAGAAGATCTTTTTATACACACAAAGCATGAAAAAATGGGTAATTTTTCATGCTTTGTGTTTAAAAAGATCTTCTATACTTTCCACAGTATGCATCCGATGAAGTGAGCTGTAGCTCACGAAAGCTTATGCTCAAATACATTGGTTAGTCTCTAAGGTGCCACAAGTACTCCTTTTCTTTTTGCGAATACAGACTAACACGGCTGTTACTCTGATACAAGCCTTTATTCTTTACCTGGCTCCCTGCAGGCAGTCTTCTGCACCTGTGTCTAGTGCCACTGACTTCCAGGAGGCTCTGTGTGGGTGCAGGGATCTGCTCATATCCGTAAAGGATACTCAGGGTCTTTATCTTGTGTACTATGGAAACTGATGTACAGAGCAGTTAAGTGACTTGTCCAAGGTCACATATTCAGGAATAGAACTAAAATGTTCTGACTCTCAGCCCTCCATCTTAAACACAAGACCATTTTCTCTCCCTACATTACATAATGACTGACATATAATAGCACAAAAAATGCAGAGGCCAGCAAGAAATAATGTTAGCCTCTATATAGCAATGATCCTCTATTCTAATTATGCAAGTATAAAACATTTCATCTCTGAGGAAAACACTGTTCTTTTAATCTTTGGGTTTAGTCCTTTGACTTAATTCTGGAGCAAATGATCCAACAGTCACAACTTTCGTACATGGCTTCTTATGCACTATGGGGAAAAAAGCTGATGGAAAACAATTGACGTTAAACAGCACTTACAGCTGTGGAGATTCCACTTTTAGAGAGGAGGTGTAGCGTTCCTCTTGGAACTTTTATACAGTCTGTATTTGTCTTGCCAAATGTTGATGTGTTTGTTTGCCATATGAGTGTTTTAAGTTGAGGTTCTGTAACTGTGACTTCAGCTAGAGGGCAGTGTGTGTGTATTAGTGAGGCAGGCTCAGCATCTTCTTCCTCAGCCTGATTCTGTTGCCCTGCACCTGTTGCCCTAGTCATGCACACCCATACCAAGTGAGTGACAAGTGCATGTAAAAGAGTACCAGATCAGAATGGTACCGTTTTACACTCATTTTGCACTGATGTCGATGATTACACTAGGTGCAGAACAACAGAAAACCAGGCCCCTTCTGTTCATCGAGGTCCAGATTCTGATACCATTATACATACAGTACCTTACTCAACCAAGTCCCACTGAAGTCAGTGGGGTCACTCACTGAGTACAGTACTACTCCGTATGAGACTTTGACTCTAAATTAACTTGTGACACAGGTTACTGCTACCACTATCTACAGACGTTAAAACTTTTGACAACACTGCTCAATATCAGGATATGAATAAGTGCTAGCTGGGGAAAAGGTATAAAGTATTCCATACACTAATTTTGTTATTTTCACAGAATACACAAATACATTGATATATGTCAGCGGGACTGGAAAATGCTCATATCATAGGAAAGACACAGTTAAGCGTGGCTTGAGAAGGGGAAACAGGAGAAAAGCGACAAGAAAGAAAGGAAGCAAGATTAGAATTTCTTGATGGTTGTTTACATCATGTTCCACCAAGGGAGATTTTGGCACTGGCTAAGCCAGGTATTTGTCGTCATGCAGCCAACATAATTGTAAACAACTGATGAAAAGAGCTGTGACGTTGCTCCAGTTTTTGGCAACCCTTCCTGTTTTTTGTGAGGTATTTTATGCCAAGTCCCACATGGCACTTAAAGACAGGAATTTTTCTGCCAAGAAAGGAAATACACACATTGTTTTCTATTTATGGCATTTTGTACTTCCCTGGAGCCCCTACACTGCTTGAAACTATAAATTATTCTTGTTAATCAAGCTAATAATAGACAAAGAGAAACTCTGAAGTACTTTAAAGTCCAAGGAA
Organism: Chelonia mydas; assembly: GCF_015237465.2. Taxonomy (NCBI): domain Eukaryota; kingdom Metazoa; phylum Chordata; order Testudines; family Cheloniidae; genus Chelonia; species Chelonia mydas. Next base: position 106,593,985 of record NC_057853.1, on the reverse strand, counting down.
AACAACCAGCAACAGTGATGAAAAATATCTTGATACGTATTGTTCAAGTTTCACCAAGCTTTCTCAGCCAGACCCAATAACCTAAAAAGCTTTGGAGCATTTTATTTACCTATAAAAGGTCAAATTTTGACCTTCGCTATGTCGGTGTAACCCCACTAAAGAGAGACGTAACTGTGGACATACCTTCTCCGCAGAAGGGCCTACACTAGTTAAACTCAGGTCTTGTCTACACTACCAAGTTTTGTCCCCAAAAACTGCCTTTTGGCGACAAAACAGCAAGAGCATACACACTACAATGGGAATTTTGTTGCAAAAAACGCCCAGTTTTGGCAACAAAAAACTTCCACCCCTACGAGAGACTTTTGTCTTTCCCCCTCCTTTACTGTCGACAAAGAGCCAGTGTAGACACTGCTGATTTTTTTGTCTGCAGAACTGGCTTCGGCCAGTATCACACAATGCCTGCCCTGATTGCTCTGCTCAGTGTTTTGATCTCTGCTGCCCTGCAGGCATGTACCCCACCCCTTTCAAAGCTCGGGAAGTATCTATGTGCACTCCATTTTGGAAACAAACAAAGGGCATGGCTACACTTGCAGATGTAGAGCGCTTTGAGTTAAACCCGCCTTTGGAGAGCGCAGTAGGGAAAGCGCTGCCGTCTGTCCACACTGACAGCTGCAGGCGCACTAGCGTGGTCACATTTGCGGCACTTGCAGCGGCCCTGGGAGCGGTGCATTGTGGGCAACTATCCCACAGCACCTCTTCCCATTCTGGTGCTGTGGCTTGTGGGAAGGGTGCAGGGAGTGCGGGGCACTCTGGGTCCTGTCCCAACGCCCCGTAATGCACCGGTTCGCATCCCAGCAATCCCTGTGCTTCCGTCCACATTTGGCGCCATCTTTCAACGTTTTTTGTACTGCGCGCTCTCTCTTCCCTTTCGGTCTGTGGGAATGGAGCCCGAACTGCTGAGGAGTATGCTGACGAGTCTCGCCAGCATGTCACGTTTGGCAGTCGAGTTATTCCTTATGATCCAAAGTGACAGTGAGAGCTCCGACGATATCGACTCGAGTAATGCATATGACACGAGACTGCTTGTGGCATTCATGGACATGCTCACCACCGTGGAACACCACTTCTGGGCTCGGGAAACAAGCCCTGAGTGGTGGGATCATATCATCATGCAAGTCTGGGATGATGAGCAGTGGCTGCAGAACTTTCGGATGAGAAAAGCCACTTTCATGGGACTGTGTGAGGAGCTCGCCCCCACCCAAGGACACGAGATTGACAGCTGCCCTGACGCTGGAGAAATGGGTGGCTATTGCAAGCTGGAAGCTAGCGACTCCAGACAGCTACCTATCGGTCGATAACCAGTTTGGAGTGGGAAAGTTGACCGCTGGAATCGTGTTGATGCAAGTTTGCAGGGCCATTAATCGCATCCTGCTCAGAGGAACCATAACTCTGGGTAACGTGTGACACTGTGGATGGCTTTGCACAAATGGGTTTCCCTAACTGCGGAGGGGCGATAGATGGCACAATATTCCAATTCTGGCACCATCCCACCTAGCCTCCAAGTATGTTAATCGGAAGGGGTATTTCTCTATGGTTCTCCAGGCACTTGTGGATCACCATGGGTGTTTCATTGACATTAACACAGGCTGCTCTGGAAAGGTGCATGACTCATGCATCTTTTGGAACACAGGCCTGTTCAGGAAGCTGCAAGCCGGGTCTTTCTTCCCAGACCAGAAGATCACTGTAGGGGAAGTCGAAATGCCCATTGTAGATCCTGCTTACCCTTTAATGCCGTGGCCCATGAAACCCTACACAGGGAGCCTTGACAGCAGCAAGGAGCAGTTCAATAACAGGCTGAGCCGGTGCAGAATCACTGTGGAGTGTGCTTTTGACCATTGAAAGGGCCACTGGCGCTCTCTGTATGGGAAGCTGGACCTGGCCAATGACAGCATCCCCGCGGTTATATCCGCTTGCTGTACCCTCCATAACATTTGTGAAGGGAAGGGTGAACAATTCGCTCAGGCATGGAACTCGGAGGTTTAACACCTGGAGGCTGAATTTGAACAGCCAGAGAGCAGGGCTATTAGAGGGGCCCAGCGTGGGGCTGCAAGGATTAGGGATGCCTTGAGGGAGCAATCTGAGGCTGAAAGCCACCAGTAATGTCTGGTGCCCTGCATGGGAGCGAAGGGCAGTAATTCCAATGTTTGTAGGAATCTGTGTTTGCTATGCTGACTTGCAGTGCCTGTTTCTTTCCTGGGCTAAAGTATCTTTTACTTTATGCAATAATAAAGAATGTTTTCAAAGCCAAAAAAATCCATTTATTGAAAAGAAAATTCATTTATTGAACAGAAACACAACTGCTTGGGAAACAGAAAGGGCAAGGGGGTGGGGTGGGGAATGGTACAATCACAGATTTGCGAATGTCCTGTTATCATACTCAGCCTTCCTGTCTGGAGTGCTGTGCAATGAGTGCTGCACTTCAGGATGGCTGTACTGCATGGTGATGGGGGTTGAGTGCAGTGGGTAAGGGTCGTAGTTTTCAGGGCTGGGTGGTGAAGCTACGGGTGTTGGAGGCAGCTGGTGGCAGTAAGAACCCGGATGTTGGGGAAAGCGGGTTGAAGGTGACATGGGGGCACAAGGGAAAGAGTTTTGGGACAAGGGCTGCAGGGGGTGGGGGCGGTAGTGCTCTGCCTGCATGGCTACGCGCGCCTGGATTGAGTCCGCTTGGCGCTCCATTATGCTTATCAGCCGATCCGTGCCTTGCTGCCGGAGCACCGCGCTTTTGTGCCGGCGCTCCTCATTCTGCTGGTGGATCCTCCTTTCATTGTCCCGCCACTCCTGCACTTTTCTATTTTCATTACTTGAAGGCTGCATTACTTCATGCAACATGTCTTCCTTGCTTCTACGTGGCCTCTTTCTGATTCTTTGGAGTCTTTCGGCCGGTGATAACATGGATGACTGAGATCTCAAGGTTGCATCTGTAAAGGCAAAATGCAACACTTAACAGAGGGAGCATTATTCACACCAGAGAGAGCAATGATTCCCCCATACTTAAGGGCAAGTACAGTCTACACAATAGCATAATTTGCCCATCCCAAAGGGAGCGCACATAACCCACAGGAGCCCCAAAATGGTGAGTAAGCATAGGGTCAAGTGTGACTGATTGTTTCACGGCTGTACTGTCCTCTGGGTTTCTGTGCCTTGGGCAGAGCCAATAGCGGCAGGGGGCCCCTATACTGAACACTGTCCCCACATTTTCCACAGGAGTTCGTCCTGGAAGATATCTCGCTGCTGAGGGTGACCTGGGAAGCAAGGGAGGGTCTTCTACTGCAATGCGGATTCCGACCTGGCCCATATGGAGCTTGCCTGTGTGCAGCAATGGTCCCCCCACCCCTCACAGCACCGTGGCACGGACAAATTAGCCTTACTGGGACAAGGACCACAATGGCTCTCCCGAGAAACCTGCGCAAGCGCATTGCCTAAGTTCTGGCTGAGACCTTTGAAGAGATCACTGAGGCCGATTACCGTGATGTGAGAGAGCACATCAACGCCCTCTTCCGCATCTAGGCATGCACGCAGCCCTAACCCTCCTCACCCCAAGAGCCCGCACAGAATAACTTCCTTCCCAAAATAAAAGCCACTTACCAGGAACCTCCTCTGGTGTTTGTCCTTCCCCAAGCACCAGCCGCCGTAACTGGCTACCTTCCTCCTGGCTTGTGAACAGCTCCTGGCTGCATGCGTCTAGGGACTCCGGGGTGTCTTCCTCTGCCTCAGCACCCTCTCTCCTGCTTTGCTGTTCCTCCTCCTCCTCCTGCCTTGTTGAACTGGGCTCTGTAGTGTCCATGGTGGTACTCGGAGTGGAGGTATTGCAAGTATTGCGCCCTCAAGTATTGCATCCAGCTCTGTGTAGAAACAGCAGGTCGCAGGGGAAGCACTGGAGCAGCTGTTTGCCTCACGGGCTTTGCAGTAGGCATTCCGCAGCTCCTTCACTTTAACCCTGCACTGCAGTGCGTCCCGGTCATGGCCCCTTTCCATCATGTCCCTTGATATCTGCCTGAAGGTATCATAATTCCTATGGCTGGAGCTCAGCTGGGACTGGACAGCTTCCTCCCCCCAAACACTGATGAGGTCCAGCACCTCACCATTGCTCCAAACTGGGATCGACTGGCGCATGAAGGCATGGTCACCTGGAAAGATTCGCTGAGAGAACTCCATGCCTGGCTGAGCAAACAGGACGGGGATTTTCAAAATTCCCAGAGAATTTAAAGGATGGCTCTGACGGTTGGTCACCTGAGGGCAGGGCAGTAGAGTTCAAAGTGATGACCAGAGTGGCTAGAACAGGCATTGTGGGACACTTCTGGAGGCCAATCAGAGCACATTGACAGGGCGTCCACACTGGCGCTGCGGTGCTCCAGCAGCGGCGCACAAAACGTTATTCCACTCGCCGAGGTGGAGTACCAGGAGCGGATCAGCCGTGGAGTCAGTTCGCTCTACATGCCTTGCCAGTGTGGACAGGTAGTGAGCTAGGGCGCCCGGGGCTCCTTTAATATGCTCTAACTCGCAAGTGTAGCCAAGCCCGCAAAGAGCAAATCATTGGAATGCTCCTGTTCTGCCCGGCACTAGGAACATAGCTGCAGGCAGACTGCTGCTGCAGGGGGAGGGGGACAGATTACTGCGCTGCTTTGCCATTCCTCAGCACGGAGAGCTCACAGAGCTACTCATGATGCTGCTCTTGGCAGCTGAGGGGACTGTGGGAGAATTCGGAGAGAATCCCAAGATGCGCAGCGATCAGCTCTTCCTTCCCACAACACTGCACTGTGGGACACATACCCACGGTGCATTGCTTACCCGTCGATGATGGTGTCCCCAGTGTGGACATGATCTGTCGAGGGAGGGAGCAAGTGTGAACACCCTTTGGTGATTTTTGTTTTGTCGACTTTTGGGTGTCGACATAAGTTTTGTCAACAAAACTTGGTAGTGTAGAGAAGCCCTTAGGCCTTTAATGTAGAAGGGGTGGTGTGTGTGAGGCTCTTGGTACAAAGGTATGTTAATCAGGCAAGTGTGTAAGAGTATACATAGTGTTGGGAGAAGCTGACCAGTTACAGAGCTACTATTAAACCATGGATGTACCTATGAAAGGGTGCTGAGGCCCTACTTGATTTCCAGCAATAATCAAGGCATGAATGCCCTGCTCAACCCTCAGGCAGGTGTTAAAGAAAGACTAATGAGGCAGGGCTATGGACCAGACAATTAGTTCTCACTTCATAAAGGACTTTGTGTTCATTGCTGGACAAGATGAGCTACTCATCAGCTTACTGTTTTATATTGTAGTGTTCTGTATTGCCTGGGTAACCCATTTAGGAAAAACAGATGACTTTCTGGTGTAAGTTCTCTGTGAACTTTATTAGAGTAAGACTGAAGAAAAATGCAGCCCTATGCAGTCAATTAAAGTTGACATCAAGCTGCATAAAATGCCAGCTGCTCTGGCCTTACTGCACCATATGAAACTACATTGTTGAATCTTTTTCTTGAGATAAGTTATTTGCATCTTTTCTGTCCAGTAGTACAGTGGAAAGCCCCTGGCGGGCCGGACCAGTTTGTTTACCTGCCACGTCTGCAGGTTCGGCCGATTGCGGCTCCCACTGTCCTCGGTTCGCTGCTCCAGGCCAATGAGGGCTGCGTGAAACGGCACGGGCCTAGGGGCGTGTTGGCTGCCCTTCCCACAGCCCCCATTGGCCCGGAGCGCTGAACCGCGGCCAGCGGGAGCCGCGATGGGCCGAACCTGAGGACGTGGCAGGTAAACAAACTGGTCCGGCCTGCCAGGGACTTTCCCTGAACAAGCGGCGGACCAGCTTTGAGAACCACTGCAGTAGTACCTTCCATCATCCAGATAAAGGACCAATCCTGAAACGCTTCCACACATGTGTAGTCCCTCAAGTATTGCTGGCAGTATCTTACGCCTGCCTGTAGTCCTTTATGTGTTTTGTCAAGGATGCCAAATTAAGATCAATATTCATAATTAAACCAAGTAATCGTTATGCCTGTGAACACACTGGATAGCAGAGTTTGCAAGATGATACAGGTAATTTTAGACTGTAGTAAGAGAGCATGAAGCAGATCATATAAGGCCAAATCCTTCTCACTTATTCATGCAAACAGACACATTGACTTAAGCTTAATATTATATGTTAATACTGAGTAACTGAGTGCAACACATGGAAACCAATCCACACAATACTCCACAAATGTTAGTAATATGCATATTACTTTTAAGGAATAAAATAGTTGAGCAAGTCATTTCCTATATGTAAAATAGGAATGTTTTTCTAGGCATTGATCCAAAGCCCCCTGAAGACAATGGAAACACTCCAGTTGGCTTTGAGTCGGACACTTAAAAAGGTTTGGTATGGAAGGAGGAAGGAAAGAAGGAAAAATGTGGATTTTTCACCTTTATTTAATAACGTTTCTGATCCCTGACATTTCAAAACATTTAAATGGAAATAAGCAACAGATAAACTTCAGAGCAAGAGTCTCACATCTAACACTTTTCTCCTTTTGTTGAGCAAAGTTTTGTGTTGTTGTCAAGTGCTGATGGTGATACTAATGCCTTAGTATTATTCTGATATAAAATATTGAAATTAAACAGATATTATTCACAGCATTAAATATTTAAGATACCCCTTTACAAATGCTTCAAAAGCATGTTTTATGGCTGTAACGTAAATACTTTGAATAACTTTGACAAGCAAGCAGAGGAAAAGAGATTTGTAAATCAGGACAGCCGACAGTGTTACTTTTCTTCACAGGAGTTCTTGTTTAAAGACAGACTTTGCAGAATGTCTGTTTAAGGCATATGTGACAAAGGGGGAATTTTCTGTAATACTTGTACGCATCCATGCCTCAGTTTCCCTCTGAATGTGGCACTGCTAACTAGTGGGTGCAAATGGGTTAACACTATTCCTGGAACAGCACAGGAGGCAGAAGGGGTGGGTGTGTGACCTTGCTGGGGGGCGGGGTTGGGAGGAGAAGATATAGGATCATTAAAGAACTGACTGAAACTGGCCAAAGTCAACAGAGGGTCCAGCAAGAAACAAGGATACTTCAAAGACTGAACTATCAACACCTAAGAGCAGGAAACCTCAGCAGGCGGGATTCTTGAGCTGCTGGAAAGCAGAGGTGTCAGGCATCCAGAAGAAGGGGGCTTTTTGGAAGAACCGAAGAGCCTGGACTGGAGGTGGGGGAAGAGAGTGAGTGCCAGAGATGGAGTCGATTACAGTTAGCTTGTCCATCAGGGCACTGGTTTGACCAAGACGGACTATGGCTTTTCTCCTGCCTCTCTGGGCTCACCTAAGGACTCTCAGAGTCTGTGTGCCAGGTGACTAATACATGGTTACCTTGTTTTGAAGACACAGCTTGTATTGCTGTAAATACCCACAGAGCATTGTGCTTTCAAGGAGCACAGTACAAGCCTCCTGCAGGAGTTTGGCTTGTCTGGATTCGCTGCAGGGAGCCACAGAGAAAGACAGGGAACACTGGTGCACAGGTCTCACACCAAAGACAATGTCTGTAGCCAATCCTATCTCAGGATTTATTAATTAAGAAAAGAAATGAGTTATTACTAGATTAAAGCAGGTATACACACAAATGAGTTACGGTCTATGGTTTAAAAAAATGATGGAGTTGTACTAATCTGTTAGTTCTGAATGTCTTTTAGGGCCAACCCAGCTTGAGCCTATGGATCTCTGCTTCTGTTTCATAGCTCCAGCCCTCAGAGAGTCCAAACAGCAAAATAGATGAAAAAGTTTTTTGTCAGCTATTTTTATTTCCTTCTCTCAGAATTCAAGCTGATGGGGTGAGCACTTTGGCCTATAGCCTCTTCATGGGACCAAGGGGGTAATTAACAACGTCTTTGTATTGTGATGTCCCACGGTGGCCCATTTAGTTTAGACAGGCCTTCTTGATGGGAAGGACATGATCCTTCCTGACTGGGTTCACAGTTTCAGAGCAAACATTTTTTTAAAGATACAAAGCAAAAACTGAAATATTACCTTATAGCATGTGATAAAGGTATTATAAGTGAGATTAATGCATGCAGCATCTTACAAATGTTTCATAAAGTCAAAACACTAAACACAGTTAGAAGTCCAATACCCCTCTTAACCATACTAGCACACAGGTGAAACAGACTGGTTTCCATCAATGAATTTGTTCGTGCTCGGCTGAGGCCTAAAGCTTTGGCAAGAGCTGGCACCTGGTCTGCCAGTGTCACAGATGGGCAATGAGATATATGGCATTTTACCTTTACAGTACATTACCAATATAAGTGTACCCTAAGTAAGTAGTTTGGTGACCAAAAATTACTTCCACCTTATCGTTGTTTGGTGGCTATGAAAACCTAGCTTGCGTTCTCAGTTCAGAGGAGCTGAACAAAACTGCACTAATACCCTTTTCAGGTAATACCCTTCTCAGGAAAAGCGAGGAAACCTTACACCTGTAAAGGGGGCTGCCTGGAAACACGGCAGAATCACTTTGGCCAGGCGGTGATGTGAAGAAATTTGCTCTGATTCTTCCTGTGCTGTACCTGATCTGCAGATAGAGGACTTCTCTCCCTGACTGACAAGCCAGAACATTTCATGAGCAAATAATATTGTTTCTTAGTCATCAGAAAATACAAGTAAACATGTTCCCCTGGTTTTTACACTGTCAGCATTTTATTTCAATGACATCATCCACCTTAGCTAGAGCCGCACATCTATCCAACAGCTGCTGCTAAATCAGATCCAACCACTTCCCATTTAGTCAAAATATTAATTGAAAATCAAAAACAAAGCTATCAGGTTATGTTATGAAAGAATGAATAATGATACCACAGCAGTATTTGCATATTATTAGCCCACACACTTCCTCTCCGCCAGCCACTGTCAATGAACTGCAAAAATGCCCCGTTTTTGTGCTAACTAGAGCTGACAGGATCATTAAAACCCTGCCAAACTGTGAATCCAAGGAGAGCACAGTGAAAGTCAATGGAGAAATACCCAAGGGGAGGAAAAACCCTGAACACGGAAGATCAAAACAAGTTCTGTCCTTGAGCGCATGTGTGGAGCACTGAATTCCTTCAATCAGTGTGCTCCTTGTGCATATTGCACTAAATCAGTGAATTATTTGTAACATTCATAGATGAGGGAAGCCATACAACAAAGATGAAGTTATTGACACAGGTATGTAGCACCTCATAACATGATATGTGGCAGATCTTAGTGCAAACTATGGAAAAACACAGAAGAGGGGAAATACACAAAATCCTAGCTGAGAAAGTAGGAGGCAGGATGTAAGAAGGTTCTGAACATTGGCCCTAGCCCAGGAAAGCACTGAAACATGTAGTTAACTTGAAACACTTGAATAGCCCCCTGAACGTCAATGAGCTAAAAGTTAAGCATGGGCTTAAGTGCTTTGCTGGGTACTCAGTACTTTTCAGGACCAGACCCGTAACCAGATCGTGAATGATAATATTTAACATGGAGATTTCCCCCTCTGACTGTCCTATCACATGTACTGTAGAACAAACACCAGATAGATGTATGTAATGCACTAATGGAGAGAGACTATATTTGAGCTATTTTAGTCTCTTCAGAGAAAAGATTAGAAAAAAAAAACACTGCAGGCCTCCCAACCAATGAAGTTGATGGCTTAAATGGGCAAATGCTTACATTTATTTCAATGAGGCACAATGGGTACGTCTCCCCAATCAGAGATGTGAGTGCAGCTCGGCTAGGCATACTGCCTTCCTCCCTCTGCCCCCCCCCCCCCAGCTTTAATTTAGCTAGCATGGCTAAAAATAGCAGTGAAACTGTGGCAGCACAGGTTCAACTACAAATAGTACCTTTCTGGGTAGTCAGGCTACCCCATGTAGTCCAGCAGCCAACAGACTGGGGGTGAATGGATGGTGAATGACACCTGGTCAGATGATTGGGAGTGGTGGCTTTGAATGACCGCCCAGGCACTAGCTCTTAGAAATGGATTTAAAGATACTTTCGGCTGAAGTATGGGCAGGGCCACAGGTGGGCTGTGACAGCAGGTAAGAGTGGGTTGGCTCCCACACACCCAGTGGGCACTGCAGTCTCCTTAGGCAGGGGCTGTATTCACAGAGCCGAATGCGCCAGCCCCATGCATTCTGCGTGAGGGAGAGAGTACGGGGCCCTCTGCGGGGAACTGTGACTCTCCACTGCCATGAGGTGGGCCGGGCGGCTCGGTATCCTTTGCTGCCTCGTCCCTCCCCCACCCCGGGCTGCGAGCCTGAGCTGCTGTCGGCTATAGTGCTGTTGGCCACCCCTCCTTCTAAATGGAAAAGCATCAGGTTTAAGATGGATTCCAGGATCATGTGACATGTTCACATGTCCTGTGAGACTTCATTACCCACTGGCTGGCACACACCTATACAGGAAGGCTTACAAGTAAACAGAGCCATTTACAACTAATTGTCCTAGTTAATGGGAGCCATCAAGATTTCAAGCCACCATTAATGGCCCACACTTTGCATAGTTACAACAGGACTTCAGAGTAATACTTCATATTTCTAGTTTTAGATACAAGAATCTTACATACATACAAATAGGATGAATACACTCAGTAGATTATAAGCTTTGTAATGAGACCTTACAAGAGACCTTTTGCATGAAGCGTATTCCAGTTACATTATATTCACACTCATAAGCATATTTTCATAAACATATGGAGTGCAACGTCACTCTCACTTAATGAAATTCACCTTTGCAAAGGCACATCATGTAGAGACATTTTTCTTGTTTTAAATCACAACCTGTTCCTTTGTTCCTCCAAACAGCAAAAAGGGGTCAGAATGATTCCAGCAGCCACTGACCAGGGGAGAATCGCACAAGAGGCAGGAACTGACTGCTAGTGTAATGCCAGAGGAGCTAGCTCCTACACCAGCCCAGTATAGGCGGCCTGTCAAAAGAGGGATGGAAAGAGGCAGTATTAGGAAGGGGTGTGATGAAGTGCCATTCTGCTAATCTTCCACTGCCATGATATCCTATAAGGACCATACACGTGGCATAAATGAGAGTAGCCCTAACTAATGTTGAGGCCAAGGGTAGCATAATGACCCATAGTTTCAGGCTGTAACCTGTTCCTTGACACTCCCCCCTCACAGAATCAGGAAGCTGTAATCAGCTCCATGATACACCCCCCCTCCCACACCTGCTCCAAGTGGAGCTTGAACGTAGTGACATTCCATAAGCCCCCTGCATAAACACCACTACGTGTACTATTCAGGCATCAGAAATAAAACGTTCACTCTTCCAATCATTTTTCGTTTTACATCTGCAGAGGCGCCATGCCCTGAGTTGCTCCTTGCTCAGCAACAAAAGAAAGAAATGACCAAAAATAGGCTGAGGATATACTTCCTGAATCCAGACAAAACAGGCAAGAGAGAATGGGGGAGGAAAAACAGAAAGCAGAGGAGAAGAGAGGAAGAAGCTTGCAAAAGGAGTCAAGAAAATGGGAAACTAAGAAGAAACTAAAGCTAAATGATAAATAAAAGAAAGATATGTTTTAGCCCAACAGTGAGCAATTGCAGCTTAGCTTCTGTATAATAAACTGAACATACAGTATGAAATGCAAACATTTCAGCCCAAGTATCATATTCCTGCATATTTTCTAAAGATATATATATGGAAGGGAAAGAAGGTAAATTAGGGAAAAAAAGAGAGGGATTAAAGGGAGGAAGAAGAACCCTTCCTTTGAGTGACATCCTCTCTCCTGTGCTCAGGGAGAGTTCTGGGATGTTGGTTTCTTCCACTTCTTAGAAAGAGTGACATCTTCTAAGATCATTACATTTCTGTTTGCTGTAGTGCAGGTTATAATCCACAGTGTAGCCTGAGGTCTGGAGTAATCCCTTCCTTACTGCACAGTAGAAAGTACAAAACTGAATGAGTTGGCTGACGCTATCTGGTACAGCTGAACTTGTAGCCTGGTAAATTGTTACAGCTGCCCCCCAAATGTGTGAATCATTGCTGTAGGAGCTACAGTCTGAACAGCAGCAATGGACATGGGTCTCATTGACAGAATAAACAAGATAGACATTTTCTGCTGACCTCCTCCTGGCCACCCTTATGCTAAACCAGCAATATTTATCTGTGGCCAAATGTATCCAGTAGTGTCACCATTTATTTATCTTGGGAGCGTGTGTTATAACAAATGATGTACTGTGAATGCTGAAATCACTATCCAAATTAACAAAGTAACTGAACTTGTCAAAAGCAGCACTGAATGTGTCAGGAAAGACCATGGATTTCATAACAGTTAGAGTACGTTTAAATAAATATATTAAGCTGTTGTATAAACCACCTTGGTTGTGTCAAAACAGAAGGATCAATGCCTTATGTGTTGCTTTACAAAGATTCTCAGCACTAACTAGTTTATCCTCTGAATGTCTCCAGTCTTAAAATTTGTAACTAAAGCTTCAAGGTGCTGCTATTCTTATGGAATTTCAGTTGAGCGAGGCACATTCTTCCAATGTCCCTGAATAGCTTTTAAACAAAAGTATTTTATGCCTAGTTATGGAAGACCAAAATCTCTATTTGAAAGATAGCTTGGAGTGTTGCTTAATGATGCTAACATTGCAGCTGACACTTGGGAGATCCTGAGAGCTCATCAAAGAAAAGAAAACTGCAATTGGGAAGGGACAGGTTATCTTTGAGGAAATCAAACTTTAGCCTCTCACCTGGAAAAAGCCTAATTATAAAACTAGTCAATCAACCTTTGCCATCACCAAGACAGTGCTTTCCACATTAATGACAAGTATTGATAATGATCAGTTCAATGTCTTCCACAAATATGTTTCTCTTCATTTGCTACAGTTGATGAAGAATAAATGTAAACTGGATATGTCTCTTGCTTCATGGTCTCTGGAAACTGAAGAAAATACTAATTATGTTTGACTAATGCTAGTTAAATTACTTGCTACTCTCAAATGAGCTAGGACCTAAGACAGCTATTGCTCCAGTTGCTTTCTGAAGAACAGGAATGACATACTGTAACTGCGCCTAATGCTACTTTTGTTCATAAAAATAAGTTGCATTTTTATAGATTTTTTTTTTTTTAATACAACTGATGTTGTATCCAAGAAGGACCAGTTTGGCACCTCCTTCTAGTGGTCACTCCATCACTGCAGTGGCCTCTCCTCCTGTACTTCACAGCACTCCCTCTTTATGACTCAGCCCTCCAGCTAGGTCACTATATAGTCTTGCCCTTCCAGGGTATCAAAGGCTTTCAAGACCAACCGTCTCTATACACTGTCCCAGGCAGTCCTCGGAGTGACTTCCCACTCTGTGCTACTTCCCTACCAGCTGGTAGGGGAACTCAGGCCCACCCGCTATTCCTGGTTCCAACCTAAGGACCCTATAATCAGCAGCCAAGGTCTATACATTCTCAACCCCTCACTGCATTTTCCCTAGGCTTCTTCCTGCTCTGCCTCCCACATGCTTTCTTCCCTACAACTCCTCTGGGTAAACCTCTTCCAATATCAGGGACAGGAGTCCAGGACTTTTGCTGCCACCATAGATTTCCTCTTACCCAGCTCTCTAGCACAGACAGCAAATGCAGACTCTCACCCTACAGCCCTTTTCTGCCCTCAGTTGCCTGGCTTTAAATAAGCCCAGCCTGGCTTCATCTTCAATTAGTAAAAAGAAAAGGAGTACTTGTGGCACCTTAGAGACTAACCAATTTATTTGAGCATAAGCTTTCGTGAGCTACAGCTCACTTCATCGGATGTAGCTCACGAAAGCTTATGCTCAAATAAATTGGTTAGTCTCTAAGGTGCCACAAGTACTCCTTTTCTTTTTGCGAATACAGACTAACACGGCTGTTACTCTGAAATCTTCAATTAGTGAATCTCAATCAAGCCTGCCTCTCCTCCAGCTGCAGCCTATAAGGTTAATTGGCCCCATCTGAGTCACCTTATCGCCGTCAGGGCTGGTGTGGGGTCAACACTCCATCACAGGGACTTAAACAAGTACTTAAATACGCTGCTTAACACAAATGGACTGATTACAGTGAAGTAAGTCCTGAAGTGGTTTACTGAACTGGGGACCTTATTAAGCCCTGAGCTGCTGTCTTTCAACTGAGATTCTGACCATTTGTGGTTATTTAAAAAAAATCCCACAGTACTTTTTGAAAGACTAGTGATGTTAGCATTGGTTTCCTGGGTAAGATCCAGTTGAGTAACTAAATTCCAGTTAACAATATCTCTGTAATTGTAGGCCCATAAATTAATATTGTTATTTGGAGTAACAAAAGGAAAGTGTTTCAACACTTTCAATCAAACACAGTAACAATTATGAAAGTTCATTTATTTTCTGCTTTTAAATTGTTCTTATATTCAATATCCATAGTAGTACTAGCTGTAATTTTTAAATAGTTCAGAAAAATCAGATGTGAATACATTTAATTTTCTTACAATCAGATTATTATTAATAGATGATATCCCTACATAACATCTTTTAGCCAAAGAACCCAATAACTTCTACCAATGTATGCAAATCATGGGCTTGGATTCCTTTTGCATCAAAAATACCCCATCTCTCTTTTAAGGCATCATGGTCAAGGGTATCATACTGGTGTAACACTATGGAGAATCAGGCCTTATCTATCTTCAAAACGCTACGTAAATATTATCCAATCTTCACAACACCCCCGTGAAGTAGTTATATTGGTGCAACAGTTGACATCAACATAAAATAATATTTTTTAAAGAAAGAATGAAGCACTGTGTACATTTGATATCTAGTGAAATGAAAAGGTAGTAGTGTATTATAACAAGTTTGACAGCCACATAATCTGTCCTCCATAGTACTGGTGTGTGGATTACACAGAGAGGAGCTTTGGATTGTTTATGTATATTTAAATTTATTCTTTTAGATCTATCCCTTCAAAGACAGGACTTCTAATATTATCTATATGGAACAAACCATTATTGTACTGTATTTCTGTGTACATCTGATATGCCTTTGAAAATGAATATGTGCTTATGGGAAAATCGATGAGAAATGCTGAGTAGCCATTTAAACTCTTTTGCCTGGTATCTGTAGGGTGACAAATTAATAGCACAGTTTTGCCTGTGACATTGACCTCTGCATCTAGAGATCAGTCAAGAGAGGAGCTCAGCTGAAAAAGGTAGAATGGTATAGTTAAAAAATAGTAACTTAATATTTTTAAAGGATGTGTGTCCAAGAAAGCATAGCAAGTCTTCTTTATACAATTGCCACAAGTGAAACACTGAGAGCTATTAAAGTCTATTGTATCAAATGTAACAGAGTTCAGATTCATTTCCATCCTCTGTATAATTTTCTTTTCACATATAAAGAGAAAAAAATACACAAGAGAACTCACATCATAGGAATTTATCTAAAGGCACAATGCCAACTTGTTTAGATCCAAAAATTGATATACCTTATAAATAGTCTGCTAAGAAAACTCATGCATACTATATATATCATTAAAAAAATTCCACCGCTCTGGCAAGGAAGACAGGCAGACAAACAAGAAAGTCAGCATTTATATACTATTCATAGATTCTTGCAAAGGATCCCAGGTAGTAGGACTCTGTCCTTGACTCCTCTACACCCTGTCTCTGGATGATCTCATTTACATTATGTTAACTATCATCCTCATGCTGTTGACTTGCAGCTCTCTCCATTCCAGATCTGTCTCCTCCTAGACAGACTAAAATCTCAGCCTGTCTCTCTGACATTGTGACATGGATAGCCAGCTTATGTTCAACATGGCCAAAACTGAGCACTTAATCTTTCTCTCCAAGAATTACCCCCTTAATGAATCACTGGACATAATCACCATCTTTCCTGTAACCTGGATGTTGTCTTTGACTCAACCCTCTCTCTTGACCAACGTCTAAATTTTGCTGCTTTTTTCTGCACAATATCCCTGAGATCTGGCCTTTCCACTCCATCCACACAGCTACATCTCTTGTCTGGGCCTTAATCTCACATCTCAACTAATGAAACCTCCTCCCCTCCGGATTTGACAAAGCCCATTTTGTGCCACTTTATACTTGTTCAGAAGACTGCTGTAAATATCATCCTTCTGGCTTGTCACTTTGACCACACCATCCTTTCTTTAATGTCTATTTGATGGCTCCTCTTCCTGCATTCCATCAAGCACAAAGTACTCACATTCACTTTCAAGGCTCTTTATAGTATGGGCCCACCCAACCTATCAATTCTTATATGTACTGTGAGAATCTGCAGGGCTGGAACCTGGGACCATGGGGGTTCTGGGCCACTGACACCTCTGCATTGCGACTGGAGGCCTAGGCAGGGCTTCCCGGAGAGGATGCTCCAAGGCTGGGCTCGGCAGGAAGTACTGCCGAGTAGGACCTGAGTGTCAGTCCCTCACAGCCCACTGATTGGCCAGTACTAGTACTAGTACTTAAACTAGGAAGAAGTGAAGGGAAGCTGTCTCAGCAACAACACAGACTGCCTGCCTGTCTCTGCTCTAGACCCTGCTTGCCATAAGACCATACAAACTGCCATACTGGGTCAGACCAATAGTCCATCTAGCCCAGTATCCTGTCTTCTGACATTGGCCAACACCAGGTGCTTCAGAGGGAATGTACATCAAATGATCCATCCCCTATCCATCCACTCCCAACTTCTGGCAAACAGAGGCTAGGGACACTCAGACCACGATATTGAAGCCCTGCCCTTCCTGACTAATAGCCATTGGTGGACTTATCCTCCGGGAACTATACACTAAATTCTGGCTTCTGACCTTGGTTTGTCCTTGACTTCACTATTTGATTGCTGTCTGTAACCTGATGCCCAACCCTGATCACCCTGTAACCTGACCGTGCCTCCTGATGCCTGATTCTTGGTCTGCCCACTCACCCCTCTCAGACTCTGACCTTTTGGTACCTGACTCCTGACTTCTGCAGTACTTAGCACAATCGTGCCTCATCTCTGATTGGGATCTGTTGGTTCAGAGTAAGCTGTACTTTTGAACCCTCACCCAGTGTCTCCATGGGTTTACTTTCCAACTTACAGGCTTTTGCCTGTATTTCTCTGACTGGAATCCTATGAGTCCCTCCACTTTTAGATTGGTCTGCAGACTACAGTACCTCCATTTACCAGCTGTATGACCTGAGCAGGTGCAAGTGGCTTTGGACCCTGCTATTGACTTATCTCTGGGAGTTGTGACCAGTTTGAAAATACACTGACAGAACGGTTTGTTCAAAACAACATATTTGTGTACCTATAAGAATATCACAAGCAGAGAGAAAAGGGATTAAAGTAACAAAAGCCTAAAAGCATGTTTTCACATCTGCCTCCTGGAAGTAGGTAGGTCTGACGTAGCCCCCATCCTCCTAGGAATCAAGTTGCAGCCTGCTTTTTTGCAGACTCTCTGCCTCCTGCCTCCGCAAAGACCCAGCATTTTAACCACTTGCAAGTTCTTTATATGAGGCCTCAGGGTTTCAAGCTGGAATCTCTGTCATCCCCCTGACCTCATGGGACCAGCCAGAGCCTGATTCCACATTAATGGATGTGGACCTCAAAGGAATTATCAGGAATTGTATGCACCATTAATTTTAGAAGTATACCAGAGGTAGAGTTCAGATCAGAAGCTAAGCTTCAGCAAAGCCTGTATATGGGATTTTATTTAATTGGTATGGGAAGCAGTGGTTTCAGTTCAGGGATTTTGGGCCCCATGCAACCTTTTAAATAGAAGATCAAGACTTTCAAGCCTATGACCAAGAGGCAGTTAGAGAATGCTGGGGGTGAGAAGGTTCTGAGAGCTGGATTTTGACAGTTCCATCTGACACTTCTGAGCTCTGATCTACACTAAAAAGTTAGGTTGACACAGCTAAGTCACTCCAAGGTGTGAAAAATCTCACACCCCTAAGCAACGTAGTTAAGCCGACCTAACTCCTACTGCAGACGGCGCTAGGTTGACAAAAGAATTCTTCCCTCAACCTAACTACTGCCTCTTAGAGAGGTGGATTATCTACACTGCTAAGAAAACCCCCTCATTGGTGTAAGTAGCATTTACGCTGCAGCTGTGCCACTGTATCATTTCAGTGTACACAAGCCCTTAGGATCATATCAAGTCTGGGGTAGACACAGGGGGCACCCCAAACACATCAACTCAGCAACTGCCAGCTCTGGTTCATGTAAAATGTAAAGTATAAATGAAAACTGAGTTATGGTATCAGTTGAAATCAAAGTTTCTTTGAAAATTTCCCTTAAACCACTCCTTGACGATGCCTGCTCCGTCAAACGTTTTCTTCACATACTTTTGGGGAGGAAGGAGTGTGGGGAATGGTAAGAACATAGAACATAAGAATGGCCACACTGGGTCAGACCAAAGGTCCATCTAGCCCAATATCCTGTCTTCCGACAGTGGCCAATGCCAGGACCCCCAACGAGAATGAACAGGTCATCATCAAGTGATCCATCCCCTGTTGCCCATTCCCAGTTTCTGGAAATTTAAATGATGTACTTAAATATAGTTTTATTCTGAATACAGTTCCCATTCACTTAAGTAGTGGTGACTGAGAATGACCAGTTGCGACCTTGAGGCTTATGCTGACAACCTTGTGGGGCCTAGGACAAATTGAAAAAAAAAAAAAAAAGTCTGATCCAGCCTTTAATGGGAGCAGGACTGGGTCTGATGTTTGGTAGTGTGTGTCAATGAGGGAGCACTCAGATTCAGAATGCGTCAGCTGTAAAAGCATTCAGTTCAATAGTATTGTTGCACCTTTTCAGAGCTCTAGGGATGTTTCAGCTGGGAGTAGAAACTGATGATGGAAACTAGTATTTTCTTTGATGCAGTTTTTATTTTAAACAAGGAACAAAGAATCCTGCTTCTCCAAATGCAGGAGGAATCAAAGGCAAAAGCGTTAGTCTCTTAGCTTACAGGCCAACCTTCTTTTCAGTCAGCATCCCTGACATCTCCGCAGGTTTCTCTCAGGGTCACACTGTGCTTACAGGCTTCTGCTTGAATTTCCTCAGGCTGTCTGTCTATCTTTCTTTGTCCACAACCCCACCCACACCAAAATCCCCACTGCTCATATAGTCCTGGGCAGTTCGCATTACACATTTGTCATAGGTGGGGCATTGTGATGAATTTATCCTTACAATTATGTTAATTGAAGGGTGCATTCATTCCCTTAAATTCTCAATGAAATTTTAATCCAACGCATCACAAGGTTTCACCCCGCTCGTAACACCCACCCCCAAACTCCGTTTCACTCATCATCCCAAATGGGGCCTAAAAAATGGTGGCACCCAATACCCCATTCCTCACAGAAAGAAAAGAAATAATTTGACAAATCGAACAAATTAAAATGATACACGGCTAACTATTTACATATATGCAGTGTCTGTCAAGATGTTTTTGCATCACTATCACAAATAGATTTTTATTCCCACTCAAACCTCTGTGGAACTTTTTGCTCCCTGATAGACTTTCTTTCAGTCACGAAGGACGGGTCCCTTTCAATCTGCCCCTGAGAAATGCCTGTTGTTTCCGTAGAATTTGCTGGCTGAGGCAGACTTTTTCCATTTGGGGAATGGGGAATTCAGCTCTGTAACAACTTTTGCAGCCTCAGCTTACACAGCTATGTTCTCAGATTTGGGGTGGCAACCATGCTGAAATCCTGTACCCTGGATACCTCCTTAGGTTTGTGGAACCATATCAGATCACCTGTTTTAAGAGTGTCTCCATGTGACCTTACATTATATAGCTTTTTCAACAATTTATCTCAAGACAACCTAAACTTTTGCAGTAATAAGCCACAAATCTGTAAAATTCTTTGTGTTCTTGTGTCAATACTGCCCCCCAAACCATAAGCACTAGCATCTGTGGCCAATATGAAAGGGGTTTTGAAACACACACAAATAGAGGGAAAGTCAGAAAGGCCTTTTTCAGCTCTGAGAATACTATATCATACTTTACCTCACTGCTGAAATGGTTTCTCTTTCTCATCCAATCTATACAGCGTTTTTGCCAACCCACAAATAAATCTTCTATAATAAGAACACAGCCCCTTAGTGGATGTCTAGGTAGTTGGCCTTTTCTGTAAAGCCTCAAGTTACTTTTTGTCAGTAAAAACTTCCCCTTGTAGTTTTCCTGTTCACCAGCATATGCCAGATATACTGGTTCATATTTTGCAACAGTGGTTCCTTTTTAATATTTGCTACTTGTCAGAAACATTCAGCAAATGAACAGGTATCAGTTCTTGTTTCAGATCCACAAAAACTTTAGCAGATAAAATCTCCTCTCCCCAGTCCTAGGTCTGAAAACAATTTTGAACCTCTCCCCACCTTTCCCTTCCTGAAAGCTGCTATAGCATATAGTTGTTACAATGGTTTCTGTCCTTAAGGGCATAATTCATTTACTGCAAACTAATTGTCTACAAACTATGTATCTCATGCAGGCCATATTTTTAAAGGGAATGTCCATAGACTGAATTTGTAAGACACCTTTACTGGCACTAACTACACAGATATTAGCCATAAGAAAATCCAGACCAATTATCAGTTCATCCCCAATTGCAGCCACCCAGACTTCTTATGTGAATTCCAGGAAGTCCAGTCTTTAAACCTAATTTTCAGACAGGTGCTCTTGCCCCAGTCATTGTCTCCACTTGAAATCAGATAGGTGGTTCAATTTTGGAACCCTGATTTCCCAGCTTTTTTTAGCCTGTATAGTTTAATAACTGTTGTGTTCAAGCTACTGTTCGTCACTGCTGAGCATTTTACCAAATTCTATTACACACTCAATAGCCAAACTCCCATTAATCTTAC
Source organism: Chelonia mydas (assembly GCF_015237465.2). Lineage (NCBI taxonomy): Eukaryota > Metazoa > Chordata > Testudines > Cheloniidae > Chelonia > Chelonia mydas. The sequence goes on along the minus strand of NC_057853.1, from coordinate 106,573,148 downwards.
TTAATTACCCAGATCTACACCAATACTGTGGAGCTGCTCCTTGTACCTCCACCAAACGTTGCCCCCACAACTTGGTGTTCCCCCATTTCTTAAACTGGGAGAGGGGCTTCCACCAGACACATGTGATATGTTGTCTTGGCCTACACTAAGTTTATAACAATCCTTTTTGTGCCAATTTTGTCATAGTATCAGCATTTAACTAATCTGTTTCCTTTCATTTCTGCATTACAGTATACTCCCAATTATCCAAATAGCATGGGGGACATTGCTGTTAGTTGGATAATCAGGAGTTTCAATAATCAAGACGGTAGCAGCCATTTGTCAACGAGGCAGCCTCCCCTGCAGACAGTGGCTCATCTTCCTCCCAGTCCTGGCCAGGGGTCTCTGCTCTGCCCCACTCGCTCACTCCCATGACAGTGGGGCTGCAGAGGGCTCCCTCTGCTGTCACAGGGCTGGTCGCACCCAATCCGTAGAGGCACAGATGCTGGCTTGGCAGGGCAGAGCAGAGGCTTGGCCGGGTGTCTCTGCTCTGCCCCTCCAGGACCTTGCCCCTGAATGGACAGGATGTCACCGGCCCTGCAGCTCTGCTGTCACGGCCTCACTCCCAAGTCAGCGGGGTGCAGAGGGTGTGCCCTCCCCCGAAGCCAGGGGCTCGTACTCCTCTTTGTCGTCCTGCCGAGGCACTTCTTCTTTATTATCTGAACCTCTGCGTTATCCAGATTCCTTTCGTGTTCCCCAGCATGAGATACCCTGAGGGACAGAGGAGGGATGCAGCTAATGCAGAGGTTTGGATGACGGGTTTGGATAAATCTGAATATCCTGTATTGTCAGCTTTCCTTGTTTTACAAACTGAATTTATCAGTTTGTCTCATTGTTCAATAAAGGTCATGAATCAGATGAGAATCCCCTTTTCTCTCATACATATTAGTTGCAGAGCTGTAGTTACAGGACCCCTGGTGATCCGTCTCCATCTTTCTTGCTAGTGGCTGCTTCCTCTTCTGGTACACTGCTGCAAGGAAAGATTCAAGTCGGTGACAGTGTGCACCCTCTCTGCATGTATATGGTCTCCTTCCACTGATCTTGAGCTGCAAGTTCAAGTCCTGCTGAACACGTATAAATTAGTTCATTTTCAACTTATCCTGGAAGGCCAAAGTGAATACAAGAGAATGGCCATAGTGGGTCAGACCAACGGTTCATCTAGCCCAGTGATCCATCTGGCAGTCAGAGGCTTAGCCATCTTGGTTAATAGCCATTGATAGACCTATCCTCAATGAACTTACTTCATTCTTTTTTGCTTTTGGCATTCAAAACATCCCCAGGCAATGAGTTCTAAAGGTTGACTTTGTGTTGTGTGAAGTACTACCTTTTGTTTGTTTTAAACCTGCTGTCTATTAATTTCATCAGGTGACCCCTCGTTCCTGTGTTCACGTAACACCTTCCTTATTCACTTTCTCCACACCATTCATGACTTTGTGGACCTCTATCATAGCCGCCCTTCGTCGTCTCTTTGCCAAGCTGAACAAGTCCCAACCTCTTTACTCTCTCCTCACATGGAAGCTGTGCCATTCACCTAATCATTTTTTGTTGACCTTCTCTGTACCTTTTCCAGTTCTCATGTATCTATTTTGAGATGGGGGAATCAGAACTGCACACAGTATTCAAAGTGGGGGCATACCATAGATCTATATAGTGACATTATGATATTTTCTCTCTTGTTATCTATCCCTTTCCTAATGGTTCCGAACATTCTGTTAGCTCTTTTGACTGCTGCTGCACATTGAACAGATGTTTTCAGAGTACTATCTAGAATGACTCAAAGATCTCTTTCTGGAGTGGTAACAACTAATTGAGACCCCATCATTTTGTATGTATAGTTGAGATTATGTTTTCTAGTGTGCATTACTTTGCACTTATCAACGCAATTTCATCTACCATTGTATTGTCCAATCACCCATTTTAGTGAAATCCCTTTATGACGCTTCACAGCCTACTTTAGACTTAACTATCTTGAATAATTTTGTATAGCCTGCAAACTTTGTCACCTCACTGTTCACCCCTTTTTTTAGATCATTTATGAATGTTAAGCAGCACTGATTCCAGTATCGATCCTCTCTACCTCTACCACTGTGGAAACTGACCATTATTTCCTACGCTTTGTTTCCTGACTCTTAACAGTTACTGATCCATGAGAGGACTTTCCCTCTTATTCCACAACTCCTTACTTTGCTTAGGAGCCTTTGGGGTGGGACCTCGTCAATGGCTTTCTGAAAGTCGATGTACACTATATCAACTGAATTACCCTTCTCCTCATGTTTGGCCCTCCTCAAGGAATTCTAACAGATTCTAGCAAAAGCCATGTTGATTCTTCCCCCAACAAATCATGTTCATCTATGTATCTGATAATTCTGATAGAAACTATGGTAAAGAACAATTTGCCTGGTACTAAAGTTAGGCTTACTGGCCTGTAAGTGCCAGGATCACCTCTGGAGCCTTAAAAAAAAAAATCACCATTATATTAGCTACCCTCCAGTCATCTGGAACAGAGGCTGATTTAAAGTGATAGGTTACATACCACAGTTAGTAGTCCTGCAATTTCATACCTTAGTTCCTTCAGAACTCTTGGGTGAAACCCATTTGGTCCTGGTGACTTATTACTGTTTAATTTATCAATTTGTTCCAAAACCTCCTCTATTGACACCTCAATCTGGGACAGTTCCTCATATATCACCTAAAAGGAATGGCTCAGGTATGGGAATCTCCCTCACATTCTCTACAGCGAAGACCAATGCAAAGAGTTCATTTAGCTTCTCAGCAATGGCCTCATCTTTCTGGAATGCTCCTTTAGCACCTCGATTGTCCAGCGGCCCCCTCTGATTGTTTGGCAGGCTTCCTGCTTCTGATGTGCTTACATTTTTTTGCTGTTAATTTTTGTCTCCTTTGCTAGGTGCTCTTCAAATTCCTTTTCAGCCTGCCTAATTATGCTCTTACACTTGATTTGCTAGAGTTTGTGTTCCTTTCTATTTTCCCCAGTAGGATTTGACTTCCAATTTTTAAAGAATTCCTTTTTGCCTCTACCAATCTCTTTTACTTTGTTTAGCCATGATGGCTTTTTTTTGCCCCCTTAGTATTTCTTTTCATTTGGGGTATACTTTCAGTTTGAGCCTCTATTACAGTGTTTTAAAAATGTTTCCATGCAGCTTGCACGCATTTCACTCCTGTGACTGTTCCTTTTAATTTCTGTTCAACTAGCATAAGCTTCCTCATTTTTGTGTAGTTCCCCCTTTTAACATTAAATGCTACTGTGGTGTGCTTCTTTGGTATCTCTCCCCCCCGCAAGGATGTTAAATTTAATGACATTATGGTAGCTATTACCAAGCAGTTCAACTATATTCACCTCTTGGACCAAATCCTATGCGCCACTTAGTATGAAATAAAAAATTGCCTCTCCCCTTGTGGGTTCCAGGACTAGATGCTCCAAGAAGCAGTCATTAATGATGTCTAGAAATTTTATCTCTGCATCCCTTCCTGAAGTGTTATATACCCAGTCAATATGAGAATGAATTATTATGTTTTCTGCTTTTGTAGCCTCTCTAATCTCCCTGAGCATTTCACAATCACCATCACCATCCTGGTCAAGTGGTTGGTAGTATATTCCTACTCCTATATTCTTATTGTTCAACCATGAAATGTCTAGTCATAGAGATTGTATGGTACAGTTTACTTCATTCAAGATTTTTAATTATATTTGACTCTATGCTTTCTTTTACATATAGTGTCACTCCCCCCCAGCACAACCTACTCAGTCATTGCTATATATTTTGTACCCTGGCATTACCGTGTCCCATTGATTATCATTGTTCCACCAAGTTTCTATGATGCCTAGTATATCAATAGCCTCATTTAATTGCAGGCCCTCAAGTTCACCTTTCTTAGTATTTCGACTTCTAGCAGTTGTATACAAGCACTTATAAAATGTGTCAATATTTAATTGTCTGCCTTCATGTGATGTACTTGAATGGGACTCTTTCATCTGACTGTTTCGCTTCAGCTCCTACCTGTGCTTTTAACCTTTCCTAGGATACAGAGAATTGCCATTAATAGATCCTCCCCTAAAGGATGTTTCTGTCCAAACCAAGTGCTTCTCCGCAGCTTTCCCCCTGCTCTTAGTTTAAAAACTCCTTGGTGACCTTTTAAATTGTACATGCCAGCAATCGGGTTCTGTTTGGTTTAGGCGGAGCCCATCCTTCCTGTATAGGCTTCTCCTTTCCCAAAAGGTACCCCAGTTCCTAATGAACCTAAAACCCTCCTCCCTCCACCATTGTGTCATCCACTTATTGAGATCCTGCAGTTCTGCCTAACTGATCCTGTGTGTGGAACTAGAAGCATTTCAGTGACTGCTGCCATGGAGGTCCTGGACTTTAATCTTACCGAGCAGCCTAAATTAGGCCTCCAGGACCTCTCTCCTATCTTTCCCCATGTCACTGGTATGTAAATGTACCATGACCACGAACTCCTCACCAGCACAGCAATAAGTCTGTCTAGATGTCTCAGGAGATCTGCAACCTTCTCACCTGATAGGTAATTCACCATGCGGTTCTTCCTGTCATAACAAATCCAATTATCTATATTTCTAATAATCAAATCCTCCATCACTATTATTTGTCTCTTCCAAATAAGTGGTAATAAGAGGTATTCTCAGGGTGAGAAGATACCATAACATCTGGAAGCAGGGTCTCAACTATAGGATCGTTTCCCTTAGCTTCACTTTCGTCCTCCTCAGTAGCACTGACGCCATCAGACTCAGGGTGGGACCATTCTACTGTGCATGGAAAGTCTCGTCTATGTATCTTGGTCTCACTTAGCTGCTCCAGTTCAGCCATGGTGACCCAATAGCCTGTAACTGGTCTCAGACAGTCATGAGCTGATTGCACTGAATGCACATATACACCACTGCCCACAAGGCAGTGATATCTGGGGATTTCAGAAATGCAAGTCTCTGCAGATCCGCTGCCAGTTCAGGTGCAGTTTCTTCTTTTCCTCTCCTTCTAGCTCTTAGCTGTACCCTGTCCAGTTCAGATTGATGGCTAGCTCCAAACCACATGTCAAGGGCTTGTACCTGGTCTGGATAAACTCAGTCTCTTTTCAGTGGGTAAATTCTGCAGTACAATCACAGCTGGGCCACCCACATTGGCTTCTTGTTAACATCCCTTTCTGTTTTTCTTCCCAGGCATTCAGTTGAGCTATAATGTTAAATTGAACTAAATAACCCTTACAGGGAGACAGTGGGCTTTTGTATTATTTGAGCTGGAACAACCCATCCTCTTCCCTCTGTGGGTTACAAACAGAGTAGAAAACTATTAAGTGTCCAGTCTTACCGAAGTCCTCTGGCTGGTTCCATTCCTCACCCAGGTAGTTGCTTTCCCCTGTAGTCTGTGACCTTTCCTTCTGGAGATAAATTTTCAGCAACTTAAGTCTTTGCTGCAGTTCATCTCTGTTGGCGAGCTCCAGGTTGACTAAAGCTTGTTTAGTCTTCCGTCTTTCATGGAGGAACTTCTAGTGTCCAGCAGTCAGATTGTTGGCCACCTTGTCAATTCATTTTACTATTCCAGCTTGGGAGTTTTGAAGTTGAGTTTCCCCATCTATTCAAACACTTTGTAGTTGCTGCTCTAACAGAGATTTGACCTCTCCCTGCAAGTCAATCCTTAGCTCTTTCTGGGAAGGCTCTAGATGCTGCTTTAGTTCCTTTTGGGACGCCTCCAGTTCCTGTTTTAATTCCTGTTAGTTTTAATTCCTGCTGGCTATTTTTGATTACTGTAATCACCTCCGTTACTTGTTCCTAAAAGGTATATGCAGTCACCACACACTCCTAGTGGCCCAGGGTGATACTACAGGTGTGCCCTCACCTTAATTTTCTCAAGTGGAATAGCAATAGATTCACTTTAAACATCCAGAGCAAGAAGACACCAACATATGTTCATACAATACCATAAACCCTTTTTAAATTACACTTCAAGACAGGAATCATTGTAACAAACAATTCTTCAGGACTCTGGACCAAGCTTCCAAACTTACACCCAAGTCCACACCCAAGTCTCTGACTCAGTAGGTTCATCTCCTGGTATCTGACAGAACAACTGTCTTGCCCCACTGCACTCTACCTGACTTCTCTTCTCCTCTCCACCCTAATTTCCTGTTCCTATTCACCTCCAGGGCGGGATCAAGTTCTCCTTGATTAGAGCTGTTCTGCAGGTTGTAGGGTCCAGCCTGACCCTTAAAGGGGTAGTACCTTTTTTTTTTTAAACCTATTACATTCTTTCACAGTTCCATTTTGGTTCAACAGGAATCCCAGCTTACAGTCTCTCTCCTTGGACACTAGAGCCTACTCTCCCACTAGTGTTATCCATTTTCAATCTCAGCAGCTAGTCAAAATTCAGGGTCCGGAAATGTTCCAATTGGAAGCAGAAACTGATGATGGAGTCTGCTTTTTTCTTTGATTTATTTTGCTTTTTTATTTTTATTTTTACAAGGAATGTACAGACCCGTTTCTCCAAATGCAGGATGAATCAAAGGCAAAAAGAGTAGTTTCTTAGTTAATAGGCCCAAGCTTAGGGGTATGGAACGCCTTCCATATGAGGAGAGGTTTCAGAGTAACAGCCGTGTTAGTCTGTATTCGCAAAAAGAAAAGGAGTACTTGTGGCACCTTAGAGACTAACCAATGTATTTGAGCATAAGCTTTCGTGAGCTACAGCTCACTTCATCGGATGCATTCTGTGGAAAGTGTAGAAGAAGATCTTTTTATATACACACACAAAGCATGAAAAAATACCTCCCCCCACCCCACTCTCCTGCTGGTAATAGCTTATCTAAAGTGATCACTCTCCTTACAATGTGTATGATAATCAAGTTGGGCCATTTCCAGCACAAATCCAGGTTTTCTCACCCCCCCTCCCCCACACACAAACTCACTCTCCTGCTGGTAACTTCATCGGTGAAGTGAGCTGTAGCTCACGAAAGCTTATGCGCAAATAAATTGGTTAGTCTCTAAGGTGCCACAAGTACTCCTTTTCTTTTTGCGAATACAGACTAACACGGCTGTTACTCTGTAACTTTGCTTACAGGCTTCTGCTTGGATTTTTTTTCAGGCTGTTTCTGTCTCTCCCTCTCTGGTTCTCTGTTCTGCTTTCCATGCACCCTTTTTCATACCCAAAACATTACTCACAATACTCAGAGGGAAAAAAAAACAACTAACAAACAAACACCCCTCCACCCCCATAGCCCAAAACTCCTGGGCAGGTTTACATAACCTTTTTGTCGTATATGGGGGGTTGTGATGAATGTATCCTTACGGTTATGTTAATTGACTTTAGTAAAGCTTTTGACAGGGTCTCCCACAGTATTCTTGCCAGCAAGTTAAAGAAGTATGGGCTGGATGAATTAACTATAAGGTGGCTAGAAAGCTAACTAGATTGTCAGGCTCAACGGGTAGTGATCAATGGCTCCATGTCTAGTTGGCAGCCGGTATCAAGTGGAGTGCCCCAAGGGTCGGTCCTCGGGCTGGTTTTGTTCAATATCTTCATTAATGATCTAGAGGATGGTGTGGATTGCACCCTCAGCAAGTTTGCAGATGACACTAAACTGGGAGGAGTGGTAGATATGGAGGAGGGTAGGGATAGGATACAGAGGGCCCTAGACAAATTAGAGGATTGGGCCAAAAGAAATCTGATGAGGTTCAACAAGGACAAGTGCAGAGTCCTGCACTTAGGACGGAAGAATCCCATGCACCGCTACAGACTAGGGACCGAATGGCTAGGCAGCAGTTCTGCGGAAAAGGACGTAGGGGTTACAGTGGACGAGAAGCTGGATATGAGTCAGCAGTGTGCCCTTGTTGCCAAGAAGGCCAATGGCATTTTGGGATGTATAAGTAGGGGCATTGCCAGCAGATGGAGGGATGTGATCGTTCCCCTCTATTCGACATTGGTGAGGCCTCATCTGGAGTACTGTGTCCAGTTTTGGGCCCCACCCTACAAGAAGAATGTGGAAAAATTGGAAAACGTCCAGCGGAGGGCAACAAAAATGATTAGGGGTCTGGAACACATGAGTTATGAGGAGAGGCTGAGGAAACTGGGATTGTTTACTCTGCGGAAGAGAAGAATGAGGGGGGATTTGATAGCTGCTTTCAACTACCTGAAAGGGGGGTTCCAAAGAGGATGGATCTAGACTGTTCTCAGTGGTACCAGATGACAGAACGAGGAGTAATGGTCTCAAGTTGCAGTGGGGGAGGTTTAGGTTGGATATTAGGAAAAACTTTTTCACTAGGAGGGTGGTGAAACACTGGAATGGGTTACCTAGGGAGGTGGTGGAATCTCCTTCCTTAGAAGTTTTTAAGGTCAGGCTTGACAAAGCCCTGGCTGGGATGATTTAGTCGGGGATTGGTCCTGCTTTGAGCAGGGGGTTAGACTAGATGACCTCCTAAGGTCCCTTCCAATCCTGATATTCTATGATTCTATGAATTGAGGGGTGCATTCCTACCTATCAATCTCAACCAGGTTTTAACTCAACCCATACCAAAGTTTCACCTACCTCACAACAATATCTTATTGGCACACAAGTTGCTGCTATACAAGTGGTGCCAAACTATAAAAAAAGAGATAAACCCCTGCCTGTCAGAAACAGGCATAATAGCCCAGATCCTCAGAGGTATTTAAGCACGTAACTCATATTGAAACCAATTAATAAATGGAAGTTAGGTGCCTAAGTACTTTTGTGGATCTAAGCCAAAATTTGCTCCCTCCTTTGGAGGTTTATATCCTGTGCCCATTTGTTGTAACAGTCCATTCCTGACTCAGTAACAGGTGGCTGCATAGTGCAATTGCATCTTTGCTGTTTCTCTCCTTTTTCTCAGGTCCAGGGAAAGTTTTAGGCTTTTTTGTTTGTTTGTTTGTCATGCTTCTTGATTAAACGACTTTGCTGCGGGAAACATTTTCTTGCACTCTCTTGTATTTCACACACGGGAGGAGACAGTGCCTCTCTGCGTCAACCTCTCTTTTAAGATTGCACGATTGCTCCTTTCTGGGTTTGGGCTGGCTTGGGTCTGCCTGTTTCCACTTCTAGCTTAAGGTCACGGCTGGTTCTGTGTCTGGTGAGCGGCTGCTGTCGAGATGCGCTTGGCATCGCGCTCAGATCATCTGCCGCCGCTGGGTGAGGCTTCCGCGCCGGGACGTGTAGCAGCGGGTGGTGGCTAGGCGCGTGTCGTGCTTAGAGTCGTGCTGCGGCTTTGGGTGTCCATCGAGCACCCAGTCTAGACGGTCGGTGGGCTGCTGGTTCCTCACCCGGGGCTCGGAGCGGCCGGAGGGGCATCATATGCTGCAGGGAAGGGGGCCGGTGGCTGCTAGGGTGGCCCCACCCGCAGCCGGGCTCTTTGCCCCCACAGTTGAGGGGGAGGGGGCGCGACGCGGCCGGGGCCGGCGGAGGGGGTGACACCGGCCACGCGCACGGAGCGCGGCTCGAGGACTACGGGGACTCCCCCGGCTCTTGGTGAGACCGCGCGGCCCCTTTAAGTGGCCGGTGAGCGGCTGACGGATGGGATCACGTGCCCCGCGGCTGGAGCCGGAACCCGGCCGGGCTGGGAAGCTCGAGATAGCTGTGAGGCTGCGGAGCGCGGAGCAGTAAGGCAGGGGCTGCGCGCGCGCGCTCTCGCTCCCGCTCCCCCTCCCCCTCCCCCCGCCGTGTCGCGCGCCGCCGGGCTCTGGAGCCCCAGCTCGCCGCGGGAGCTCGCCGCGATCCCCTGCCTGGGGCGGCGTTCCTCGCTGCCCCCCCGCTTCTCTCGCCGGCCCCGCCGCCGGGCTCCGGAGGATGGAGCTGTTCCAAGCCAAGGATCACTACATCCTGCAGCGCGGGGAGCTGGCGCTCTGGTGCAGCCGGAGGGACGGTACCCTGCAGCTGCGACCCGGTGAGTCAGGCGCCGGCGCTCGGCGGCTTTCGGAGGGGAGCGTCTCCCGCCGCCGGGGGCTGGCGGGCAGGGCTGGGCTGGGGACAGGTGGGGTGAGGAGACGGGCAGAGCCAGCCGGGGGCGGGCAGTGGGAGGACATGGCCGACAGACCGGCTCAGGCTAGGGCACGGGGTAGGCAGGTTGGGGAGCGAGACGGAGGTGGCGGATCCCTTGGGGGCGGGACGAGCAGGGGGTGACGAGGGGGGTGGCGGACCCGCTGGGGAGGGGCGGGTGGGGTGGTGAGTGGTATGGCTGGGGAGGAGGAGAAGGGTGGGTGGGGCAAGCGGGGTGTGTGTGACCGGAGGGGGGGATGGCGGTATGGCGGGGGGGGGGGCAAGCGGGGTGTGTGTGACCGGAGGGCGGGATGGCGGTATGGCGGGGGGGGGGGGCAAGCGGGGTGTGTGTGACCGGAGGGGGGGATGGCGGTATGGCGGGGGGGGGGGGCAAGCGGGGTGTGTGTGACCGGGGGGGGGGATGGCGGTATGGCGGGGGGGGGGGCAAGCGGGGTGTGTGTGACCGGAGGGGGGGATGGCGGTATGGCGGGGGGGGGCAAGCGGGGTGTGTGTGACCGGAGGGGGGGGATGGCGGTATGGCGGGGGGGGGCAAGCGGGGTGTGTGTGACCGGAGGGGGGGGATGGCGGTATGGCGGGGGGGGGCAAGCGGGGTGTGTGTGACCGGAGGGGGGGGATGGCGGTATGGCGGGGGGGGGCAAGCGGGGTGTGTGTGACCGGAGGGGGGGGATTGCGGTATGGTGTGGGGGGGGGGCAAGCGGGGTGTGTGTGACCGGAGGGGGGGATGGCGGTATGGTGTGGGGGGGGGCAAGCGGGGTGTGTGTGACCGGAGGGGGGGGATGGCGGGGGGGGGCAAGCGGGGTGTGTGTGACCGGGGGGGGGATGGCGGGGGGGGGCAAGCGGGGTGTGTGTGACCGGGGGGGGGATGGCGGGGGGGGGCAAGCGGGGTGTGTGTGACCGGGGGGGGATGGCGGGGGGGGCAAGCGGGGTGTGTGTGACCGGGGGGGGGATGGCGGGGGGGGCAAGCGGGGTGTGTGTGACCGGGGGGGGGATGGCGGGGGGGGGGCAAGCGGGGTGTGTGTGACCGGGGGGGGGGGGGATGGCGGTATGGCGTGGGGGGGGCAAGCGGGGTGTGTGTGACCGGGGGGGGGGGGATGGCGGTATGGCGTGGGGGGGGCAAGCGGGGTGTGTGTGACCGGGGGGGGGGGATGGCGGTATGGCGTGGGGGGGGCAAGCGGGGTGTGTGTGACCGGGGGGGGGGATGGCGGGATGGCGTGGGGAGGGCAAGCGGGGTGTGTGTGACCGGGGGGGGGGATGGCGGGATGGCGGGGGGGCAAGCGGGGTGTGTGTGACCGGGGGGAGGATGGCGGGGGGGCAAGCGGGGTGTGTGTGACCGGGGGGGGGATGGCGGTATGGCGGGGTGTGTGTGACCGGGGGGGGAGATGGCGGTATGGCGGGGGGGGCAAGCGGGGTGTGTGTGACCGGGGGGGGGGGATGGCCGTATGGCAGGGGCGGGCCGAGCGGGAGGTGACAAGGAGGACCTGCTGCGGAGTGGGGGCAGGGTGGTGAGTGGGGGAGGGGGTGACGAGGAGGATGGTGGACCCGCTGGGGGCGGGGCAGGCTGGAGAGCGGGGCTGGGGTGTGGACCCACTGGCGGGGCAGGTAGGGTGGGGGTGACAGCCCTGCAGGGGGAGCAGGATAGTGAGTGTGGGTGATGGGGAGGTTGGCAGACCTGCTGCAGGGGCAGATGGGGTGGCGAGTCGGGGTTATGGGGAGGTGCTTGAGGATGGCAGACCCACTTGGGGCCATGCAGGGTGGGGGTGATGACTAGAAAGGGGGTAGCTGACCCACTGGGGTAGGCTGGTGAGTGTGGAGGTGATGAGGAGGATGACAGACCCACTGGGGGCAGGCAGGCAGACTGGAGTGGGTGGAGAGGTGACAGAGGATGGCAGGAGACTCATTCAGGCAGGCTGCTGAGTGCTTACAGGGTGAGGATGAGAATCTTGAAATCTTTGAGGCACTAATAAACACAGAGGTGGTGCTAGCCCATTGGGGGCCCTAAGTAGGAATATCCCCCCCCTCAGAACACATAATGAAAAGTCAATAGGGGGTCCCCTTGACCTGCCCTAAGAAATTGCTTAGTCTGTTTATGCCTAGCACTGGCTTTGGATAAACATGAGTTTTCATTCCTTCTTTCTTTTGCAGCCTGGCAATGCTGTAGGGATCATGTTATTCCTTACTCCTGAAGCAGTAGGGTTGTGATGGTTTACTACCCCTGCTTAGCAAAACATAACCCAATATTTACCGTCACCTTTCCTCATTATGTTGCTGCAGCCAGCTGTCTGAATCCAAGCACCATGAGGGGAGCTGGTTATACAGCCCTGTACATGGGAGTCTGGGATGTGTGTGGTTGTAGGTATGGGGCATGTAGTCCTCTGCTGATTGCCCAGTGAAGTGGGGGCTTTGTCATCTGGTCATTAGAAAGTGGGACTTATGCTGAAATGGCTGTGTGGTTGTTGACAGTCTCTACAACCTATTTTTTATTCTTGTACTGATGAAGGATTGTACATCAAGGATATATCTCATTCCAGTGGTGAATTTTTTAATGCTTCCTGCTGGTGATAGGAATTGGCTTCAGTCAGGTTTTGCTGTTGATAAATTGTTGAGGCTGCTACTCTAATAATGGTTTTAGAGAATTGCAGTCATTCACAAAATACAGAACAAGACAGAACGCTTGTCCCTGTGTATATAATTTAGTATAGGCAGGGTAAAACATCATGCATCAGTTCAGACAGATGATGGTGTTGAGGTATCACTGATAGTCTAAATCAGTTTAAAAGCAGTCTTTTTTTTCCTGTGAATTTTTCCCCCCTGTTAAAATAAACTGGAAGTGTGACTGCCAGCTGTTTATAGATTGTGTTCTCTCTTTATATTGTATGTGTGCCATTGAAATAGACTGGTGTATGATTGCTGTCCCTCTTGGACCATCGTGAAAATGAGGAAGGCCATCTTGTGTGACTAACAGTGTGCAAAATAAATGGTTCTTTGCTATTGATCTTAATACAGGCTGGTTATCTGGCACATTATCTCTTACATAGGGTAAACAATTCCCTCGCCCTTCTCCTGAGTTTCTTTTTGTGAGCAATCAGGCAGGTTTGTACTTTTGTGCATGTTGTTCTCATCAGACTCACTTCTGTGATGAGTAAGTCTGTTTTGAAGCAAGTACCAACTTTTTGTGTGTCACTTAATCATATTAAAAGATACAGTCCAAAAAAGTAAAGAAACGTAGGATTATAAACAAGGACTCAGATTCAAATACTGAGAAAAGAAAAATAAAACAAAGAAAGAAATTGCAACACCCCTTTTCCCCAGCAATAGGGTAGTCATTTTGGATATTACTAAATACAGTACTATTCTGAGAAGTAACCTTCTACCCTTGAGTAATAGACATAGGCTTAAAGTTAAGGAAATATTTGATCCTGACGAGTTTGTAGTATGGCATAAATACTTCGGCTACTTTAAGATAGCTGGGATATTTCACTGAAGAGTGTGGCAGCTGTTAATGGACTCTAGCTGTATCCCAGTCTTACTACCTATACCTGTCTAAAGTGTGAGTCCAAGGAAAACTGAGGAAAAATTGTGTAAGCATGTGTATAATCAAATCTATTACCGTCTTTTGAGTAAGCTAGTCTGTAAAGAATATTTCTAGCAACAAAATACATAATCTCAAATATTATCAATCTTCATGTATCAGAATAATTATTCTCTCTCTCTCATTTAAATAAAACCCACCCCAAACAACTTTAACATTTGGCCAGGTTTATGTGTGTATGCATTAAAGTATGTCCCTCTTGCCATTTTAATTTGCATGCTTCAGTTCACTTGAGATGGGTTGTAATGTTGTTCTAGCATCATTTATTTATTACATTTTGTCCAGGAGCTTTATTTATAGTTTAGGGTCTGAACATTTTAGTTTATAAACCACATTATAACTATCTTATAACAACCACTTATAAAAAGTCTGCTGACAATAGCTGGTCTACAGGATAGTTTATTAATTGAATAAATGTTTATACAAACTCTAATTTAAACTGATATAGTTATAGCTTTCTATCCATTTGTAGAAAATTATTACTCTGCACATGAATAGTAAAATAACAAACTTGCACACACTAGTCTTTGAGATTGACGTTCTTGGGGCCTAAAGGCTTTTAATCATCTGTATGCTGTCAGTTGCAGGGATTACTGTGGTCTTGTGGAACCCATTTACTTCAGGGGGGCCTTGTGAGGGTGCAGCAGTCTGTTTGCACGCTGACAATTGCAGGATTGGATTCTTACTGACTGAAAATTTAAAGGAATACTGTAAACCTGAACTCTACTCAGTTCAAAATAATGAGTAAGTGAAAAGTAATTTGATGCTACATCTGCCCCTTTGCCAATTTTTGTTGAGGTTACAGCCACATTCCTTATTTTTAAATGTTTTTTTCTTTCCTGTCTCTTGCTGACCTTTGCAAACAGGAGAAAATGAAAGTAGTGAAACTGATTATACACAAAGTACTTTCAAACGTGTAAAGTAAATCTGAAAAAAAGTGTATTTCTGTATTTCTAGCTATTTCTTTTAGTAATAATAAGTTAAAAAAGATGCATTTGTCTGAATTTTGTTTAAGTTGATAGTGTACTTTGTTCCATTATAATGGTCCATATTCCCCAATGATGTAAGTAATCAGATTATATGCCAGTGTTTTATCAGTTAGTAAACAGTAGAGCCATAATCTATGTCATTGAAATGTTTCATAATTGTGTCAGTTGTCAAAATGTTTCACGTGGAATATGTATTGCTCTTTTTTTTTTTAAAAAAAAGCTTCACTTTCATTCTGTTTAAACAACGCGTGGGTATGGTTTGGACTGAATCTCAGTGAGTGATAAGCCATGCAAAATATTAGTCTATATATCTAAGGCCTTCCATTTGAAGAGCTCAAATTAATTTGCCAACACTACTGAATGTAAGGCTCTTGACATCCCTAGAAATAGGTAAGTATTCTCTCCATTTTATGGATGAAGGAAATTGAGACACTGTCTCAGGTCAAAATCACACAAGTCCTGTGGTAGAGCTTTTATTAGAATTCTGCTCTCAAATACCTAGTTCCTTTACCAGTAAACAATGATTTCTCTATTTCATATATTTAAAGGAACACAGCCATGTGTTAGAAACTCTTTACCTACTATTGTTGCAAGTAATACTTAAGATTTCTATAAGTGAAAGACTGGGTCCCGGGTAGGGCCAGCAATATGTCTCTTAGTTTGTGCATTTGATAGCCCCTTTGAGTGTGTTCATTTTTTTAAACTGCATTCAGTTTCTGTTGTGTGTATGTTTTTGCACACAGCAACAAGGAAAGAAATATGAAAACCCCAAACTGGCAGAGAGACTCAGGTCAAGTGTAGTACTTGATATCAAAATGAATTGATTTTAAACAGTGTATTATGTAACTTGGTATGTAGACTTGGTAAAGGAAATCTATTACAATATTAAAAATGAAAATTGGCTCCTTAATTTTTTTAAGGATGTCTAAAAATGTATATCCATTAACAGGAAACAAAATTTGTTACTGGTCCTGGACCAGTAAATTTGTGGAGATGGGGGAGAGCTTCAAAACAGCTGTATTGTTTGTAAAAGTGTTCCTAAAACCGTCAGGGCAGGAGGTATTAAGAGTAAATGTCTTTTTGATATTTCTTCAGGATTGAATAGCAAGTTTTGGACCAATAGAACATTTAAATTCCTGACTAATCTCTTAGATAGTGGAAAGAGCAACTTAACTGGATTGGCTTTATTACAATGAATGTATTCCAGTTGTTTGACTTCACAAGAAGGCTGACATTATGCCCTAATTTGAGTGATATCTGCTTGTGTTTACACAGGCTTTCTCTAATCATAGCTGTTTTTTTGTCTGTGGACCTAAAGCGTTATTGAATCTCTATATAGAATCTTTAGATTACTCTGGCACTATATGTTAGATTCTTAACTGTCCATGATATATGTCTGCAGCATGAAAATCTAACTGGGTGATTACAACATATTAAAACAAAGTATGTTTTGAACATTTATTGACTTGTTCTAGAATAAATTGTTAGCAGTTCTTGTTTACATATTACCTAGGATCTCCTGGCATGTATCACCATGCAGATTACAAATATGGATGTAATGACTCTTACTACAAGGATATATCTTAGTAGAAGATGAGGAATTCCTTGGTACTAACTGATCAGTTAAAAACATATGACAAGAGACTCTTAACCAGGTGGTCGTCCTCAAGGGGGAGAGAAAGCAATAAAGAGCTCTTTGGGCTAAGAGGAATTGTGTGACGAGAAATTTTGAAGGATAAAACACACGCCACCTGCAACCATAATGTTTTGGACTGTGATCTCTCAAACTGAACAAGATTGATTGTAGTTACTGCTTGGATCAGACACTTGTGAAGGGAGAAACGGGTGTCCAAAAAGAGTTTTGACTTTAGGTGATATTTTTCTTGCTGTTAGTACTGAGCCAGTATTTTCAGGATAAATATAAAATGTCTGACATTTCACTCAGAAAACATTCAGTCTAACACAACTTCTCACTGGTTGGTGTCACCAAAGACCCCATGCCTTTTTGCAAGAGCAGAGGTGTTTTTAGAACTACCTTGTAATTGGATCTATAGGAGCAAATGTGAATTAACAAAAAAGGGCACTTTCCTAGGAAACAAACTATTATAGTGTTGGTGCTGCAGAAAGGCTCCTGTTTCTGTGGAGGAGATGGATGCATATCAGCAGTTGAAGTAATTCCCTGCAATGGAATATACCCTTTTATAACTCACTTCAGATTCAAGTGTTTATAGAATATCTACATGGAGAAGAGATTTTTGATAATAGCTCTCTAATCAAGCAGAAAAAGGCATAGTCAGATCAGATTAAATAAGGCACATATTTTAACAGTGAGAGTAATTTAACAATTGGATCAGCTTACCTAAGGAAGTGGTGGACTTTCAGTTACTTTAAGTGTCTTTCTTTCTATAAGATATGCATAGCTCAAAGAAGATACAGGCTTGATCCAAAAATTATTGGATGAGGTTTTTTGGCCTGTGTTATGTAGGAGATTGTTGTAACGGTCTCTTTTCACTTTAAAAAAACTATAAGCGGTGTTCATGATTCCTGCCAGTATAGGCTCTGATCCTGCGAAGACTTAAATGCATGGTTAACTTTAGACACTGTGAGCAGTCCCATTGAAGCAACTGGAACTACCTGCCATGCATAAAGTTAAGTAAGTGCTTAAGTCTTTGCAGCACTAGGGTCCAACTTTGTTATCCATTGGCATATCCCAAAATTTAAGCAATTTCAGATAAAACCTGATGCTTTCCAAAGGTGAAATAGTTTTGTTTAGAAGTGGCCTAATACATAGAAAGAAAAGGAGTACTTGTGGCACCTTGGAGACTAACAAATTTATCTGAGCATAAGCTTTCGTGAGCTACAGCTCACTTCATCGGATGCATGCAGTGGAAAATACAGTGGGGAGATTATATATACACAAAGAACATGGAACAATGGGTGTTACCATACACACTGTAATGAGAGTGATCAGGTAAGGTGAGCTATTACCAGCAGGAGAGGAGGGAAAAAACAAAAACAAACCTTTTGTAGTGATAATCAAGGTGGGCCATTGCCAGCAGTTGACAAGAACGTCTGAGGAACAGTAGGGGGGGAAAATAAACATGGGGAAATAGTTTTACTTTGTGTAATGACACATCCACTCCCAGTCTCTATTCAAGCCTAATGTAATGGTGTCCAGTTTGCAAATTAATTCCAATTCAGCAGTCTCTCATTGGAGTCTGTTTTTGAAGTTTTTTTTGTTGAAGAATTGCCACTTTTAGGTCTGTAATCGAGTGACCAGAGAGACTGAAGTGTTCTCCGACTGGTTTTTGAATGTTATAATTCCTGATGTCTGATTTGTGTCCATTTATTCTTTGCATAGAGACTGTCTGGTTTGGCCAATGTACATGGCAGAGGGGCATTGCTGGCACATGATGGCATATATCACATTCGACCTAGCTACTGTGTCTCAGGAAGGTAGATTACCTATGTCAGTGGGTGAACTCCCGTTGCTGTAGGGAGTCTACACTGAAGTGCTACAGCATTTAAAATATAGACAAGCCTTAAAAATGGGGACCTATGTTCTAGTTTGTGAAAATTTAACTCTTCACTTAGATGAGAGAGAAACTGCATCTGTACCTAAGGAAATAAGCCTTAAGAGAAAATGAACACTTGCATTTCTGAGATTGTCATGCAGTCAGCTATTACAATACAGGGACATGAAAGTATGGGAGGTATTACTATAGGATTTTATTCTCTCCCTTTCCCCCCCAACCTTGGGGTACAAAAGTGTGCTCACGTCCAGAGACCAGAGGTCCAGAACATAAAATGGAAGTAGGATACCTAAGCTGGCTGGCCACTATCTTTTTTTAGAGTTTAATTGAAAGAGAGCAAGTAGTGCTGACTGCATTCATGTGACTGATATAATTGAAGGTTTGAAACAGTCATCGAGCTCCTCTGAAATTTTAACTGTGACTTGCTACTTCACCTTATTAGAAACTAATGATGGATTTTACCATTTGTCAGCATAAACCTTTCACAACCATGTATAGTACCTTTTTGCCTAAATCTGTATGGAAACTAAATAAACACTCTTTAGAAAAAGAGAGATGAGTGAGTGAAACTTCAGAGTATGAAACCAAAATTATTTTCTTGTTAATGATTAAGGAATGCTGCCTGTCTTAAATCAACTTTCAGGATAGCTTTATGAGCAAGGAATAATTCAGTAAGCCTTGGCAGATAAAAATGGATCTAGTGTGTCAAAAGCTCTGAATCTTCTAGTTTTAGACTCACATCCTCATCCCTGTCATTCTGACTCACTTGCTGGTTGCTGTGAGACCCTGGACAGCGCTACATTCTTTGATTCATAAACAAATATATGAATTTATTTATGTGTGTGTATGTATAGGTTCTCTTCCATTGGCAAAAACACTCTCAAAAACAGACTGCTTTCAGTCTTCGGAGACTATTCAGTTTTTTACTCTACATTTTAAATCACTGGTTTCAGAGTAACAGCCATGTTAGTCTGTATTTGCAAAAAAAGAAAAGGAGTACTTGTGGCACCTTAGACTAACCAATTTATTTGAGCATAAGCTTTTGTGAGCTACAGCTCACTTCATCGGATGCATACTGTGGAAAATACAGAAGGTTTTTATACACACAAACCATGAAAAAATGGGTGTTTATCACTACAAAAGGTTTTCTCTCCCCCCACCTTACTCTCCTGCTGGTAATAGCTTATCTAAAGTGATCACTCTCCTTACAATGTATATGATAATCAAGGTGGGCCATTTCCAGCACAAATCCAGGTTTTCTCCCCCTGCCAAAAAACAAAACAAAAACACGCCCCCCCCCCATTGTAAGGAGAGTGATCACTTTAGATAAGCTATTACCAGCAGGAGAGTAAGGTGGGGGGAGAGAAAACCTTTTGTAGTGATAAACACCCATTTTTTCATGGTTTGTGTGTATAAAAACCTTCTGTATTTTCCACAGTATGCATCCGATGAAGTGAGCTGTAGCTCACAAAAGCTTATGCTCAAATAAATTGGTTAGTCTCTAAGGTGCCACAAGTACTCCTTTTCTATTTTAAATCACTGTTTTTCTACACAAATGTCTTTCTTTGTCTCAGAAGATTTTGTGCTAAGCAACTATTTCCACAAATCCTACTGACCATCCCTTCTTTCTCCTTTTCCCACCCTCCCCTACTCATCAGTCCTTTGTAACCTCCAGGCATTTAACCTTTCCCATCCTATGCAGTGAGGAGAAGACTGGGAGAGAAAAGCATTTCTGAAAACTTTCCAGACTCCTTGTTCACATCATCACTTGCAAGAATTTTTGGTGAAGTGCTGTATCTGTTGCATGTTGGAATAGATAGATGGCAAGACTTATGTTTGGATATTGTGCCAATGTATATATATATTTTTAGAAGTGACTTATCAAAATATATTAGCACAGTTAGGATTACACTTGCAATTTGCAAGTGATTGGTTTCTTTGTCTTACTAAATAAATGAGGGCCATTTATATACTTATCTGAGCGTATCAATCTTTGATGTATTTATACTTGCAACAATGTTGTGAGGTAGGGAAGTACTGTTACCCCTGTTTTACAGATGGGGGAACTGAGGCACAAAGAGACTGAGACTTGCCCACGGTTACAACTAGAGGGAACAAAGACTGAAGAGATTCCCATTGGAATTGCTGGATAAGTTCCTGATTAGACAGTGCTAGACTAGAGAAGAGGTACCCAAAGGTAGTGTCTTTATGTGTGTCATCTTTTAGGGAACCCCTGTTCCTAGAGTTGCCAGCTCTCCAGGATTGTCCTGGAGCCTCCAAGAATTAAAGATTGGCATGTGATGAAACCTCCAGGAATACATCCAACCAAAATTGGCAATCCTACCTGTTCTGCAGATGTTGGGAGGTATGTGTGAGACTCTGTTTAACCTCAAGTGTTCTGTACTATGCATACACACCCTTCTTTCTTGATCACTGTGGGTAACACCTATCATCTGTAGTGTGGGAGTCCTCGTCGATTCAGCCCTTTCTATAGCCTCACATCCAGGCTGTATCTAAATCTTGCTGATTCTTTGAGAATAACTATCACACTTCAGGGCAATTGCACCTGCATTTCCCCTCTGTGGTTCAACAAAGGCACCCTGCTCCAGGCTCCTCAGCCATCACCTCTCTTGGGTGGAGAGCCTCATTTCTCTCCCTCTTGATCAGGGTATTTCCAGACTGCACAATCTCCTGACTATGCTGTGGTAGCCACAGCAGAAGACAAACTGCCTAAGCAGGCCTGCTTTGCTTCTCTCTGCAGACAGTACACAATGTAATCGCCACAGTTAAGTTACCACACAGCTCTTTCTAACCAAGAACGTTTATTCTTAAAGTACGAGCATTACAGAAAGAACACCTTCCAAGGGAAGCAGTGGGGGCAAAAGATCTATCTGGCTTTAAGATTAAACTCGATAAGTTTATGGAGGAGATGGTATGATGGGATAACATGGTTTTGGTAATTAAATATTCATGGTAAATAGGCCCAATGGCCTGTGATGGGATATTAGATGGGGGTGGGATCTGAGTTACCCAGGAAAGAATTTTCTGTAGTATCTGGCTGATGAATCTTGCCCATATGCTCAGGATTTAGCTGATCACCAAATTTGGGGTCGGGAAGAATTTTTCTCCAGGGCAGATTGGAAGAGGCCCTGGAGGTTTTTCGCCTTCCTCTGTAGCATGGGGCACGGGTCACTTGCTGGAGGATTCTCTGCTCCTTGGAGTCTTTAAACCACGATTTGAGGACTTCAGTAGCTCAGACATAGGTGACAGGTTTTTTGCAGGAGTGGTGGGTGAAATTCTGTGGCCTGCATTGTGCAGGAGGTCAGACTAGATGATCATAATGGTCCCTTCTGACCTAAATATCTATGAATCTATGAACACATTAAACACCAAACTGAACATAGACATATGCTATTAAGCTTACCAGAGACCACCCCCTCCTTCCAACAAGAATTCTGGTTGGAGATACTTCAAACCCCATACAGGTTTGTGTCCCTTCCCCCCACCCCCCGTGATCACAAGTTCATCACAACTTCAGTTCAGAACAAGCACCCAAATCTTATGGGGCCTCAGAAGGTCAAAGACCTTCCAACCCCTCTTGGATCAGAGGTCCTGTCCATTTGCTGTATTGGTGATCATTTGGTCAGTTTAAGCTCAGGCTATTGAACCAAAAATCCTTTCTTTGTTTGATCCCTGGAGAATCCAGTTTGAACCAGCATATTTGAGTCTCTCTCTGGGTAGTGATAACTCTCTCTGGAGGTGTTAAAGCATGAATTAGTTTGCCTAAACCCTCCCCCCCCCCCCCCCGCACTGTTCTTAATTCCTGCAGGGCTTTGTTCCCTCTCCTTCATGAAAACACATACAGTCCCTCAGCAGTACAATGAACTCCTGAAATACTTATACTTAATTTAATAAGATGTAACGTTAATTTAGTAAGGTTGTCCAGGATATTGTCCTATCTGTCATAACTTCTTTAAGGTATGGCCTTTCCTATCATCCATACAGCTAAAGCTTTTGTTGAGGCTTTCCTCATTGTGTCTTGATTACCGCAACTCTTCTTCTTTGGTCTTGACAAATACTGTCTTGCCCAACTAATATCATTCAAAATACTGCTGCAGGGATTGTTTTCCTAGCTCATTGCTTTGACGATGTCACTCATTTGCATTCCTTCACTGGCTCCCCTTTCTTTGTCACATCAAATATAAGGTTTCAGAGTAGCAGTCGTGTTAGTCTGTATTCGCAAAAAGAAAAGGAGTACTTGTGGCACCTTGGAGGCTAACCAATTTATTTGAGCATAAGCTTTCGTGAGCTACAGCTCACTTCATCGGATGCATAAAGTGGAAAATACAGTGAGGATGTTTTTATACACACAGACCATTGGAAAAAATGGGTGTTTATCACTACAAAAGGTTTTCTCTTCTGCTACCCCACTCTCCTGCTGGTAATAGCTTATCTAAAGTGATCACTGGACAGTCTCTACGTAAAAGAATAAATGGACACAAATCAGATGTCAAGAATTATAACATTCATAAACCAGTCGGAGAACACTTCAATCTCTCTGGTCACACGATTACAGACATGAAAGTTGCGATATTACAATAGAAAAACTTCAAAACCAGACTCCAGCGAGAGACTGCTGAATTGGAATTCATTTGCAAATTGGATACAATTAACTTAGGCTTGAATAGAGACTGGGAGTGGCTAAGTCATTATGCAAGGTAACCTATTTCCCCTTGTTTTTTCCTATAACCCCCCCCTCACTGTTCCTCAGACGTTCTTGTTAAACCCTGGATTTGTGCTGGAAATGGCCCACCTTTTTTATCAAATATAAGGTACTTGTCTTCACTTTCAAGGCCCGTTCCCACCCTACCTATCATCTCTTGTTGAAATCTCGATAGTAAATTTCCATTTCTGGCCAATAATGCCAGCTTTCATTGCCCCCTTGTTAAATTTTCACAGGCACCTTCATGCTTTCTTCCATGCTGCCCTTCAGCCTTAGGAGGAGCCTAGGTGTTTAGTCCCAGGT
Source organism: Chelonia mydas (assembly GCF_015237465.2). Taxonomy (NCBI): domain Eukaryota; kingdom Metazoa; phylum Chordata; order Testudines; family Cheloniidae; genus Chelonia; species Chelonia mydas. Next base: position 106,549,949 of record NC_057853.1, on the reverse strand, counting down.
GACAGGACCGCCTGACCTACTAATGTCACAGCTACATCCCAGAATGCCTCTCAGGAAGGGGAGAGATTAGTATCTTCCAAGTGTTATTGTTTCTTCCTAATGGCCCATCAAAGCTGATAATGGCCTGTTGTCTAGTGCATGTCTCCCAAATACACACACAATTGTAAATGTCACATAGTCAATATTCCTAACCTTAGATACAGAAATTATACATGCATACAAATTGGATAATCACAGTCAGTAAATTATAACCTTTCCAATGATACCTTACAGGACCCATCTTGCATAAAATATGTCTTAGGCCATATTCATATTATAACAATATTTCTATGAAGACTATGGAATGTCACTATTTTTCATCCTTCCTTTTTACTAAGCAGCTGAACAGTTTTTTGTTTGTTTTTTTAGCTTTATCAAAAAGACATTTGGATGGAAGTGAAGTCTTGTAACCTTTCATCCTGAAAGGTGAAAGTTAGGAGTCTGAAAATAGAGGTTGGTAACACAGTTATGCAAACTTACCTTGTTGGCAACAGTGATTATCAGCAAAACCCAGAGGATTCAGTTGTTAATACTTTGCCCCCCTTCACTCCTTTCTCCAACTGAATCCTCTGTCCACTGCTACAGTGCAGGAAGTGCTGTGTGCCAATGACACTGAGGGGTAGTCTACACTAATGGGTTACAATGGTACAACTGCATTGTGTCTGGTGAAGAGACGCTATGCTGACGGGAAAGCACTCTCCTGTTGGCATAAAATTGCTTAATTTCTCATTTTGTCTGTATGAAATCTTAATTTGCACTAACTTTGCTAGTGCTTTTTATGTAGCCTGTTGTAAAACTAGGCAAATATCTAGATGAGTTGATGTATCCCTTGGAAGACCTCTGCATACCTCCAGGGGTACATGTACCCCTGGTTGAGAACCACTGGTGTAGACAAGCCCTAAGTGTGGACATGCCAGCTTGTGAGGAGATGGAAAGTAATTGTGGGATACTGCGTCAGTGGCATAATCCTACACTTTGGAATTGACCCTGACAGTGGGAATCTTGATACACTCTTAATATGAAAATTAATATCCTGTTAGCACTGCCTCTTTTTCAAGACTCTCTAACATATCTCCCAGGAGGCTAAAAATGGTAGTCCCAAGTGGATTAAAACTGCATTAAAAGTGTAGAGCTAATGATGTATGCCAAAATTCACTGTGATCACATAGTATCTCATATCCCCTTCATCTCTGGGGTGAAGGTATGATAGTCTCATTGTCTTTATAGTTCCTAGCATACTTCTGATGCTATGTTTTGTGTGTTAATTCTTGCAGCATTGGACCTTTCTGCATTCACAGTATGCTCTTCTAGAGTTTGACTTGGATATACAAACAGAATTTCCCAAATATGATGAAATTATTTACTCATGAACTAAAGAATAATGTGCTGTACGTGCTTGGTTCAGGGTGTGACACCTACACGTTAATCATGAACTTGAAATGAATGACTCATGCTTTATGCAGGTTTATCGGAGAAGCTGTCTTGCCACTGCATAGCAGGACAGTAGGGGAATTTTTAAACAAAGTTAACGTACTATATGTTGAAAGGCTATACTTTTGATTTTTTTTAAAGAAAGGCTTATTAAAACATTGTACAGCAAAAATTTTTTTCTTTCCCTTCACCATTTTTTGTCATGCCAGACGTCCATTCTTTTCTTCGTCCAGCTCTCTAACTGATTTGTGTAGCCTCAGTAACGACACTGGCATTTCAGAATGTATAGAGATAAGGTCTGTCCCAAAGATCTTACCATCTTGGGGCCTGATCCTGCAAGCACTTAAGCAAGTTCTGATGTTGTTTAGTGGTGGGTGTGTGTGTGTGTTTTTTTTTTTTTTTTTTTTTTTTAATTCTAAATCATGCTGAATCTCCTCATTCTTATCTCTAAGGTGCCCTGCATATCGCTTTTCCACCTCCATCTCTATACTAACTTCTTACTATGGTACTGTTTGTGAGCTGTGCTCTACCACCTGCTCTTACCTTACTGATCCCTATCCCTTTTCTTGATTCATGCCTCCCTACCTGTTTTCATGCTGCCTAATGGCTGAAAGAATATTCCAGGCAAGCAACCTTGCTTTCAAAGCCCTTCCTAAAAACTCATTACTTCTGTTAAGTCTTTTTTTTCCTCTCGTCTGCCGTATATGTGCATGCATATATATATAAATAACTATAGCATATTAAATATATATCCTGGAACTTTAAGATAAATGGGTTTACAAAAGTCATTTCACATGTTTCTTTTCTTTGTACATTGTCTGACTTAGCTTGAAATCTTCAGTGCAGGGACCATGGGTGAAACCCTGACCCCGTTAAAGTCAATTGCAAAACTTTCACTGACTTCAGTGGGGCCAGGATATTACCCTATGTCTAAGTTCCATGCACACTTTTGGTTCTGTTTTTTTCTTTTTTTTTTTAAATTTGTGAATTACATCTCATATCAACTTTTTGAAAGGCAAAATATTTTGCCTTTTTAAGGTAACTTGTTTTTGATGCATTACAAACATGCTGTTATGTATAAAACCTACATCTTCATATGCAGAGTGCAACTTTCAAACTTGTGTTCAATATATTTTAAATCTAGTCTTCAAGAATGGTTTTACAATGACACATTGGTTATCTCTTCCCATTCCTTCCTTTTTTTTACTTCCCCTTCCTCAAAGGGACCATACCTGTGTCTGAACTGTGCTTTAGCTAGACCAACTGGACAAGTTCTCCTTTTCCTGTCTACATTTTCATCACTTTCCTCTTCCCCAAGAACACAGCATGTGCCAAACAGTGCTACCAGGAAATGTAAAAGGCTGAAAATGATGAAGATTTAATTAGCTTAACCTTACTGCTCCTATCATGTTACTGTGCAAACAGTATGCACAAGAGCAGTGCTATAGATAGGGTTATCCCTAGAGAATTCCGACATATAGAGGGAGCTGGAAAATGTAGGATATCTAGGACTTCCTGCCAAATCAGGCACCCAGACTGAAAAATTAAAATACATGTACTTGAAACAAAAATTTGTTTATTGTTTAAAAAACTGCTCATTATCAGTGTGCAATCTGACATCTAATATAAATACAAATTATCATGTATCAAGTACAGGAATGCTTTTTGAATATTGATTCTTCACAAGCCTAAATTAATGAAAATAGCATGCTATATTAGTATATTATGGCTATTAATTCCTGTAGTAGCTGCTAGCTGCTGTAATTAAAGATGAAATTAAAAATTGGATGTGCTTGTGCTGGGTGGGTGAGTGGGTAGGGGAGGGAACAAAATGAAAAGTCAGAGCTCTGTTAATTTGGAAGTTCACTACAGTTGTGGCAGGTGGGGAGAATAACAAAGATTGGCTCCTTTTGAGAGAGCCCTGAAGTCGGTAGTCAGACGAAGAACTGACTGTAATAGTCTCCTAACTGATCTTAACTACTACCATGGATTTTGGGAGCATATGTAAGATAACTGTGTGCCCAAGTCATCCAGGGCTGCTCAATGTGCAGCTGTACTTAAAAGAGCAAACACAGTGTTAGGATATGTTTCAGAGTAGCAGCCGTGTTAGTCTGTATTCGCAAAAAGAAAAGGAGTACTAGTGGCACCTTAGAGACTAACCAATTTATTTGAGCATAAGCTTTCATGAGCTACAGCTCACTTCATCAGATGCATTCAGTGGAAAATACAGTGAGGAGATTTATATACACACAGAACATGAAAAAATGGGTGTTATCATACACACTGTAAGGAGAGTGATCACTTAAGATGAGCTATTACCAGCAGGAGAGCGGGGGGAGGGGGGAGAAAACCTTTTGTAGTGATAATCAAGGTGGGCCATTTCCAGCAGTTAACAGGAACGTCTGAGGAACCGGGGGGGGGGGGGGGGGGGGGGGGGGGCGGGAATAAACATGGGGAAATAGTTTTACTTTGTGTAATGACACATCCACTCCCAGTCTCTATTCAAGCCTAAGTTAATTGTATCCAGATTGCAAATTAATTCCAATTCAGCAGTCTCTTGTTGGAGTCTGTTTTTGAAGTCTTTTTGTTGTAATATTGCGACCTTTAGGTCTGTAATCGAGTGACCAAAGAGATTGAAGTGTTCTCCGACTGGTTTATGAATGTTATAATTCTTGACATCTGATTTGTGTCCATTTGTTCTTTAGCGTAGAGACTGTCCAGTTTGACCATTGTACATGGCAGAGGGGCATTGCTGGCACATGATGGCATATATCACATTGGTAGATGTGCAGGTGAACGAGCCTCTGATGGTGTGGCTGATGTGGTTAGGCCCTATGATGGTGTCCCCTGAATAGATATGTGGACACAGTTGGCAACAGGCTTTTTGCCAGGATAGGTTCCTGGGTTCGTGGTTCTGTTGTGTGGTGTGTGGTTGCTGGTGAGTATTTGCTTCAGGTTTGGGGGGCTGTCTGTAGGCAAGGACTGGCCTGTTCCCCAAGATTTGTGAGAGTGATGGGTCGTCCTTCAGGATAGGTTGTAGATCCTTGATGATGCGTTGGAGAGGTCATAGTTGGGGGCTGAAGTTGACGGCTAGTGGCGTTCTGTTATTATCTTTGTTGGGCCTGTCCTGTAGTAGGTGACTTCTGGGTACTCTTCTGGCTCTGTCAATTTGTTTCTTCACTTCAGCAGTTGGGTATTGTAGTTGTAAGAATGCTTGATAGAGATCTTGTTGGTGTTTGTCTCTGTCTGAGGGGTTGGACCAAATGCTGTTGTATCGTAGAGCTTGGCTGTAGACGATGGATTGTGTGGTGTGGTCTGGGTGAAAGCTGGAGGCATGTAGGTAGGAATAGTGGTCAGTAGGTTTCCGGTATAGGGTGGTGTTTATGTGACCATCGTTTATTAGCACCGTAGTGTCCAGGAAGTGGATCTCTTGTGTGGACTGGTCCAGGCTGAGGTTGATGGTGGGATGGAAATAGTTGAAATCATGGTGGAATTCCTCAAGGACTTCTTTTCCATGGGTCCAGATGATGATGATGTCATCAATGTAGTGCAAGTAGAGTAGGGGCATTAGGGGATGAGAGCTGAGGAAGTGTTGTTCTAAGTCAGCCATAAAAATGTTGGCATACTGTGGGGCCATGCAGGTACCCATAGCAGTGCCGCTGATTTGAAGGTATACATTCTCCGCAAATGTGAAATAGTTATGGGTGAGGACAAAGTCACGAAGTTCAGTCACCAGGTTTTCCGTGACATTATCGGGGATACTGTTCCTGATGGCTTGTAGCCCATCTTTGTGGGGAATGTTGGTGTAGAGGGCTTCTACATCCATAGTGGCCAGGATGGTGTTTTCAGGAAGATCACCAGTGGTGGATTGTAGTTTCCTCAGGAAGTCAGTGGTGTTAGGATATATAAGTAAAGGGATGGAGAATAATATAAAAAGTATAATGCCCGTTTAGACTTGGCAAGCCAGTCAGTTGACTGCTTAATATATATAGCATAGTCAAATATTTTCATATATTGCAGCAAGAGTATCTGCGGCCTGATTTAGGCCACAGCGTACCTTTTTGGTTGCATCATGGTGTCATCTGTTAGCACGCCTACTTAAATGTCTTGATTACTCCCTTTTTACTATATGATAATGCCACCTATTGGGAGAAAAAGGTGAACTAATTGAAAGTTGAGCATCTTGATTGGCTAGAATCTTCAGGAACAAATGTATGTATATCTTTATTTGTATACCAGGCCATCGATGTATGTGACAGTTTACAAAGCATATTAATCAAGTTAATCAATCAACCAAGACCTGGTCCTTGCCCCAAAGAGTTTACAATCTAAACTGACTAGACAAACATACAGAAATTAACTCAGAAGGGAGTAGGCGTCAGGGAGGAAAGTTCAATCATTAAACCTCCTTTCCTGACACAAAGGTAAAAGATGCGAAGCCAATAAGCTTCTTCCAGAGTTGGCCTGATGCCTAATTAGCATAAGTGGTATTTAAAAATATATATTTTTCTTATGTAGTTGCTGTTTTATTTTTGTTTAATTTCTTTTTTATTTTGTAACAGTTCAGTCTTGAATAACATTTTCACTTAAATGCTAACCAAACAATGCACAAAAAAAAAGTTGGTAACAATAATAATCCTTTTTATTTTTCACATTTTTCAGAGTTAAAATAACTCAGTTAAGGAGCTTGTTTTTTGTAATTGGGCATAAGTATCTATGTAAGAATAAGCTTGTGGGAGACCATAAAGTCTTGCTGTTTTTTGTTACTGTTGTAATAAATTAGTATTTTAAAATATATGACCATTTTTGACATTATTTGATAATATGACCGGTCAGTTGACCAGTTATTTTTGGTCTGGTCAAATGCCCAACGCTGTTTTCTTATATAATCACTTACGTCTCCGATTACATCACAAAGGAATAAAGAAGCCACTAGAGAGACTGAAATATCTGTTCCATGTGCTAGGTGAGGCCTGCAGTGGTCTGGAAGTGAGCAGCTTCTTTCTGCACCAAGCCAATATCTTCAGCTTCCTTCACTGCGGAATCAAACGTCTTGTGTCCTAGATAGCTTATACAGATTGCTGCTCTTAACTTTAAGGAAGACGACCATTGGTCTATCTTAAGGCTACTCTGTTAGCTTCCCACTTTCATAGGTTTTGGTTCAAAATAGTGTGTAACCTTACCTCACACACACAGTTTTACTTTTCTGTAATTCCCTCTCTTCTCCATGTCCAACTTAAAAAAAAAAAAAAAAAAAGTCCCCTCCCTTTCTCTTGCCACCCTTGACTCTTCCTATATAGATTCTGCTATCAAGAGCATCCTACCTTTAGCTGTCTGAGTTGCTCTCTTCTGCTTACTCACATATTTGTGAAAAGCTAATCTTAACACTTTTTCTATGCTGTTTTCTTTCCCTTTCTCTGTCTTATGATTGCTTTAATTTATTCATCAGTGTCATTTTACACTGTTGCTTTCAGTTACTTAAACCGCGTGCTGCCTTTTATCATTATACAGTTTGTATGCAGGATTCTTTACAAAATAAAGTTGTCTGCAACTCAGAATTTCAATTTTATATGTATTTGTGATGCAGTCTGTATTCTTATGTGGCTTTGCTATTTGAAGTGTTTTAGTGGTATAAACTATTTGGGAATACAAAGTGAGCGCACAAGATTCTTTACTAGTCTTGCTGCCTGAATTGGTGCAGATGCATATTTGAAACCTTGTCTCTTCCTTGAGAAATGTAATTGTCTTCCTATTATAAGCAAATTTGTATATAAGATGGTAAATACTCTTGACGATGTAATTGTATTTTCATTAAGGGGTAGGTTCAGAGGATGTTGGGACTGGGTGGGGGAAGAAAATGCACGTAAAATGTCTGTTCTATTCTATTTCTTTTCATAAAGGGTGTGATGTATAGTACAGGTTGGCTGTGACTCCTGAATGGGTTCCTTCAGCGCTCTTGCTTTATGCCTTAGTATTACTGCTGGGACTTTGCCCTGCTAAGCCCCCCACCCCCCCCCACTATTTTTGTTGTTGATGGGAGGGAGTGCTTCCTTGAAATGAAGCCACTGGTATGTAGCTGAGCCTGCAAAAGCTTGTAACATTTAAAGAGGGCTGGTATACTTTTGTAAGATGAAGATAGGGAACTGTACAGACCTAAGGGCTGTCTTTTGTGTTGGGATAGCTTGGTAGAGATGTATGTGTGAAGGGAGTGTGGCCAGATGCTTCTCTGGCTGTGGTGTGTGCTCAGTAAGAGCTCTGGAAATTAAACTGGCATCCTTAAAGAATTGTTGCTTAACTGGGCCTCCTGTGAATTTTTTGTGGCTCAGACTCGGGTCCTGCCACAAATGGTAATTATGATATACTTCTCTGTAAGGTCAGTTTGAGTTGTGTTGTACCTTGCTGACTCAGAGGGAACCTTTACTGCCACTGTAGATTGCAGTCCTTTGTTTCAATGCAAGCTGCAAAGCTTCATTTCATTACTGTTTACAAAGGATATTAAGACTCCTGTAAGAAACTAACTGGTGGGGGAAAAACAAACAGTGACACATGATCAGGAAGAGGTTGATAATTGTTTCTGGAGAATTAGTTGCTTTGAAATTTGAATACTGATTATAGTAACAAGGGAACTTAAAATCTTCTTGGTGGATTAACCAGCTACTGAAGTCTGTCATTTTATTATGTTCCTGTTGCTGCAAATGAAAGAAATCCCTGTTCACTCTCACCCATTATGAGTTCTATATAATAAGGTTATTTTTAAATATATGCTTTTCATCCAAAGTGTTCGCATCTCAAATACAGAAGGAAAATTCCACAAGTAACCATAATAGTTCGGTTATAAAAGAATTGCATTTAGTTAATACTGTCACTTGCCGAGATATAGACTGTGAGGACGTGTACCTGCTTGTATTCTGTGCTTCTATAGAGAGCTTGCTCAGACACACCCAAGAAAATGGAAATGGTTGTATTTCTGTTTTACCATGGTAGTTGGCTTGTCTCTTTCCCCCTCTTCCCCCCCCAGCCCAGAAATTAAAAAGGGCTGTAGTTAGCAATGAAACAAGCAGAAGTCAACATCCCTTCTTTACAATGTCAGCACTCCTTTGTCAAGGTAAACTCCCACTGACTTCAGTGCTTTTGGAAATAGCTTTTTCTTAATCTGAAGTATTTGCATTGTGCTAATAGTTTGCTAGGTACATTACAGAATTAAGAAAGAGTCCAACTGGAAATAGTTTAGTCTAAATAGTGTACAGATGAGGGAAAATGGAAGGCAACAAAGAATGCAGACAAGTAGTGAGGTTAAATATGCATATTACTTCCACAATTTTTTTTTTTTTTACTACACTATTTGAGTTTCTGCAATTGTGGTTTTCATTAGCTAACCCACCTCACTCAGGATGAGGAGGGGCGGCTAAGTTTGTAGTCTTTTTGGAGGAAATGCCTTTTTCAATAGAAGGTCAAGAAGGAGAAGGTCAAAAGTGTAGCTAACCAGGTCAAGGATGTTTTAAAAAATACCTTCATAAGAATGACATAAGAATGCTTGCCAGTTTTAAGCTCTATGAAAAGTAAATTTTTTTTTTTTAAACAAAACCTAGGACTAAAAACATTTGTCCCCTTTTTAAAAAAAAAAAAAAAAAAAAAAAGCACATGATGGAAAGCTTTTAAAGCCAGTATTTTGCCTATAGTGCCTGGAACCCAAGCATTGCATTATTGTGTGACTGCATGACTACTGCAAAGTGAAATTAACTAGAGACAAGTGACTGACTGATCTACTTTTGTTACCAAGATAAGAAATGCAAAACTAAATAGCATAAAGAATGAAAAGTAAATTTAAAAATAACTGGAAAGAATCCTACCTAGTCTCTGCACTTATCAGAACTTGAACATTTTTGATTTTAAACATAAGCAATTTTTCTGTTGTAGTTTGATGCAAGCGACTGCAAAATATCACTCCTGCATGATGGGAATTATAGGTATTCATATACTTTTGGATACTTTGCTAGGGTCGAACAATATTCAAAAACAAAATGTCAGTTATACTTGTGAAGCATTCTCGTACTTCTGCTTTAAGGTGGTCTTTATTTACATGATCACATACTGTACTGTTTTTTCCTAGAACTCTAGTTTTGGGCTGGTGTATGTATTATTTTTCAAAGCTCTGATACTTTTGAGCTTCCCCTTTTTAAGAGGTTTCAGAGTAGCAGCCGTGTTAGTCTGCCTTTAAAAGTGATTGCTATTTTTATTACAGTACCCCCAAAATGTTTTCAACATCAGCACAACTTGAATTTATTTATATTCCATTTCCATCTTTAAAACAAAAACTCTACTTTCTACGAGATTCATTTTGCAAGCTCTCTCTCTCTGCCCAAAGTAAAGAACCCATGCAAGAGGTTAATAGTTCACAACGTCAGCTGTATGTATTGCTGCTGGTGATAACTAAAGTGTTAGATTAGGTTTATAATTTAAATAGTTTTTAATGGTCTCCAGGCTGAAGCAAGCAGGGGCAAAAGAGGAACATGTATATAGGTTAGAAAACCTGCACTTAAGATCCAGTTTAAAAGTGGCATATTACGTTTGCTGCAGGCACTCATTTTACTCTTTCATAGGAAATAAAAAGGGCAATACTTCTAATTCATCCTCATTCAGCTGTAGTTCTCCAGTCATGCATAACATCTTTAAAGAAGGAGCTGAAGCAGACTGAAACTGAAAAACAGACTGTTCCTTTTGTGGGTTTTCAAGGGAAATAGCAGGTTCCAATGACCTTAATAGTCAATTCGATCTTGTTGTTTTATCTAAGCAAACAAATTTTTTTAACAAACAGCTTATTGATTAAGTTTTTGGAAAACAAATGATTATTTACAGTAATTGCCATTTCTTTAATAACTGGAATGTTAACAGTAAATATGACCTCAGTTGAGTTAAACTCTATTTATTTCTCATTAATATTTGCTATAAGTTATTGGTAATTTCTTCTTTACAGAGTTGTATTTTTATTATAGACTCCATAGAATCACAGAAATGTAGGACTGACTTCAAGAAGTCACCTAGTCCTGCCCATTGTACTGTGGCAGGACCAAGTAAACTTGGACATACATCTATCAGAGATGGTCTGATCTGGCTTTAAAACTATCCAGTGATGGGGATTTCACAGTCTCTCCCTTGGAAGCCTTTTCAGAGCTTAACTATCCTTATAGTTAAATCTTTCCCCCTCATATCTAACCTAAATCTCCCTTGCTACAGATTGAGCTCATTTCTTCTTGTCTTACCTTCAGTAGAGGTGGAGAACAATAGATCGCAGTCCTCTTTATAACAGCCCTTAACATCTTTGAAGACTCTTTACTGGTCCCCTACCCTCAGGCATTTTCTCTCAAGACTAGACATGCCTAGTTTTTTAACCTTTCCTCATAAGTCAGGTTTCCTGAACCTTTTATCATTTTTGTTGTTCTCCTCTGGACTTTCTCCAATTTATCCCCATGTTTCCTAAAGTATGGACCAAGAACTGGACACCATACTTCAGCTCAGGCTTCGCCCACGCTAAATAGAGTGGGACAATTACCTCCTGTGTCTTACATACAGCATTCCTGTTAAAACACCCTAGAATATTAACCTTTTTAGCTGCTGCATCACATTGTTGATTCATATTCAATATGTGACCCACTATAAACACCCCTTCCCCAATCCTTTTCAGCAGCACTACTGCCTAGCCAGTTCCCCCCGTTTGCAGTTGTGAATTTGATCTTTTCTAAGTGAAGTACTTTGCGCTTGTCTTTATTGAATTTCATCTTGTTGAATTCAGACCATTTCTTCCATTTGTCAAGGTCATTTTTAATTCTGATCCTGTACTCCAAAGTGCTTGCAATCCCTCACAACTTGCTGTTATCCGCAGATTTTATAAGTGTACTCTCTTCTCAATTATTCAAGTCATCAATGAAAATATTGAATAATACTGTACCGAGGACTGACCCATGCAGGTTCCCAGTAGATAACTCCTTCCAGTTTGACAGCAAACCATTGAAAACTGTCACCCCGAGTGCAGAAGGTGGGGGCCTGCAAGGATTCTAAAAATTAATACTTGCCACTCCAGGTTTGTATTAAACTCCCAAGGTTACAGCTTTTCTCTGACCTTGGCTTTATAAACGCTGCCATCACGCAAATGCAAAAAAACAACCGTGGACCCAGGAAGGAGCACTTGGGAATTCTTCCCTGTGGGGTACCCTCAAGCCCTCTCACCCCTCCCCCGGGGAAGTGCTGAGAAAGAAAACAAAGGAAATTAGCTGTTGCCACCAGCTAATCAAACAGCATATGGACAAACCTCTTAGGACACCAAAAATCCAATCCTGTTCTTAAAAAAGGTAAATTTTATTAAAAACAAAAAAGGAAGAAAATACATCTGGAACTTAGGCTTTTGCGATATTTTAAAAGAACAATTCCAAAAATCAAACACCCAAAATAGCTTTCTTGGGGGTTCAGCTTAAAGGTTACAGCAAACAAAAGCATCTGGGGTTAGCACAGAGAAGTCCACAAGCCTTAAAAAATAAACAGAAATAAACCTAATCGCGTCTTCCTAAACATTCCTAATTTACTTACATATTTGGGTTGTTAAAAGTAGTTCTAGATATGATCTGATGGTTTTCATATCTGGTTCAAACTTTACACAGCATTCCTGCTTATAGCATTGCTGCTCCGTGTCTCCTCCTCTCGAGAACAGACAAAGGGAAAGTTTCTTTCCCAATTTTAAAGTTCTGCCTTTCCATTGGCTCTTTTGGTCAGGTGCCCACTTCCTTTCCTTTATCTGGGGGACTTTTAACCCTTTACAAGTAAAGCAAGCAGAGAACAGCTACCAAGAGGGATTTTACAGCTCACTGGCTGGCTGGGTGTCCATCAAAGAGAGCTTACCCCCCCCCCCCCCCCCCCCGCACTTCATTTGTCACATCTAATGTTAAAATACAATAAACAATTCTTTGTTCTTATAGCACTTTTATTTATGGATCTCAAAGCACTTCACAAAGGAGGTCAGTGTCCTTATTCCCATTTTACAGATGAGAAAATTGAGTCAAAGGAAGACAGTAACTTGTCCAAAGTTGCTGAGTTGTGAGTAGAACCCAGGTTTCCTGAGTCTCAGTCCAATGCACTATCCATTAGACCATGCTGCTTAGTTTAATGTGAAACATTCCTTCTTCGATTACTTTAAACTTTGATTTTGTATCACCTCTAAATGATCCTAATATGGGAATTTTAATTTTTAGCTTTTTGAAAAATATTTTAGTTTTTGAGCTATTGGCGTGTGAAAATTCTTCAAGATTAACCAATATATGCTCAATGTGGTGTGGTGGTTTTTTAAAGACCCTTCATATAGAATGCGTACGCTAGCAGTAGGTTGTTTGACTCTGCTTGTGCCTTCACATCACCTCTTGGAAGTTTTGAACAATGAGCTCTAACTTACTTCTGTAAAGTACAGGATATTGCTTGATGCTGTATATTTTTCTATGCTCGTGCTCTCTCTCACACACACACACACAATTTTACTGGATTACCTAATGTAATGGGAATAGCTAAAGCCAGGTTGGACCTGATTTTGAATTGTGGAATATTGCCTAGCCTGGCCTGTCAGACTTTGATTCCCTGTGCAAATTACTATTACTTCACAACTCCCCTGATGAGTTTGGTTCACTGTTTCCAGTACAGTATACCCACTGTTTTGTTAAATTTATGGTATTGGAAAACAAAATGCATTTGGCATTTTTAATGCAATTGCTGATAATTTAAAATTGAGCAAAGCTGAGTGGGAAAAGAATCATTTAGGTATCAGTTTGACATTAAGTTGTCAGCTGCAAACACTAAACTTAATGATTTGTAAACACTGTTTAGTTTCTTTTTAAAACTTTTTTGCATTATTAAGATGTATTATGTATCATTATTATAGTATGTTCTTTTCGTTCTTTTAAAGGCTGTTTTTCTAATTTGGGAGGATATTTAAAAGATTTGGTAGAATTGATTGACATGTCTTTGTGGTAGCTGCTAAAGGAAGTATATGAGAATCTCTCAGTGAATCTAGATATCTTACTTTTGTTGTAAGCAAACTGACAAATAGCTCGAATTCTTGATGGCAGTGGAATGAAGAATCTTTTGCCTTTTAGTTCTTATCTTACTAATATCTAAGTGGCGTGCTCTCTTTTTGAAGGCAGCTTTTAAGTCGTATTTAATAATGGAAAAATAATACAAAAATGAGATTCAAAGTAGAGTCTTCGTTACAAGCTCTGGTCTTAGTTTGTAAAAGGTTTAAAAGAAAATTGAAGCTCGTGATCACTGTTTTTAACTGGCAACGCAAAAGACTGTTGTCTTGATGATTAAACTGAAGTCATCTGAAGTGGGGAGGGAACAAAATTGGAATAAAAAGCTTACTATAGAAAACAGAAGTGCCCAATCTTATTTCCCCACAGTGTTCTGGATGAATGATTCTCTTTTCTGTGTGTCATGTTCCCTGGGATGATTTAGTACATAAAGTATTATTGTGATCCGTTGTTATTATCAGATACATTTGAAGCTGTAAGTGGAGACTTGAATAAAACATCTAACACACATTGCTTTATTCTACCATGAAGAGCATTTGTGGAGTTTTTCCTTGTCTGTAAAACTCTGGGAATAAGTGGTTTTCCTTAATCAAATAATTTCACCTCAGTGAGGTAGAAATGGTTTCAAAGGATGTTTTCTAAACTTCAAGAAAGTGTTTGTAAGCATGCATCTTGAGCATCTCACTTGAGGTACAAACTTACCTTCATACTTATTTCTGTACTATGCTGGCTTGTGACAATGACACCTTTTGGAAGGAGCTGGCTTTACTTCATTCTAGCACTAATCATGCAGTTCAGGGTGATATGCCTATCCCCCAAATGGTAATCTCATTATATTCTTTATGCACCATGTCCCTATTGGATGAGTTGGATTTTATTTCATAGTCTATATCAAAGCATGGCTGGGATGTGTGTTGCGAGGGAGGGTGATAATTTTTGCTATTACATGATTGAGACTAAAGAGCGCCAGTAATTGCCATGGCATTCTCCTACTTTGGACACTTGGATGAGGCAAGTTTCAATGATAAATATGCGAAAGTGAACAGGACTAGTTTTTACACTAAGCTTGTCTCATTAACTTGAGATTTACTGGGAATCCATGAGACTTGGATAGAAGTCACAAAACTGAGTTTCATCCAGAACAGTAATTAGTAGTGCTGATTAAGGTGTCAAGGGTTAGTAATTTATGTCTTTAGAATATTTTAGGATTGATGATGAAAACAACTCTTTACACTGTGCATTAGAAATTCCTGAAGGGTAAAGTGTTTTGTTTTTTAATGTAAGTGCTTCTATTGTTACATTTCAGATTTTCTTATAAGCCTCAATTTTTCTTGCAGCCACTGATCTTCTTCTGGCTTGGAATCCTGTCTGTCTGGGCCTGGTAGAGGGAGTGATTGGGAAAGTTCAGCTTCATACAGGTATGATTTGTTTAAACATGTTTTATATTGTAATGTGATTGCATAATAAAAAAGGAAGCTTTGCAGTGTTCCGTGCACCAATCTGAAATGATCAATCCTCCATATCACTAGTGGGTAGAAAAAAGGATCTGGACCGTGGTGTTTTGTCCTCTTTTCCTGGTCTAGTTTCTTTCTGGGTGGGAAGAATAGTCCTGGTAGAGTTTTCTGTAAATTTTGATGGACGCAAATTATAGTCCAAGAATTGGGGCTGTCTGGAAACAGATTCTTGTCTAGGTTTCTAAGTTCACTGGCTGTATTGTTGTCTGGTTTGGGTAGCCATATTCAGCACTATGTCAACTAGAGTTGCTATGAGAGAGCTAAAAATGGTTGTCAGACCTGGAGACCTAGGTTCTTGGTGTAGCTCAGGGGTCTCAAACACATGGCCCGCGGGGTTATTTTCTGTGGCCCGCTAGCTCTCCGCGGTCTCTCTTCCTCCCCCAGCATTTACCTAGAGCGGCTCCGGCCCGCGTGCACCGGGGGCAGGACAGGCTCTCTCCCTGCCCCTGCGCCGCTCTGGGAAGCGGCCAGGACCTGGGGGAGGGGGGAACAGGGGTCTGTGTGTTGCCCTGGCCGCTTCTCCAAGTACCTCCCCAAAGCTCCCATTGGCCGGCCAATGGGAGCTTCAGGGGAGATACCTGGAGGAGTGGCTAAGGCAACACACAGACCTCTGTGTGGGGCCCCCCACCGCAGGTCCCGGCCGCTTTCCGGAGTGGCGCAGGGGCAGGGCAGGCAGGCAGGGAGCCTGTCCTGCCCCCAGTGCACGCCGGGCCAGACCCGCCCCCTCCCCGCCCCCAAACCCCTCCTGCACGCCGACTGCCTGCCCTGAGCCCCCTGACGCACCCTGCACACCACCTGCACCCCAACCCCCTGCCCTGGGTCCCCTTTTGAACCCTGCACCGCTCCTGCACACCCTGGGGGCAGGTGGGGGCAGAGTTGGGGTGGGGATTTCAGGAAAGGGGTGGGAAGAGGCGGGGCAGGGGCGGGGCCTCATGGAAGGGGTGGAGTGGGGACGGGGCCAGGGCAGCGGGAGGTGGGTGGTCAGTGTTGCAGCCCTCGGGCCAATGTACTAGTCCTCATGTGGCCCTTGTGGTTGTTTGAGTTTGACCTTGGCTACAATATGCATTTTTTGTGGGATGGGAGTGGAGAGGGGAAGCTTCAGATTGTAGTACCTCATCTGCAATCAATTGGAGAAGTGCTTCTCCCAGAATGATTAATGTAATCACTTTATTCTGTCAAAAATGTGTGTAAGAGTTTGATCATAAAAATACATTGGTCCACTAGCACCTATGGTACTCCAGGCATATCTGGATAAATGCTATTCTCGTGTGATTGAGTGAAATGAATAGCATCAGAAAACTTTATGTAACAATTAGGAAATATGTAAGATGAGGAAGCTGCTCAGACATCTTAAAATCTGAGCCATATGGAAGGTTTGTGTAGCCAAGCCCTGAGACAGTTGTGGTAGGTAAGGAGTTACTGTTAGCTCATGAATGAGGCTGATGGGATAAAAATTAGGTGGGGGGGAATGGGGGGGAATTCCCTCTTCACTATATTTTTCCTGAGTGAGTTCCAAAACTCATTTCTTCTCATGTTCCTCCTTCAAATGCTTGCTTTTGCAAGCCAGTGTAGGAGAATTTAGGCAAGCTGGCTCTCATTAGTGGAATGTCTCCCATGGACACAGACTGCCAGCTATGTGGTACAGTAATACAAAATTCAGATCGGCATTAATTAGGTTCCTGATAATTTTGTGTTTTCCTGATAGCCTTGTAGTAATAATCCTAGTCATCTAGCAGGAGAGTGGATTTGTGTGTGGGGGAGGGGGTGTGAAAACCTGGATTTGTGCTGGAAATGGCCCAACTTGATTATCATACACATTGTAAGGAGAGTGATCACTTTAGATAAGCTATTACCACCAGAAGAGTGGGGTGGGAGGAGGTATTTTTTCATGCTTTGTGTGTATATAAAAAGATCTTCTGCAGTTTCCACAGTATGCATCCGATGAAGTGAGCTGTAGCTCACGAAAGCTTATGCTCAAATAAATTGGTTAGTCTCTAAGGTGCCACAAGTACTCCTTTTCTTTTTGCGAATACAGACTAACACGGCCGTTACTCTGAAACCTGTCATCTAGTTGTCCATCAAAACTTTTCCCCAGTGAACCAGTGTGTCATACTCCTGTCAAAATATTATGAAGTGCTGAAATGGCTGTGAATTATTTTCATCTGTCTCCACTGATGACCAGTTGCCACAAGACTCACAAATTCCTTTTCCAGTAGGATAGTTTACTTAACTAAGTTGCGGGCTCTTTTTCTTAGCAAAGAAAGAAATCGTGGATAATTGCAAATTCTGGTTAAAGTTTCCTGTGCCATTTCCTTCTTTTGGTGGAAACGCAGAACATGACTTTCCTACAAATATCCTGAACCATGAATGAAAACTAGTACCTCACCAACTCCAATTTACAACTACAGCTTGCAAATTCTTGACAGTTTGGGCAATGAAATGCAGATTATAACTTAAAATGCAAAAACATCACAATGAGCGTGTGTTCTGACTTCACTCTATTCTCTGTTTAGGAGAGTCTCTATGCTGATAGTGGTCTGGATAAAAGTGCATTGTTGAAACTGTGTGGGGGAAAGCTTGCATAGCTTCTGTTTACATTATTTCTTGTTCTCAATGCTATTTTTAAATTTTCATGAGTGCTTAACACAGCATTTAAGAGTGATTTTTTGGCAACATGGTCTATGTAGGTAAAGTTTCACAATAAGTTACAGAACACTAGGATAGATTAAGTGGTAAAATGGATCAGACTCTTGCTAGCTGTCAAAATAAGAAATGGATACGGTGCAGTATTAGAGATGCTGAAATAGAGCACTGCCAGTGCTGTTATAGGGCAAGAGCACAGGAAATGCTGCTGCCTGCATTGTGATGATAGATGTACAGCTATGGAGAGTGGGTGAAGAAATCTCTAATCCCTATTTCAGATAAATATTCTAGACTTTTATTTTCCTTAAAATTAACTAAATCAATCTTCTTTTAAACTAGGGAAAAATTGATGTGGGGATCAAAATAGTTATTGCCTATTTGTTTGAATTATTTTGAATTGACATTTGGTTTATTAAGGGACAAAATGCTGTTTTCATGCTATCATTTCAGGGTGGCTTATTTTTATTTGTGCTTAATGTTTGCATTTATATGTATCCAAGTGTAAGGGGACTCTTGCCCCCTTACTAACATTCAGTGGGGGTGTTTTAGTTGCTAGCTTCCAGTACTAAAAAGGGGGAAGGGTCGATGGGGAATCAGGACCCTGAGACTGACAGCCCCCAGGAACGATTGGGAGAGGCCAATGCTCCAGGGCGAGCAGGCTAATCAGGGAGTCAGGAGGCCGGGGAGGTCCCGTCCTCCGTGTGAACTGGATTTGCCTGGGTCAGACAGAGTGGGGCTGAGCTAAGGAGAAAGCAGGGGCCCAAGCTAAGCTGCGGAGCAGAGCTGTGCCAGGTCCAGAGGGACCAGAAAAGCTGCCCAGAGAGAGCAGACCCTGTCGTTGGAGCAGAGCTGCAGCCCCAAAGCCAGAGGCACAGCCCAGAGAGAACAGACTTGCCCTGGGAGCAGAGCTGCCGCAACCAGAGCCAGAGGGGCCAGAAAAGCAGCCCAGGAAGCAGGTCAGTGCTGGGAGCAGAGTCACAGAAGCAGCCTACAGAGCAGACCTCTCCTGGGTGCAGAGCTCTAGCAACCAGAGCCAGAGGGGCCAAAGAAGCCGGCCAGGGAGCTGGAGGCAGAGCAGCAGCAGCAGCAGTAGTAGTGTAGAGACAGAGTGGTGGAGCTGGGGCTGGAGCAGTCCGGAGTTGGGTGTGGTGAGCAGCTGGGGAGACCAAGGGGGACCCAGCACAGAGAGACGTCTCAGCCAAGAGGCTCTGCAGGCCAGGCTTGGATCATAACCCTGACAGGGTGGGGGCGACACTGGGAAGAAGGGTCCTACCACTTAGAGCCTGAGAGCATGTGGTCACCACCAGATCAAGTGTCCAACCCACAGCATCCCTGCAGCAAAGCCAGGGCCTGAGAAGGCGGCCTGGGACTTACAAGGAACAGACTGTGAACTGCCCTGACATTCCAGAGACGCTGTTTGTGGTGATTCCTGCCACAGAGGGGTTGATGTGTTTCCTTTCCCATTTTTTCTTATTTTTAAAATTAATTGTTGATTAAATAACTTGCATTTGCTTTAACTTGTATGTAATGGTCAGTGGGTCAGAGAAGTGCCCAGTGCAGAGAGAGTACCCTGGAGTGGGGACACCCTAGCCCCTGTCCTAGGTGACCACAGCAGGGTTGGGGGTCGAGCCCCACAGGAATCCTGGGCCCAGCCTTGTTGGGGTTACGAGGACTCTGGAAGGGTAGTCCTCAAGGGCAGGGATGCCACTGGGTATAGGAAGTGGGAGTGAGGTCTCAGATCCTTTCGCTAGCCCACTTCACCGGGGTAGTGCAGAAGCCAGGAAAGTTCCCCACAATAGTGGGACTGTTCCCCCGCTTACACAAGGAAGTTAGATATATTCTAAAATATTGACTGACAATATGGGAGGAGGATGTCTTTGACAGTTGAACCTCTTACACAACTCACAACTGACGTGGAGTTTCTGGCCCCTTTAAGGGTCTTACATTGTTGCTAAGGCTTGGCAATGGCGCTCTCTCTGGAACTAGTAAACACAGGCCAGAGCGGCTGCTAGACAGCATTAATGCTCCATCATCGAGGGGTTGAGTTTGCTGCCTCGGCTTCAAACATTATGTCCAAGGGTGGATCCTGAATAGCCCAGAATGGCATAACAGCATGTTGCATTGCTGCTGGACAGCTGAAACTCTACATTTAATTCCTTATTTATACAAAGAGGAAATGAGTTTGTGAGGTTCACCAATTATATGTATACATTTTGAGGTGAGAATACACTTATCCCAAAGCACAATATTTTTGTTGAGCTTTCTCTATCAAGGAGAACGTATTGCTCTTTTGTCGAGAAATACAGATGACCAGATTTGGTATGTGACTAATAACAAAGTTAGAAGAAAGCACCAATTACCTCAAAAGAAAAATGTGGAAGTAGAATGGCAACAAATGCAAGAGTTTTTTAATCTCTCCAAAAATGACATAGAATATGAAGATGGAAGTTGTAACTATCCTGTGAAAAAGAAGGTAAAGGTAACGTTAAACAAAGTTGTTAATGGGTTGAGAAGTTAGTGAGCCATTTTAAGAGGATTAGCCATTGCTTAAGAATTACTGCAATGATCAGTTTAAAGAATTCCTTAGCGTGTTAATAAAACCCATGGTGGGTTTTAAATAAAACATTGCTTTTATTGTAAATTTGAAACAAAAGATGTAACTTGTACTAGCTTGTATCTATCTTATACTAGCTAACTAACTTGTGGAATTGTATTCTTAGGCTCAAGGATAATTAGCTTATGGGTTAAAAGAAAAGGAGTACTTGTGGCACCTTAGAGACTAACAAATTTATTTGAGCATAAGCTTTCGTGAGCTACAGCTGTTGCATCCGATGAAGTGAACTGTAACTCACGAAAGCTTATACGCAAATAAATTTGTTAGTCTCTAAGGTGCCACAAGTACTCCTTTTCTTTTTGCGAATACAGACTAACACGGCTGCTACTCTGAAACCTAGCTTATGGGTTGATACCCATATGTAACTGAAATTTGAGTGTTACTTGCCATAGAAGAGTTTAGTAGTGCTTTATAAAGGATTTGAAATGTCATCATTTTGATTGCCATTGATGTTTGGTAATTGTTCTGTTGGTGCTAGTGTGGGTGTGCAACTCAGTAGCTGTAAATTTCTAGCCCCAATCACAAGTCAAAGCTATAAATGATGGAACTGTTCCAGAAATGCCTGTTCGTTTTGTTTTTTCAGTTGGGACACTTCCACTAAATTCTGTAATGGTGAGAATAAACATTCTTCTCAAAATCTGTCCTTTAGTACCAGCTGTAACTAATAGGTATTTCAAGCTCTGTTTCATTATCTTTGGTTTAATATTTAACTAATTAGCAATGTTTAAAAAAAAAAAGTTAGGAGAACTTCGATAAAGGCTTTCATTGTTAAGAAAAAATGAGCGTCTTTCTGTGACACCCAGTCTTCATTTCTAGGATTTGACATGCATTTAAAATAGCAGCATACACTTGTTTGTTGTATTTAATAGTAACATCACTAATAGCTTAAAATCCCTAAGTAGTAGTATTTTTCCAAAGGGGATCCCTTTTAGTTTTGCAACCCTTTCATAGGCTGATTCTTATGCAGATTGAGCTAGATGGGACATTCTGGTGTTAGTTTCTGTGCTGGTCTATACAGACAGCAATCGAGCCCTTCATTATACATTTTTGAAGCTGCAGGCTATTAAATGTGCTCTAAAGTCATTTTTGCTGTTACTTAAGTGCTGTTTTGTGAAATTGGTGAGGGGCAACGTCATCAGAGTTCTCTCTAAACAAGCAGAATGATGCTCTCGCTCTTAGTTGCTCTGTTGAAGTGAAATCCCTGTAGGACTGATGTCTGGCTTTGTTGGATGCAATCTGTGTGTGGCCCCTAACCTTGTCAAACAATGTGCGTTCTTTGCTGGTAACTTAAGTCAGAAGCCATAAAACCAGCAGGAGAAATTTCTGAAGCAGTCTGTGATGGACCTTCCATTCAGAACATTCTTTTCTTAGAGCTCTGCCACAAACTACGAACAGGTATGGACGGTCTCCATCAGATATGCTCCTGTTGGACTGGAGCAGAGACCTACTATAAGCTTTTCAATCAGTCATCTTTTACTAGTGATCATTAAGCGAAGACAGAGGTTGGATTATTCTGATGGTGCCAGCTTGTACCAGGTAATAATGGTTGAGATCTCACCATGAATACCTTACAGGAACTTGCATATTATCTATCCGTGTCTGTAGACCTTTTAACCTAGGAATAGTCTAAATCCGGGATTGGCAGCCTTTGGCACGTGGCCCATCAGGGAAATCCACTGGCCGGCCGGGACAGTTTGTTTACCTGCAGCATCCGCAGGTTTGGCCGATCGCAGCTCCCATTGGCTGCGGTTCGCTGTTCCAGGCCAATGGGGGCTGCAGGAAGTGGCGGCCAGCACATCCCTCGGCCCACGCCACTTCTCGCAGTCCCCAGTGGCCTGGAATGGCGAACCGTGGCCAGTGGGAGCTGTGATTGGCTGAACCTGCAGACGCTGCAGGTAAACAAACCGTCCCGGCCTGCCAGTGGATTTCCCTGACAGGCCGCATGCCAAAGTTTGCCAATCCCTGGTCTAAATCCAGAGTAATTTTGCCTCCTTATTTTGATTATGGGACATGACTACTTCTGACTTTACTTGTTCTGCAAGAGTGCAGAGCATCTTTCTGCAATCCAGGAAATGACAATAAAATAATGCGCCTGGAGATGAAGATGCCTTTTCCCTATGGGCAGAAGATAACTATAACCGTTGGAGCTATGCACTCTGTCCTTTCATCCGTTCTGGGCTATTTATGATACCTGAAGACTATCACCCTTTCCATATTGCCTATGAAAGTATACATTTCTGCAGTCTCATTCCACCTTCCAGTTGACAACTGTAAAATCTTCAGCAATTTTACGATCATGAGTGTCCTTAAAAGACAGAATAATCTCTCTCTAGTCAAAGAACCTGTTCCAGTGTGGAATTTTAACCCAGTGCTGAGAAGGTTAGTGGATACACCTTTTGAACCTTTGGAAGAGTGCTTTTTATTCCATCAGGAACAAAGTTGTTCTGTATCCTCATCTAATTTTTTTTTCCCCCCTTGAATGTCTTTTTTCTACTCAAAATAGGCTATTAATCTTTTGGCTTCTTTCCAAAACCTCATTCTTGTGATTGGGAAACGAAGCTTCATACCCTAGACCTTGCGCTTTAAGCATGTGTTTGAGCAGAACTAAGTCATTTATAAAATAACCTAAGCTTTTTGTAAGCTTTGGCAATCAGTGTAAGCAGATTGGTGCTTGCATTGGAAGCCTGTCAAAATGGATTAGGGTAAACTTACAGCTAGGATAATCTGAAAGTTTTAAGATGAAGACGGCATTGATGACCTGCTCTGTAACATTTCTGTCAGAGAAACCTGAGGGCTGCTACTTTTTTATGCCTTTTACGTAGCCCTGCTCTGCATATGGCATCTAAATCTGTTGTTGGGTTTGGGATGGCAGTTCTGTAATCTTTGTTTAATTGGGACTCCTCAAACCACTTCCCTGGAAGTTGTGCTACTAGCCAGAATCCACAAGTGGAATATGCAGAATCCAATTCTGAGAGATTATTTACCAGTAAATGCTGTTGCCCAGCATGTTCACCTGCCTGCCTTCTCCTCTTCCTAAGAGTTCTGATCTCTTAATGATGTTGGGGTTTAGTGGAAGTCCCCTGCTTGCAGGAAGAGCAGCCAGTTGGAGCTAGCTGGTGGGGGTGTCAGGGTTCCTTCCCCACTCTGAACTCTAGGGTACAGATGTGGGGACCTGCATGAAAGACCCCCTAAGCTTATTCTTACCAGCTTAGGTTAAAAACTTCCCCAAGGTACAAACTTTGCCTTGTCCTTGAACAGTATGCTGCCACCACCAAGCGTTTTAAACAAAGAACGGGAAAGAGACCACTTGGAGACATCTTCCTCCAAAATATCCCCCCAAGCCCTACACACCCCCTTTCCTGAGGAGGCTTGAGAATATCATAACCAATTTGTTACAAAATCATCAAAGACCCAAACCCCTAGATCTTGGAACAATGGAAAAATCAGTCAGGTTCTTAAAAGAAGGATTTTATTTAAAAAAAAAAAAAAAAAAAAAAAAAAGGAGAGAGAGAGGTAAAAATCATCCCTGTAAAATTAGGATGGAAAATACTTTACAGGGTATTCAGATTCAAAACACCGAGGATCCCCCTCTGCACAAAACCTTAAAGTTACAGAAAATAGGAACAAACCTCCCTCTTAACAGAGGGAAAATTCACATTAAACAAAAGAGAAACTAATCCGCCTTGCCTGGCTTACCTGTACTGGTTGCAATATTGGAGACTTGGATTAGGATGGGTTGGAGAAGATGGATTTCTGTCTGGCCTCTCTGTCCCAAGAGAGAACAACCCTGTAAACAAAGAACACAAACAAACCCCACCCCACCAAAGATTTGAAAGTATCTTGTCCCCTTATTGGTCCTTTGGGTCAGGTGCCGGCCAGGTTAGCTGAGCTTCTTAACCCTTTACAGGTAACGGGATGTTGCCTCTGGCCAGGAGGAATTTTATAGCACTGTACAGAAAGGTGGTTACCCTTCCCTTTTATATTTATGATGGGCTTGGAACCAGGGTGGACCGGCAGCCCACCATCAGCTCCCCGCTCCCCTAAGCTCCCTGTGCGGCAGCTGCCCAGCAGGCTATCAATTGCTGGCAGTTCAGCTGTCCCTCCCCCCACTGCCGTGTGCTACTCGTGCCCTCTGCCTTGGAGCTGCTCCCGGGAGCCTCCTGCTTGCTGTGTAAGAGTGGGGGGAGAGGGGTGCTAATGTCAGGGTGTCCCCCTCCACCCCGCTCTTTTACCTTATCTCCATAGAGTGGGGGTGGGGGTATGACAGGGCTCAGGACAGAGGGAGCTTGCCGGCAGCAGCGGCTGTCTCACCTTGCTGATCTACTTAAAAAGGCAATGTACTTAGTGGAGTCAGTGTACTTAAAGGGGCAATGCACATCTCTCTCTCACACATACATGCTGTGTCTCTCTCTGCCATGCTGTCTCCCCTCCCTCCGTTTGTGCTGCCTTAGAGCGTGAGGTGACATTAACAACGATGTGTTAACCCTTGAGGGCTCAGCTGAGTATTATTCATCATTTAGCAGTAAGGCATTCCCTGGGAAATATTCTACCCTCTGATTCCACCGCCTCAACCAAGCTTCACAATCATTGCTGTGTACAGTATTAAATTGTTTAAAACTTATACTGTGTGTGTATATATGTGTGTGTGTGTGTATGTGTATATATATATACACACACACACACAATATAGTCTTTTGTCTGGCAAAAGAAATTTCCCTGGATACTAATCCCCCTATTGACATTAATTCTTATGGGGAAATTGGGTTCGCTTAACATTGTTTCGCTTAAAGTAGCATTTTTCAGAAACATAACTAAAACATTAAGTTAATTTATTTTCAGAGGTGTTGAGCACCTGCAGTTTCTTTTGGAATGAAAGATTTGGGTGCTTGGAGGGGAGTGAAGGGAATGAACTTTTGGCATACACTGAGAAGGAATGAAATGACTTCATCCGGAAATGATTCATATAACCAATCTCAGCATTGTGTATCTGAATCAAATCAATATGGACAATCTATTCTAATTTGATCATCACTTTTACAAAACGATGATAAATTTTGTACAAAGTACACCTTGTGAGGTATCATTTGAAAAGTTATAATCTGCTGAATATAATTATCCTGTTAAAATGTGTCGTGACACTTCATGCAAAATTATAAGCTTCTACTGCATGATTGTTACTGAAATATGTTGTAATTCTGGGTAACACCCACAAACCAGTTTTTCAGAGACAAAGGCACACTAGCATCCCAGACAGGTGTTAAAGGGCCATCACCTACTTAAGCAGACATCCCCCAGCAAGGGGGAGATGTAAACAGGAAATTTACATTACATCTCAGGAATGTTTCAAACCTCACATCCACAAGAGACAGCTTGTTCCCTACATCCCAGCAGGGAGTAATCCTTGAAGAAGGGAGAGGGATATAAATATGAGAGACGGTGACCTCCAACTCAACTCTTGTCCTCCCATGTCTCTGCTCATGACCTCAACTACTCATTACTCTTTTTGGTAACCAATCCTGATTTTTATGGATCATCACTTATAATCACTTAAAATCTATTTTTCTATAGTTAATAAACTTATTTTAGTTTTATCGTAACCTCTCTGTTTGGATTAAAGTGTGTTGGAAACTCCATTTAGGATAACAAAGCTGCTGCATATATCATTTCCTTTAATTAAATGCTGGAGTTTCTGTGAGCTTGCATTGTTCAGTAGTGTGCTGGTCAGTACAAGTTGCACATTTCTTGGGGAACAAGGTTGAGACTAAGAATTTTTGGGTGTTGCCTTGTATGTAATTCATGAGTGACTGGTCAGAGTGCTCATGTATTTAGCTGGGAGTGAATTTGCATGCTGAAGGCTGTGTGAGCAGGCCAGGTGTGGCTGTTCTGACAGCAAAGCAGTGTAAAAGGCGCCCTAGGGTGCCACTGAGTTAAGGGGACACTGCTGTTCAACAGTCCGGATTGTATCCTGGGGAATGTCTGTCTCACTATTTGTTTAAGAGGTTTATTTTCCTGTTTTGCTGAAATCCTTTCACACATTAAAACTCTTGGTAACATGGTCTTTGTCTCTTTGCGGTTTTTGAGCCCTATTTCTGTCATGTTTCTTGGTAGTCTATTTCTTTGTCCTTTTAGTGAAAGAGAAACTAAAACACTGAGTGTCACTGAGCAGGAAGTGGGGAGAAGAGGTTGTAGAAAGTCTCATTAAAAGCCGGGGAGGGTTTGTGACAAGTAACTCATATGCATATTCGAGGACATGAATATAAATTCTGATAACCTTGAAAATGTTGGCAGATAGCCATTTCACATTATATGTATGTTTTGTGATCTTGCATGTGTTGGTGCTTCATCCTTTAATAATAGAAAATTTCCTTTGCAGGGGAAGCTTCAGTGAGCATCCCCTGCTTTGCATATTACTCCTGCGGGAATTCTGCGCCAAAAAATTAAAATTGCACAATATTTTAAAATTCTGAATTTTATTTGTCAAAATTGTACTATATAATCATGCCAGTTTCAATTATTTTGGTAATTTATTTCAAAATACTTGTCAGCAAGTATGTCTGTAACAATACAGACACACCCAAAAATTCCCCCAGGAGTCGAGAGTTAAACCCCTATGACAACCCAGTTCCTGTTTCTCTGCCCCCCACCCCACAAAGCCCAGCTGGGTGGCCAGACACTCTCACCCCTCCGGCCCAGACACTCACACCCACTATCCCCCAAAGGCCAGCTGCAGGTCCCCCCCGACCCAGACAGTCACACCCCCTACCATCCCAGAGCCCTTCCTGCATGCCGCCGCCTCCTTCCTTCAGGGCATGCTGGGAACTGCAACTGCTGGTAACCCTCCAGTTCCCTCTCCCTCCACTTGGCCATGTCTTCTATTTGAGAGCTGGGCTATGCCAGATCCAGCGGCCCCTAGTGGCGGCCAACATGTCTGCAGCCCATTTCTGTGGGGTGGAGGAAATTCTGCTGACACAACACTAATTTCTGCAAAATTCTGCATTGTGCAGTGATGCAGAATTCCCCCCAGGAGTAACATGTGTAGGTCACATAAACTTAAAATATCAAAGAATTTTTACCTGTGGGGTGGATTGTTACATAAGCGATGAATTTCACCCAAAATAAAATAAAAAACTGGCTTCATCTTGTCTCTAAAATACATCAGCAGTAACGAGTAATCAAAGGGATACTATCTAGGGTAAAAATCACCCTTAAATTGAGCGGTCAGTATTATACCAGTTGGCTTTGTGTTGCTATAGAGGTCCTATAGTGGTGCCTTATACTTTCCCACCACTGTTTTTTTTTTTTTTTTTTTTTTTTTTTTTGAGTTAGGCTTTTCTCCTAAATCTGTGGTTTGCGTTTTTGAAAGATTATTACTGTGAACTCCTAAGTGGTAGCCTGACAGTTCCAGCTGGCTCTTGTGCCCACTATAACCTCTATCTCCCCATTCTATATACTTTGGTTCTTAACTGTGCTCATTAATGTGGTATTGGACTGTGCCCTATCACTTCCTTTCTGAAATATTAACTTCTAATTCTTTCACTGTTTTTTAAAAAAATGTCCATTACAATAGCACCGAGTAGTTCCAATCAGTTTTGTTACAAGCACATATAAAAATAGACTGTACCCTGAGAGCTTGCAGTACAAGTATAAGCAAGATTACTAGAAATAATTTTGGCTTTTATGTAGGTCACAAATTGTTGAGTCTCAAAAGCTGAGAAATGTCCCTTCTGCGTTTACCTTTTAGAGATTCTTTAACCAGGTCTCCATTACACTTTTCTGTGCAATCCTTAATAATCACCTGTGTTTTCAGAAATAACTCATACATATTCTGTGCTATAGAAGCTGCTGTAGAGAAACCAGTAGAATGAAGGGAAAAAAAAGTAAATGGCTAGAGTGAGCTGAAATGTGGATAAAAGATGTTTTTTCTGATATAGCAGGGTATATTGCTTTGAATATTCTATTGCATGCAGCTGGCCATTTCAACATAAGAGCTGAGCCCGTCTTTCAGCACAATCATGTGGGGTTGGAGGAGCTGTTTAAATGCAGTTCTCCTGTTGGTCAGTGATCTCTCTGATTGGTTTTATTAAAGGGTTTCTATCTGTATTTCTGGGGAAGATATGGAGAGACTCTTTTGATTTGTGGCGGGGATTGGGGTAATGGAGATTTGTACTGATTTATCCTAGACTTGTAGAGGATGCTCCATTTTGTCTGTGACCTTAAGTACTTTGTGTGGGAAGGCCCTATGGGGAGGAGAGTAATATTTGCAATTTCTGAAGCCCAATACCTACCTGCCCCTCCAAAGCTATTTCTGGAATACTAGATGGTTTTGGTGGATAAAGCATCCTTTAATTCATCTGTCTGACTACTTTTCTGATGTGAACTTTGCTATGCTTATCCATGTGTTTCTGATTGCCAAAGTGGATTATTTTAATGCACTTTACTTGGGGCTTCCCTTGAAGACCACTTGGAAACTGTGGTTAGAAGACGGTATAGTGGCCTGCTTTGGTAGGAAGCCTGATCATGAGTAGCACACTACACCAGTGCTGTGCAGATTTCACTCATGTTGAACACACCCTGACTTGCACCTGAAGGAGGCCTACAGTCAGTGAAAAGATATATCAAATATCCCTCAGTGCTGCCAGTCAAGATAAAATTGTAATTAGCCGTTGCATAGTCTTTATAGTATGTAAATAGTTAACCAGCTGAATGCAGCAGAATAATTATCCCAGCAGACGTGAAGGTTCATGTCTGCTTTCACTGAAAGTTAATAGCTGAACCTAATGGTGTTTCTGGTATTCATGTTAGAAGATGAGAATATATAAAAGTTGAAGTAGGCATGGCTTGGGAAGGGTGCCCCGTAAGATAAGATGGATGAAGTGCCGGAAAGCTCTTTGAGTTTGTTGTGCATCTCATTAGCAGAGCTGGTTGGGAAATTTTTTTGAAGAAATGCTTTTTGTCGTTTGGAAAATGTTGACTTGTTGAAACCAAAAAACTTGAGAAAAGAGATCTCGTATCTTCAACAGGACATGACTACCTCTACCTCCACCTCCACCCAATCAAAAGCATAGGTAGAAATTTGCAAGAAATAAAATATGCATCATTTTGGCACTTAACAAGGAATTTGCTATTTAGCTCAGACAACAATCCCAATGTGACAAAAATAAGGAGGTGGCAATGTTTTCTGAGCAAACTCAAGCAGCAGTGTTCATAGAGGAAGGCCATGTGATTGCAGGTTTAGGACTTGTAATACTATAGCAATGTCACCTTGTCAAGGGGAGAAAAGTGTGACTAGACAGTATGCATAATGTGTTACTTGAGATGTTGCTGTACACTGAGTGTTTTAGGAAGTGTTAGAAAAACACTTAAGTGGTACTGGCTGGTAGTTGGAGCAAAAATCTGAACTAAATTCCAGTTATAGTGAAGAATCTGAAGTGGTAGGTTATTTTAACAGATACAGTGCTTTAAATTAGCTGTTGCCATCTGTTCTTCCCTAGCTGCTTATGCAGAAACCCCACAATAATTAAATCCAGTGAAAAATGAGGCAGATGACTAAAATGTACACTTCTAAAATGACAAGAAGTTGTGATTTCCCTGAAGGCGGGAGTTAGCGTGCATACAGAGTAAGAAACAATTCCAATCAAATATGTTGTTCAAAAGCTGTTTTAGGAAACTGTTCTTACTTTATCCATAAGAGCACACATTGTTGGATCATATTAAAGAAGTTCTGTATTAAAATCACAAATGAGTTTGATTCCCCATAGTTTAAATTCCAGGGTATTACTAATTAAGAGGTCTCTTGGTTTTTGGTACTGTTTCTCTCCCTCTGTGTGTGAAACTTGCAAGCTGGTAATTGTGTTAGTACATTCTAAGACAGAGTCTGTTCTCAAAGCAATTCACAGAGACTCAAAGCAATACTCTAACAACAGAAACAGCACCCAGAGACTCCCCGCCCTTTTGTTGTATTAACAATTGTGATTAAAATAGAGATAGAGGATGTATGTGGATGGATGCTTGGTGTGGATAATAACTGAATGATCAGGGAGGTGCCAGCCTAAGAATCCAGTGTCCATCGGCTGAAGAAGGCGTCAAGTGGAAATAGCCAGAGGATCCCCGGAGGGCAGACTGGAATCCACCCAACAGCCTCAAGAATGGGAGAACCAAAGAACAAGATAACATCTTGGAGCCGTCAGGAATGTGCCATCTGCTGATTGATTCAGCAACAGCATGATGCAGCAATTCCCATAGACTGGCATAGGAAGAAATTCCTATAAAAATAGACTCTAAAAAGTGAGAACTTTGGGGTCTGATTCTGCAAACCAACTTCCAGGAGCATCAGATGAGCATCTGACAAGGCCTTGCTCCCTCCTCATGTCCAGGCCACCTGGCCAGTGGCTTGGCATGAGCAACTCTAAGGCTGGTAACTATGATAACAACTTTGCAGAACCTGTGTGTGTGTGTGTGTGTATGAGTGAATGTGTGAATAAAGATGAGATTGAATGGAATGTTATAGCTATAACTAACTGCTTACTATGATAACAACCTTGCAGAACCTGTGTGTGTGTATGAATGAATGTGTGAATAAAGATGAGATTGAATGGAATGTTACAGCTGTAACTAACTGCTTACTATGATAACAACCTTGCAGAACCTGTGTGTGTGTGTGTCCATTTTAGGGATTCCTTATCACAGTTGCAAGCAATATCTGAATAATTGAGAGCCTTTCCTGGCCATTGTTCTAGTTTTTCCTTCAGGTCATACTTTAGCTGCATAATCACTTCCTGATCGGCATTCTCATCTTGCCCTGAGATTTAAGCATCATTTCTATTATTTTGGCTCAGGGATCAGAATTACAGTACAAGCATTTTTTTTTTCAATGCACCCAAGCATGTTTTCTGTACACATTTTGCACCTTAAGTGTCTGGATCCTTGCTTTTAACAATAGAGCTAAGTAAATTAATCTCTTTAGTTCTTGTTCAGCATTATAGGAGGCTTTATACTCCATTGTGCAGTAAATGGAATGGGGAATGGCCAAAATATCACTCTTGACTTTGTTAAGCTTGCTGCTGCTTCGAGTGCTTGTTCATGTCAAGTCCAATCAGGTGTGTGTGCGCTGCATGCACGACAGCCAGAAGATTTTTCCCCTAGCAGCATCCATAAGTCGTGCCTTCATGGCGCCCAATATAGGGCCCTGCCGACCCATCACCCCCTCAGTTTCTTCTTACCGTCAGTGATGGCTAGCTGGAACTTCCCTCGCTCTTGCTTTTGCAAGAACATTAGCAGTGTCCTGTTATTTGTATATAGTTAGTAGTAGTTTTTTGTTTTTGATAGTAGTAGTAGTAGTCTAAGTTTTCGTTGTGGGGGGTTACCTCCCCACCTCCCTGTTTCTCCCCCACCGCCGGGGTATGCATCGGTCACCAGGATTCAAACCATGTGAAATCTGTGGAAAGTTGATGCCAAAAAGTGACCCGCACACTTCTTGTTTGAAGTGCCTTGGCGAGAGTCACCAAAAGGACAAATGCCACATTTGTAAAGGGTTTCAGCCGAGGACCCTCAAGGATCGTGAACAGAGACTCAGTCCTATCCTCATGGACGCAGTCCTCCGCCCGCAATCCGACCTTGGGTCAGCAGAGCCCGTGCCAGCCGCTGCCTCCTCCGTGTGCAGTGCACTGGTGCCGATGTTGTGCGAGTCGGCTCCTAGAAAGGAGACTAAGGATTCCCGGCACCAACATGGCGCCAAACATAAGACTTTAATAGGTGCCGATCTGTATCTCTGGTGCCCAGAAGAAAAAGAAGCAGGAAAGAGGGCGCTCTCCCCTACTAAGCCTAAGGAGACAGGAGCAGGGAGACCTCAACTCACGCAGCCTACTTCGGGCCCAGCAGCTCCAAGGGGCTCGTCAACTCCTGCCCCGCAATGGGTCAAGTTGACTGCATTCCACTACTGCTCTCCGGACCATCAGGGCTGGGACATTCAACTCCCCTCCACTCCGGAGACTTTTGAGGCAGCCCAGGACCTCATCTGCCTGACGCCTCTGCCTTCTTCAGGGAGGGAAGAGGCACTGGTGTTAGCCAGGCCACCTAGTCCATCTAGAGGCAAGCAGGCTATGATGTCACACTGCTCCCCATCTCTGGCGTGCCACTTCCCAGCACCGGCCGCCCCCCCGGGGGAACCACATGAGTCCCCAGAGGCTCAGCACTGCTGTTCAGCACCACCAGTATCGCACCTCCGTGGTCTTTTTTTCGGAGACCTCTGAGGCAGAGTCCTATTGTTCGGATAGGTCCAGCAGCAGCAGGTCTAGATCTAGGCGACATCGCCAGTCTCCTCTGGTGCCGCGGCCACCTCAATGGCAACAACCCACTCAGTGGCCCTTTTGGACTCCCTGGGCTTACCATCAGGTCCAGGGTCAGAGCCAGGCATCGAGATCCAGATCAGCGTTGATCGCGTTGGCATCCGTCGCCCCTGCACAGCTACTGGCATTGGATCCATCTTCAGTGATGACTCCTGCCTGCTGCTTTGGGTTCTGCACTGATGATCCCAGTGCCAACGGCGCTGATGATCCCAGCACCAGCAGCCTCTGCTCCATCAGCACGCTAGCCCCATGAGCATCGCGACCCCCTGGGCACCGAGGACAGTAACCAGGGCCATGGGCCAGTGTTTTCATCTTCGTCCTACCCAGATGAGGCCGTTGCAGGCATGTCAACGGCCCTGGCTTTGGAGGACAGCAGGGTTCTACAACAGTTGTTGCGCAGGGTGGCCCAGAACCTGGTGATCCAGGCAGAGGAGGTGGTAGAGGATGCGGATCCCATGGTGGATATCCTTTCCCCCTCTGGACCTTTGCATATTACGCTGCCACCTATTAAAACTATAAATGAAACCACAAAAACTTTATGGCAGACCCCGGCCTCCTTGCCCCCCACATCAAGGAGGAATGAAAGACACTATTTCATCCCCTCAAAGGGCTACGAGCACTTGGAAACTCACCCTCCACCCGACTCCCTGGTGGTGAATTCTGCAAACCAAAGGGAGCACCAGGGATTTTAGGGACCCTCACCTAAAAACCAGGAGGCCAAAAAGGTTGACTTATTCGGGAGGAAAGTCTACTCCATCGTTGGTTTGCAGCTATGAATTGCAAACCAACAGGCCATCATTAGGAGATACTCCTTTAACACCTGCGGAGCGATGGCCAAGTTTTCTGAGCTGTTACCATCAGTCTCCCATTCTGAATTAAAGGCCTTGGTGGAGGAAGGCAAACTCATTTCTAGGGCCTCCTTGCAGGCAGCTCTTGATGGTGTGAATGCAGCCGCCCATACAAAGACTATGGGGGTGGCCATGAGGAGGTTCTCTTGGCTCCAGGTCTCTGGACTACCTAACAAAGTCCAGCAGACCATCTAAGACCTGCTCTTTGAAGGTCAGGCTTTGTTTTCTGAAAAGACAGACAGAAGACTGCATAGTTTAAAAGATTTGAGAACTATCCTCAAGTCCCTCGGTATACACATCCGCACCACACAATGCAGACATTTCAGGACACAACCTCCTCTGCAGTTTTACCGGCAAAACCAACAGGACAGTTCCCAGAGGAGGAATAGGAGTGGCAGGAAGAGGCCGCACCTGTCCTCAGGCCAGGGCTCTGGCCATACCAAGCCTTCTGGGGGCCAGAAACAGGCCTTTTGAAGGCACGCATGAGGATGGTGTACAATATTGAGAACTGGATCTACCCCACCTTACCTTCTCGTCCCGATTTATCCCCTTTCAGCCATGCATGGTCCCGTATCACTTCAGACCGCTGGGTACTCCACACAGGAGAGAGGGGATACTCCATCCAATTCTGTGCCCTCCTATGACCCTTCCCTGTTCCTCTTCAGGGACCCCTCTCATGAGCAACTCCTTACACAGGAAGTGCACTCGCTTCTTTTGCTAGGGGCAGTGGAAGAGGTTCCTCAGGAGCAGAAGGGCAAGGGCTTCTATTTCCGGTATTTCCTAATACCGAAAGCCAAAGGCGGGCGCAGGCCCATCCTAGCTCTGCGAGAATTCAACAAGTTCATGAAGAAACTCAAATTCCGCATGGTCTCTTTGGCCTCCATCATCCCTTCACTGGATCCAGGAGACTGGTACGCTGCCCTTGACTTGAAGGACGCTTACTTTCACATAATAATAACTCTGTCCCACAGAAAATACCTCAGGTTTGTGGTGAACAAGACCTACTACCAGTGCACAGTCCTTCCGTTCTCCCTGTCAGCGGCACCTCGAGTATTCACCAAGTGCATGGCAGTTGCGGGTGCTTTCCTGTGCAGGCGACAGATACAGGTGTTCCCATACCTCGACGACTGGCTGATCAAAGGCCGATCCAGGGCTCAGGTAGAGAGCCATCTTCATAAGTGCGTCTGTCGATGAACTGGACCTGCTACTGAATGAGGGCAAATCAAAGCTGTCCACGTTCAGAGGATAGAATTCGTAGGGGCGGTAGTGGACTCGACACAGGCCAGGGCGTTCCTTCCCAAAGTAAGATTTCGAGCTCTCGGCGACATCATTTGAGGTCTAACTAAGTTCCCCACCACCACAGTACAGAACTGCCTGAAACTTCTAGGACACGTGGCTGCTTGTACCTACGAAGCCAGACTCAGACTTAGACTTCTTCAGTCATGGCTAGCCTCAGTGTATCGGCCAGCCCGGGACAGTTTGGACAGGATTGTAACCCTGCCTCGTCTGGTACTCAGCTCCCTCTTGCGGTGGCTCGATCCTCAGGTCATATGTGCAGGGGTACCCTTCACCAGCCATCCCTCTTGCTAATGACAGACATGTCAGACTTGGGCTGGGGGGCACATTTGGGAGGCCTCTGGTCTCAGGTGGATCTTGCTCTACTCCTCAATGTCAGAGAACTGAGAGCGGTGTGCCTGGCATGCCAGACTTTCCGAGCCCACCTAGCAGGGGGATGTGTATCAATCATGACAGACAACTCCATGGCGATGTTCTATATCAACAAACGTGTGTGTGCGTGCTCCTCTCCCCTTTGCCAGGAAGCCCTCATGCTATGGGACTTCTGTGTAGAGCACTCAATACATCTGCAAGCATCATACCTCCCTGGAGTACAGAAGGAGTTGGCGGACCATCTCAGCAGGTTGTTCCACGGCCACGAGTGGTCCCTCCTCCTGGATATAGTGAACTCAATCTTCCATCAGCAGGGCTTTCCCCAGATAGACCTGTTCGCCACGCGACGCAACAGGAAGTGTCAGCTATTCTGCTCCTTCCTGAATTGCAGCCTGGACTCCATCGCGGATGCGTTCCCCCTCCTATGGGGAGGCAGTTTCCTATGTGTTCCTGCCTGTCCCTCTCATTCACAAGGTGCTCCTCAAGATTCAGAGGGAACAAGCTTTGGTGATATTGGTAGCTCCAGCCTGGCCTCACCATCACTGGTACACATCACTCTTGGAAATGTCCATGGAAGCTCCCGTCACCTTGCTGCTCTTCCTGGACTGAATAACTCAGGATCATGGTCATCTGCAACATCCGAACCTCGAGTCGCTCCACCTCATGCAATGGAAGTTCCATGGCTGAACCCAGTTGAGCTTTCTTGCTCTGATCAAGTCAGACAAGTTTTCTCCTGGGCAGCAGGAAACCCTCCACGAGAGCTACCTACCTTGTTAAGTGGAAGAGATTTTCAATCTGGTCTGCACAGCACCATTCATCTCTGACGCTCTCCTCAGTTCCACTAATACTGGACTGTGTTCTCCACCTCAAGGAGCAGGGACTGTCTGTGTCGTCAATAAGAGTTTACTTGGCTGCCATCTCTGCCTTCCATCCAGGAGCAGAGGGATGCTCAGTCTTTGCCAACCCGTTGCTCACCCATTTCCTTAAGGGTCTCGACAGACTATACCCGCTGGTCTGACAGCCTGTCCCGGCTTGGGACCTCAATTTGGTCCTATCCAAACTTATGGGGTTACCATTTTAGCTCTTAGTGACCTGTCCCCTGCTCGTGCTCTCTCTCTCTCATACAAGGGGGCATTTCTGGTAGGAATAACTTCACCTAGGAAGGTGTCTGAGCTCAGGGCCCTAACATCAGAGCCCCCTTTACATTGTATTCCATAAGGACAAGGTTCAGCTCAGGCTTCACCTGGCTTTTCTCCTGAAGGTTGTCTCCCAGTTCCACATCAACCGGGACATCTTCCTCCCTGAATTCTGCCCTACCTTCACTCGAGCATCAGGGAGCAGAGGCTTTACTCATTGGATGTCCACAGAGCGCTAGCCTTCTACATCGAGAGAGTGAAACCGTTCCGAAAGTCCGTCCAGCTATTCGTGGCAGTAGCGGACAGAATGAAAGGTCTTCCTGTCTCCTCTCAACGTATCTCATCATGGATCATATCCTGCATTTGTGAGTGCTACAGCTTGGCAAGGGTGCCTGCTCCTTCGATCACTGCGCACTCCACCAGGGTTCAGGCCTCTTCGATGGCGTTCCTGGCGCAGGTTCCCACCCAGGAAATCTGCAGAGCAGCGATGTGGTCCTCCATACACACTTTCACCGTGCTCTATGCAATCACCCAGCAGGCCAGAGACGATGTGGCCTTTGGAAGAGTGGTGCTCTAATCAGTGGAGGACTCTGACCCCACCTCCTGAACTTGGGCTTGTCAGTCACCTGATTGGAATTGACTTGAACAAGCACTCAAAGAAAAAACAGTTACTCACCTTCTCATAACGGTTGTTCTCCAGATGTGGTGTTCATGTCCATTCTAATACCCACTCTCCTACCCCTCTGTCGGAGTAGCCAGCAAGAAGGAATTGAGGGGGTGGCAGGTCGGCAGGACCTTGTATTCGGTGCTATGAAGGCGCGACTCCAGGGGGCTCCCAGGCCGACCCTACAGATGCTGCTAGGGGAAAAATCTTCCAATCGTCATGCACACACCTGATTGGAATGAACATGAACAACACATCTCAAAGAACAACAGTTACGAGAAGGTGAGTAACCGTTTTTTCCTCACTTCGTTAAATGCAGTTTCACTTAATATCAACATGGCTATGCTGGAAAAACAACTTCAACCTAGACCAGTGGTTCTCGACCTATTTACTGCTGTGGGCTGCATATGTGGCCCACAACGTGTTATGTGGGCTGCATGCAATATTACCTCAATGGCCCTGAGGATGTCAAATGGGCCGTAGCTCTGGGCTGATTGGGCCCCAGGTTCAGAACCACTGACCTGGACGGTACCCTCTCCTGTCAAAATATCTTACTGATGTGTATTTGCAATAAACTGATTGCAGCTCAGGTCTGAGGAGACTGTGCCCGTAGGTGCGGGGGGGGGGTACTGCTGCGGGCTTGGCATGCTGTGCCCATAGGTGCGGTGGGGGGGTGGGCGCTGTGCCCGTAGGTGCGGGGGGGGGGCGGGCGCTGCTGCGGGCGTGGCGCGCTGTGCCCGTAGGGGCGGGGGAGGGCGGGCAGGCGCTGCTGCGGGCGTGGTGCGCTGTGCCTGTAGCTGCCCAGAGACTAAGGTGGTGCTGAGCTATTAATTACAATGCAGATCTATTTCTAAGATCTGGCCTGACTTGTATGTCTAGGGTACAGCTTTTTTACTAGAGTGACAGAGCTTCTGTTTTAAGTGGAAATTCGATTCCTGTTTGAAGTGTCTAATGTTAATTTTATCTTACAGCAGTTCAGTTTCCTTTTTTAAAAGGTATAAATTTTTTTGGCTACTCTTGGCCTTTTTTGGAAGGCCGTGTGGGGGATAGCCACTTCTCCAGAGGCTGCCAATGCAGAACAACACAGGCAAAAGGAAGTGCTCTTCAGGTCTAGTTAGTGCTTGACTCCAGTCTTGTGCAAACAGATCTGTTCTTTTTGCAAGTAACTCTTAGGAGAGCCTCTTCAGTGGTTGTGACCATCCTTCATTGCTTTTTAAACTCACTTGAACAGCAGTACTGATATAACACAACACCGTTTCCAGCAGTTTTGGGCTATATCTGGCTTCCATGTTGGTAGGTTATAGAAGTATCTTTGCTTTGATAGTTCTATGCTGCCTTCATCTTCAGTCAATAGACAGCAGGACTGGCATACGTATAGTATCTCATAAAAATTGGCCAGGAAGTCAACTTTTTTTTCTGTACGTGGGAATCAACAAAACTCTAGTAGCTGAGTTTCTAAACATGTTTTTCTATGAAAAAAGTTTAATCCACCCGAAGGCATCTAGATTTTGAGTCTGGAAGACTTTTTTTCTCACCCTTAATGCACTTGTGCAGTAGATAAAATTTTGGACCTCAAACATTGACTTTTGTTCAATATCTTTAACAAAGTACAATGCCCAAAATTATTCCTGTTTTTTCCCCCCCCTTTAAATACTTATTCTGTATAAATACCTTTAATGAAATGATTTTCCTGCTCAGTAATTTTTTTTTCTTCCTTTACATTTTTAAAAATGTCTGTAGCATTGCTCTAGTGTTTTTTCTGTACTGGTCTACCCTTTAGTTGTAGGCCTAAGAGAAAACAGAAGTCCTAAAAGTGCTTCCAGTTTATCCTTGTCCTTTAACTCCCCCCTTCTTTGTGTGTGTACTAGTTTACGTCCTTCCTCCCTTCTCCACCGCCCCACAAGTACATATACTGATATGTGCTGCGGCAGTGCTTCACTTGAATCAGTTTAGACTTTTGTTTTTCATTTTGGTTGGGTTTTTTCTGTTGGATGAATGAGCCAACGATCCATTGTAATAAGAGTAAAAGCAAAACTGCGATTGTGATCCTTGCTCACAATTAAATGTGCACACTGCGTCGTAGCAAATGTATTAACGTAGCGATGTCAACGACTTTGTGAAGCTTGCATAGCATTATACAAAAATCCATCAAAATGTACAACGCCATCTTGTTACTATTGCTGAGTCCAACAAATAGCAAGGATATGTGTTTTTTAAAAAAAACAAACAACAAAACCCAGCATATTGGACAAGAGATGGGGTTAGTTTGATATTTTTGGCTTGTTAAAACAGTGACAATATAGTTTTATGGATTAACCATGGACAGGAATTTAGGAGGCCTGGGTATGCCACTTAACTTCTCTCTAGTTCCCCATCTCTTTTTGAATTGTTGAGGGTGTGATAAATGTGTCTGCTTCACATGGGTGTCAGGTATTACACAGTTCTTTGTGTTACAAAGATTGTTTAGGTGCCAGTATAACTAACATTTCCCTTGTTACAAAACTAAGCTTTTGTCTCTCAATCCCCAAACTGGTTAACATGCACATTAAAAATACAGGCTCTGTAACTTGATTAAGCCTGATTTTAGGGTATAGCGTTCATGTCTGTGCACTGAAGTGATCTGTTCACATTATGACCATTTAAAATGGACACAGCAGCTGTGTTTAAATGTTTTATTTACTTTCCATTTTTGTGTGATACAGCCTTGTGGAAAAGCTTTTCCCTGTTGGCTGACTTTTTTTCTGTACGGTGAACTCTAATTTTCTTCCTTTTCTGTTTCTAATGATACAGAAATCAAATTGACTGACCTTGTTTTGAATGTGCACTAGCATTATTGATGTTGGCAGGAATGTGCCTGGGATCATTTTAATTGCTGCCAGTGAAGCAGTGGTGCCCTCTCCCTTAATAGCTTATCCCACAACATGGTGACTTTCCTTAATATTTCAGTGATAGAGTAGCAGAGGGTTTTTTCTTCCCACAAAGCTCAAGAAAATCTGGAGGGAATTGGCCTATGAGATTATAACACTTTTAAGGTAGGAGTAAGGTTTTGGGTTTAATATGATTGTGTCCTCTCAGTGAATATGGTTTAATTATTTTCTGTTGTGACACTAACAGACTTTGCTGACATTTTCCAGATCTACCATGGTGGCTACTTCTCATTCGCCAGAAAGCATTGATTGGCAAGCTTCCAGAAAGCCATGAAGTATGCAAAATAACCAAAATTGCAGTGATTCCGCTCTCTGAAACGGACCCTCAGGATCTGGAGTTGGAGGTATGATTTTAAAACCTTGAAAACATCTAATTTGAAATTCTTAGAGATACAAGATATGTGAGGTAGTATCTTTTATTGGGCCAACATATCCCTTGGGATGCCTAGGAAGTGACAGATGTTGGCATGGATGCCCATTGCCTCCACTCTGACATGCAGTCCTGCTTGCTTTTGTAATCATGACTCCTGTAGGAGTCCTTCATACACAAGCTTCCCTTACTATGTCTGCCCCAGGACATTTCTAAAGGGGGACTTCTCAGAAATGAGGGAAAACTACAAATTAAATGCACCCTCAGACTGTATTAATTTTCACTGTCGGTTGGGAGGAAAAGAATCCAGAGTAATCTGATCAGATTGTCAGTCCCCTCAAATTCTGCAGAGGCTGAAGCTATTGGGGAGGCTTTTGTGTATGCCACAGAGGGGAAATTCACACCACCTTTAGGCTCAGGCTACCCTCCCTGCAGAGATACAGGGGGAGGATAGTGCCTATAAAGATATGATAATCAGGGGCTTCAGTGGGAAATGACTGACCGCCATTTTATTTAGTGTGTATGCTCATGCTTATTTTGAGGTATGCAATAGGATATCTTCAGGACTGTAGAGCTTATGTTCTTGTTAGTAAGAAGTGCTCTAGTCTAACAGATCCAGAATGTATTCTTTAAATGTCAATACAATTAAGGTGTGACTCTAGTCTTATAACTAACTGGAAAATAAAATCTTTTAAAGAATTATTCATTCAGTAGTTCTGG
The DNA here is from genome assembly GCF_015237465.2 of Chelonia mydas. NCBI lineage: Eukaryota > Metazoa > Chordata > Testudines > Cheloniidae > Chelonia > Chelonia mydas. Next base: position 106,508,966 of record NC_057853.1, on the reverse strand, counting down.
AAAGTTGCTGTTGTGTGGCAAAGCACTCTTTCTGTCAGACTCCCTTGTTGGAGTTTGAGCGTGCTACTTCTACAACAGTATTAGCTCCTGCCTCACAGAGTCTTATAGCAAGTTATGCAGCAATAGGAGTAGAACTGCATGAATATGTGCATCCAGTGTTGACAAACTTCCAACTAGGATAGTATCTGGTAACTATACTATTAATAATCACCCATCAATAATCAAATTTTCGCTCTTCTGTCACAAATTTGTGGAAGAAAACACCCAGATAATTGTCAAGGAATCTATATAGCTTATTTGGTTTCTTGGTAATCTGTAGTTGAGACTTGAAGATTACAAAAAAAAACTCTGTAGTCTTCTTTTTTTTTCCTTAATGAAATTTAAGATGATCACATTATTTACCTCCATTCTAAACAAGAGATTATGGAAATAACTAATTGCTAACTATCAGAAAATCCCTGAAAAGACACCGATTTACTGAATTTTACAAAACCTAGTCTACATAAACAGGACCAGGATGTTTGTTTAAAAAAAAAAAAAAAAAAGGTGGGTGGACGGATGGCTCAATGAAATATATGGAGCCTTTCATATTTAGGACAGCGTTTTAATTTGGCAGAGGTCACTATTCACTGAACAGCAAAGTGGTTTATGTCAACTGGAAATTAAACTATTGTTTTTATGTTCCTACTTGAATAAGTGATATTGCTCTCATATCTAGTTATGAAAACTTGTTTTTGGCCTTCCCGATGTTTAAATTTGGATTTCTGTAAAAAGTTGTGTTCAGTACAATAACAATTCTCTGAAATAATCTGAGATTTAGTGATTTCATTCTGACTTGTAGCATGAATAATTAATTAGTGCACGGATGACAGTTAACAGATGATAAATTTATGTTCTGCAAAGTAAATGAATTTTGTAAGCCTTTGATTCAGTCGTAACTGTCAGACGTAAATGTATAAAGTGCTTAAGGGTATGTCTACACTGGCAGAGTTACAGCGCCTCTCAGCGAGCGCTGAAGAGAAACCACTGTTGTGTGTTCACACTGTCAGCTGCTTGCACAATAGCATGTTCGCACTCATGGCACTTGCAGCGGTATTCAGAGTGGTGAACTGTGGACAGCTATACCATAGAGCATCTCTTCCTCTTCTGCCACTAAGAGTTGTGGGAAGACGGAGGGGGTCGCGGGGCATCCTGGGTTCTGTCCCAGTGCCCTGTGATGCATTGCTTCGTATCCCAGTAATCCCTGTGCTTCTGTTCGCATTTTTGGCGCTATCTTTCAACGGTTTGTGTACTGCATGCTCAGCCTCTTCGGTCTGCAGGAACGGATTCGGCACTATTGACAAGTATGCTGCTTGCTCTGACTAACCCATCATGGGTGGCAGTGGCGTTATTCCTTAAACTACAAAGGCAAGAGGAGTTTGACATTGATCTCTCCATGGGTAGTAGCTACGACACGAGATTGCTTGTGGCATTCACGGAGGTGCTGACCACAGTGGAACGCTGCTTTTGGGCTCAGGGAAACAAGCACTGTGGTTGGATCACATTGTCATGCATGTCTGGGATGATGAGCAGTGGCTGCAGAACTTTCGGATGAGGAAAGCCACGTTCATGGGACTGTGTGATGAACTCGCGCCAGCCTGTGGTGCAAGGACACGATAATCTTGGAATTTTATAATTTAAAACTTATTGCCAGTCTAAAGATACAATTAAACAGATATGCTAGAAGGTGTATGAACTTATCATCCTTTTACTTTCTGCTTTTTCTCTTTCTGTAACATGGTGGTTAGTACCTTTTGGTTTGTTCAAGGTAAATAGAATTGAAGAGCTGGACTAACGAATCTTTGGTAATTACTTACAGATGCCTATGGACGGATTTACATTCTGTCCTCTGGGGAGGCAGAGAGACGTAAAAGTAACTGTTGGTGTGCCATATCAAAGGCAAAAATGAGGACAGAGGGGGGAGAGTGCCTTAGAACAGTTCAGTAGTGGATGAAAGAACCAAGGTGTACAAGGTTCCATAAGTGTAATTCCTCTCCTTACTGATACACATTGGTATTTTAGGATTAAAAATATTTGTGTATAAATAGAAAATGAAACTCTCATGTATTGTATTCACAGTTCTTTTAACTGTATCATTTTAAAAATAAGACATAATTTGAAGTCTTTTCTGAAGACACAATCTAAAAAGGTGAATGCACTTAACAGGAAAAAAATGACTTCTGTTTTATCTACCAAACACAAGAGAAATTAGGACAGAACTGTAGAATTATGCACAGTATTATTATGTAATAAGTAAGAAATATTGAGTTTAGGAGTGAATGACTTGAATCTTGCAGAATTATCTATGGAAGTACTGCTATTAACCAGTAATTCCCTGTTTAAAAAAGAATTTATTCAGCAATTTAAAATATCAGTCTGACTTCCAAAGACTAGCATAACACTTAACAGAGCTTTTTATGATCCATGTTTATATTGTTTAGTGGCAGTTCAGTATTGACAGGCATTCTTTGCGGGAGCATGCTTGTATTGTACATGTCAAAATACTTGGTTTGATGTGTGTCACCTTTTTTATTATGGGTATAAGTAGTTACGGCGGTGACACATTATAAAGCATGCAATTAACACAGCAAGAAGTAGACGGAAAGATGTAAATACTTCTTTTATTGTTGAACTTGTATTTAATCTGATGAAGATATTAGCCTTATTTTTAATCTTACTGAAAGTCTAAGTACATGTTAATGAAATCTAATTTTATTTAAATTTTATTTATAAATAAAAATTGCTGTTGGGACAAATGTTAAGTATCAACTTTAACTGACACAGTATTTTTGTTATTTAGCTCTGTAAAAAGCATCACTTTGGGATAAATAAGACGGAGAAGATTACACAGTCTCCAGATGACTCTAAATTTCTACTCAAGACCTTTACTCAAATTAAATCAAATGTATCTGCATCAAATAAAAAGAAGGTGAGGATTTACTATTTTATTTGTGATTTTTCAAAGCATTTTTGATTTAGTGATTTGAAGGCTGTGGTGGATAACCAGAGTAACATAATACACCCTGTAAAGAAAACCAGTAAATGACCTAGAATTATGTAGTATATAACACAAAGAAAACAAGTTGACTTCCATCCTGAGTGTTTCATTTTAGTCCTCATGCTCATTCATTTGATTTTATGTAATACAGATTTTCAGAAGATGGGGCCATAGCATTAAAGGTTTAACTGTTACAGAATTATATTCACTTAGAATGGAAAGTACACTTGAAGGGTTCTCCTGGTGAAGTGGAGTTAATAGAGATATTTTTCATCTTTATAAAACAATACTAGTTGCTAACGCTGTAATAAAGAGAAAAATTATGCATACAAAACATTCTTCTATCTTATAACCCTAGTCATAAAGTCACCATCTTGAAACAAAATTCATGAGGGAATGATGGAACAGAGCAGAGGTCTGTAGATATTGCAAAAAGGAGTACTGATGGCACCTTAGAGACAAACAAATTTTTTTGAGCATAAGCTTTTGTGAGCTACAGCTCACTTCATCGGATGCATGTAGTGGAAAATACAGTGGGGAGATTTTATATACACAGAGATATTGCCTAATTCATTTCAGGAATTTCAGTTTCCAGCAAAGTAGAAAAACAATTCAGCTTTTCACCTGGAAAATAGCCTGAAAAGAATACAAACACTTCAAATTATTTTTGGATTTGTGTACCTAGTGGATGAGATGAAGGTTTCTCCAAACTCTGTAGAAAGAAATCTGAAGTGACACGGAGGAACTAAATCTAACAAACAATAGCACATGTGTACATACTGTTTGCTATACAACAAGCTAGTTTCACTAACTTCAGCACTTCAGAATCCTTCTCTAGATGATCCCCATGATCTACTTAAACTGTATTTCTACATCCACTCTTGTATCTAGTGCTTTTTTAGTTTTGTTCTTAAATCCTGACTGGAATAGAAAAAAACCAGTGGTGAATAAGTTCGAGACGTTTTTAAAAACAGTCTGTGACATCACACACAGTAAAAATCTCTTCTTTATGCTTTTAAATAACTTTAAAAGTTAAAGGGACAGCATGGTTATTAATGCATTTATTTTTGTAATCACCTGTTATTTATTGCAAGGTCTCTGCAGTCTGACCTGGCTGGTATGTGGTTTCTCCCAATAATTATTCCTAAATGTTGGGGTCCTTCCATAGAACCCAGACGATAGGATTGACTTAAAGGGAGGGTCCCTTATGTATTTGTGGTAGGTGTGTCCAAGTCCTCACATGTTAACTGATAAATTTTGATAACTTGAAAACTTTAGATTTAAAAACAGGTGCTTCCATTTTTTTTATATTTGAGGAGATTGCAGAACAATGTTTTGTGATAGTTGGACATATGCTTTTAGGCTGATGCTGATGTTAAACTCCCATAGAGATAGTGCTACAAAGAATGTTCTGTTGAATTCTATCCTGTAATGAAGTGTATATACACATTCAACATTTTTTAGGGGAACTAGACGGAGGCTTAATCTTGAATCAGTAGTTAGATTTTTTTTTTTTTAACTTATGGTATGTGTTCTCTGTTTCATACGAGTACCTCAAAGCCACTTTTTTCTTCTATAAAAGATTTTGGTTTGGCTTTTGAATCTGTGGAGTTGGTATTTTTATCACGTTTGAACAAGGTGTTAGCACTTTGAAGCTTGATAATGTAATCAGCCAGTTATTGATAGTAACGATATGTAAAGAGCAAATAAAAGAAGAGACTCTTCATAAAAGACTTAATGTTTTGAGTGTGATCTCTAGGAAGATTTTCCTTGTGGCAAATTATGCTTTCGAAAAGAATGTGCTTGATATTTTTGGGGGTTTGCATTTTTGAGGCACCAGTGGAGAACAGGTTGATTCATGGATGATATCTAAGTTAAACAGTTTTCACATGTGAAATAGAGAAATGTTTCATCAAAGAACAGATGAGTTGACAGTGTTTTGCTTTTATAATGCAAACCTGTTTAAAAAATTTATTTCTGAAAACGTTTGATAAACAATCATAGCTTTATACCACCATGGCATCTTATCTATCAATGTCCTCTACCTTTTCTTCCCTTGTGCATTTTTCCAGTAAAGTTAAATACATATTTTTAATACACTTGTCGTTCCCGATACTGATCGGGATATACTTTAAATATTATTAGTTTTGTATTGCTGTAGTACCTGGTAGCCCCAACAGCTTGCACCCTGTTGCCCCAAATAGTTAACAATAAGAACATAGGACTGCAAGGGAGCTCCTGGATCATCAAGTTCAGTCCCCTGCTGTCGCAGGCAACCAGGTTATATAATCCTGTTCATAAAGATATTAAGTTCCATCTTAAAACGGGTTAGCTCTCGTGCCCTCACTACTCCTATTGGAAGGCTGTTCCAGAAACTCACTCTGTTGATGATTAGAAACAGTCTTCTAATTTCCAGCGTAAATTTACTCATGGCCAATCTAAATAGACAAGAAAAGAAAAGGGGATGGGGAGGAGGGGAAGGTTTATGCAAGCCTTGAGTTAGTTCCACAATGGGAAAAAAAAATGTTGAAGGTGGGGTTGGGCAGGGGATGGTAGGAGTGGAATACCTAAACCCAAAGGCAAAGGAAGGGGGAGTGAGGAGAAGATGAGTGGGGAATTCCATGAAATCTCCAAGGGGTTTTGCTGCTGTTGACTTTATATGGAAGATGCTTGGATACTGTGGTGATGTGTGACAGTATCAAACCCAGAGCTGGAGGGAGGGAAGGACTGAGAGTGGCGTGGAGGGAAGTGGGGGTAAGAAATGGTGTCTGTGTGTGAGTGAGAGAGAGAGAGCGCTGGGGCGGGGCGGGGGCGGGGGCGGGGAGCGGAGCAGTAGCAAGCAGTGAATCAGTAAAAGGGAAGAGCGTTTCTAAACAAGACATACAAGTGTTGCATTTAATTTACCTCAATGATCACATGCGTTAGGGCCCAAGACTTCAGTGTCACGATTATAGGTAGGCTTGGAAAGATTAGATTTTTGTATTGGTAAATGTCGATTTTACTATACATACACACAAACAGACAAAAATTCCCATAGATGATGACTGCAATTTATGGGTAGGCGAAGTAAGAAAAATGCAGCTTGAGAACTTACTAATGTTTGATGTAAGGATATTTCCTTTGACATTTGATGTTGACAGTTTGTGTTTTAACACTTATAAAGCTTTAACTTCTTAAGTCATAATAGATTTAAGAAGTTATTGTCTGACCCCCATAGTTTCCAGGAACTGGGAAAACTTAAATTGGTAAATAAAAAAGCTTAAAACAAACATATATGTTAGTGTCAAAATTATAACAAAATGAAAATAAAATTCTGCCAAGCCTAATTACAGGATAAGACATTTCTTAGTCATTTTCTTGACTTTCTTTTCCTGGGTATACTACCTGTTAAGGTGACGAGTGTCTTGTCTCCTGAAACCACATCCAAGCTGCACCTATCCTGGAGCTTCCATAGTCTGGCAAGCAGCTTTCTTACATTAATTCATTTATTTTTCCTTTTAATTTCACAGTTTGTCTGTGAGAGGGGTGATAAATGATAGTTTATTTTGAGTCCTTTAGCTGCTAATCTAATTGAAGGTGATAGCTTGATTGGTCATTAGAAAACACTTCATAATCTCCATTTGTAAAAATCGGGCAACTCTTTTTTTTTTTCTGTAGTTTGTTCTCTCCTCTCTCTTGCAGCCATTCCCTACCTCCACAGTAAGCAGCAAATATATTTAATTTGTCATGGAAGTAAGTCCCCACTCCCTCTTCTTGTTGAAGGCCGCATTGCTCAGAATGGCTATAGCAAAGGGCAGTGTGTGTGTGTGTGGGGGGGAGAATTCACAATGTTTCACACCCCCACTCCCAGAGCTCAGTCTGACTTAATTGGCTGAAACACTCAAGGAGGAGAGTTTCAGCCCCTTGCTTAGCACTAACTTTCAACTGAAGGTGAGATTCTACTGGTAAAGTATATCTACTCAGTTGTACGTTCAGTGTTTTAAGCCCTGCTCTCTTTCTGTGAGTAACATAATAAAAATGTGTATGTTTATAAGCCGAGGTGTTAACGTTGAGTTTAAATGTCTAGAAGAACCAAATGGTGGAATGTAAAGATGTACATCAATAATGATAAGGAGTACTTGTGGCACCTTAGAGACTAACAAATTTATCTGAGCAAAAGCTTTTGTGAGCTACAGCTCACTTCATCAGATGCATACAGTGGAAAATACAGTGGGGAGATTTTATATATACAGAGAACATGAAACAATGGGTGGTTACCATACACACTGTAATGAGTGATCAGATAAGGTGAGCTACTACCAGCAGGAGAGGAAAAAAAAAACCAAAACCTTTTATAGTGATAATCAATGTGGGCCATTTCCAGCAGTTGACAAAAACGTGAGAGGAACAGTACGGGGGGAAAATAAACATGGGAAAATAGTTTTACTTTGTGTAATGACACATCCACTCCTAGTCTTTATTCAAGCCTAAGTTAATTGTATCCACTTTGCAAATTAATTCCAATTCAGCAGTCTCTCGTTGGAGTCTATTTTTTGAAGTTTTTTTGTTGAAGAATTGCCGCTTTTAGGTCTGTAATCAAGTGACCAGAGAGACTGAAGTGTTCTGCAACTGGTTTTTGAATGTTATAATTCCTGACATTTATTCTTTTACGTGGAGACTGTCCAGTTTGGCCAATGTACATGGCAGAGGGGCATTGCTGGCACATGATGGCATATATCACGTTGGTAGATGTGCAGATGAACCAGCCCCTGATGTTGTGGCTGATGTGATTAGGCCCTATGATGGTGTCCCCTGAATAGATATGTGGACACAGTTGGCAACGGGCCTTGTTGCAAGGATAGGTTCCTGGGTTAGTGTTTTTGTTGTGTGGTGTGTAGTTGCTGGTGAGTATTTGCTTCAGGTTGGGGGGCTGTCTGTAAGCAAGGACTGGCCTGTCTCCCAAGATCTGTGAGAGTGATGGGTCGTCCTTCAGGATAGGTTGTAGATCCTTGATGTTGCGCTGGAGAGGTTTTAGTTGGGGGCTGAAGGTGATGGCTAGTGGCGTTCTGTTGTTTTCTTTGTTGGGCCTGTCCTGTAGTAGGTGACTTCTGGGTACTCTTCTGTCTCTGTCAGTCTGTTTCTTCACTTCAGCAGGTGGACATTGTAGTTGTAAGAATACTTGATGGAGATCTTGTAGGTGTTTCTCTGTCTGAGGGGTTGGAGCAAATGTGGTTGTATCGTAGAGCTTGGCTGTAGACAATGGATCGTGTGGTGTGGTCTGGATGAAAGCTGGAGGCATGTAGATAGGCATAGCGGTCGGTACGTTTCCGGTATAGGGTGGTGTTTATGTGACCATCGCTTATTAGCACTGTAGTGTCCAGGAAGTGGATCTCTTGTGTGGACTGGTCCAGGCTGAGGTTGATGGTGGGATGGAAATTGTTGAAATCATGGTGGAATTCCTCAAGGGCTTCTTTTCCATGGGTCCAGGTGATGAAGATGTCATCAAGATTAATAACAATGTGGGCCATTTCTATTGGTGGCCGTGTATGGTATTTAAAAGCCACCACTTACTTCACAATATTTAAAAATAATCTACTTTTAAAACATTTATTTCCAGAGTACAGTAAAATTGTGGACTTTGTCAGATGTTTGCCCTAGAAAAGTGTGATTGAAAATACAAATTTCCATTTTTGCTTAGGACTAATATCTGAAGAGCACTGGTTATTGATAAGTGTAACTCATGGAAAAATTTCATTCAATAACTTCTAGCTCTTTTGCACATGCAAGACCCCATGTATGATTCTGCGGTAGTGCAAGTGACCCCATAATTTCAGTTTGGCTAGATGCCACATATTTGTGTTCTCTGAATCAGATAATTAAAATGTCCAATTTCTTGCCATCATTAAGATTGTCCACTTGCTGTTTTGCCTTGCTACAGTTTTTCTGGACATTCCCTTCTTACAAGATGGGGTTCAGTGGATTTCTTGTCTGCTGCCCTTAAAATGAGAATGGGAGGCAGCAAGAGAGACTTTGTTGGCAATTCAAGGTAGCAAAAATGAGTGGCTTGCTCAGCTGGTCCTTTTTCTAAGAAGTGTGGGCAGAAGAGACTGAAGTGGAGATGGTTGCCATCTACTGCTTCTGCATGGCTTAGGGAACTATGTAGTAAGAGAGAAAGATGGCTGTTATGTGTGGCCCTAAACTCATCTGTTTCTTCATGATTTAAGGACCTCAGCTGAAAACTGCTTCCTCATGTTCTCAAGATAATTCTTTTAGCACAATTTGTTCTCCCTTCCTCAGCCCATTTGCCTTTGTGGCCACACAGCCCAAAAACACACAGCACCCAGATTGGAGTAGCATTCCTCTCTTACAAAGACAATAATAGGGATTGTTAGGAATTTACATTGTGGTGCATTTCTAGAACTTTTTCATTTGAGCTGAAATATGTTGGAATGAACATTGTGGAATGATCCTCACTTTGGCGCAGAATCCAGTTTAGCTTTGCTGAATAAATCCAAGGGGCATAGGGCATTTTCATTTACTAATTTGCTTGTTTTATTACAGTCAGCTATATAATATTACCTCAGCATCTGCAGCATTTTGCTGTAGCAACAAGGCCTTTCTAAGTGCAAGAGATGCTTATCCATCTTATCCATTTATTTTTGTTCTGCTCATGATCATGAGAGGAAGAATCTTTTACAAGCATCTCTCTCCCTCAGTCAGTTTTGTCTTTGAACATCCTTCTGAAGAATCCCTAATAAAATAGCTTAAATCACCAAAATTATTCCAGGTGAGATCCCTAACTTTTATAGCTGTGACTGTGACTGCTTGCTTGATAAGTGCCTGTTGTTGTGTCGTCATAGTGTTGGAGTTAAAAAGAAGAGTTGGAGCTCAAGTCTTCTCAGAGAAAGACTTTATAGCAAAATTCTTCTATTAGTTTTCAATTCTAGGTTGAAATCTCCATGGTAATATTCAGTAGGTTGAAATTTTGAATGAAGTAAAATTGAATAAACCTGCGTAATTTTAGTAAAACATTTTGTTAAGCCAATAGTTTTCATAAAATTCCCCCAAACTATCTATAAAACTTGTTCATGTCCAAGTTGCTTGCACCACCTTCTGGATACTGTTCTTGGCAAAATGCTTTCCCATACATGATGCACAAGGAAAGTTGCGTTTCTGCCCAGCACCTCTAAGGATCTACTACGACTACTTTGTTTTATATTAAATTTGATCTTGCCTACATCTACATGGGCCTCTTCATCAGGAAAATTTGCTTTTGTTAGAGTGTGCATGCTGGTCTGCAAGTGTCCTTACCTGATTTTTATTTAGCTCCACTAAAAAGGTGGTAATATTCTTCTGTCTTGCAGATAAAAGAAAGTAAGGAGAAGGAGAAACTGGAGAGGAGGTTATTAGAAGAACTCTTCAAAATGTTCATGGATTCAGACTCCTTTTACTATAGTCTGACTTATGACCTAACAAACTCTGTCCAGAAGCAAAGCTCATGTGAGAAGACTAACTTGTCGCTGTGGAGGAAAGTAAGTATTTATATGTCAGAAGATGGCTGCCCAGTCTGTGTTTTCAACATACTATATTTGTTCTGAGTCCTAGTGGTATTGATTTTGAAACTTTTAAAGGCCAGATCATCAGCTGGTATAAAATATCAACTGGCCCTACATTAGGCTTCTACATAATGAAAACAAAATTAAAAACTACCAAGTACATGTCTTGGTCTGAGATCTGTCAAAATGTTTTGGATTTAAAAAAAAAAAAAAAGAAAAAAGCGAGCAGTGAAGGGTTGGATAACCAGTTGGAGTTATTGGGTAGCTAATTCATGTTTGGGATTACATCTGTGTCCTTATTGAGAGGTTCTGAAAAACCTGGTTTAAAATACTGCTGTTTTATTCTCTTACAGGTTGATGACAGATTCTTTTGGAACAAACACATGATTCAAGATCTCATCAATACTGATGTAAGTAATTGTTTTCTAAAAAGTGCATCTTAAATTTGTTAAAGCTGAGCACTATTTAGTAGAGGTGGTCAGAAATTTTCAAACATAATTGTTCAAAGGAAAACGCAGGTTTGTTGCAATGGAAATATTCTGCAGGATTACGTTGATTTTAACTAAACTTTCCACAGAAACCTGCCTGTTTTCCTGGTAGCTCATGCGCTGGGCTCCCCAGCATCTTGTCGGCCTGCCTGGAAGGGGACTTGGGAGGACTTCCAGGCACACTGGCAGCATAGGGGTGCCTCTTTCCTTGGTTGGCTGGCTGCCAGGTTGGCGAAGTCTGTGCAATACTTAGCACAGTGGCGTCCTGATCCTTGACGAGGGCTCCTTTGTGCTACAGTAATACAACTAAGTAATAGTAATACTGTTCAGCGTTACAAAGTGGTACTGTGCATCAAAGTATTCTGAGCTTTTGTTAGTATGTATGGCTGATATATAAGTGATAAAGCAGCAAACAAGCCACTTTAACTTTTCCTTAAATAGAAATGTGAATTAGAAATGCTTCATTAAGACTGTCTTCTAAATTTTCAAGCTCATAGATGAACATAGTTTTAACCTTTAAATCTTTGTGATATATTACACTAAGAAGTTGGGCTCACTAGAAACTTCAAAACAAAAGTTTAACACTTGCCTTCAGTCATTTGTGGTTTAAAAAAAATAAAACTTGGCCATCAAATGTGCCATCTTTCTGTGGGAGTCTTCTCATTTGCTGAGACTTGGAAGACCAGGGCCTAAATATATAAAGGTTTTGTCCACAAGATGAAAAATGTAGAAAATTAGTTTGTTTGTTTTTTTGAGTCTGTTTTTTGAGCCAAAAAAAAAAGATAGTTTGGGGCAAATTCACACGATAATTTATAGGAGAATGAGAAACTTGATGACTTATGACACAACTCACAGCCCATTTCAGTAGAGACTTCCTTTTGGAGCAGTGGTGCCCAAACTTTTCCTGTCACCTGACCCTTTACCAGTAATGGAATCTGTCTGTGCCCCGCCTCCATTACTGCACAGTTGGCTCAGCAGAGGAGCTTGGGCTGAAGGCAGGGCTGGGGGCAGAACTGGGGATGGGGGAAGGGCTGGAGGTGGCCCTGGCCTGGGGGTGGAGAGGGAATGAGGACAGAGCTGGGCTGGAGGTGAAGCAGGGGGCAGAGTGGAGCTGCGGGTGGGGCCAGAGCTGGGCTGATGGCGGAGCAGGGGACAGAGCTGCAGCTGGGGGTGGGGTGGGATGGAGTTGCAGCTGGGGCCAGGGCCGGGGCCAGGGTGGGGCTGGGGGCAGAGCAGGACTGGGTGGTGCTCTGTCTCCGCCCCCTGCCCCAAGGGGGCTGGCCCAGATCCTGATGTGCTTCCCTCTCCCCCCTGCACATTCCTCCGTGCCCTCCTAGGGGGTTCTCACCACAAGTTAGAGACTATTATTTTAGAGAATACAACTAATAGCAAGCATAGTATATGTCTCTTATCTTTATTACGTTTTCTTGTTTTATGTATACATTTAGAATATAATAAGTTAAATATAAATGATAAACAGAAATAAAGGGGAAACTAATCTAAACTATATATGCATCATTTAAGATTTGAACGTTTTGGTTATTCTTTATACTGTGTGGTTAATTGCTTCACGTGTGATGCCTGACTTTCCACAAATACGTCAGGCTCTTCAAAGTAGAAGTAGCAGTTGTCTCTGACATTAATTTTGATCTCCTGTGCATTTGATCTGCTGAACTTCTTCCATTTATGGCAACTAATTTAAAAAGGTAAATGGAATGTGTAATTCTTGTGGCACAATAGTATACCTGATCCTGGCAGGATTCTTTACTTGCACTATTTTGAAAGTGACTTGAACAAGAGATTTTGATGAGCCAGACAAAAAGCAGTGTACCATAAAATGCAGCTAGAGGAGAATTCCACAAAGAAGGAAAGAACTGCTTTTTCCCTCCTGAAAAGACTGATAAGAGAGAGATTTCTTATCTGAAAGCCTTCTGGAAATTTTTAAATGAATAGACTTTGGTCTGACATTTTAGCAAGGATAATTTAATCTTTCAACATTACAACAGGATACTGATTGTGGATGTTTAAAAAAAAATCCAATCTGAATATTCTGATTTGACATTATTACAGAAGGCTCTTTGCTTCTTGTCTGAAACGATATTATTTACCCAACAGATCTCTTCCATTGACAGAACACTTGAATCTTGTGTTTTAATTTGACTGTTAACTGTCAGTGTTCAAGCTTTTTTTTAAAATAAGAGTTTAAATTATTTGGATGCTGTCTGTAAGACACAAATGAAATCCTTTAAAGAATGTAACTTTTTAAAATTGATAGTGAGCAATATGACGCAACTTTTAGGTTACATTGTAATGTGCCAGGGCAGCTCCTTTGGTTTTATTTTTCACCAGTCTCCCCAAAAAGACCCTCTCCCCGCTCAAAAAAACCCACAACCCTCTGGTTCTGCTGATTAAAATAAAAGCACCATGAGAAGAGAAGGTAAAAAAGGTGTTCATACAAAATGAAGAGGCAGGGATTCTGGGAATTTTTGTGGAATTGGACCTGAATTTTGAGAAGACTTCTCTAAAAGCCAGAGTAAAACCAAGCACACCTGCAGAAATAGCAATAATATCAGAAACCTCTGTAGATTAGCGTAACTGTTAAAACTGGTATAGATGTATATATTTTTTTTGTAATTTACAGAACGCAGAAGTGGACTCTTGGATTATACCCATCATTCAGGGATTTGTACAGATTGAAGAACTTGTAGTTAATTACAGTGATGCGTCTGATGATGAGAAAAGCAGTCCAGAGACGCCTCCTCAGGAGTCAATTTGCGTAGATGATATTCACCCTCGATTTCTGGTAGCACTTATTTCACGCCGAAGTCGGCATAGAGCTGGTAAGCAGAGTGTGTCCAAGATACTAACCGTGCCAAAAGGGATGTGAAGGATAAAACTTTGAAAATAATAGTGCTGCATGGTACAGTCCAGAATCACACTCCAAAATTCACTGATAAATGAGAAACTGAAGCGCTACCTAAAATGTTGTGAAAAAATTAATTCGTCCAAATCTGTACATAAAAATAGATTTAAGCTTTTGTTTTTAGACCTTGCCATCCTCTAGATGCCTTAGAAATTTTGAGGAAAAAGTGGTGATTTAAAGTTTAGATACTGTTAGTTACATAACCTTCTTCTGACACCCCCACGCAGCCACCACACAGTATTGTTTAACTAATGCTCCGTAGTTCAGAAGTTCAGTGCTGTTTCAGGGATTGATTCTTATTCTAATATTGTGGAATTACATTTCCATGTTTTATATAAATTTAGTTTCCTACTTAATATGAATGTAATTACTCAAACTTACTGACTTTCTTGCCTTTGGAATACTGATGTAAACCATTATAAACTTTTCCAAACTACTGTACTTGGCAATCAGGTCAGAGGACACTGGATGGAAAAACAAATAGTAGCCACAGCAGCAAGAAATGTTTAAAATGCACAGAGCTAGGTATATAGATGGAAATGTAATTGCTTTCATTTGCTAATGAACAATTCTGCCCATATTACAAATCTTGAAGCTGCTCATGGAGCTTTCTTCATTACTGTTCTGTAAACTGGAGCATCTGTCAGTCAAAGATGATCTGTAGTTTCTTTCAGTTTAGTATTTTGGGTTTTTAGTGTTCAGGTTTTGCTTGTACATGTTTATTTGGTAGAAATCTGCTCTATCAAGGTTATATGCCTTTTGTAATGGATTAATTATTTTAAATCACACAGTTTACTTATCACAAGTCTATAAATCACTGTCAGACCCCACCCGCAGCCCTTAAATTTTTTTCATATAGTTAAACTCCTGCTATAGGGCTGCTCCAGTAATAGCACACAACACTCACAAATCAGAACTTGACTCTTACCTTCATAGTAGCGCAGGAACAAGATTAACACTCACTGCAACAGTGTATAGGGATTAGAAGGGGAAGGGAAGAATGAAAGTGAGGTTACCGAAGTGACATTACCACTGTGGTTTGTCCAGGAAGTACTGCCCTAATGGTAGTACTGTACTTACAGCGAAGACCCTGCTGCAGTACAGGTGTATAGACAAAATTAACCCTTGGGAATAGTTGCAGGGGAGGATAAGGATTAAAACCAAAGCCTTGTTCCATCTCTACCAAATTAAAATAAAACGGGAGAGAGGAGCCAGAAAAGGAACCAGACATCAGTGTTGTTGTCAGTTGGGATAGCCTGGTTGATTTGTCTTGTATTTCACATTTACTTCTGTACACTTCTGAAAGTCTTTTTGGTGGTGAGGAATATCCATATTTTGGATTAATTTTCAAAAATTTCACAGCTTTCTTGAGTTAACTGATCAACTGATTTCTCTTTGTCTTCTAGGGATGCGGTATAAGCGAAGAGGTGTTGATAAAAATGGGAATGTGGCAAATTATGTGGAGACAGAGCAATTGATTCATGTCCATAATCATACTCTCTCATTTATTCAAACACGTGGCTCTGTGCCAGTGTTCTGGAGTCAGGTTGGATACAGGTACAACCCACGACCACGACTGGACAAGAGTAAGTATTGGTAATCTGTGGAGCTTGTAAAACGTACCCAGATCACTTTAAAATAATAGACTTGGAAAACTGTTACTCTATTGACCTCTGGTCAACACTTTTTTTTTTTTAAAACTAAAAGTAATGATGGTGAGTTGGTCCAATTTAAAATAACTTCTCTGTCCTTTAGTTGAACTCAAAACTTGATTAAGGAGTCCCCATTTCTCCCAGATACAGGAGGATAATTGAGTTCCCAAAATAACTGTATGCACTTCCACCCCTCTTTAATGCCCCAAACTCTTTTATGCAGTGGCAGGTCTTCAGGGTTGGGGAGGGGGAGAGTCTGGTCTCCTTTGAAAATGGAAATGCTAAAGGCTTTGGAGGCAGTATGAAACTTACACCACAGAGTTCACTGATAATAAGATTCTTCCCTCTGCTTTTTAAGAATTTCTTTTTCTAATCTGGTAGGAATGAAAATGTACAACATTGTAAATTTACTACAGTGAGTTCTGGGACGTGCATTTTCTAGACTTTCTTCTAAATTTAAATGAAACCAAGAAGTTCCTGCTACATCAATTTTGAAGTATGCTAATTGGTCGGTCTCTCTCTCTCTCTCTCTCTCTCTCTCTCTCTCTCTGCACCACTAAGATGGCACAAAAAATAGAGTTCTGAGTTGGAGAGAATCTGGGCTGATCATGGGCATCAAGTTTAGATTAGCACCCAGGCTTCTGGATTGTTCTCCAGAATGAAATTCGAAAAGTTGAGATTTGCCAGTGCTCTGTATCCCAGTGTTACGCCTGGGGGAATTCTGCGCCACTGCAGAATTCGTAGGCCATGCATATTTTTTTGTCCGTCCCCTGCAGAAAATAACTTCTGCTGGAAAGTTGCTGCTGCTCTGCCTTTTACCCACCAGGGGGTGTTGTGGCACTAGAACACAGCAGCGGCTCCTGGTCAGCCCCAGCTATCATAGGGAAGAGAGAGAGACTGCCTGTGCCTTCTTCACAGCGCTTGTCGG
The DNA here is from genome assembly GCF_015237465.2 of Chelonia mydas. Classification (NCBI taxonomy): domain Eukaryota; kingdom Metazoa; phylum Chordata; order Testudines; family Cheloniidae; genus Chelonia; species Chelonia mydas. The sequence goes on along the minus strand of NC_057853.1, from coordinate 106,492,403 downwards.
GCCAGGTTAGGAGAGGGGACATGGGGAGACAGCGTGGGGCACATGGGGCTGTTTTGGAGTGTGTGTCACAGACTGGGGTTCATAAGGACTAGTGAGGGAGGACAGATTGGGGCAGTAGCTGAATGGGAGTGGAGATGCAGGGCCACATGGGATTGGGTGTCTGAGTGAGGGTGGAAGGACACATGGGAATGGAGTGCAAGGACACATGGGGACAGGAGCAGATGTGCCTGACTGAATGGGAGAGGCTAGGGATCAGCCAGAGTCTGCAGAGGAAGCTCCCTAACACCCCCTGCCAAACCCCCCCCCCTCCCCCCCCAAAAAGCCTGTTCAACACTTTTCCCACCCATACCCAGCAACCCTCCAAGTTCACATCCAGGTTCCTTCCCAGCAGTTACTACTTTCCCTCAGCTCCTCCATTACCCCGACTCCGTCAAGTCTTTGCACTGCTTCTGATGGCTGTGGGAAATGCAGTTCTGTATTATAGTTTAAAATGAATTATTACTCAGAATTCTGTATTAATATACCTAGCAAGGAATCTATTTATCAAAAAACATTTCCTGAATCTTTGTTGTTCTCTGTATTATTACAGATATACTTGCTGACAGGTATTTTTAAATAAATTACCAAAATAATTGAAACTGGTGAGATTATATTATGTTATTTTGACAAAAAAAATGTAGAGTTTTGCAGAATTTTAAATTTTTTGGTGCAGAATTCCCCCAGGAGTACAGCATATTCATTACCGCAAAGGGAAAAATACTCGAAGGGAAAAGTGTTTTGACAGTACTGTCATAGCATCAGAGAAACAGACAGGGCTCATAAGTCCATTGATGTGGTATTAAACCCACCACAACAGAAGCATGTAATTCAGCAAGACTAGGATTTGTATGTGTGTGATATTTACTATCTCCTATTTCTGATAACTACAGACTATATTGAACAATCTGCACTTAAAGTTAGTTGCTGATTTAGGACTAAAAGTTAATGTTAGTCTGTAAACTCTCCAGGAGAGAGACTTTCTTGTTTTGTTTTAGGTGCTTTCTCTTAAAGGGAGGATTGTCTTTTTCTATGTGTTTGCACTAGCTGAACGGGACCTTGATCCTGATTGTGTCTTTAGGGACATGTCTATACTGTCCTGCTGTTTGGACTGAAGGGGCATGAATAGCAGTGGACACCAAAGTGTTGCACTGTAACTCCCCCCATGTAAATGTTGTGGGTGCAAACAAAGTTTCCTAGTTCACATTAATATAGTTCTCTTCAGACAAGACTCCATTAATTTGAAATAGGAACCTTTTAGTCTGTGGCTGCAGCATCCACACAGGGAGTTACAGCATAGCATTTTGGTGCACAGTGCTGTTCGCACCTCCAGAGTCTGAAGTGCAGGGCAGTCTAGACATGTCCTTAACGCTACCATAAAACAAAAAGTAAAGGTATATCTTTATGGTAATGCTTAGCTTTTGGCTGTGTTAGAAGGGTAGTGAAGATTATTATTTTTGCCAGCATCATTCCGTCAGGTTCAGGTTTTTGTAAAGCACTAACAAATTCAACTGTCTTGTGAAGAGTTTGCTAAAACCCTTAAAATAGCTGAAAAGGGATCTCTTGCCAGATCCTAGAAGAGCAAAGTGTGAACAAATTTGTACTAAAGATGAGAAAAAACAGTGAGCAATAGGAACGTTTGAAAATCCCCCCGAAAATCATATCAAAACAGTTTGAAATGCTAAAGACTCTCCGTGTGTGGCATTTGTTTATGGGGCTGGGCAATTCAATACTGTGGTGATCAGCGCTTCTGAATTCCTAGCAAAATTGGTGGGTAATGTGAAGAGGATTTCAATTAATTTGAAAGATTTATAGGTAGGTTATAGCACCTGTCGGGATCAGTTTTAATGTCAAAGATATAAAATCTTACCTCATTAGTTAAACGTATTCTAGATAGTTTCTCCTAGTCTGTGCTATTACATCTTTAAGAATATAGTCTACTTTCAGTCTTGGACAGTTTGTGAAATTTTTTATTCTTTAGAAGGCTCTGTGCTATCCTATTCTAATGTTTATACTTAAACCAGCTCTACATACTTTTACAAGATTATTTAAACATTTAAGATACTTCTGAGGTGAAGGGAGTTCATCTGAAGTATGGAGCTTGCATAGAAAGGTTGAAGAGGTTTGTAAATAAGAAAAGGAAGGAGTAGACTGGCTTGCACCCAAAGTATAAAAGAGAATGTTTTAGTTTGATACTCCCATCTGCACTTTGATGGTAAGTAAGTAGCACAGTAGTAATATGGCATAGCATTAACTGGATCTCCACTGTGTCAGTGTTGGACCTCAGAAGGTAAAATGAATTAATATGGTCCTGTAGAATGTATCATGCTACCTGCATGCACATGCAGGTTTTCTTAATCCAAGGTACCTAATAATGTGAAATTGAATATGAACTAATACCTTTAAAAATTAATCAAGTGAAAGGAAATGATTAGTTCTTCACAGTGTCCTTCTACTTTGTAGGTGAAAAGGAAACTGTACCCTATTTCTGTGCCCACTTTGAAGAACAACTGAAAATTTACAAGAAACAGGTGTGTTTTAGGCTGGCACTTCTACTTTTATGAGTGTATTTATTACTTAAACTTAACTAGTGTGAATTGTTTAAAAATACTTCATAAACAATCTGAGTACTTAAAAGGACAATAAAAAATTAGAACTTTAGGTGTAGCACTTGATTTTCCTGAATTATACAGCAATTTCCAGAAATAGTAATTGAACCCATCTTTTTGGTAACTTTTTTTTTAATTGGGCTTGTCAAATCAGCATTTGTTTTTTATTGGAGATGAGATTAACTACAGCAGTTAACCCGATAACTTGGGTTCCAAAACAAAAATGGGAAAAAATGGTGTCTGAAGAGAACCTTGTGTTAGATAAGCTAAGTGGAATTACTTAACTTTTTTTTTTTTTTTTACTGTTTTCATGTTTTTGTAATTTGTTTTGTATGTTGCCTTCCAGAGAGAGTGTAATTCTGCAAGTATCTTCACTAAGATTGCCAAACTATTAAATTATTAATTTTTGAACAGGTTATTATTAATTTGGTGGATCAGACTGGACGAGAGAAGATTATTGGAGATGCTTACCTTAAACAAGTGCTACTATACAACAATTCAAACCTCACTTATGTTTCCTTTGACTTCCATGAGCACTGGTAAGAGGGCTTTCTAAAATGTGTCATCTTGTAGTATTTGCTAAAATGAGAGATGTTGTTGAGGGTAGGGGAAACCGTTTTCTAATAGTGTGTGAAATGCATTGACTTTCACAGAGAGAGAGAGAGAAATATTGTTTTTTGTAAATGAAGGTAATATAACTTGGGTTTTTCATAGCTTAGCTTGCCATTGTTTTCTGCTGGACAGTTTTGGTGTTTCAAAAAGCATCATTAGTATTTTGGTTGTTTGCTCCAATCCTCCCTTTCCTCACAGTTTCTTCAACTCAGCTTCACTCCACACCTGCCCCTTGTAACCTATCCTTCCCTGCTCTGTCCCCCAACCCTGTTCCTTTCAACGCCTCCTTACCCTTCCCTTTTCTTTCCATTTAGCTCATCCCCTCTGGACTAATCCATCCTCACCCCCAAAATCATGGAAATAACATGACTGTTTCTGCCATCACATTGTTCACTCTGCCTTTGTGTTATGGAATTCCCTGCACCCTTTGTCTGTATTGTCCATTTAAATTGTAAGTTCTTCATGGCAGGGACTGTCTACTACTCTGTACAGTGCCTAGCACAATGTGATCCTGTTCTTGGCTGGCCCTCAAGTGCCACCATAATAGATATGATTGATAACTCCTCTGGTCCCCTTTTCTGGCTCACATGGTTGGGGAAGGGCAGGGGACACAAGGAGGATGTTAAATCCTATTATGATGTTGCTGGAGCAGATTGCCTACTACATTCCAGTACTGAGGTGGCTGCATTCTGCTGATGGGTAATGCGATCTCTACATATATTGTCTGTCAGGCTTGTTGAGCACCTTCAGGATGAAAATGACATGAATGTAAAGATTTGATCATTTGTCACTTTTTTTTGTTTTGCTTTTGGTTCATACTTTAGCACCATACTATAATTGCCCCCCAAATCCTCTCCCATTTGTAAGTGAATGCATCGAAAGAGTTCTTGAGAGGCTGGAGGGAAGATAGGCATGGCTATAATGTAGCTGTTTGAGTATATTTTTAAATGGTTTAATTTGCAACTGACATTTGAAAAGATTTTCATAAACTTTGTACATTGCCCGATAACTGCTGTGAATAAATTCTGCTTCATATTTAGCTAAATATCAGTTTATATTTGTCTGTACTTGACTTGTGTGTGTTGCATCATTATTCTAGTTGAAACTTAATTTACTTTTGTGAACTTTTATTTTAGCAGAGGAATGAAGTTTGAAAATGTTCAAACATTAACTGATGCCATTCATGATATCATCCTTGATATGAAGTGGTGTTGGTAGGTATTTGCATGCTCAGGCTGGTATGAAATGTTTATAGAAAAATTTGAATGAAAGAATAGGGGAAAAACAGTTTAAACAATGTTTGTTTAGATGGATTTTTATGGCCTTGCATTTCTCCAACGATTATCTTTTCCCTCCAATCTTACCTGTCTTGAACATTAGTTCCTGGTTAGCAAATCAGCATCTTGGAATCAATTTTGTGAAGTATTCTACTTATGGTTCTACCCTTTTAACAACAAAAGAACTCCCAATAACATTGTCCCTTCCCTGAGGTTCACTGTTGTTAATTTGAAAAAAAAATCTAAAGAAATTATGTATGAAATATCAGGCAGTTCCCCCACCCATAGAGCTCCAACCTTACCCTGAACAGCCAGTGAAAACCCTTGACCTCCAGCCAGGTATATTGGTTACATATTTATGCATTTTGATATATGATTGATGTGGCTTTCATGAATTACATTGTATATGGTTCAGTACACTGTTTCATATTGGTGTGTGTGTAAATAAATGAAGTGTGCTGTCAGATTGTCACTGGTGTCTGGGAGAAGTTTTTCTGCAACATTTAGGAAATTTTGTGAATGGTTGTCCTATATGTTAGCGATTGTTCTAAAGCTGGCATTGTTTTTATATAGAAATGAAATAAGTAAATTTGTGTCCATGTACTAGAATATTGAATTTTTAGTAAAAATGGGCTTCCTTGCAAGTTCAGGATAATGGTGGAGAAATGTGGGCGAAGGGGAATGGAGGGGGAGGTAGCTATTCTGAAAAGGGGGCTCATGTCAGCTGGGCTGACTTGGGTTTGCTGGTAGTTCTGAAAAACTGAAAAAAAAAAAATTGGTTTGTCTCAAACAACCTGAAAATTCCAAAAAGTTTTGATGAATCAAAGTTGATGAATTTCATTTTGGGTTGAATGAAACTTGCACTCTTTCACATTAAAGGAAATAAAGTGCTAGAACGGGTGGAGGTGATAGTGATGGTGCTGGTGCTCACCTTCTAACTGTTTAGCCAAATAGGGCACTCATCTGGGTTGTGGGAGACTGGGGTTCTGTTCATCCCCTCTGTCTGATGTGGAGCAGGAATTTGAACTTGGGTCTCCCCTCCTGCAGGAGAGTGCCTTAGCCAGTAGACTATGGGATATTCTGGGGTGAGTCTCTCTCTCCTGTGTATAAAATACTTGAATAATCCATTGGGCTGGAGAGAAAAAGTGAGTGACTATAGCCTGGTGGTTAGGGCACACTTCTGTAATGTGAGAGATCCAAGTTCAGGTTTCTGCTTCCATATCAAGTAGAGAGGAGAATTGAGTCTGGGTCTCCCACATCCCAGGCAGGTGCCCTAACCACTGGGCTAAAAGTTAAGGTGGACTCCACCACTACCACCTTCTCTGACTGTTTTGTTTTATGAATGGTTTTGTATGTTCCTCCTTTTTTGTTTGAAACTTTTTGACAAATTAGCAGGAAGCTTCAGGTAGACAAACTGCATTTTTCAGCGAATAAACTATTTGTCTGAAAAACTTTACGCAGTTCTAATGGAGTGTAGCTGGGATGTTGAATGAAACTGAATGAATATTCCATGGTTTAGTCTAGTAGAAACATGTTTTCTAACTTAAATTTTCTGTTTTATTTGCATGGACTGATCAGTTCTTTTATATTTAAGATCTCTCAATAAACATTTTACTACTGCTATTTTTTTTTTTTACCACCTTTGAAAGGGTTGATCAAGCTGGTGTGATTTGTAAACAAGAAGGAATTTTTCGTGTTAACTGTATGGACTGTCTGGATCGGACCAATGTAGTCCAGGCTGCTATTGCAAGAGTGGTCATGGAACAGCAGGCATGTATGACGTGTAAATTTTAAAGTGCTAAATATCTTAGATTTTTTTTTATTTATGAAAAGATAATCAGCATTTTTGTGAGTGAAAATAGCCTAGAACTTGTTAAGTTATGAAGGTAACGGGATCTTCTAGGAATGTGCATATGCCCCCCAAATGTTTAAACTTCTGAATAGTTCTTGGATTGGGAGGCATGTCTTTAACATTTTTGGGAGAAGAGACTGGCATTAGGGGCACCAGAACTATTATCTCACTTTTATTGTGTAGATTTGTAGTTTGTTAGTTCATAGGCGGTGATTGTCGCTTGCATATACTTTTTTTCTTTTACAAAATTAGGTATAGGTAGAAAAATGAGTAGGTCCAGAGATGTACTTTAGTTTCAGGCACTTGAGAATAAAATATCCCATGAATCTGCATATTAAGTGCTTGATATGCCTGAGAGATCATTCCCCTTGACTATAGAGAGACCATCATTCTCCATCTTTCCAGGTATCCTAAACAGGTAGTTGACAGATCATCTCCTCTGGAATGAATCTGTCCCTTTCAGAGATGGCATTTCCAAATAGGAGTAGGAGGAGATGATTAAGGAGCTTTCTTATAGTTCAATGATCATCTGCTTCCTTCTTTGGAACCTCAACCTTGGTTATATCTTCTGCCTGAAAAGGATGTTAAGTAGATGATCGTGCATGTAGCTTATTCCTTCACCTGCTTACTTCCCTGGTCCTTCTCGCATGAACAGAGAGCAACCATACCCGAAGTCCAAAAGTGCAAACAATTGAATGTTTATTGGGGTGAACTTCCAGCAAGCACGATTCCAGTTTCCTTCCTTAGTGTCCCCCTTCCCAACTCTGACCCCAGAGAGCCTTACCTGTGTCCCTGTTCCCATTCCCTCCCTTAGCAAAACATGATTCCAATTTCCCCACCTCCATTCCCTGTTCCCATTCCCCCCCACTTCCTGATTGACTGCAGGCTACATAGTAAAACTTGAGTTCTGCTTAGCTATACCTTAACCAATCATTTTCCTGAAATTTAACTAACCAATTCTAACATAATGTAACATGATTATTTAACCAATTATATCCCACCACCTTAATTAGTTTACACCCAGCAAAATTAATTATACAGCAGACAGAAACAATCACAGAACCAGACAGAGATTCTACAACAAAACAATAGGGAAATGGGGACTACAATGATAGAACAAACCCAGAAATGAGGATTTCACAACCCAGCTATTGATAAGTGAGTTCTTGACAGACAGGATGCTATCAAACTAAGTTTCCTTTTACATTTTCTAGGCACTTCCCTTTTTCTGGAAGTGATAGGCACTATCAGGACAGGATTGTATTCCTAACAGCCCAATAGCACCTTATTTCAATGTGACTAGCATTCGCTTCCCAGCTTATGGCTGCCTCTGCTGTTTAGCCAAAGGCCTTAGCCTAAGAACAGGGCCTCAGACTATCACAGTGAGAAAAGGCCTTATACAGTCAGTGATTTTGATTCTCTCTTTTGTACCTCTATAACTAGCTAAGTGATAAGAATACACCTAAATTCTTAGCGTATAGGCCTTTACAGACAGGCCTGAGTATCTATATCCTAACAGTAGCCTTGAAAATTCAACATTGCAGTGCAGGAAGAGATGAAAAAGCTCCATGATGTGCTTGAGATAAAGGATAAAGGCAAGCTGGCCCTTCCTATAAATAAAGAATGAATTGATCTGACTATGAAAATAGGTGCTGCCAAGTTCCAATGTCATCCGCAGCAAGGAATCCTGACCATATGATTCTGGTTGTACGATTGATTTTGATTTTTCCTTCTAGCATCTTGCCTCTGATTCTTGGTCTCTTCTGCCTCTGAATAATCAAAGCAAGATAATCTTTCTAGAAATCTTAGGTTCGAGTCCTCGGATATGTCTGTGCTGCAATTAAAAACCTGTAGCTGATCCATGCCAGTTGACTTGGCTTGTGGGGCTTGGGCTAAGGGGCTGTTTAATTGTGGTGTAGGCATTTGGGCTTGGGCTGGAGCGTCAGCTCTAGGACTGTGCACGGTGGAAGGGTTCCAGGGGTCAGGGCTAGGGCTGCAGCCTAACATCTACACTGCAGTTAAACAGTCCATTAGTCTGAGCCGCACGAGCCCGAGTCAGCTGGCATGAGCCAGCTGCAGGTGTCTAATTGCAATGTAGACATACTGATTGATATTGAGTTATGGAGTGGGGCCTTCTGCAATAACATTAGAACAGTAGATCTGTGAGACTGTCCCCCCTGTCCCACCCCAAAGTAGATTAACAATTCTAAAGTTAATCTACTTTAGAATTGTTCTACGGTTGTTAAGCACGGTATGACTCCTACAATACAGACCCGCAGAAGCACAGTATTCTGAGAACTCTAGTTGCCTGTAAACTTGTCACATTTCCCAGGAGCATATGACTTATTGTCTTTATGCTGGAAATTTGATAACACTTCTCAAATCAATAAAGAGTTTTTAATACAAATTCTTTTCTTGTCCACAAATGGTGTTTTAGCATTTAGACTGTAAGAAAATAGTCTAAAGTAAAAAGTCACACTTGTGATTTAACCCAGTGAAGCCCATTGGAAAGCCATAGCTAAGGTTGCATTAGAATTAAATTTATAACAGGAGCTTTAAGCTTTTTTATTTTGTAAAACTCTCAATGAAATGGCAGAAACCAAAACATAGAATATGAACTTTGAGTGCTATTTGAATTGTTCATGGTGGTTTGATGAAAACTGAATTGATAGAGGGAGACCTCAGTAGTGTTAAGGCAGAATAACTTTTCAAAGGCATGGAATGTCTGATATAAAAATATGAGATCAATGTTAAGGTTTGCATTAGAGTACAAGTTTGACAAAATTGGGATACAGTAATGTTTTTTGGTATCTGTTGGAGATGAAAGTGAATTTCTCGTGGAATATGTTACTGACAATGTTGTAAGCAATTATGCACATGGAAAAGGAATGTGCAGATCTTTCCCCTTAACTTCTTATGTCCATGCTTTTAAGATTTTGGGTGGAGTGGGAGTGTGTGAGGTTTTGCAAGTCAGATTTTTACCTATTCTGATGCTTAAATTTCAGTGCATTAATTAATCTTGGAACCCAGATGTATAATTAGTGGTCTTAAATGTTTAGATTAATTAAACTCGTGGCAGTAATAACTAATTAGTGAATACTATATCTGGGATTGTTATTCATTAAAGTTTCCCTCAGTTCAGCTGTATGTCACCTCTGAAGCCTGACTGCTTTTCAGTTGTCAGTTTTGTGTGGCTTGTGTGCTGTGAAGTTTCATTTTAAAACTGAAACAAAATTTTGCCACTAGTTTGTACACTTACAGGCTGTAATCTGAAACTGTTCTAACCTGACAGTGACACCAATTTTTATTCAACAGAATATTAAAAACTATTTGAAAAAAGAAAGAGGTATCACTGATCAGGCTAATAAATGGGAATGAGGAGTGCCCAAAGCACTTTGAAATAAGGCCACTTCTATTTCAAACATGGATTTAGGAACACAACTTCAGACATCCAGATTTGAAAATGTTGACCCATCAGTTATTTCTTCTTCCCTTGTTACAACAGTTTAACACCCTGTAGCTTATTAAACAGTATACTGCTGTATAGCCTGCTACACCTTCTCCTTGGATTTGTCACGATTTTCGTTTCTCTTGCTAATGTAAAACAGTCAGGTTGGTACCCGAGTTAAAGCTTTCCTTCAGATAAAGCTGCCACAGCATTTGTGAGTAATGTCCCAATTGTGGACATTTGCAGAGCAGCAACGTGGTTTATGGTCTAGACATTACGTGATTGCTGCAGTAAAGGAAGATTCTAATGTAGGGAAATCAGTTCCTCTTCTGATAAGATGCCTAGCCCCACCTCTGTTGGAAACTGCTTGGAAGTCCCCTAGTGTAATGGATATATGCCATTACTCAAAGAAGAAAGACTGGTTACTCACCTTTTGTAACAATTGCTCTTTGCGGTGTGTTGCATATGTCCATTACATAACTCACCCTCCTTCCCCAACATGGGGTCTGGTGTGAAGGAACTGAAGGAAGGACAGGGCATTTCCACATTTTATACTCCTCTTCAAGCATGAGGAGCTTAAGGCTCAGGCATCAGAGGCCTGTGGGTATCACTAGGGAAAACTCTGACACTAGCGCACAAGACATACGCGCACAGAGTGTAATGGACATATGCATGCATCTCAAAGAACAAGTTACAAGTAAGTGAGTAACTATTCTTTTCTTCAGAATGTCAGAAAATGGCCTCAAACAAAATCCTCACCAGTACCAGAGCTATCTTAATGGGTACTGGGCTGAAGAACAGCTCTTCTCTGAGACCATCTTTAACCAACTAGCTTGAAATCTTAAAGCTTGCTTCTTTGTTATTTTTGCCTTTCTAGTTCCTTACTTTCTCATTAATGCTAGGTCAGTAGCTTCCACATTGCTCAACAAATGTATTTCTTTTCCATGTGGCACCTGTTAATTCCATTGCGTTAGCAGTATTCCAGTTAGCTGTTCCTTTGGTTCAGTGTAAGACCTCTATATAGAAGTGGTCTTTCTCCTTTGTGCCTTTTGGTTTTCCTCATGGCATGCTCAGAGGAGGAAAAACAAAAACATGACCTATGGCTGGCTGATAGGGGTAAAAATTAGTTTTCTCTGCTTAGATCACTAAAAAATAAATCTGGTAGTTTTTTGTGCTCAAAGAAATGTCACTTTTGAAGACACTGAAACTAAATAAATGAATATTTGATATCTTCAAATATTTAAGGATAAATCCTAAAAATTAAGGATGTTGGTTTGTTTTTACAGTATAACCTAATGATTCTTTTTGTTCTGATTTGTAAAATGAAATAACTAAGAAAATTTAGTAAATGGTGTTATTACTAAAATGATGTGTATCATATTACCTTTTTCTTTATTGAATTTATATAGTTTAAGAATGAATGTCACTTTGACCTTATCCACTAATAAATGTGTCAAATTCCAGCTGAAAAAGTTGGGTGTGATGCCACCAGAACAGCCTTTGCCAATGAAATGCAACAGAATCTACCAGATAATGTGGGCAAACAATGGAGATTCCATAAGCAGACAGTATGCTGGAACAGCAGCTTTAAAGGTAAAAAAAAAAAAAAAAAGAAGAAAAAAGAAAAGACGCAAACAAAAAAGAAACAAACCCCCAAAAATAACCCCTCTCAAAACCAGCGAAACAAAAACATTAGTATAATGAGTACCTTAAGTTTTGTGATCTGAATTATTATGCAATACGCAGTAGGACTCATTTAGTTTATTGCTTTTAAAAGATGCACATAAAAATGACACAGTAAAATCAGCTGAAGTTTGATTCCTTCTATACAATTCGTAGAGACCTGTGGACTCTTGGGGGATTTCTAAAGAATGACATTAGACAATTGGAGAAACACTTCTTGGACTCAAGGAGTGAATGTCTAGTTTTGCCTAAGTTGCCAGCATTCTTCAGTACATGACACTTTTGGTGTTAAATAGCTTGACTCTGTTCTAAAGAGAAGAAAAGTGTAAGAATTGAATTAATATTGAAACTGGAGATCTGTTTTAACAACCGTTTGAGTATTTCAGCAGAATACATACATAGTATTTCAAAACACGTGTTGAAGAATTTGGTAGATAGCAGATGATAGTCTGCCTTTTTAGCTACGGTGAGAAGAATCAACCAGCTATCATTAAATAATGGAAAAATAATCCATACAAGTATTTGTTTTTTAATGTTGTAGGTGAACTTTAAATGCTTTTTACCTGCCAAGACTAGAATTGAGGGTTCTGTACTTCTCACAGCTGTGACCCTTTCCTCTGGTAGAGGCTGCTTCATTTATTTTTACAAGGGATCATTAAGGAGCTAAAACAAATTGCTCTCAATACACCCAAACACCGGTGAAATCTTTCCAGTGCTCCCAGCCCTTGGTGTTGCGGGGCCTGTATGTTGTCAGCAGATTGCACTGTTATTAGACAATCTTTTGTAATTGTACGCTCCTCAGGGTAGGAATGGTTTTTGTCTGCTACAGCACTTTGTAGTCACTTAACAAATTAATGAGGCTGCCTGGCTAGAGCCTTCATTGAATAAACTATTTATTTTATTTTTTCCCTCCATCGTATCTTTAATTTGTGTCTGTCAAGCAACTAGATTGATGCACAAAGATTGGTTTGTTTTCAGTTAGTTTACACAAAGATGCTTGTATTTTGACAGTCAAGTTATTCACCTAGAAACCAACGTAAGCAATCTTCCAATGGATACATTTCTTAGGGTCCTAAAAATTAAATACCCTGGAAACATATTTTTCTTTAAAGATAACTGACCTGATTTTCAGAGGTGCTGCCCACCAATAGTTCCTGTTGGCTTTGTGGGTGCCCAGCAGCTCTCAATATCAGGGTAATTTTCTGCTAGGATCCTCTCATGAAGTAAGATCTAGGAGTGACACTGGCAAAACTCTTTGCTCTAAAGAATTTTGACTCCTGATGCTGCAGGCCCTACTGTGCCTAGACAAGTCGACTGCTTACTGAGGATCATGGTTATGAGGGCAGCTATTTGGATGTAGATGACTGACTTAAAGGGAGCTTATTGTCCCTCCATGCATGGTGCTTGGCTCATATTAATAATAAAAGCCAAAAGATTCTAAGCTTCCTTTGCAATGCCCCAAAAAAGAATTCTAGAATCATAGGACTGGAAGGGACCTGGAGAGGTCATCTAGTCCAGTCCCCTTCACTCATGGCAGGACTAAGTATTATCTAGACCATCCCAGACAGGTGTTTGTGTAACCTGCTCTTAAAAATCTTCAGTGATGGAGAATGATGCATGTCAAACTAGTCTGAAGAATGGTGATGCCTTTATTGATTTTAATTTAAAAAAAAAATCCTACATGACCTATCCTAATATTAACAGATAGGATAAATATTCAGACTATTGATTTCTTTCTTTAGTCTCTCTTATTGTTGTGCATGTACACTCCATGCAATCTAAGTGTGACCTTGATTCATTTTACTTTGAACTTGTGTCCATGAGACATTTATTCTATGAATTGATAGAAATGATTTCTTGGTAGGTGTAATTTATGTTAAAACGCTATGGACCTGGTTGTCAACAGCATTTTTTAAGGTTCTCCAGATTCAAAGATTCCTTGAACTATATTTGTAAATCTATTTTTATGTTTCGCAGGTAAAGGACATACTCTTTCTATTATTCTTAATATATCTTTATTTTGTATATGCAGAATAGCAACTTAAATTTAATTCCCTGAAATTTCACTCATTGAGTTATGGAGTATGTACACTAACCTCCAAAACGGCTTTTTGAGAACTGAGAGGGTTGTTGTTTAAATGCCACACACTTTGGCTAATTAAGTGTTCAAAGGAGTGTTTCTGTGTAACAGGGTGACTTCACAAGAACTGGCGAAAGGAAACTGGCAGGAGTAATGAAAGATGGAGTCAATTCTGCAAATAGATACTACTTGAATCGCTTCAGGGATGCTTATAGGCAAGCAGTCATAGGTAAGGGGAAAGTATAAATATATTTTCAGCTGAATTATTGCTTATTTGTCTACTTTTGTGAATGTTTGTGGAAAATATCTTGTCTTGTGACTCATGCTTTCAAAAGGGTAAGCAAGTATATGTTACCACAGTCTGTGTGTGACTTGCACTTTATGCAACATGGCTTAAGTGCATTGTAGTAGATGCCTGTTCACTCAGTAGGATTATATGGCCATAACCTCATTTTGTCTAGGTAACTTAAGATGCACCAACAGTTCGACTTTATCCGTTTATCTTAGTATACAATATAATTAGAAAAAACTTTCTTCTTGGAAACTGTTTCCAGTAATTATTTGTTTTTTAAGAAATGGTTATAGCTAAATTTTTCTGAGCAAAATAGTCTTGTTGATACTTCATTGTATAATATTAAGACAAGCATATATTTAGGAGATGTTGAGTGACAGTTCTTCAAATCCACCATACAGTATAACTTTGATTTTTATACATACCAATCTTACGAACAACCAGTTATACAAACCAGTTTTTTCAGTGGGGGCGGGGGGGAATTACATAACTTAAGTGATGTCTGTAAAGAACAAGTCAATATCCCTTCACATTCTGATGCCTTCAGTACATTGGAAATCACTTTGCAGTGGTTTGGAGGACAAGAAGAAAGTGTCATACACCCTGCCTTCTGTAATTTTAAGATGTTCAACTTTATGAACTTCTTAAATTTATGAACTCCTCCAGTCCCCAATGAGCTTATAAAATAAGGGTTCTACTGTATTGTAGACCCCCAAGTTTCGGAGCATAAAGCTTATTCAAAGCCGTACACTAAGGTGTTGAGAGACTGCTTCTGTATGTGTCTCCCTAGTTATTTATCTCACTTATATTTGTCAGTTCCTTATATTTATCTCCTATATTTGCTGTCTAGATTTGATGCAAGGTATCCCTGTGACTGAGGATCTTTATTCCATATTTACAAAAGAGAAAGAACATGAAGCACTGCACAAGGAGACACTGAGAAGCCATCAGGAACTGATCAGCCAGCTATTGCAAAGTTACATGAAACTACTCTTACCAGATGATGAAAAATTCCATGGTGGATGGGCACTTATTGATTGTGACCCAAGGTGTGTAGAACAAGATTACAATTGATTGATTTTTCTGTTGGTCATCTGCCAACATGGAGTCTTTCACAATTATTAGATAAAACCTGCTAAATTACTTAAATGTATTTATAGCTTTGATAGTTGATACATCCATACTCTAAGCATGTTGCAAATGAAGGCTTTTACAAAAAGTGACTGTGTCCTACAAATCACTTTAAAATGTGATTTGTTCTGAATGCAGGAGAGGATTAATGTGGTGAAGATTTCTTAAATGTATTCTCTTAAGTACCCTAAAAATGGGTGCGTAATATAACTAGTTCTGGGAGACATCACCTGGCCATGCAGCCATTCTTAGTCTCTTCGACTTTTAAGTGTGGCGGGTACCATAAAGAGACTTCTCAGCCATTTGTGGACATTGAGAGTAGGTATGTTACCCTCATTGCTTTCAAGCTGAGGTATGCTGCATACCTATAACTTGCAGTGTCATGGAGCCATATCTGATTAAGTGAATTTAAGATTTGTGAAAGCCCGGTGTCCTCTTGTTAACCACAGAGCGGGCACACAGGGGCAATAAGAGTGCAGACTTCCATTGTGCCAGTGTGCCTCAAACTTGTTCAGGTGAGGTGACCTATAAAGATAAAACAGTGGTTGTCTCTCCTGCCAGGTTAACCTTTAGCCTCTGAGACTGTCAGGGAAGAGTCAATTCAATTATGAAACTTTTTTTTTTCCCCCTGTAAATAACGATCCCCTAGGAACTGAGCTGAGTCTACAAAAGAAATTAACTTTGGACTGTCATAGCTTTGTTTAAAAGAACAATCAAGAAACAGCAGTCTAACATTAATAAATATGTGTACGTGACTTACTGCTGACCTCAAGGTGAAAGCTTCATATCCCTTTACCAATCCTTAGAAATGTCCAACACCTTCAGGTGGGAATGAACATTGCCTCTTCCCCAAGCCCAGTTGCATGATCCTACCCAATCTCATTTGTCGCTTCAGCCAGGCAAATTTGGCTTGGTGTTATTGATGCGCTTTATTTATATACCTCACAGAAAATTTTGCTCTTCAAAATTATATTTGCATTGTGCTGGTGTATTTTTATTGAAAACTGTAACATGGACAGATATAAACACACAACACATTATGCAGTAATTTAAATCTAGACCATTCACAGTTATAATTACTTGAATTCCTTTTTTATTTTGGTATTGTGGTCATGTCTTTTTCTGTCTAAAACATAATGTCTGCAAAATGCCTATCAGTTACAGCTGTATCACTAAACAATTGTGTATATTTGCCTACTTGTTTTGTAGCCTCATTGATGCTACTCACAAAGATGTGGATGTTCTGTTGCTGCTTTCGAACTCTTCCTACTATGTGGCGTAGTAAGTCACTGTTTTTTTTCTTCTTTCTTCGTGTGCTGTATTCTGTTAATAAACATACCCTATTTATATGCAGAATGACTTTACTTTTGACAGCTTTGTGCTACACAATAATTGTTTTTTAGCTATGAGTAAATAGAGATCTAACTTTGGACATTAACTGTTTTCTCTGTCTAGTTATGATGATGAAGTTGACAAAGTAAATCAGTATCAAAGACTAAGCCTCGAAGCCTTGGAGAAAATAGAAATAGGTAAGATTGAATGACACTGCACTTCATTACATGCTATCCCTGTTCCTTGAAGGTACTATCTTAAATAGAGTTCCACACTTGCTGCCAAACCATGCTATGAGTACAAAGGCTATTTCCTCACTGTACAGTAGGTATCTATAGATGGGAGTCACAGTTTCAGGGTAATTGCATCTATATATTCCCCCGCGCGCCGCCCCTCCCACCCCCCCGCCACTCCTTCCTGCGGTCCTCTCCAGAAGTGCCCAGTCAGGTCTCCAGTCATCACTTGTCTCTGGGTAGGGGCCTTTGTCTTGCTCCCTTCTGATTTGGGGGTTTTAAGGCTGCACAACTCCCTGCCTTCACTGTGATGTCCCTAACAAGCCAGTTTCACGTTAATGTCTTGGATAATGGAGTGGAGAGTATGCTTATAAAATTTTTGGATAACACCAAGCTGGATGGGGTTGCAAACACTTTAGAGGACAAGATTAGAATTCAAAATGATCTGGACAAATTTGGAGAATTGATCTGAAATTAACGAGATGAAATTCAATAATGACAAGCGCAAAGTACTTCACTTAGGAAGGAAAAATCAAATGCACAGCTACAAATAGGAATAACTAGCTAGGTGGTAATACTGCTGAAATGGATCTGGGGGTTGTTGTAGATCACAAAGTGAATGAGTTTGCGGTGTGATGCAGTTGTGAACTATATTCTGGAGATTATTAATAGGAGTGTTGTATGTTGGACACAGGAGGTAATTGTTCCGCTCCATTCAGCATTGGTGAGGCCTCTGCTGGAGTACTGTGTCCAGTTCTGGGCACCACACTTTAGGAAAGGTGTGGACAAGTTGAAGAGAGTCCAGAGGAGGGCAACAAAAATAAGATGTTTAGAAAACTAGACTTATGAGGAAAGGTTAAAAAAACTGAACATGTTTAGACTTGAGAAAAGAAAACTGAGAGGGTACTTAATAACTGTCTTCAGATATGTTAAGGGCTGTTATAAAGAAGACTATGATCAATTGTTCTCCATGTCCGTTGAAGATAGAACAAAAAGTAATGGGCTTAATCTGCAGCAAGGGAGATCTAGGTTAGATATAGGGGAAAAAAATTCTAATTATAAGGATAGTTAAGCTCTGGAATAGGCTTCTCCTGGAATAGAATCTCCATCAATGGAGGATTTTAAGAACAGGTTGGACAAACACCTGTTAGGAATGGTCTTATTACTTCGTCTTGCCTTGAGAGCAGGGGCCTGAACTAGATGAACTCCTGAGGTTACTTCTGGCCCTCCATTTTTATGATTTTGTAATCCCTGTTCCACAGTGTTACATAAATCATTAGTACGCTTAACACAAAATGGTCCCCACAGATAATGCATGCAGTTGCAATATCTGTCAGATGGTTGTAAAAACTTTCATGTAGTTAGGACTCTAGCAGAAGTTTGCTGTCTCGCTGGTGGTGTATAACCAGACTGAGCATGCATTAAGTAGTTTTTCTCTTCCCTTTGCCCACCTTGGATTCTGTCAGGTTACTTGCAGTACTATTTGAAAAGGAAAATGGCAATGTCTCCAGTGCTGGTCAGGGTTTCAGATCATAACCTCTATGTCCCATACCCAGTATTCTCTGAGAACACATTTCAGATTCCTCTGAGTTTACAATAATGGTCAATTCCAGGGTATACCTCTCTCCATTTCCAGTTAGCTCACATAATAATGCATAGTAGAAAGGGAATAATTTTTGAGTACATGGTTTTCAAAGAAACTTTGAAACAAATTTAAGTATTGACTTAATTTTGTCAAGTTATTACAGCAATTAGATGTCTGAACCAAATCAAAAACAAAATATGTTCTGTGGTCAGTTGCATCACATGCTGAAAAGTTTCAAAGGTGTCATGGCCTGTTTTGAGAGGACTGCTTGATTAGATGCCTTTCTGCAGAGTTTTCAGGTTCACGTTTGTGCTCTTGTATTCTTTCTTTCATAAGGCCTGTGGTAAATAGCAGAGATACAATGGTTACTTTTCAAAAAGTCTCTTCTGTTTTTGAAAGATTTCAACAGTCCGATGAAGTGAGCTGTAGCTCGCGAAAGCGTATGCTCTAATAAGTTTTTTAGTCTCTAAGGTGCCACAAGTACACCTTTTCTTTTAACAGTTCAAGAGAGATTCCTTCTACTTAAATGGGGAATATTGTTAAAATAATTTAGTTTTCTTTCAAAATGGTAGAAACTCTTTAAATGCATTCTTTGTAATTAGTAGGGACTGCTCACAATTGGACATCTTCCAAAACTGTGCTCCGTAGAGAAGAAAATCTATTTTTGAACTCTAAACATAATATTATCAATTCATCTTTTCATTGTTGGCTGAAAATGTAATCCCTGTCTCTAGTTAAGAGTTAGCCAGATTAGAACGCCAAGTAAACAGTTATATGAGAATTTAGTTGGCTGCTAAAGGAAGTAATGTCTAAAGGAGGGAATCCAGAGTTTCTAGTTATGGATGCCACTAGCCTAAGTGTTATCTGTATTTTCACCATAGTTGCTGAGGCTCTCAAGTATTGAAAAGGAAGGTCTTTTTATATTGTAGTTCCCCTGGAGAGAATGAAATCCCATTGTGTAGTAGGATAGATTCAGTCACCTTGTTTAATTAAGTCCTTTATTGTGCTCTTTTGCTTATTGTCATTTTATCACTTCATCTTCAATGTGGAGGCGGATATACGATGTGAAGGAGATATATGAATGTTCTTTTGTACCAGTGACCTGGCCAGCAATCTCATTCTTCATGAGGATGTTAGTTTCTGTTGATTCTGAGTTTCCATTCTTTATATGAGCATATACTGTAATTTCTGTGAGCTTTCACAGGCTCATATAATATGCACATCTCAAAACTTTTTCCAGAGCCTGTTGTAAAATGTGGATCTGCAGAGTGCGATGGTTTGGGTTGAGACTCAGTGTTTGCAAGGTTTAATTAGAACTCTGGATAAAATGGCTTTGTTTTAGCCATATTTTTTCAAAGGAAGGGTTTAGTGTTGATGAACCACAATGCAATACGTTAAAATTTCTTACATTCTTACTGGAACCAGAGACTTGTATTATTAAAGTGCTTGTTTTTGCTGAGTGACTTGGGATAGGGTTAAGTTTCTTTCTCTTCCCTTTCATTCTCGCTAGTATTTGTCCTAGAGATAGAGCAGCTAATGGATAGTAAGAGAATTTGGTTCTAGGTGAAGATATTATCTGGAATAATTTTTCTGGTAGAATGATGAAAAAGCAGCAGGTTTTCTATAGAGATTTGCACAGATGTTTTAGAAGTTGTTTGTTGTAGAACCAAATTCTCCTCTTTGTGTCCCAGAGATAGAGTAGCTAATGGATATTTATTATATATGCTGACAATTTTGCAATATTTGTTCCACTATTTCATGAAAGAACACTCCTCACCCTCCCAAAAATGTGGATGTCTGGCTTATTTCTCAGGTCCTGAACCCACCCTTTTTGGAAAGCCCAAGTTCTCTTGTATGAGGTTGCATTATAAATACAATGAAACAAGTGGCTATTTTCATACTCTCAGAGCTGTGGTGCGCAACCCTGAAGAAGACGGAAAAGGTAACAAATATACATTTTGCAATAACACATGATCATGTTCAATATACTAAAGCTTATCTTTTATATAACCCTTTTAATCTATCGATCTCAGACCACTTTACAAAGGAGGGTAAGTTTAATTATATTCCCATTTTACAGGTGGAAAGAGAATGTGTCTTACAGTGGCTCACTGTTTGGATACTAAATTGTGATGCAACCTAACTTACTAAAAAACGACAGGGTAAATTCAGATTTGGTTAGCTTAAAACAGCAGTCTTCCTTCTAGGGTCTGGACAATGGCTGTCTGAGTTTGTTCTGCTATTCATGTTTAGGGTAGGATGAATGTTAAACAAAGTCACTGATGCTGATGAGTATGGATTAAGTCAGTGTAATCCATGACTAAAGTCCTTGGTATTTTGTTTAACTTGGTTAACAGAACACTTATCAGCAGAAAAATCTTACTTCCTACCCGTATCTCCAAATTGGATGTCAATGAGAATTAAAATAAATATCATTCTGTCAGTATAATCCATATACTTTCTCCCCTTCCTTCTCTCTCCCCAAATTGAGTAGTTACAGTAAAAATTCCTTTCTGAATGTTTTTCTAACCCATCAGTACCAGGGCATGGGAAGGGAAGAGGATAGTCTACTCCCACTTTGAGCTTTACATCAGGAAATCACAACTTTTGGGGTATAAGTTTAAAAAAATAGAGAGATTTAACACGTTTAATTAATTGACAAGCAGCCTCTAAAATTAGATTTGCTAAAACGTGGGATTTTAAAAAGTTTATATTTAAGGGAATCTGACAGTCTGCTAACTGGATTTCAGACACCCTTCAGTGTATTGCAGAGATGCTGCGAATCACGAAGCAAGCTATGGGATTAGATGTGCCCATTATTGAGAAAAAGCTGGAGAGGTGAGTGGTGTGCTTCTTTTTTTTCTTTAATTGCCCTGAATCTTCAAGCCACAATTTAAATAACTCTTTTTAGAGACACCAAGTTATTTCTGCATGGGATTCTCACAGCAACTGTGTCCCCATTTTAGCTACTGTGCTAAGAATGACCTGATTTCTGTACTGCTTTCAGCACCTATGCTCTGTAAACATTTATTGAAGGATAGAATTTAAAATAGTTTCTCCCGGTCTGTGTTAGTGTATGGGACTGATCAAAGTCCATCAAAGTCAATGGAAAGATTTCCAGAGATTCCAGTGGTCTAAGGATCTGGCCTTCTATGTACACATGCATATAGCACTATCACTTTAAAAGTGAGACCATCTTGGGAGCCATGAATCCTTGCTACACAAGGTCTTCCAAGATGGCAGCTGCTTTTCTTTTAAGGACACTATTTGAATATAAGACAGTGTGTTGATTTCAGGTGTCCTTTGTTATCTTATGTTTAAACACACGTGTATTGTGTTCGTAGAGGCTGTCTTTAAAAGGAAAGCCCCTCTTGAAGCTGGTGCCATGCTGTTTGTTCCTTTAACACCTAAAAATAAGTAGTATTTTGCAATGTGTATTAAAACATAATTAGACCTCTCCCTTATTTTAATGCTCTCTTGTCGATAGTAGAGTAGGAAAACTGTGTCGAATAAGGCAGGCATGGTTCTGTTCCTCTCCTAATATTCAGTGGTTCTGAAATGTGTTCAGTATTTTATATGCTACAAAACAGAGGATAATATTAAAGGTAACCTTTATGGAACCACTCAGTATGGGTTGAGGAAGAGTCCTACCACACCTCAACAGACTGATGGGACATCTCTCATTGATGGCGAGGGACTGGACTTCACAAACTACAAAAGCTTGAAGATACCTTAAAGTGACATGCTGAAATACTCTCAGGCATATGAGGGGCATTGAATGCTATATTCCGGTCTATTTTTAAAAAAATGTGGCACATTACCATTAGACACCATTTTGCATCTGACAATTTAAGTTGAAATCTTGAAGAGCAATAAATGTTGTGGGAAGAAAACATTGCCACACTGTGTTCTGCATGAAACTCCTGGGAGAAAGTTATAATCTGTTGAAACCTTCCAGAAGCTACTCTGCAGGAATGAGGAGAAAGGCGTATGTGTGAAGCTAGATTGTCAGCATATGTATGTTGCTATATTGATTGAAAAACTGCTGTAAAATTGAGCTGAATTTAGAAGAAGTTTAATCTGATAAACAAGAAACAATTTATGCTTACTCTGATAGAATTTATTAAAAATGCTATTGTGAGAGCTAGAATGGACTCTTAAAATCAACTTTAGGGTCCAGTAGTACATACACAAAAATCATTCACCTTGAAGAAGTACTAAACTATCATTTAAGTGCTCTGTCAGTTTGATTTTTTTTTCCTGTTGTCTGACATGTCTAGAAGATTCATGTATCTAATCTCACCACCCCAAGACATGTTAAGGGCAAGTACACAGAGGTTATAATTCACTGTCTCCTATCTATGAAAGAACTGTCAAATAATTAAATGATAGGACTCTAGTTTCATCATACAAAAAAGGTCTTAGATAAATTTACTGTATATTGGCATAATACTCAAGAATGGATATGGATATTGTATTAAAACAGCCAAACTAAACAAGATAAACAGCTTTGTTTTAGAATTGATTGTTGAATAGGATGAATTTTAAGTTTATTTCTAGGAAAGTCCATGCCTCTGAAGGCCTAGCAAAATTAAACTTAAAACATAACTCATTAGAAAAGCAACAAACTATATACCCAATAAACAATGGGAAAGTAGCTCTACATTATCTCTGAAATATGGCTAATTGCTCCAGGCTGATTCTGCATTGCTTGATACCCACAACAAACATAGTTGTGGTAAATGGTATTAGAAGAATGTGCAGATACATAATGAAGCCAGTATACACTCAAGCTTAGTGAAGGCAGTGATGCGACATCAAGTGTAGTTAAATTAGTGATTTTTGTTTGGAAAAAGTTGATTTTACGGAATACCTAGAACCATTAAGAAGTTAAATGCAAGTGACGTAACTTTGGTTTTAACTTGATGGAAGATATTTTAAAAGCACAAATCAGAAAATTCAAGACTATTTTCACAGGAACTGTAACTGTTTCTCTTGCGCCTGTGTAATACTTTCATTACATAACCTTGTCTTTATCTCTGTCTTGCAACATTTGTCAGAGTTTCAGTTGCTATCAAACCCATAAGCTTTGAATGTCTTGTGTGTGTGTATGTGTGTTTAAAGTTTTAGTTGTAGTGGAACAAAAACAGTCCTTGTAAATCATAGTTATTATGAAAAGACAAAGGATCGTCTGAAATATTAAAAGCAAACAGTAATTGAAATTGGGGGGCACAAAAGCCCATAGAGAGATTATTGAGGTTCCCTTGGATCAACAAGAAAAGACAACTAGAAGATAGAGATTTTGCAAGGGAACAATATCTTGCCTATGGGAGAAAATGAATAGAGCCCTCAAGAAGTGCCTGTGTGGTGTGTATTTCAGAGCAGTTGATAACTGATGGAATAATTTAGTTTCCATAGTAGATATTTTTGTGAAGTTTTCTTGATTACTTTTAGGATTTTTAATACAGATCTTCCTGTTTTCAAAAGTTCATCTTCATTTATTGCTTTCTTGTCCTCTGGTGATGCAGCCTTGGTATTCTACATCAGCATTGATTGCTGTAGAAATGACTACAAACTGTCCCAAAGAGGGGTGAGATTTCAGGTTGGGAATTGCCACAGGTGAAGACAAATTCCATTTTTCAAATTAATTGTAAACCACTTTAAATGTATGAACTGAAGATTTTATTAAGGGTACCCCACATTTATATGCTGCAAAATGGATGGCATCATAAATTGGGAAGGGGAATGTTGTGAATAAGTTTAAAAAATGTTTTGAACTCTTGAGTATTTAAAAATCCTTATTATGCTCTGGAAAAATACAATGAGATGTCAGCTGCTCACAGATGATATTTCACTAGAGTTTCTTCATAAAGGTTAGAGACTGAATATGGGATGAAAATACCCACTATGTAAGAGGCAGTGTTTTCTGAGGTCAGAATTCAGGTTCGTTGCAGACAAGGCCTGCATTTAATAGACTTCGGATAATCTTATTTCAGGATATTTTCACTTGGCGTTTGATGAGATACAGCAGTCTAAATGGCCAGTACTTTTGGTGTTTGTATAGAATTGATCTCTAAACCAGATGTGTCAATATCTCTCACCAATCTGTTTTTTCTTTAATAGTTTGTAAGTCTTGTATTGCCATCTTTATTCGTAAGGTAAATAGTTGAAGGATACTTGTAAATGGAAGTTATTCTTGAGGTGTCATAACCCATATAATGAAATACTTATCTTCTGTACTATTGTGTTTTTACTTTTTTCTCAATTGAAAAATTTCCATAGCTGTAAATATTTACTGATCTTTAAGAACTAGATTTTTCTCATCAAGAACAGTATGATGGAAACCAGAAGCTTATTGAGATGATTCTCATATCTGAAATGTCAATACTTAGTATAATTTTGGAAGGGATATAAACCCTCATGCTTCAGGTGTAAGTCAGTCTTGTGCTTAAGGAGTGAAGAAGACACTTGCCTATGGACAGGTTATTCTGTAATTATCTACTTCAGAGTAGAAGGAAGATGGATGGGTTGTGCTTTTTCAGTTACCTTATTTTAGAGGTTCTGAGCACACACCACTTGCATTGACTTCTAGAGTGGTGGGTACTCCTCTTTTTTTTTTTTAAATGTTAGGGAGTTGCAACTTGCTCAGGGTGTGGTAGAAAAATTCCCTCCTTAAGGCTACAAGGAGTTAATAACAAGAGGAAACCTATGTAGACATTTGTTTATATACCACCAGTACAGGAAGAGAAGGCTTCCTAGCTCAATTCAGTGTTTATAAACTGCAGAATACTGTAATCATAGGAGATTTTAATTATCAGATATCAGTGGGGTTCCAAAGAAATCCAAACAGGCAACAACAGCAAACTTCCAAAGTTATGTAGAAAATAACTATGATCCAAAGAGTAGAGAAGGCGACATAGGGAGAAACTGATGGGATTTGGATGAATAACGGAGAAGCCTAAACAAGTGACTACAAGCTACTTTCCACTCAGGCAGGAGTGGGTACCCAGAACGCAGGAGTGTATGCATATTGTATTTCATGAAAGCAGATCACGGTGATTTAGAGACCCCATATCCACCAGAGTACAAGAAGGTGAAGAATTCTAAAGGATTTGCAAATTAAGGCACAGCAGACACTAGGTACTTCTGAAACAGAAGAATGAAAGAAAAAGCTTAAATGGTCCTAAGTAAAAGGTGATGGTAGATGGTAACATATTGAGCAAGGGAGGGACCATGTCTGCTGAGGTACCACAGAGATCAGTAGTAAGACTGGTTGTATTTAACATTTTTCCTTAAAATCTAGAAGTAGTCTATAATCAACTTTGCTGATGAGGATAAATTGGAGGGAAGTGCAAGTACTAACAAGGGCAGAGAAATAAGAAAAGGACGTAGAACGTATGAACATGAATAGAAAATAAGAGATTTTCCTGGAAAAAATGCAAGCGAAGTCATTTGGGTGGTTGGAAAGATTGAAACCATCTGTAACGTGCTCAATAGAAAGTAATGCTGAAGGAGAACAAGGAGTGATAATGGACACCTAATTAGATTGGAGTTTTCAATGTGAAATTGGCTCAAAAAAGAGGCCCCCCTTTTTCAGGAAAGTAATAATCCTGTTCTGTAGCACTGGTTAAGCTGCATTTGGAATGTTTCATTCAGTTCCAGGAATCTCATTACCATAAAGATATTGGCACATTAGACTGGAAGTTCAGAAAAGAATAAAAAGTAATCAAGGACAGAAGAGATTAACATAAACTCAGAAATAAATATGAATAGTTTGGCTAAGCAGGGGCAAACTGTCTGCAAATATTTGAAAGGCATTAACACTAAGGAAGAAAATTATTTAGTGATAAATATAGGTGTAAAGAGGATAGAGTAAAACTAAGAAAAGAAAATTTAGGCTATATTTAGGGGAAAAAACCTGACAGTTGAAGAATCAAGGGTCTCTCATCAAGTGGGACTTTTCCATATATCCTATAAAACAATCCTACATTGCCAGGGAGAGAAATCACCCAGTTCATCTATTATTACTATCTGTTGTTTTCTCCTGTACATCCCCTCCTGGTAATATTGTTATTTATGTGTACTGTTTCATAAAGCAGCAAACTTTATGAATATTGTTCTGTTTCTTACATTTAGAGTGTCATAGATGTGATGTCATTTGTCATGAACAGAAGTCTAGGTACTGATTTCAATCTGTGGTCATAAACTTGCCCGTAATAACTATTTTATTGAAATAGCCTTGGGTAAATTTAGTCTCTTCAGTAAATGTTTGCCATTTCATACAACAGTTTTTCCTTTTTTTTCCCTTGATTAATCTCAGTTATTTAAAGATCAGCAGGAAAAACAATGACTTTCAAATCTTAAGGTTTTTTGGTTTGGTCAGGTTAATACTAAAAGAACAGTTCATCATAATATCTCATTGGTCATTCTCTTGGAATGGTTCTAAAAATAAATTTCATTTGCTTGTATCTGCATCTATTAAAATATTAAAACAATATTAACTGGGATATTGTGAAACTTGTGATTTAGAAGTGTAACTGCTTGATTAACTGAACAAGAGAAGACATTATTTTCTTTAATTTTTCAGGAAGAGCAGTAAACCCCATGAGGACATCATTGGCATTAGATCCCAGAATCGAGGATCCCTGGCTCAAGGCAAGAATTTCTTAATGAGCAAGTTTTCATCTCTTAATCAGAAAGTCAAACAAACTAAATCCAATGTTAACATCGGCAATCTTCGCAAGTTAGGGAATTTTACCAAGCCTGAAATGAAAGTCAATTTTTTAAAACCCAACTTGAAAGTTAATCTTTGGAAATCAGACAGTAGCCTTGAAACTTTGGAAAATCCAATGGCAGATACAAAAGTCTGTGCTGAATCAGATATTGAAATATCAGATAATGACTCTTTTCATTCCGATGACTTCCTTACAAATTCTAAATCTGATGAGGACCATCAGTTAACTGGCTCTTTAGAGAATGTGGGACAGATAGACTACGTTTTGCCCAGCTGTGGTATCATTGCTTCAGCTCCTCGACTGGGTAGTCGGTCCCAGTCTATAAATAGCACTGACATCAACATTAGCATTCACATTCCTTCAGAGATCCATGTCACCCAGGCTAACAGGCCTGAGTGTGAAGACAGACCTATGCAGGGAAGTCCTTTCGCTGACAATGTGGCGATGGAGTTCATTAAACCCATTGATGCATACTGCCACAGATTTGTACAAGACGCTCAAAACAAGATGACAGATGCTTCAATGGCAGAGACTGCTCCTCAACAATCCTGCCAAAGAGTAGATCAAACCAGCAACAGTGCTTCTCAGAAAACAGAAACCTGGTCAGAAACAAACAGAGACATCCCTTCAAGACCATCTAAACTGGATGTACCATTTTCTGAGTCAGGTTCTCAGTTCTTAGCTGTTGAGGAGATTTACTCCAATAGATCTCATAAGAGCCCAGGATCTGCACCCAGTATTCTTGAAGTTGAGACAGGACTTCACATGACTCCTTCTCCAGCAGACAGTAATGGCAGCAGAGCAGTCTCCCCCTTTGCTAAGATCCGCAGTTCTATGGTCCAAGTTGCTAATATTACACAAGCTGGATTGACCCAAGGGATAAACTTTGCAGTGGCAAAGGTGCAGAAGAGCCCAGCAGAACCCGAGGCTGTAAATGATGTCCAACAAAATGAACTGATAGAAATGTTTACACAGTGCCAGACCCGAATAATTCAGATTTAGTTGCTAACTTAAAGTACTCTTGTTGTGGCTTGTACATATTCTTAAAAATTCATACTGGAAGATCTGTGTAATGTGAATTGCCACTGAACATTGGGATAAAATACCAATAATGTTTACAGGAAGTGTTTTTGATGCAAGTTGATTTTGGTTCTGAATAGGTTTTAGAATTCCCTCAAGCAGCCGAGATGATAGAAAGACATACCATACTGAACAGGTAGCCTATACACTGGTATTTAGTAAACACGCTGTTCATTTTAAATTAGTTGCACAGTTATCTTTGAGACAAATTTTGTAGGTCTTCTGATTTGTGTAGAATATTTATAGTAAAAGGGGCTGGTACTGCACTTCTTTTGTTACCTTACTACTCTTGCACTGCACCAGCAACATATTTTACTGGCAAATTACATTTATTCTATTTATATTTGAACTAGTTTTTTTTTTTTACTTAATCTTTTTTGTGTGGTTTCCATTGAAGTTCTAGACACATTCCTCAAGAAATGGTGTTTTTGCAATGGAAACTGATACATTTTCCTATACATATCATTACATTAACTGGAAGTTTAGACTCTTCCCTACCACAACTCTTGTCTGTCCTACCTCAATTAAAGGATAAGACAGGTTGCAAAAATCTATAATATCTAATTGCCTGAAGTGCAACTTCTTAAAGTTCGTGGGGTTTTTTTTTTTTGTAAAACCAGTGGGAACTAATGTTCTTTTAATTATCTTACTGGTGTTAAAGCTGTCCTGTTCCCCATTCTGTTCTACTAAACACACTGCTCTATAATTTCTGTCCCCTATAATAAGGTAAAACAAACAGGGTACTCTACATCCAGAAATAATTGCTTAGTGTATCAGGATACATCCTGATGTTCTGTTGATTTGATTAGAAATTTTAACTGTCCTCTAGCCAAAAGCAGCAAGTGATTAAGCCAGCAAACCATAGAAGGAAAGTGTACTCATTCATGAGGTTAGTCTGGTGATTTTTAAACTCCAATTATAGTAACACGTATCAAAACAGTTCATTTAGTTTAAACCAACTCAACCTTTGTGATATTCGCATGGATGAGGCTGAACTTATACTTGTGCAGGGAACTGGGTACCAATAAATGTGTGTGTAAGGAATTATATCTTTAGATTCTTGATTTTTCTCAGAATTGGTGTTCCAACACTGTTCTGTTGTAGGATGTCATCTATAGAAACTATAGCATAAAGCAGGATCTTGCTATACAGTGGTTCATAACTATAACCACCACTATTATAGAGCCAGTGCCTCTGTGTTTTAGTACATGTACTGTAGATAGATCACACGTGGTGTTCTAAGCAATTAACAAGTGTCATGATGGTAGTAAGGTGTCTTAGAACCTCTCTAGTGTAACCAAAGTAATTATCAACTAAACCTGATTGTCTGTCTGGACTTTGATAAACAATTTCAGTTTTGTTATTTATTTGTTTTATTACAGTAATGCGGTTTGTTTTGTGGAGTGTCTATATACATTTGTGACTATATTTAAAAATAAAATACATTGTATTTTAAGGTGAGGGATGAACATGAGAAATATTTTAATTAAAAAAATAAATAAATAAGGAACCCAAAGAGGCTTTCTGGTTCTTCATATTTGAAGGGATATTGGACTTCAGTTCAAGTTTCAAACCAAAGCAGCCATCTTACCAATTCAGCCCAGGGTCAGGGAAGGCAGTGTTTTATGCCTCCTTTTCATCTCCTTTTCCTGAGCTGTACTGTCCACTCCTTGGCTCCCAGGTTTCAGTCCTGTAAGTGCTTTCACTAAGATGTCTAAAAAACCCTAATTCCTCCACCAAGGGGAGCGTTGGATTCTCCATCTCCTTGAAAATATGCTTGAGCCAAACAAGTTACTAGGCTTAACACAGGAGTAACTGGATGCTGTTCTCTAGCCTATGTTATACAGGTCAGACCATGAATCATCACTTACTCTGCCTGTCAAGGTTCTAAATTTTCCTGCAACATTTGAAAAAATCACTAACGCTTAAGGCAATGAAAGGAGTGCAGGATGCCGTGCTATGGTCTTGGTACAAAGTGAAGGGGGAACGAATTTACAAATATAGTGACACACCCTATAACAACTACGTGCGTTTAATGTCTGTAGAAAGAGACAAAGCATTGCCACCTATGGCAGACAGAATAAGCTTGGGAAATTTGGAGGGATCAGTAAGCTTCTGATGCTTATGTGTCTAAAGAATGCATACAGAGCAGAAGCATATTTAGAGTTTGGGAGGGTGGGGGAAGGAGTGAGACACTGAAGATCTGTTCATCAGGGTTTTCCCCTTTTAGAAGACTTGTATATTATTCACAACTTAACTTTTCAAAGTGCTTTGTGCAAACAGTAATAAAATGCTTACATCATGCAACTTAAAAGAATGTTAGTCAGCTACACAGTAGGAATCCTCTAGTGACCCTGGCAAGCCACTTTAAAGCTCAGGGAGTTTCAGAAGAAGAGCTCTGAACGAACAGCGTTACTTGGAAGATAGGGTCTAGATGTTGTACAAACTTATCCTTAGAGCACTGCCAGCTGCACTTCATTTCAGTGGTCTAAAGCTGGGTCGTCTCTGAGCAGAGAATTCAAGAAGAGTTTGTTTGATTACATGCTATGTGTATATATTGTGAAATGCTTGAGCTGGTCATAACGAAACTGATTGTATTAAGCCTTTTTGTGAAGACTTGAGTTATGAGATGGAATAAGAATAAGAATGTCCTCGTGCTATCAGGAAAACAGCTGAAGGCTCCCTGTCTAGCTAATGTCCCTCCTCCCCCTTGACTCAACAAGGTTTGTTCAAAAATTTTGCTATCTAAAATGGCTTTAGTTAGACTGGAAAAAGCATCATCAGAACAACTTATTTCTTGGCTAGCTTAGAAGGAATGTTTTTCTCTCAGAAGTATAATTGGCACTGCAGTATAATGTTGTTAAGCAGAGCTAAAACCTGAAAAGGGTAAGTGCAGCTGCAGACCATCTTATTTCAAGAACTGTGTGTCCAGATTAATTGAGCGAATCGTATTTCTACAATAGCAAATTGAAACTGAAAATACAGCCAGCAAAGACTGTGACATAGCAGTCATAAAGAAAACATTGCGGAGAAACATTTCCCTTAAGAGGAAAAAGGGCCTTTTGTTAAATTTGCTGCACGAGATGTACATGGTTTCAGAAACATGGAGAGTAAATAGGCTAAGTAGCATTTCTCCTTCTCAAGAGGTGGCTTGAGTAAATTCCACATGGTTACAGTTGCTTCTCTTGAAAAGCTCCTGCCTATTGCTATGTATCTCTGTAGATACACAGAAAGAGAGCTTAGCCTCTGTCTTACACTTGCTGCGTATTGGAGCTATGTAGATTGTTGTCATTCTTGAATAGCTGCATGCTGTCGAAGTAATGTCTGTTCAGTACTTACCTTTACTGTGCAACCCCAACTTTAATTGAATGTAGGTTACACCATTGCTGTGCAAGCTCCGTGGATTAGCTTGAATTAAAAGGGCTGCAACTGAAACTCGTTTTGTCCTGAGGATAACCAGCTCTGCTTAGATTGGATGTGCTTTGCTTGCATGCCTTCAGCAGCTGAACCACAGCATAATCTTTTGTGAGGAAAGATGTCTGTCGCTGAACATTCAATTTAAATTAGATCAGCAACAAAAGTAATGGGGGTGGGGAGGCTGGAGTCAAACTATCTGGAAAACATGCAATTAGTGAAAGTTTGAGTTCAGGGTAATGCAGATAGAAAATGTAAAATGGGCAGTATTTGCATTCTGTATTTATGCTACAGCCCCCTCTTTACCTGACTTCATTGCTACCTCTCATAATGGGGTAGGAATCTGTCTTGAGAAGTGTAGCAGTTCTTCGAGTGGTCGTTCACATCGATTCCAATTAGCTATGCGCATGCTGTGTGCATGGTTGTTGGAAACCTTTCCCTTAGCTCGTGTTGGGTCTGCTAGGGAGCCCCCTGGAGTGGCACCTTCAGGGAGTGACCACCCCCACACAATGCCCTTCTGGACCCCTGGGTTTACCACCAGACCCAGGGTACCCCTTCAAGGGCTTCCAGGTCAGTGGTCTCAGGACATCACCCCTCCCACTCACCAAAGGACAGACCTGCCCCTTGTGTGATGGATGCAACCCTTGTCAAACTGCAGAGCAGTCAAGGGATGTGGCTCCAGTGCCACCTGTAGCCCAGGACACTCCTGCCTGGGCTGGAACAACAGGGGAGCCTAGCACAATCCAGGAACCAGGGCACCTTGAGGGCCATGAGGACTCTGTGTCCCTGATTTTCTCCCCATCATTCTCACCTGATAACATGGTGGCAGGAGTGTCAGCCTCAGGTCCTCAGCCCATTGACCCCAGGGCTCACCAGGACCTATTCTGTTGTATTGCCCATAATATGGTAACTGAATTGGAGGACCTAATGGTGGACAGTTTTGCTCTGGAGGGTCCTTCCAGAGTGGCACTACCAATAATTAAAATGATCCAGAACAACAAGAAGACCCAGTGGCAGACTCCAGCCTCCATTCTGCCCACTGCCAGGGGGTGGAGTGAAAGTACTTTGTCCCCTCCAAAGAATTAGTTTTTATTCTCTCATACACATTTCTCCCTGGTGATCTCAGCAGTGAATGAAAGAGCACCAGCGACAACAACTGCTGGCTCCCAAGGCTAAGGAGGACAAATGTATGGACTTATTTGGCAGGAAAGGGTATGCTGCTGGGGGCCTACAGCTGAGGATAGCCAACTAACAGGCATAATTAACTCTTGGGATACTATGTCCAAATCCAAAGAGCTAGTCCCTGTGGAGTCAAGAGTGGAGTTCTCAGCTCTGGTTGAGGAGGGGAAGGCAGTGGCCAGGACATCCCTTCAGGCCTCCCTTGATGTGGCTGACTTGGTGGCACAAACCATTTCCTCTGGGGTGGTGATGAGGAGAACCTCCTGGCTCCAGGTCTTCCCCCAGAGGTCCAACAGACCCCTCCAGGACCTTCCCTTTGATGGTACAGGGCTGTTTTCAGACCTGACCAACTAGAGACTCTGTAGCCTCAAAGATTCAAGGACAACACTGAAGTCTCTGGGGATGCATACGCCTGCTACCCAGAGAAAACCTTTCAAGCTTCAACCCTAGCAGCAGCAGGGGCAATATCAACCACTATCAATCCTGCCCAAGGCAGGACCCAGGCCATAAGGGCAGGAACAATAGGCATAGGCTGTCTAACCAGTCTTCAAGCCAGGGCCCAACTAAGCCACAGTCAGGATCTAAACAAGGGTTTTGAGGGGATGCCCAAGGACAGTATGCCAGACTCCATACTGCTGCCTTCTCCATTTTCCAAACCACCTATCCCACTTGTACTGTGCGTGGTCCCTTATAACATCAGACCGTTGGGTCCTTCACATGGTAAAGGTGGGATATTCTCTCCAATTCTGCTCCTTCCCACCCCCCTTCCCTGTCCCTCTTCAGGGACCCTACTCAAGAGCAACTCCTTGTACAGGAGGTGCAATGGCTCCTTGCCTCAGGGGCAGTGGAGGAGGTTCCTCAGGAGCTAAGGGGCAAGGGCTTCTACTTCCACTGCTTCCTAATCCCCAAAGCAAAAGGCGGTCTCAGACCCATCTTAGACCTGTGTGGACTCAACCAGTTTATGGTAAAGTTGAAGTTCCACAAGGTTTCCTTGAGTTTGATCATTCCTTCCCGGATCTGGGGAACTGGTACGCTGCCCTTGACATGAAAGATGCATACTTCTACATAGCCCTTCATCTGGCCCACAGACGTTTCCTGAGATTTGTGGTCAATTACAAGCACTACCAGTTCACAGTGCTCCCTTTTAAAGGAGCTCAGAGCAGTGGGATGAGTCTGACAGACTTCAAGGTCACTGCATGGCTGTGTTGATTGACAATACCACTACCATGTTTTACATAAACAGGGTAGAGCCTGCTCCTCCCCTCTCTGTCAGGAAGCTCTCCAGGTTTCGGATCTTTGTATAACCCGCTCTATTCACCTGGAGGTTTCCTATCTCCCAGGCCCGCAGAATGAGATTGCAGACTGTCTCAGCAGGTTGTTTCTCAACCACAAGTGGTCAGGATGTCTTACATTCCATCTTCCACAGATGGAGCTTTCCCCAGGTGGACCTATTTGCTACCAGGAGCAACAGGAAGTGTCCAGCATTCTGCTCCTTCCAGAAACACAGTTGGGGCTCCATCTCAGATGTGTTCCAGCTACATTGGGGGGGACCACCTCATGTATGCCTTCGTGTTGGTCCCACTCATCCACAAAGTGCTGCTCAAGACCCGCAGAGAAAGAGCAGATGTGATCATGCTGGCCCCAGTGCGGCCAAGATAGCATTGGTACTCCATGCTTCTGGAGAGGTCTGTGGACACTCAGAGCACTGCCACTTAATCCAGATCTGATCTCACAGGACCATGGTCACCTCCTTCACTCAGAACTCCAATCCCTTCATCTCATGTCTTAGAAGCTTCATGGTTAAACCCAACAGAGTTATAGATTAGGTATAAAGTTATTCCTTATATACACATTAGCAATAGCACTGCAGTTGATAAGGTATATTTCATTGTTTATATTCCCAAAGGCAAATGGATGATGTAGCATATACTTGGTCAGTACTAGCCACACTTGTTCAACTACATGAAATTTAGCACTTAATCATGGTTGAGTGGTGCTTACAAGTTAAGTGAAAAGCAGCCCTTTCCATTAATCTGTCTCACATGAGTGCTACAGGAGACTCCATTTTGCCAGGTAGGGTTTCAAAATGAAGTCCTGTCCCATCTTGTAAGATTATCAATGGAAGCTCTCTGAGAGGTAGTTATGCCAGTTTTTTTAAACATTGGATTGATTGTGCAAGAATAAAAAGTGTAACTTGTACCACCATCTGGGTGTTATGTATTTGATATGTCATTTGAAAAAGTTAGAAGTTTATTACTAGGTCAAGAGGGACAAGGGATTCTGGCTTCTCCAGGTGGTCTAGAAAGTAATGCCCTTTCTATTTTCTGCTGATGAAGATCGCATACTGCCTATTCACTGCTCTGTTCCACCATTTGTTTTTAACTTTGCCCTTTTTACAGGATGTGCTTGAGTCAGGTAAGTTGTGTAAAAGTTGAAATACAGAAGTTCTTCTCCTTGGGAAACTGTTTTACAGATATTTATCATAGAATAAGCCTGTTAGTTCAAGCAGCAACCATGGTAGTTGTAATCTACGTCTGAGGCTTTTTTCCTCAGTGTAAAAAATACAGGTTGGTTCTTGTCACATGATTTAAATACATAAGCCTGCTGCAGTGCAAGAGCCAAAGGCTGTGAGTGGAATGACCTGCATCTTATGAAGCAGTCAACCCTACTGTACCTCTAGAACCTGTGATCAGACTTGACTTTACACTTAAGGAAATGCGTTTACACAATTTCAGTATTAAACTTTTAATATCAAACAAGTTGCTCGTTGTTATTAATTCTCAATTACAAAACAAGCTCCAAAAAATTTCATAAAATCAGTAAGTTTCAGCATTAGCTTACTGAACCCCATATAAACTAAATGGGTTCAGGTTTTGAGGGTAAGTGTCCATAATTTTTTGGTATAAATTATCTACAAGAAACTGGAATAAACAGTACCCCATTCTTAGTGCTGGCTCCACTTAGGATTAGGACAAACCTCATTTTCATAGTCACAGGTAAGCAAAATAATAAGAGGAATTATTAAAGTTCATTTCCATTGACACACTTCTGTTGCTGGAGCCTGGCTTTACGTAATGCTTCCAGCTGTTTTGCTCTTAGCCACCGCTCTCTTGACAGCGTTGTCTGCCCAGCACTGAGAGACAGAAACCTGGGGGCAAA
Organism: Chelonia mydas; assembly: GCF_015237465.2. NCBI lineage: Eukaryota > Metazoa > Chordata > Testudines > Cheloniidae > Chelonia > Chelonia mydas. The sequence continues at coordinate 106,456,666 of NC_057853.1, read as the reverse complement.
AGTAGTGTAAGTTAAATAGCAGAATTCATACAGATTCCTCTTAAGCTTTGCCATGAGAAAGAAGGTAATAGCCCTACTATAGCAGGAAGTTACAGAACTGAGCAGTCAGCAGTCCTTACGAACAAACACTCATCCCCCACCCCTTTATGCCAGCAGTCAGTGCTTTAGAACCTCTTATTGAACTAAAAATAGGAAGATGTATTTAATAGTTTCTCTTACTAGCAAGAACACCTCCCACGTTCTCATTTCAACCTTCCAGTGAGGTACTGGGAGCAGGCTGGGACACTCAAAAGTGGCAAAGCCCCAAATGGGAGGTAAGCAGAAGTCCTTGACATAGGAGTAGGGAGGAAGAGTCTGCCTCACTGTTCAGTGGCCACAGAATAGTTCTGGCTGTATAAGAAGTGGCCAACTAGCCCATCTAGGGGAATGGACTTAACTTGTCCCTGCTCTTCCTGCCTATGCTATTTTCTTCAACCCTCCCACATATTGAAATAGTTTGAAGAGGCAGCCAAACAATTATACAAGTGCCACTGGGAGGGGATTACATGCAGCTATCACAAGTGAAAAAAGCAGATTCACTAGTTATAAGGCTACTCACCTTGCTACAAGCAGAGTTCTGTGAAGGTCATCAGCGGTTATGCTCTCAGGGTCATTCTTACGCATTTCTACAAAGTCTTCCTCTACTGCCTGAATTAAGACAATACATTGATAGGTAGTTAGGATTTAGCTTCTTGCAGTGAACACAATATATTGCAATAGAGGAGAAACTTCAAAAAAGCTACAGCACTAGGGCTACATGAAGAATATTCCTAGTTTCCTGAGATTATAAAATTCCTGCAAGACTTGTATAACTCCAAGGAGGGAGGCTACTTTCAGCCTTGCTTGCTGGGGAAGCTACAGAGCTACTTCTGCCTAAAAGGCAGTAAAATGGTTGCTCTCTGGGGCCCTGCTTCAGAAGGTGCCTTAGAACAGCAGTTCTCAACCAGGAGATCGGGGCCCCCTGCGGGCTGTGAGCAGATTTCAGGGGGTCTGCCAAGCTGTTACTCTCTGGGGCCCTGAACCCTGCCACCCAGGGCTCAAGCCAAAGCCCGGGCAGTTGCCCTGCTTACTACCCCTGGTTTTTATATGCAGAAAAACACTTGTGGCACCAGCAGGCTGTGGAGTTTTTACAGCATGTTGGGGGGGGCCTCAGAAAGAAAAAGGTTGTGAAGCTTCCTTTGAAAGATCAGAGACTTGATTCTAAGGGGATAAAGTTTTCACAAATTGCCAATTGTAAGAGCCATAGTTTTGTGCCTTTTGCTGAGGTGCTCTGAGCATCAGCAACCCTTCTTAGGGATAGGAGTCCACCCAAAACAAAATGCATCCCCTGTCCCTTGCAAAGGAGTCCAATGCCATACGGAGTTAAGTGCAATTACTAATAGGAAAGTAGTATTTCAGCTGTTCCAGCTTCTACAGAATTACTTCTCCCTAGTGGAGGGCAGAGGTTATATAAAAGGTGTTAGTATAAGACAAGCCTTCCATACCTTGGTCACCTCATCAGATATGCTGTAATCCAACAGCCTCAGCAAGCTTAAAAAGATGCGGAATTTGTTCAGCATGGATGGTAGCACTGCTGTGAGAAGGCTGTTCATATACTCCTCCATGTTTGGTGGAATTATCTGTGGCTGTAAATGGACCTGACAGTCTGACTGAAAAACAAGATGGGTTGCACATCATCCCTTTCCCTATTCACATCTGTTCCATTCCAGTAAGACACTTATGATTTCAGTACAGCAGAAGAAGTCAGTGTCATCCAATGTTGTCGAAGACAGGATAAAAATCAGTTTAATATCAACCATTAATAAATGAAAACCTCTTTCCTGAAGAACTCCCAGTCTGAAATCTCTTGCTGTTTTAATCACCCTTCTTTGGAAGGGAACACTTTCGCTTTGAAGAGAAATCAATATCACAATTTTAAAACAGCCAAGAGAGCAAACGCTCAGTACATAAAGGGTGAAGACAAGTTGTTTGAACAACTAATCATACTGTGTACTAGCAGCTGTAGACACCTACATAATCCATCATACATAAATATAAGCTGAATTCATAGTCTTTTCAGTATGAATGTGAGATTGATCTCTCCACCACAAACAGGGCAGTTATTGCACTGGAATGAGACTGCTATCTAATAATAAATCTGCATCTACAATCTTTTTCCATTACCAGGACTACCCATATACTCTAATAATTTTTCATCCTCTTGCTACCATTTCTACAGCATGCAGCCACTGAGAAAAATGTCAGTTTTTCCTTTCACCGAATAATTTTTTTTGCAGGCCACTGTCACTAAACACAGGTTTTCTAGGTGCACTAGCTGGAGCACTGTAAGCCAGGTCAGCAGCCTGTCCAGGCAGCTCACGGCAACAAGATCATTTCCCTGACATCACTCGTTTCTGGCAATGGCATGCTCAGTTTTCATTAAGCAGCTATCAACTGTAATTATCCCCCAACTTAAGACCTTGCCATACCGGTAGAAGTGATCTGCCTTCTGAAGTGATAAGTATATTAATATTGCATGGGAATTCCATCTGGTGGTAACTGAAGTCATAATCCACCTTCTGCCAAGTTATCAGGTTACCCAGTGCTGTCACATTATGTACACCTAGAAAAAGCAAGAAAACAGATGCTGACAGCTGGATGTAAACAATCGGCAGAGTTGAAATTGATTTTTCATTCAGGTTTTAATTAGCAGTTAGCAGAAACTATTACTTGGTCACAGTGGAAACAACTAGGTTACTAAACTAACCTGACGTGCTAAACAAAATCAAGAGCCTTTGAAGAATTTCAGGCATAAAAGTTGACCGGCCCTAATATTAGTGTAGTTTATGGGAAAGATCAGATTATAAACATGTAGAAATATTTATGCAAAATTTGCTAGAGGGAATAAGGCTGTAGTTATTAGAAAGAGTTAAGCATGAGATTGGAATGGGTACCTTACTCACAAGTGAGTAATTCAGGACATCCCAAATTAATATGGCTAATGCTCTATTCCAAACCGCACCATTGTGCATTCTGTATATTTTAGAAGTGTACTTAAAAGTTCTGACTTTTTGGTATCCTTATGGCTATAAGACCATAGACACTGCTGGCTCAGCTCTCCAATACATTGACTTGAAGGGTGCAGGATCAGGGCCCTAGAGTTTAAACAGACGAGGCTCAGAACCATAACTTTTCTGTACCAACCTGTCTCCCCACCCCCGAAACAAGCCACACACAAATCTTTCAAGTCATATCCCAGGACCACTCAAGACCAGGAGTGCTTATCCAGCACCACTGGCAATGGCATAAAGCTCCAGTTTCTACCCAAGGAGAGGTGAGATACTGGACTTTTAATGTACAGAAATAACTGAACTGGCTGAGGAAGACACCTACTTTCCTAGCTTCAAAAGGCCATATGCTGAGGCTACCCTCTCCAGCAGGTTTAGATGATGGAATAAGTTCCTTTCCAACATTCAGGAATATCATAATAGCCAGACAGAAGCAGCTTTTAGCATGGAAAGAGGTGGCAGTATTTGCTGGAGTGACAATTCCATCGCATCAAGGAAACCCAGCAAGTTTTGGAATCCAAATGCTGATCATGTGCATCACAGTGCACTTGCATTGGTCCTAAGCAGCTGAGCGAATTTGATAGACATTTTCATGAGACACTCCTAAACCACAATTTGTTCTCCACAACTGGCTGTGTAATTGCAGTAAGCTATTCTCAAAGTAGGCATCTCTGATTTTGCTGCTGGTCAATTAAGTGATCATGTTACTTTTAAATTGCATTAGGAACAGCAGAATAATCCACGTTTTGCCAAATGAAATACACAGAAACGGAGAACAATGTTAATCTATTATTACAAACCACTCTTTAAAATGAAAGAGTCAGTTACAGAAACCTGGCATGATGGTGTTACTGTCCCTTGGGAAGTTCTGGAAGACTGTATGGGGCTTAGGGGATTGGTGATAAGCTTTAGAGCCTTTTTACTCTGTCACTGGTTAGATTCTTCACTTGCAGGTCTATAGTGACCAGTACAGTAAAGATCCTCAGATACCATGAGGAGTAGTGCAATGTGAAGACAGATCCAAGGGCTTACGTGAAAATAATTGGTGATTTTTGACCAGAACCTAGAGAACTGATAGCACATCATAAACACACTACCACAACTCACCAGGCATGAACTATTCTCTCACCCTAAAGTGGAATACTCTTCTGTACTCAGGCCCATTCGTAGATGTGGGATAGCTTCCACTGTAGCTGACCCTGTTGCTCCAATTCTAAGTACAACTTCACTCTGCAGGGCTGTCAAACCAGCTTTTGACAGATTCTCTACAGCACTCCCCTCTATTTCTTTGTACGTTACTTTTACGGATGGCAATACACTGCCACTTTACATCTGGATAAGAGAACAAATCACTTTTTGAAGTCCAAGCAGAGAAGAACGCCTCATTACATAAAAGGTGAAGACTGGCCAACTAAAATGAGGAACAGCAGAAAGATTAAAGGGGAGAGAGGAACTGACTAAAATCTGTAGTTATTCCAGACTACTGCTAGAGTGATTAAAATCAAACAAACCCATTTATTAAAAAAATTATAGTAAGTTCCTTCCCCCCCTGCAAAAAAAAGTCAAACCAGAAAAGACTTAAAAAAAAAGTTAAAAAAATGGAATTGAAACTTCATTTAAAGATAGTTTGTTGAAATAGTGAAATCCAGCTGATAAAAATCAGATTTCTCCTGAACACCACCACCTACTATGCCAAATGCTTTGTATCTTTCAGTCCAGCAGACAGTCATTAAATACTCTTTAAAAAGGATGGCAAGTTGTGTATAATTTCCTTCTTTTGGGATTCTTTCCCCTCTCAATTCCTTAGCCCTTAATTACAGCAACATAGTATCAACTTGAAATCTAAAACTGGCTACTTCTGTACAGTTTTCAAATTGTCTATATTCTGTCTGGCCTTTGGTCTCAACTCTTCGAAATATACAAGTGAACACTTAAGGTTCATAGTTATTCCACTGTTATGGCTTGTAAAGAAGATGAAAAGAGGTCTATAACAGGTATGGACTCACTAGAGCATTTCTTAACAGCGGAACTTAAGATCGTACATCAGGACAGTTTTTGATGTCACAAGCTCCAGGAGGGATAAGGTACCCTTGTTATATAAGGCGGATCAGGATGCTTCTTTTATTTTAATATAATCACCTTCACTGGCTTCCTATTCATCTGTAATAGAACTCAAAATTGGCCCCTGTGGGTTTGTAGACACATTGCTTTTGCTCACTTCACTTATCTGACTTTGTGTTCCAACCTGATGTCCCCTACCTGAACCTGGAAGATGGAGGGGGAAGAAAAGCGAATAAGCACCCCAACTGTATATCCCAGCTACCTGAACCCTCATCTGCTGCCTCACTCCCAGCTGTCAAATAACTTTTCTTCAAAGCTCGCCTTAAGTCTTCCCTCTCTGTCTAGGTTGTGATTCACTGCTTTATATGAAGGAATGTTGTAAGCAAGACACAAGAAATAATTATTCCACTCTACTCAGGCTCAATTGAAATATTGTGTCCAGCTCGGGCACCACACTTCAGGAAACAAGTGGACAAACTGGAGAAAGTCCAGAGGAAAGCAACAAAAATGATTAAAGGTCTAGAAAACATGATCTATGAGGAAAGGTTGAAATAATTGGGTTTGTTTAGTCTGAAGAAGAAAAGACTGAAAGGGGACACATGATCACAGTCTTCAAATACATAAATGGTTGTTATAAAGAGGAGGGTGATAAGTTTCTCTCCTTATCCATTGTGAACAGGACAAGAAGCAATGGACTTAAATTGTATCCAGGGAGATTTAAATTAGAGATTAGGAAAAAACTTCCTGTCAGGGTAGTTAAGCACTGGAACAAATTACCTAGTGAGGTTGTAGAATCTCTATCTTTGGAGGTTTTTAGACAAATACCTGTCAGGATGGTCTAGATAATACTTAGTCCTGCCTTGGTGCAGGGGACTGGACTAAATGACTTATTAAAGTCCCTTCCAGTCCTACATTTCTTTGATACACAGAACAAGTCACAGTTTACAAGATAAATCTTGGAAATCCATAACACACAAATGAAAACTACTTCTTGCTCCCACACAGCATTCACTTTTCAAATGGGAAAAAAAACTTAAGTGACTTCAGTGCTCAAATGTGTCAGCTATGCAAGCAGGGGTTGTTCTGTTTTCTACAGGAAAGGTGCTATACGAATGGCAGAAATATAAGGTAGCCCACACCGCTCCACTTGTGACTAACCAAGACCTAAAAAGACCATTTCTGTGGGGCAAGACAGTAGCTCAGGTGACAGCTTCATTTAATTTCTGGCCTTTTCTATTGAGAGTGCCAAAGAAGTCTTTGCAATGCAAATACCGATGAACTAAGAAATCAGACTGAGCAGTAACAGCTCATTTCACAATGGTCATTTGCACCCTCTCCTAGATTTCAACCGTTCACCTACAGGTGAAAAGATTCCTAATGACTTTCTCACCCTCTCTAGGAGCTCTATTTAGAGCTAGCAGTTTTTACCTGAAACCTAGAATATTTTAAATAAAACAAAATAGCCAGATGCTTCCTGACAATAAAGCAGTAATAAGAGAAATAAAATACAACTGCCTTGTTGAACTGTGATCAGGCACGCAACTCCATACAACAAGGCCACAGACTGACAGCAAGCTAGTCTGATACATGAATCAGTTGTGATATTCATGGACAAGGTGGTTTTTCCCCACACAGCTTAACAGTGGAAGACCTGTATTAAAAGGTTTAACTATTGCCACATAATTAACATCACTGTATGTCTTGAAATGTACTAATTCAGTCTACTGTAATGTATTAGGTCAAAGTTTTACAGGGAGGACAAGAACACAAAGCACTGCCTACCTGTTGTGTCCAGCTGTCCTTGCTCAAGCAGGGTCTCATCTATCACGAGGGAAGTGTTACTGGCCAGTTGCAATACTCCACTGACTAGGCGGTTAGCTGTGTAGTCCTTGTGTGGGATAAACCGTGAGTGATTCATGTTTTCTATGGTCATCTGCAGACGATAGGCCTGCCAAGAGCAAGGGAATTATTAGCTAAGGAGGCAAATCCCCACTCCTCCACCTGCCTTGTTAAGTAAAAGTACCCTGCTTTAATAAGATCATTAAGTTTAAAATCCCATAGTATGTACAAAATTATAAGGACAATTAAATGAAATACATAGTAGATATATGTAATCACAAGTTCCAAAGCTCTTAAAGGGAAAAAGGATTTCAAAGGCAAACTACTTTATGGCGAGTTAAGTTTTTAAAAACAGTTATATATAGCTATGGGAATACCAGTACAATGTGTTGCAGTACTGTAAGTTACCAGTCAATATGGTCCCTGTTCAAATTACTGTGTTTTCTCTGCAAAATACCTTCCAGGAATTTGTGGTCACTGGGGGGAGAAATCTAGGCACTCTCTCGGATGAAAGTTCCACCCCCATTTTAGTTTTTGGGCTATCCTTTAACCAGGCACCAGGAGCCTGCCTCAAACTGAACCTAAGTTTTGTTTCAAAAATACAGTAACATTAAAGCCAAAAATCACTGCACAATCATAAATCCATTAAAGCATATTAATGCCATTCTTACTGCTGGAACGAGCTGCTGGATAATGCGGTATATGTGCTCTGTGAAGATACTATTTCTTGGACAGCCACTCAAGTTCACTGTGAATTTTCCCAGAGGAAGCACATCTCTTCTCGCATAGCTAGAAAAAAAAAAGAAAAAAAGATGGATCAGCTGAACACTTGATACAGGGACTGCACCCCTGGTAAGTCCTAAAAACTTTCTAGAATCAAAATACACCCATAAAAAGAGCCACAAGCTGTGTGTGAACCATCACCCTTATCACTTTGCTTAAACGTCATTGATTTTCACACATCTTTGTTTTCTTTCTTGGGGACAGTGACTGTCTTCCTGTGTGTCTACACAGGACTAGAACATACGGGGTGCTACCACACTATAAATAGATGATGGCTGGCACATGTAAAAATGAATCTCATATCAACTTATCTATGACCTTTAACTAACCAAGACCTAAGAAGACCACTTCTGTGGGGCAAGACAGTAGCTCAGTAGATCAGTGACAGAACCATGAGAGATTGGACTAATTATGACTAATGTAATGGGGCGCACACTCTTCCACGCAAGGCAGGAAGGGGCTAAGGAGCTTAAAAAGGAGTCCTGCTTAGTTGGAAATGACAGGCAGAGACAGCAGATGTAGTAGTCATTTCTGCAACTCAGAAGGCACTGCAGGCTGGACAGACCATCAGAAGACTGGCTGGAAAAATGAGGCTGAATGTCTGCTTGACCACAAAATGCCACAAAGGGGTGGAATGGTAAAGACTCACTGGAACAACAATGAAAACAGATTTCCACTTAGACCATGAAATGTTCTATTTACACAAGCATACTTTATGCCATTATGAAGTTTACTAGGCCTACCATATATTCAGGTTTCCTATATGCTGGGTACTAGGGTGAAATTCCTGATCTTCAAATAAGCTACTTGAAAATTGGCCAGGTTGTTGGGCAGGTATGACACCCGCAACACATTTGGCTGTTCAGATGTTTGGCTGTTCTGTGCAACATACCTGACATCTACACTCAAACTGCTTTTTCTCTCAGGTGTATACATATAGGTCCACATTTTCCAGGGTGACTCATGATTTTGGGTGTTCAACTGGACATACCTTACAGGGGTCTGACTTTCAGAGAGTTAGTGTTCAGGTTTTTTTTTAAGGCATCTTAAGTTGGGCAATTAAGATCACTAGGAGTTTTTGAAAATGTACCTAACTTTTTAATGAACAAGAATAAATCAGAGAAGAAAAATGTCAGTCATTCTCTAAACTAGTGGTTCTCAATGCATGGGCCACTTGCGGCCCAATCTGCACAGAGCTGTGACATGCTCAGTGCCGAAACTAGGGCAAGGCGGGAGGGGCACCTGTGCCAGGCACAGAGTAAGTGGAGGGGTGTGTGCGCGCAAGAATGGGGTGGTGCAGGATGGGGCCCAGTGACATCAGGCCCTCCCCCGCAGCAGGATTGGGCCCTGCAGAATCAGCAGGAGGCTAGGGTGCTCAGTGCTCCCCCACCCTGCAGGATCGTGCGTCCAGTGACACCAGCTGTAGCAGGCTCCCTGGCACTATGGCCACAGATGCACAAGGCAGGGCAAGCTTCATGGCTGAGCTAGGTGCAGCCGAAGTAGGAGACCAGTGGGTGCGGGGAGGAAGGTGCAGGGGGCTAGGGCAGAAGGGAGGGAGATGCAGGGGCCTGGGGCACCAGGGAGGGCTGCCAACTTTCTAATTGCTGAAAACAGGACACCTCCGTGCCGCTCCTTCCCTGAGGCCCCGCCACCACCCCCACCTCTTCCCGTAACACACCCCCCCCCCCCCGGCCCCCCGGATTCACTTGCTACCTGCAGAGCCAGGCTGCCCAAATCGGGACACAGGGGAGATGGGGGGGTTGCTCCATGGAGTGAGGGGCTGGGGGCAATTGGAGCACGACGGGGTGGAGGGGGGCGATTGGTCCCTGGAGCAAGGGGCTGGAGAAATTGGTGCACAGCAGAGCAGACAGGATTCCCGCTCTCCTCCCCCCACCCCACCTCGTCATTGAGGAGGCTGTAGCCAGGTCCCAGAGCCAGCCAGCAAGTTCCCTCCATAAGGAGTCAGCAGCTGAGCAGAGAGCAGTTCCTCTCGGACAATGGTTCTCAAACCTGCAGCCCATGGGCTGCCTGCGGTCTAGTCAGCACACAGCTGCAGCCCATACGACACCCTCAGGGTTATACAGGTTGTATATTGTGTGGATGCAGCCCACATAACACAGAGAGCTGCATATGAGGTCCACCGTGGTAAATAGGTTGAGAACCACTATTCTAGGCTGTAACAGCAGCTGCTGCTCTTCCCATCCCCTGGTGGTGGAGGCCGGTAGTTGGATTTTTAGTGTCCAGCAATGCTGACCAGACACTGCAACTCTAGGAGGGGGGTGCTGCCAATGCATGGGAGACCGACTCTAGGTAGGGGGACTGGTGGCAGTCCCTGGATGGCGGACTGGGTGCATGGGGAACAGTCCCTAGGTAGGCTGTTCTTCCCTGGAAGGGCACCCTGTCTCTGCAGGGCAGGCATGTGTGCCAGCCCAGTCTTTTGGATTTTTTTTTTTGAGGGGGAGGGGGGTTCTGCATGCTGGGGGGACAGTCCCAGGGGAGTTGGGTGATTGGGGGCATTCCCTGGTTGGGGGGGCAGACTGAGGAGGGGCTGGGTTCATGGGAGACCGTCCCTGGCTAGGGAGGCACCCCACACCAGGCAGGGCTCCCCATCTTTGCAAACTGGCTCCGCAGCAGCACAGAAATGAGGGTGGCAATATGCCATGCCTCCCTTACAGTAAATTAATTAGTTTTCACAGTTAATGTTTTGACTTATTTTGTGAATTTAAAATGCTCTTGGTAGATATTTGCAATGTTGAAATGAAAGGTACTATATTGATTTGAATGGTATTGCCGTCATATAACAAATCCTAAACTTTATTTTTATAGATGTACAGGTAGTATATATATTGTGCGGATGTGGCCCACAATGGTAAATAGGTTGAGAACCACTGCTCTAAACTATTCATGGAAATGTAGTAATAGCAGGTCTGCTCTCACACAGAAAAGAGATTAGATAGGAAACATGACATCCACATTGGTTACATATATATTGCTTGAGGATTTTAGTCTAATCGAAGGACAGAATAAAAAAAGGTGGAGAGAACAGAAGTGGGAGGGACTTTGTCAACTCAAATGCTAGGAAGATACTAAGCTTTGAAATTAGCCTTGTTTTAAAACCTATTTGGACTGTGGACAATAATCTCTGCATTTGTGCCTAATACAATGGGGCCCCTCAGCTGCAGCCTCCCTGGGCACTATGGAATATAAATAATACTTATACCATCTCTGCTGAAAAGTTATTCATAGACTCAGATAGACTGGCAAAAATAAGCAGATAATATTTTTAAAAACAAATACATTAAGCGTTCTCAGCAGGCATCTACGTACTTACACTGTGGAGATGAGATGCAATATAAGGTACTCAGCAGCCAAGCTGTCTCCTAAGAGTGCATGAGTGAGGAATCCAAGCAGCTCTGCTCTAAGTGGCGAAAGTTCCATCATAAAACTAGAAACAACTATCAAGAAAGCAGAAGACAAGTGTCAGAAATGCCCTGCATCTGTTCCCCCTCCTCTCCAAATGAGGCATACCTTGCAATATCACACATTGGGAATAGTGAGTGGAAAAGAACAGCACTCTACTCTGAACGAAGTTTCCGCATTCACCTAGATTTTTCGTACCTTTTTTAGGTTCAGGACATTGTTCCTTGCTCTGCAGATTTGAGATGGAATAATGCCCTCTACTTAGACTTACAGCGTATGTAATTAGAGTGATCTTACCCAAATAGGTCTTCTTTCCTAGACTACGCAAATCCAACTCAGTCTTCTTCACTATGTTGTTTTATGCTCCATTGCTGTGCTCTTTTGTATCTTGCTTTTTGCCACACCATACCTGATCTCTGGTGACCATAACTTCATGCAACTTAATTGTTTTGTCTTTGAGTTCTGCTCTGATGGAGGCCTCAGGGCACCACTCTGTGTGGTAGGTGATATGCAGTGCTAAGACAGTTCCTGCCCCAAATAGCGAACAATCTAAACTAACCTGAATGAGGGGATGTAACAAACAAACACTGGGGGCAGAGAGAGCAGGACGGCAATAGTGTAGTTACATAGACCAGCTATATGCACAATTTACAAATTTGGGCCAAGATTTTCAAAAACTGAATCAAAAATAAGATTCCTAAACAAATGGGCCGCTTCTCTGTAGAGCCAAGTAAACAGCAACTTGCTGACTTTTAGACTCCTGGTTTTTGAAAGTCTTGGCCCAAGACTTTTGTCATTTGGATAACAATAAATGAGACATTAATGATCTCAGTTATCCTTTCTTGCCACAGAAACAGTCACATCAGAGCTATGAAGAGCCAAACTATTCAAACTATTGCCTCACTTATACAGATTTCTATGGCGTGCCTAGCTTCCCCCTCACACACACTTTAATATCTGAATGCCATTACTTGATTTTATTTTAAACATTTTATTCTGAAGATCCTAAGATATATTATGCAAACTGAGAGGTAAAGTATATAGAAGTTCCACCTGACATTGTCAGCCTCTGCTACATGCACCCAATTAGAACAGACTAATTCTGAATTATTATAGTGTATTCCTGCATCACAACAGAAATGTTTTTTGACTGTTATTTTCCATTTGAAGTATTTAAAGGTACCTATCTCGCTGGTATCTAAAAGCTCATAAAAGTTATGAAAATAGTATGAGTTGAGAGGAAGTGGTATATTATCTCCTTGCTCCTTGGAAATTACAGGAGCATATAAATTCTTATATTCAGAGAAAGTTATTTTTATTTTATCAAGGTGTATCTCACACTGATACAAACAGAGTTTGGCTTGAATGCTGTCTAATCTCCTCTAGCAGCATTTGCACTCCTGGGTTTACTATGCTTACCAATATGGAACAAGCTACTTTCAACAAATAAGGAATCAAAAGTGATTTTAAACATTAAAGAATACTCAAAAACAAAGGAAGAGAAGTAATCAGTTACCAATCCACAATCCTCTCAATGCAGAGGCCAAAGCTATGTTTTAAAGTGTTACCAAAAATACCAGTCAATGGAAAAATTTAATATTTCGGCTTCTTAAAATTTTTTCAGCAAGCACCAATGTATCCAAGTATAGCCCCTCTGCAAGAATTGGGAACACAAAATTCTCCTTTCACTTCACTATTCCAAGGACGCGGTTCATTCCCATTTCCCTTCTGTATGCCTTCACTCCAGCCAAGCATGTGGTGTACGCAGCCTTTCCCAGGACCGGAGATGGCAGTGCTTTACGGATCAGGATTTAAAGGGAGACAAAGCTGTAAAGACTCTCCCAAAAGACCAAATTAAGCAGCTTTGCAAAAGAGTCTACCAGCCAACAAAGCAAGTCACAGGCATACCAGGGTTGGCCATAAGCAAAGTTGGTCACAACTCAGAATTTCCATATTGTGGGGAAATTTCAGTACTTGGTTTCATTTAAAAAAAAAAGAACAAAAACAGCTGTTTTTATTAACCCAGGAAAAAATAAAGTGTTTGTTTTGGCACCACATGGACATTTGGAGTTTGTGAAACCAAATATCCTCCCCAGGATCTGGCAGCAGCCATAAAACTGACCAGTCTGGATAATTTCATAGGCACCAGTAAATCTGACAGGAATCATGTCAATTTTAGCCACCAGCTGCTAGACTTTGAGGGCTGGGCGCAGCCCTAAATGTGCTGATTTCCTTAGAGTCAGAAACCCAGAACTTCCAGGGTCTGTGGCTCTCAGGCAGTCATGCTATGCTGCCTGCCTTGCGATGCTGACTGACTCAGGATAGGGGACTCCAGGGCTTCCAGAATTCCAGGCCAGCTGGTACCTGGGCTCGCTAACTCAGGGCATCTGGTTCCCCAGACCTAACCGGGTGCTCTTAGGGCTTCCAGGTTCTCTGCTGCAGAGCTAGGAGCCTAGACCTGAGAAGCCTGCTCAAGCCTGGGCTGCCAGACTCCCTGCCACAGAGCCCAGACCCTGAGAACCCTCAAGGCTGCCAGGCTCCTGGACCAGCTGGCTCCCTGACTCTCATTTTTTGGTTTTAAAGCATGAGTCTGTTAGCATCCATGATTTTTTCAAATTCCATTAGAGGGACTCAAAACAAAATAACGCTTGCCACTTTTGGCAAACTGCAAGTTATTGCCGCAGCTTTCCCACATGCGAACTGGGCTGGAAAAAACAAGACACAAATCTCAAGACAGTTACCAAAATTAGTAAGTGACTGTAGCAGCAGCAACACAGATTCACAGCTTTATGGGCTCTACTGCGTGTATGTTCGGTTTGTTTTTTGGGCTCTGATCTGTATGTATTCTGTTTATTCCTTGGGCTCTGCCATCTGTGAGCTTCCACAGCTCTTAAAATTGCTGTAAGTGGAGTTCTATATAGACATACATGACACATCTTAAACACTTGCTGCAGATTTTGAAGCCAAACATATAATACACCTTTCAATTAAAAATCTGAAAGGATTCCCAAGATGATGCTGAGCAGATCATACCGTCTGAGTCAGCAGTTACACATGCAGCAAACTGATTCATAAATCTATGCTGCTGCTACATTCATGTCCTCATTTTGGTAAGTCTGTCTTGCAGAATTATGCATTGTTTTTTCCAGCCCAGTTCACAAGTTCAGTGCAAATATTGCAATCTGATCACAGAGAAAACCCTCCTCCAAACCCTGCCACAGGCTCCGGGGGGAGAAGATAATGAAAATAAGAACAGGAGCTACATTCTGTCAAACAAAAACTGAAATGTGATAAGTCAAAGGATGATCAAATTTAGCTCCCCACTGCTTCTTTGCTCTAACCCCCAAACTGTTTTTCTGATATATCATTTAATGTTCAATGCTGTTCCATAATGTTAATTGCCACCTTTATATAAATATCTAAGTAACTTATTTTGCATGTTAATTTCATTGAAAGTCAAGATTTTTAATGATAAAATAGGAAAAGTGGTCTATGTAGAAGAAAATATAGTTCATAAAACAAGGCCTAAAAAAAATTAGCTCTGGTTAGAAATAGCAGTTTACTCTCAAACATTATTGTGAAATAAGCAAGAGTTTTATAATTAACGATGTTTAAGAAGCTGCCCTCCATCTCAGATGGATGCAACATAGCAGCTGCCATAACAAAAGTAGGATTTTTTAAAAATTAAAATGCCAATATGAGTAGGAATTAAAAACCCACACATCAATTTGTCGAATAACTGCTGACTTGGGACTAGTATGATCTGCTCAACATCCCCTTGGAAACATTTTCAGATTTTTAATTGGAAGTTCTATTATACATTTGGTTCCAAAACCGACAGCCTTCTACAGCTTCCTAAATGTTTAAGATAAGTCAAACATAATATCTATATAGGACTCCACCTGACAGTCATTTTAGGAGCTGTGGAAGTTCACAGAGTCCAAGAAACACACACAGATGGAGAGGAAAAATACAAACAGAAAAACAGAAGCGCGTGCCACAGTTTGTGGCGAATGTTTAAGAACAATCAAATGGGCAACTAGTTGCATAATTGGTTTTTCTGTTTTGTTTTGTTTGTTTTTTTAAACTTAGCTCCCTTTAAGCTCCTTGATAGTACAGACATTCATTACATATTTTATATCCGCAAGGTAATCCTATGTGTCTACATACTTCAGATTTACCTGTTTAGCTAAGCCTTAACAAAGGTTTTCAAAAATAAAGTGATTCCTCATTTGAAAATGAATAAATCTTGCAATTTGTACAATAGTAAGTTGAGTTTTCAGACTTACAGAATGAAGTCTCTAATCATGACTACTTCAGAAGTAACTCTTCCTAAAATAAACACTTATCACCATGTCTGAGGCAACTCAGTATAAAGTAATGCAGCTGCCCCATCCCTTCTGAGTCCGCCTTAAACAGACTCTACCATTGCTGCATTTTCCTGCCAACAAACAATAACTTGTTTATAGTAGGGAGTAGTACAATGCAGTCCAGAGTGAACCAATCTGTGACAATGTAAGGTTCTATTCAGCAGTTCAGATACTTACAGCTTTTACTCTCCTCTTCATTAAGGCAGGCAGGCAATAATGGATTAATGTGCTGCAATTTCTGTGCCAAAATCACATGGATTCTGGGGACTAATGAGGCAGGAGGACTATGTACTCTCTGTTCTTCTACTGTGTCCATACACTCCATAGGATCAAGTGGTGATGATGAGTTCTCCCTAGTAAATGTCACAATTAAACTGAGCTTAAAGACATTCTATGCAAATGCCCCTGCTGTTGTCAAAATGAATCTGGAATCTATTCCAATAATGTTACACATAAACATAAGTGACATCCATTCCCTGCTTCAGTTTACTGAAGACTACATTTAAACTAATATAATTTATTATAGATTTTAATTATAAAAGCTTAATTGAAATATTTTAGGTATTTATAAAAAGACTATAAATACAAAATACATGAAAATCCTATACACTGACAATATAAAACTACTAAACTGGATTTTTACATGTGCCATCTTCTATATTTCTGAAAATACTTGGAGTGTACAGGCTTTAGTTTTGTAAAGGAGGCAAATCCCTAAATCATTCTACCATTTAAATGAGAGATGTAAAGTATTCTTTACATTCTTTACAGGTTTCTGTTCAACAGGTATCCAATGCAGACATTGTAACATTTCAGCAAATAAAGCAACTTTGTAAAGTAAAGTCTATCTTGTGTGGATACAGAGTTCCAGAAGGCTGCCAGATCATCAATCCTGGACACTTAAATTTTCTGTATAGCCACAGAACATGTAGTGCAGATGAAAGTCAAAAATTCCCACCAGTGTGACTCAACCCTAACTTGGAGAAACCACCCTTTGAGGTGAGAGAACAGGTTAGACCTCATGACTATTCAATTCTCAGTCTCTGAGGCCTTCCAAAAGTAGCTTCAGGTTTTTTTTAATTTTGATATGGACATTGGAACAAAGACACAGACATCAGATGGCAACAAACTTCAGTCACTACTGACTTGGATTGGATTTGCACCAGAGACAGAAGCGAAAGGCTCTATAACCTATTATTAATCTTTAGGAGCCCACCAAATTCAGTCCATTTTGATCAATTTCATGGTCAGAGGGTTTTAAAATTGGTCAATTTCACATTTTCAGATGGGCTTGTAACCGTGGGGGTCCCGACACAAAACGGGGCTGTAGGGGGTCACAAAGCTGTTGTGTGCGTGCATGTGTGTGGGGGGGTGTCGCAGGATTGCCACCCTCACTTCTGTGCTGCCTTCAGAGCTGGACACTGAAGGCAACACAGCTGCGGAGCTTCCTGCAGCTTGGGGAAGTACCTGGAGGTGGGTCTGATCTCCCCTCCCCTCACCCGAGAGTGGCTGCGCAGGGGAAGAGGAAGTCAAGTCCCTCCCCAGTCCAGCAAACTAGCAGCTGGAGCCCACTGAACAGTGGGAACCCCTGGCTGAGGCATCCCCAGCCCTGCCTCTCCCTTACCCCTCCAATAACTAGATTTCACGGTGGAAGTCTGATTTCACAGTCCATGAATTTGGTAGAGTCCTACTAATCTTCTAAGCCTCTCCTCCTTCTTTTGGGCAAGATCTGTTCTTCATTGAAAGGACCGTAACCATTCTTTTCTCTTTCTACTTCATGCAACAACTTTAAAGTTCAAAATCCTTGCTGAATTCCACCATTTTGTCTTTATGTAATTTGGTTGTCAACAGTCAAATACATTTGATTAGACATACTGAGCCACCACTCTGGCCTTAGCCTACTGTTGGAAAGAAACAAAAACAGCTGGCTTTGCTGGTTTACCTTTACAAGCTTGTCTGGCTCTACACAAGAACACAAATATCAAGGCTGTAACGTACCAAAAAGAATGTTTTCAAAGGATCAAGGTTCTGAACACCTGCATCAATATGACAGAAACTGACATACTGGATGACGCCTGTGATCCATGCACTCAAATATCTACTCTTAGGGGAATTCTGTACACTGTGCAAGCACAGAATTAATGTTTCCCAGAGACAGAATAATTGATCAGAATAATTGATTCTGATGGGGAGACGAAGGGAAGCTTATGTGGCACCAGCAGAGAGGGCTACTAGCTCACAGGCCAGAGCAGCCAGCCGCAGGGAGGGAGGGGGAAGCACCCTGTTTGTGTGGCCAGGTGAGGAGGCATGGGATATGAGGGGGATGGACAGAGCAGGATACATGGGGCTGCTGGCGGGGTCACAGACTGGGGTTCAGAAGGGCTAATGGTGGGGGACGGACTGGGCAGAGGCACAGGAACTAGTGGCATGACAACATTGAACCAGGGGTTGAATGGGAGTGAGGGGAGAAGGGGTGGCTGAGTGGCAGTGTAGGACACATGGGGACAGAGGCAGCTATACCTGGCTGAATGGAGAGTGGGGGATGCAGGGATACAGGGGGGAGGGGAGATGCACGGCCACATGGGGACATGTGCAGATATGTCTGGCTGAACGGGGTGTGGGAGTGAAGGGACACACGGGGGGCACACGTGCTTGAATGAATGGGAGAGGCTAAGGGTCAGCCAGAGTCAACATGGGGGAAGCTCCCCAAATCCCTAACAATCCGTCCCCACCCTTCCCTCCCCCGCAAAAAAACTGTTCCATACTTCTCCCATCCAACCTCGAGATTCACTCTCAGGCTCCGTCCCAGCAATTACTTCCCTCTCCCTCAGCTCCTTCGTTACCCCTGACTTCCCCAAGTCTTTGGGCTGCTTCTGAAGGGTGCAGAAATTCATTTCTGTATTGTAGTTTAAAGGAATTATTACTCAAATTTCTGTATTAATATGCTTAGTACGGAATCTATTTGTCAAAAGACGTTTCCTGAATCTTTTGTATTGTCTGTATTGTTACAGACATACTTGCTGACAAGTATTTTGAAATAAATTACCAAAATAATTGAAAGGGGCATAATTATATTGTGTTATTTTGACAAATAAAATATGTAAAATTTTGCAGAATTTTAAAATATTGTGCACAGAATTTTAATTCTTTTAGCACAGAATTCCCCCAGGAATAAAATATCTTATCTCCAAAAGTGTCTAATACAGTATAATTCAGAGAAAGGCACTAGGAACCCAAGTGGATAATCATAAAATAACATGCTCTTTAGGGAAGTTTCCTCCTAAATCTCATCAGTTAGTGGTTGGTTTGCACCATGATACTAGGCTTTGAATGCCTTCTATTTTTAAAAAATGTTATCTAATATAACTCAACATTTTTTATATGGAAGTCTAATCACTTTTTTAGATTTTACTAACCTCTTGGTCTCTCTACCTTCCTAATCTGTGGCAGCGATATGTACAGATTAATGGTGCATTACATTAAAAGAAAGTATTTTCCTTTATCAGTTTTGAGTCTGTTTTAATTTAATTGGAGGTTCTCATGTTCTTGTATTCTGAGAGGGTAAACAAGAACATCTGATAAAACTTCTTTACACCATTCAGTATTTTGTATACATCTATCATGCCCCTATTTATTTTCTGTATAAACAGTCCTAATTATTTCATATTCTCATATGGAAGACTTTCCATGCCGCCAGTCATTTTCACTGCCTGTTTACAGGACCATCTCTCTTTTGGCTATACTTTTATAGGTAGTCTAAAAGTATTTTAAATTTTTTCCAACCCATTTACTTGGTCCTGAAGTAAATTTCTCCAGTTTAGTTCCAAAAATTATCCAGCACTTGAGAAAAAAAAAAGGTACATTTGCTGTCCTTTGTTATAGAAGCTAATTGTAATGTCTCATTAACTCCCACACATCATTCTGAAGTTCCTTCAAATCTCTTGGTCCTGTCCTCTTTATAAATTTGTTCCACCACTAACACTTGATACCTCCATTTGATAATGGGGCAGTCTGGGAAATATGTACAGCCATTGCTCATGCAGTACCTGTTCTGTGGACAAAGGACTTCAATTGCCAGGGCTGTCAATCCAGTACCTTTCACAAGCATTAAGTTTAATTTAGGCAAAAAGCATTTTTAGAATAATGCTCAGACAAATGGTTAGACACTTCCTTAATTTTTAGGGCACAAGCATTCAAGCACAGTTTGCTTTTTAACTTCATAATCCCTGCAGATCAGAATCACAGCCTAAACCTTACCTCTCTTCATTGTTCACGATGCTGAGCACTGGATCCACAGACAAAATGCCATACACCTCAAGAGTATCGTTGACTTTGAAACTATCCCATCTCTCATAGACCTGCCACAGAGATAGCATGATAAAACAAGGAGGTAGACAGAACAGAATGATGTATTGCAAGAACAAGGACATCGTGGATTGTCAGACAAGAGCAGAAATCTCAGTAGACAACTGTAGATTAAAGAGATTCTGTGCAGGGAGGCTGTCCAAATAAGTTTTTAAGAAGGTGAGATTGGAAAAATTACTTTCTACTTTTGTAGGATTTACATTATCTGCATTCTTCTGCCAAAGTGGTAAACAACCATATTCTACACTTGTTAATTAAAGGATGAAACTCTAAATGTAGAATAAGATTGCTGAAGAATGGGACAGAAACAGCATAGATGAGTTTTACTTGCTTGCAGTTTCATAGTCTGCATTAAGTATTAATCAACAGGAAACTATTTCAAATATGAAGTGAAAACAAACATTGCATTGTTTCCCTCTTGCTTCATCACACCTTTTTCCGCTAGAAGAGCACATCTTCAACTTACTCAAGGGTCCATGAGTCAACATCATCCTTACACTTGGGTGTCTTGAACTGACAGAACACATTTTGCCAAGTGCAGCTATGAATATATGTGCTTTAACACCTACTAGCACTGATGTTAGCAATTCTAATATCCCTTATGGGCAGTGAAGAGGAAAACAAGACAGCTGTTAATTGAGGACACATTCAAGATAATGTAGGTTTTACTGTAACTGCTCTGGGTTCAGGATTCTCTCTCCCACCCCTAACCTATCCCTTCAGTGAGGCAATCACACTTTGGTCATCACCTCCAAAGTCTGGTTACCTTTACGAGACATGCAGGGCCCTTCTCTCCTGGCAGCGGAAAGTTTAGATCAAGTGGAGGGGAGCAGTTTGGGGATATTAGCTGATGTCCTGCAGAAGCTTCAGTTTCTAATCGCTTTGGCTCGCCACACCCATGGATATCACCTATATTCCCTGCAACATGAAGGAAAGACAGCCTTCTACAGCTTACTTAAGCATAACAGCAAATCCAAACAATTTTCCTTCCTTCAGAAAGCAATACAGAAGCATGCTGAATCAAAAAGGGATCCTGGAAGAACAACAAAGTAGTAGTTTCTACCAACTATTACTTTATTGTCCCTCACAGAAATAAAAGATTTGTATATCTATTGCCGAAAATTAACACCATGATGAATTTAGGCATGAAAATCTGTTCATCTTGGAGACCGAAACATAGCCAAGGAGATTTAACTTGACTCAATCTATCTTTAAGCATCACATTGTCATCTGCAAGGCAACCTATCATTTGTGTAGAGCTGTAGAAATACTGCATTCTGCATCTTGTGTTTAAAAACAAGTTAAGCAGAAATAAAATACTTTCTCCCAAGAATCTCTTTAGATTTGATTTTCTAATGCAAAGATAAAATACCTTTCTGTAACTGCTTACTTTAGGCCGGGGTTCTCAAACTGTGGACCGGGGCCCAAGCCAAAGCCTGAGTCCCACCGCCCGGGGCCCAAGCCGAAGCCCAAGGGCTTCAGCCCTGGGCAGGGCGGTTAAGGTTACATGCCCCCTGCTTAAGGCAGAAGCCCTGGGGTAGCTTTGAACCCCCTCTCCCCCCCGCCCAGGACAGCGTGGTTTGGGCTTCGGTCCCCCCTCCTGGGCTCATGTAGTAATTTTTTTGTGTGTCAGAAGGGGGTCATGGTGCAATGAAGTTTGAGAACCACTGCTTTAGGCTACATATGCAGGTAAATCAATCTGAGTATTTACTTGGAAATCTAATACAGATATAAGAAAAAGGTGTATTTTAAACTGTAAACTATTAGAAAAATACTTAAAATCTTAAAATCTGACAGTTCAACTGACTGAAGTATAACACCAAACAAAGCTTTAATTAACAGCTTTTGCAGTACTTCTATAAAGAACTTGAAGGACTTATTTTTAAACTAACCCCCTCCTGCTCAAAAGAATACATTAATTAGGGCAGGCAATTTTCTCATCAGTTTGTGAATGCACAGGATGTGCACACATACCTGATTTGCCTCATGCTAACATTTGCCAGTTTTGGAAATATCGTCCTTTTAGAAAATCTAAGGATTTTAGGTCTTTTTTCAGGGGACTACAAATGCCTGGTATTCCTCATTTTCCCTTCCAACCTCTGGAGGGCAAAAGACAGTTCCAGGTAATGCAAGTCAATTCTATTCCTTTAAAAAGCCGAGGTCGGGGGGCTGTCATTGGAGATAGAGAGGCAAGGTGGGATAGTTCTTGAGGCCCAAATTATTGTTCATAGTAAAGCAGACCCAACTGATATTTAGGCCCCATTTTGATAAGTGCTTTCTATACATGTAATGAGAGACAATCCCTATCCGCAAAGAGTTTACAATTTAAACTGACAATTCCATTGTCTGTTTTATCCCCTTTCTACAGGTAGAAAGGGGATAAAACAGGGAATAGAGACACTGAGATGAGGTGACTTTCTGAAGGTCACACAGGAAGTTTGTGACAGAGCTGGAAATTAAATTCAGTGACTGAAGCCTTTCCTTTCTTCACACAGCAACCACAGTACTACCGCAGCAATCAAAAAATGCTAGCTTTTTGTAAAGCAGTAGAAAACAAATCATATGTTACATATGTAACATTTGTCCTGGGCTAATTTCAAGTTAAACTGCTGGTTTTCCCATTTGTTTCCATTCACAGTTCAACCAGCATAGTGATCAAGACTGGGATAACACTATTGACTCACCCTGATACATAAATAGTTCATAATGGTACTAAATGATCAATCAAATGTTACCCATATGCTGCTCTTTCTGTTTAGATGGATGCAGCTCCATATCTTCATCTTCCTCATAACTCCTCTTGTGGCGACTTGGAGTGTAGGATGTTGAAGGGCTAACTCGAGCCTGACTCGCACTAATATATGCGTATGATTAAGAATTAAGGACATCATCAAACTAATTTGAAAAAAGTCAACCAGAACAAGTAGCATTATCCAAATATTATTAGCCTGGCTATCTTGTTGGGTAAGATACTATTACAATAGGTGTGCAAATTGTACTATGGTGCTGTCCTATGATGGAGGCATATCTAAATTAAGGAATTACCCTCTCATCTCCTCAAAATACAAGGTACTTTAAATGAATTTATCATAATTAACATCTCTCAGGCTTGAACCAAGGATATTTCTTTCACCCACGCTGACTCTCCAGGCACTGGCACACAGTAGAAGGTCTGTCTCTCCAAAGTGACCGTTTGTGAAGAGTTTAAATCAATTTCCTGCTGAGGCTAGAATATCAATAATAAATCATGAGGTTCAGGTTTTTAACATTGAACATATTTGTTTTTAAGTCATTACCTTACTTTGTCAGTAGAATTATGTACTTAGCCATAATGAGTTACAAGAAGTAGCTTCCTAATGAAACAATTTACTATCTAAAGCACAAAAATTAAGACGATAAAAACCTAAACGCAATCCAGTGGTAATTTTAAACTGCACTCCATACAAGTTTTCCACATTTTGTTTAATCTTCTAGACCATATTTTTGGTGCCATAAGAAAACAAAGATATTCTTCTGAAGTTTTTGCATGGAGGTTAGTGGGATATGATTTATTCCATTCTTTCAGTAAATGAATGGAAAATTTTTGGTGCTTTCAGCTGCTTTAACCCCTGTGGGCAGAAGTAATAATCATTCTTTAAAGGATTCCCTTACCATGGGTCAATAATGTAATGACATTCTTTGGTCTCAAATGCAATCTCAATGCAATTGCATGAACAATGTCAAAAAGCTCACATTTAAAAAAAAAATCCTTCTTATTCAAGAATGTATGGAAAGGAAGAGTGATTATTAGTTACTCTCTATACTCCTGAGGGTATTCTGAGCCAAAAAATTAAAAATTCTGCAAATTTTATTTGTCAAATAAGTGTGGAGGCTCCAGCATGGCATTGGGGAGCACAGGCCACTGGCAGCACAAAGGTAGGCGATCACTGAAGCTTCCTCTCCCTCCCTCCCCACCCTCCGGACTCAGCGGTGAGACTGCACCCAACCCTGACACAGCACAAGGACTGGTCCTGTCCCAGAAACACCCCAAGGCCCTGCCTCTCCATACCAGATGCACCAGGTGTGAGCAGGCAGGCTCAACAAGGCAGGATCCAAGTGGAGGGGCTTAGTGTGGAGGGATCCAGGTGTGTGTTGAGAGGGTTCTGTGTGGGGGATCTGGAAGCACGGAGGCTTGTTGGGGGGTTCTGGGTGCAATGGTAATGGGATTTTGCAGGTGGGTCCAGGTGAAGGTGGCTGGGGATCAGCTGGGGTGGGAGTTTGTGTGTGGGGATAGAGCTTGGCAGAGGAATCTGGGTGTGGGAGGCTCAGTGGGAGGTTTAGATGCTTGGGGAGTGGGGCTCATTGAGGGGTTCTGAGTGCACAGGGGTGAGGCTCAGTGGGAGGGACTGGGTATGACAGGGTCTGGATGCACAGCGGTTGGGCGAATGGGGGAGCAGGAAGCAGGGCGGGGGAAGTTTGCAGAGATACCTGCAACTGGGGGAGAAATCTGGGGGTTGGTCTGATGCGGCCCTGGATGTCATGCAGGGGAAGAGGAAGTCCGATCTTCCCCAGCCTAGCCACAACTAGCAGCTGAGCCCGGCGGAGGGAAGGAGCCACTAGCCGGGTCTTCCCAAGTCTCACCCCCTTGCCCCTCTCTGTTGGCTGCCCTGGGCACCTGAAACATACTGCTGGGGAGGGTCGCATGACTACTCCTGTGGCTTCCCTTTGCTTCACGGGAAGAAAGTCATTTTTCTTCAGGGAAGCAAAGAAATCTGCAGGGGATAAATTCTGCTCATGCGCAGTGGTGTAGAATTCCCCCAGGAGTATCTCTACCACACTTATGTGCCTCAACAGTAAGAGTGGCTTAAGTCTGCAGAACCTGCTTATAACCAAAAATTCAGATACATTTTGTAAAGTAGAATGGAAGCCTCAATTTTTTTCAATGCTTTGTAACAGAGATTGCAATTCTAGGACTAATAAAGTTATTCTATTTTTTAAAAAAACCTTAACTGACTTCATTTTCAACGTTCAAAGTAGAGAAGGGAAGGACAAAGAGGTAGGTACAAATTTTGTCCAGATTGCTCTCTAAAAATAACACAGTGAAAGTGGCAGAGATATCACCTTGTTGACAAGGAAAGGGAAATCAACTGATTTATTTTAATTAATTTTAAGGCTCATTGCATATTTTCTTGGAGGTCACTGTAAGGAGGAGAAGGAGGAGGAGAAGAGAGAATGAAAAGCTCAAATTTAATATACTAAATTAAGAGCTAAATTCTTACATTGTACAGCATTCGCACAACTTACCCCACATTCAGCTACATCTCTGTATTTACCAAAATGCAAAACCTGCCAAAAAAAGCAATATGATAATTCTGTTCCTTTCAGAATCTTGACTCACATGAATTACTATTGATAAAAGAAACTAAGTCATTAGGCTAAAGTCCTTCCAAAAACATAACTGTGTAAACTTTTACTGTCTGTAGAATTCAAATAGAGAAGGGATTCATTTCAATTCCCACAGATCCCACAACACACTTGTTATAATTTCCACAACTATATCTACTTGTGGCAGATAACATTTTACTATATTTTTGATTGTGATGTCCCTAATGCCACTTGAGTCTGTTGAAACTGAACTAATGTTATGCAGCCTTGGAATACTCAAGAGGTTCAGTTCAGTAGACAGAGAAGGGTAAAGACATGAATGAAGAAAAGTTAGTTCACCCCAAACATTTACCCTAACAATTCATCAGTATTTTACTTACACGTGTTTTAGTATTTGGGTCAATTGTTTCATAGACTCCCATGTAAAATTCAGGATCAAACATATCTTGAACCATGCAGCGGAATTTCACTAAACTGTTGGGCTTCAGGTAATGTAGGGGGACGTCATTCAATGATGGTACCTTTAAAAAGTACGAACAAACATCAAATTAATATTAGATCTTATTTTAAACATGATCTATAAAATACTCATAAGCACCATGAAGGAAGTGGGATAATACAGAGATACCATCCCATAGTTTAGTTACTATCCTTAGATCATCCAGCACCCCTTATTATTCACCTCAATCACTTTATTATTGTGAGCAAAATTAATCACCCTGGTCTGCTCACCAGGTAGTCAGTTAGGAGACTTAATTTTTTGCTCATCTGTCCTAACCCAACTGTGTAAAGCACATTTCCATCTCTAATTTTTGTACCTACTGTTGTTTCAGGGAACAGTTGGGATTACTGTAATTAAAAGATTAGGAAAAGTATATTTCTGTATGTTGTTCTAGTTCGTTTACTTTGGCCACTTGACAGCTTTATGTATAATTAGTTTCACAGATTTGGTGAGGGTCAGTTGCACTTATATCCTGCTGCTGTTACATCAAAGCCTGGGAAAGAGCAAAGTTGAAAGTGAAGCTGAACAAGAAGGAAGGAAGGAAGGATTGGAGGTGGGCCTATTTTTAGTAGTGTTGCTCTTGGACCTTTAAGAGGGGCATAAGAAAAACACTGTACAAATACTTTACAGAATTTTAGTGACATGCAGTTTAAAGGGCATTTTATCAGAAAACCGTTTTTTAAATTGTTGAATTAAAAAAAAAATTCAAGTTGACAGTTTCTCTTGAACCAGATTTCACTTTCAGCTGATGTCCCTTTTTGACACACTTGACACTATTACTCCTGAGGGAATTCTGTGCCACTGCCCATGAGCAGAATTTATGTTCCTCACAGATTTCTTTGCTTCCCTGCAGAAAGATGACTTTCTGATAGGGAAGCCACAAGAGCAGTCATGCGACCCTCCCCAGCAGTATGTTTCAGGTGCCCAGGGAAGCAGACAGAGAGGTAAATCACTGTGGGGCAGAGAGAGAGACTGGGAATAAAGCATCATACTTTATGAATTTTATTCAATAAGAAAATTAAAATTGTAAAAGTCACCGTCACAGGGAGGCTGGCCCTTTAGAAGGAGATGGATCTCAGCCCTACCTGTGACACAGCTAACTCTCCTCCCTAGGTTGGGAAAATGAAGGTCATGTGACCCAAACAGGTCTGTGGGATAGACAAGGGAGCAGCCTCAGTAGCAAGAGACCAGGAGGAGAGACAGACTGAAGCAGAGGCTGAGGGATGCAGAGAACAGAAGAATTCTGCAGGAGACCCTGAGACACCAAGGGAGAAAAGTCTCCAGCTAGGTAGGGCTGGGAGTGGCTTGCCAAAGCAGGGAAGAGTCCAGGTAGAGAGACCTGGGAGTGGACTGATGAAGTATGAGAAAGGATGAATACATAAACTTTAATATATGAACTTTCAACATACTGACTTATAACTTTTGGACTTTGAGAACTTGATTTTGGACTTGTTTGTGATAAGAAGCTAGCCTAGTAAGAGGTTATTGGCTGCAAGAAAGCCTTAGTAAAATTACTGAGGAGCCCTAAAAAGAGGTAAGCTGATGTAGAAACACTCCAGGGCCACTCCATGCCATGAGACAGTGACTTTTTTCCATCTCACCAGGCCAGGCTGCCTTTTTTCTTAGCAACACAAGTGTAAAGTTTCACATACTGCAGGATGCACCTATCATGCAGAAGGTTTTTACAAAAATCTTTATTTTTATTCATTTTCATAGGGGAAAAGCACAACTCTGAGTAATGGGAAATATGAAAGGAATAAGGCCATGTCATTGCAAAAACAAGTAAGATACTGCATACAACTCTTCTGATTATCAAAACATCCACAATTCCAAATGGCCAAGAAAAGGCAGCCAAAACACAGGGTTCCTTTAAGGTAAGGGAGGCTTTTCCGTATGGGATGACATTACAATTGGAAAGAGAACAACATAGGTTGTCCAGGAAAACCAAACTGCATGTGACTTGAATGACAGCAGCACAAGATATACCAGAAGTCTATTTGATTTTGAAAAATCAGGTCTTATTTGGATTGCCAGATTGAGGGAAAATATCCACATTAAAATATGGTTATCAGAAAAGTTACCAAAAAGAAAAGGAATACTTGTGGCACCTTAGAGACTAACCAATTTATTTGAGCATGAGCTTTTTTTTTTTTGGACTTTGAGTACTTGATTTACTTGATGTACAACTGGAAACTTTTTACTAAACATCAAAACTTGTGTTTATTTTGAATCAGATCTGCTTGCTTTAAAATAAGCAAATAAGGTTTTACTACTTTTAATCCTTTTACTACTACTAACTCTACTGGACCAACGTAGAGAAAGAGAGAGACAATTCTATTCCATCTTGTATATTATCAACAAAATTGTTCATTAACTTCCAATTGCAAAATCTTTTGATGCACAAGACAACTAACTATTTTCAGATTCCAAGCTGGGAAAAGTATCTTTTCTACCATTAAAGTGGCAGATTTGACCTGAAAGTTCCAGAGGGCCAATAAATATAGAAGTCAGTGTCAATTTTAGTCACCTTTCCGAGTAGGCCCATACTTTGAGGAATCAAGTTGCATTGCACCTTACGTTTGCAGATTAGGAGACTGTAGTAATCAGATTTCCAAACACAGCATAGGAATTTGGACGACACAAGAGGGTGCAGTTAGTGGGAGGTGTGAATTATTTTTGTACCTAACCAAACTGAAAGGCAGCGGTCATAACAACTGGTTCTCCAATCAGTTGAAGTGTCAAGTATTGCAGTAACAGATCCTGATCAGATGCTATGTTGCAGGAAACCACAAACATTTGGAGTACAAAATGTATCTCCAATTTACAAGTAGTCAGGGCAGATTTTAATGCCTATACAAATACAACAGAAGACAGCATTTGTCAACTAGTGCCACCTAATGGAGCACATTTAGGTGGCATTCAGCAGTTTAGGTTCTGATTCAAAGTGCACTGAAGTTACTTCCATTGACTTCAACACACTTTGAATCAGACCCTTACATATTTTGCTTTGTGTACAGGTTTTTCACACTTAAATAACTTTAATATAAACCAAAATTGGGCCTACAATCTCAACAGTGTCCCTTTCAGATAAGTATGAGCAAGTTCCACAAATGCATTTCTAAAGGACACATTTACCAAAAAACAGTAAGTCACTATAATAGAGGAACAAGAAGGCAGGAGGTGGAAGGATGGAAAAAAAACTCTAAACAATTCAATCAGTTTTACCCAGTTAGTTGCATTATTTTCTTTTAGCTTCTCTGTAAAGTATTCGGTTACTTTCTTCTCCCAGTCAGGACTTGGACCATTTTGAGCTAGAAAACAAACTGCATTAAGAATAGCAATAGTACAGTACATTGGACTTCTATTCAGCACTCTGACAGCACTATGAGCAATCTGACACTCATTTTGAATCTGCTGATGTGAACTGATTTTTAAGGGGACTTTATCCCTACACAAATGTATATTATAACAACCTTGATGTCATTTGTCTCCTGTCATCTTTCTGTTATAACCTTAGAGAGATAAGGAAAATATGGACATTGTGTAGGTGGGGAAAAGCCCAGACACCATGGATTTCAAATACACTAGAAACTATTGGGAAGAGATGAGGGATTATCTGTTACCTTTCCTTCCTACTGTGCATGCATGATTATACTTTTGCAAAGTGTTTATTTCTGCATGAGCTCCTATACCAGTCATTAAGAAATCAGGAATTATGTTTTGGTTAAAATAAAGAGCTTCATTGGCATGTCCTTAAGTAGTAGTACTGGTAGTTGAGAACTGTATACCCAGTACCAGCAGGGCGATATAAACTCATAGGGATTTTGCCTCATTTTACAGTCTATGTAGTGCTGGGCATCAACCAGAGCTTTAAGTATCATTTTTCAAAATGCAGTTTCTAACATTGGCTGGTGCTAGAGCTTATTAGACCGATGTTTACAATTCTAGACAAGAACATGTTTTAGAAACACCTAGCATGCATTGGCTCTGTCCACACTAGCTCACTCAACTGTTACGTATACCTTCTTAGCTGGGACAGAATTAAAGGCATAGCTTCTTAAATTGGAGTCCAATGTAGACAGAGTCTCAAATTATACATGATGTACATGCACCTCATTAGGAAGTCCTTGAAATTAGATCCTTTCTAGTCCACCTCAGCTGCCTTCATTATTTCTTTTTACTACTAGCTGCCCTCACTCCTCACATTGGACACCAGGAGATATTTAGAGTGTGTACCAATGATTTCCTGAGTTGCTTCTTCAGCAAAGTTTTATATTGCATAGCTCTATTTTCCTGTATAGTAAAATGATCCCTCCTCCTTTCCCTCTAGATGAGCCCACAGTAGAATTTGGAGAGTATTACAACAGACTGATTCAAGCACGTCAACCATCGCTTCCTATCACCACCCATGAACCGTCTTACTCTTGCAATGCTTTTTTCAACATTATAAAGGTTTCCTTCAAGACATGTAAACATGAAGAAACTGCATTCCAAATGCATCTTTTCAGAGGAAGTGTGAGACTTTTTTGTGAGAGGAGGCATTGCAGCACAGTGAGATTATTAATGCAAAAGGAACAGACTATAGTAAGTAATGGTGCGTTCACATCTTGGGCACAAGTGAACGTGCCTGCCTTGCCCTGTCAGGTCTCTCATTAGAAAGGAGACTCCTTCACTGAAAGTAGTATTTAAAGTCTTTGGTAAGAAAATAATGTTGCTGTGTCAGGAGACTTTTTGAACATCTGTCTCGGCTGCCCGACAGCTCTGCTAGTTACACACAGCAACTCTCCCCCACAACATTTCTAGCCCGGCACTTTCAACACCCCTTCCCCAACATGCCCCTTGCCCAGCGTCTCTATTTTGTGGTTATTTTAAGGCACAAAACAGTCCCCACCACGATTCTGCACCCCAGTGTTGTGATCGCTTCCAGGCTCGGTCTTGCACCAGAAACACCCACCGCCGCAGCCGGCTTGACCCCCGTCCTCCCGGGCTGGGCTGCTCCGCTCCTTCCGCGCGCCGCCGACCCGCCCCGAGCCCCGCCAAGCGGGCAGCGCCGCCCCAATCCCTGCGCCTCGCCACCCGCTGCCGCTCCCCGGCGCGACCCTAACACCCCTCAGGGCCCCCCCGGCCCGGCCCGGCCCGCCACTCGCCCACCGCTTCCCCTCCCCGCAGCCGCCCCCCAGGAGCCCCGTGCGCCCCACTATTCGGCGTCCCCCGCCGCCCCCCGGGCCCTGCCCCGCTGTGTCTTCTCCCGCCAGCCGCGGCGCCGCGCCCGGCCGCCCCGCTCTCACCGAAGATGCCCTGCACGATGCTGAGGGGGCTGTTCAGCCAGTCGGCCACACACGGCATGGCGCGGGCCGGGGCGGGCGCCCGGCGGGATTCCCCAGGCCCTGCCGCTCGCGGAGATGGGGCCCTACGCCCCGCCGTAGCCACGCGCTCGCCCGCTCCCGGAGATGGGTCCCGAACTTCCGGCCCAGGCTGCCTCCCGCGGCGGCAATGGCGGCGGCCCGGCCGGCCCCGCCCCGCCCCTCTCGCCCCGACGCTGCGGCGTGAGGTGCGGGTGGGTCCCGGCGCCGCCATCTTGGAGCCGGGCAGCGCTGCGGGCGGAAAGGGCCGCGCTGGCTGCTCCGGCTGTCCGGGGGGGAGACGTGGAAGAGCCGCAGCGATGGCCGCCACGAAGCCGCCTGGGCCTGGTTCCGCTAGCGGCACCAACCTGCTCTTCTCCTCCTCGGCGACCGAGTTCAATTTCACGGTGCCCTTCATCCCGGTCAGCCAGGCCCCCGCTGCGCCCCCGGGGCCCGCTCTCCTCGGCGCAGGTACGCGGCGCCTGGCGGGGCTGCCAGGGGGGAGCCGGCCGGGGGATACTGGGGAGGCGCATGTTGTTGGGGGGCCGATGGGGGCATTGCTGGAGGGGAAGTGTCGGGGATAGCTGGAGTGGTGGGGTGAGGGGGATGAGATGGGGGCCCTGGTGGGGGGGAACACGGTGTTGGGGGTAGCTGGAGGGAAGGGGGGATGAGATGGGGGCCCTGAGGGGGACGACACTGTGTTGGGGTAGCTGGAGGGAAGGGGGATGAGATGGGGGCCCTGAGGGGGACGACACTGTGTTGGGGTAGCTGGAGGGAAGGGGGATGAGATGGGGGCCCTGGTGGGGGGATGACACGGTGTTGGGGGTAGCTGGAGGGAAGGGGGGATGAGATGAGGGCCCTGAGGGGGACGACACTGTGTTGGGGGTAGCTGGAGGGAAGGGGGGATGAGATGAGGGCCCTGAGGGGGACGACACTGTGTTGGGGTAGCTGGAGGGAAGGGGGGATGAGATGAGTGCCCTGGTGGGGGGGGGACATGGTGTTGGGGTAGCTGGTGGGAGCAGGGAAGAGATGGGGGCCCTGGTGGGGGGGCACAGTGTTGGGGGTAGCTGGAGGGAAGGGGGGATGAGATGAGCGCCCGGTGGGGGGGGGGGAACATGGTGTTGGGGGTACTTGGTGGGAGCAGGGAAGAGATGGGAGCCTTGGTGGGGGGGCATGGTGTTGGGGGTAGCTGGAGGGAAGGGGGATGAGATGGGGGTCCTGGTGGGGGGGAGGCATGGTGCTGGAGGTAGCTGGGATGGTGGTGGGGGACCTCGTGGGAGAAATGGTGTCAGGGTGGTGGGGGAAGGAGATGGGGGAAGGCATTGGAGCTGGTGGAGTAGTGGGGAGATGACATGGGGTCCCTGGTGGGGGAAGGGTGTCAGGGGTAGCTGAGGGCATGAGAGGGGAAGGCATCAGAGCAGGTGGGGTGGTGGTGGGGGGAACGGTGCCAGGGGCAACTAGGGGGAGGGGGATGAGATGGGGGCCCTGGTGGAGGGGGACATGGTGTTAGGGGTAGCTGGAGGGAAGGGGGGATGAGATGGGGGCCCTGGTGGAGGGGGACATGGTGTTAGGGGTAGCTGGAGGGAAGGGGGGATGAGATGGGGGCCATGTGGGAGAAATGGTGTTGGGGGGTGGGGGGAGTAGGAGATGTGGGAAAGTGTTGGGGTAGATGGAGTTGTGGTTGATGGGCTCAGGGGTGCAGCAGAGTGGGGAGGTGACCACTCAGCTCAGACCACTTTTTGTTATCTTGTGTCATGTTGGTACAGGTTGCTGCCCTTTTCCCCTATTTCATCAGCGATGTCTTGTAGCATCCTGTGCTGTGACACACAGATGTGATTTTTGTGCCATGAATAAAAACCCTGTGGAAAGCTGCTCCCTAAAAATAAGTTTTTCTCTGGATCTTTCATTTCCTTCAGAGATATGTGCTTACTGTGTTCACTAGGGTTAGCACCAGGAGCAGAAATTAAATGCGGGGTATGTATTTCAGTTGAAAGGGCCTCCTACTGTTACATCAGTTTTGGAAGCCTTCCTGGATGATCCTGAATGGAAGGTAAATTGCACCACTTTATATGTGGTCAGAGGGGAGACACCATTTCTCCTTTCACTTTTCTACTTTGAGTCTTTCGGTGGTAGTAGATCTCGGAACTATATGTCCTGCTCTTTCCTCAGGCAGCAAGAAGGCAGACTTCAATCACTATATTTAATACCTGCTCAAAGAAAACTTTCACTGGTGTGAACTGAGTTGTTGTTTTTCCTTCTCATAGTGGGGTTCTTTATGTTGTTGTACAGCTGTAGTGCTAACTTTCGTTTCAAGCCCCTTTTTTGAGTTTCTTAAAAAACTTTATGGAAAAGTTCTCTTTGGTCTGAAATGTCTTATGCATGTTCTCATCCCTGAAGTGTGTCGTTTTGCTGTAGCTTTGGGAGGGGGCTGTTTGAGGAAGAAACATTTTTTCCCTTTTGTCAGTTCCCTAACTGAAAATAATAGTGCTTGTTTGAGCTATTACAAATTGTTTGGGAGCTTTCATGCACAAGAATAACTAATGTTTCCCAGGTTTACATACACAGGCTAGAAATCCTGTCAGCCTGGGACCATCACTTCCCCCAGTTCAGTCTTTGTTCCTCAGGTGTTTCCAGGTGTATTGTTGTAGGGAGAGTGTGGTACCATCACTTACTGGAAAGCTCTTTTGCTCTGACCTAGGTCAAACATTCCCAGTGTGTAGTGCTATCTCTGGGAGGTTTCTATTGTATACAGTTCCTGGGGTAATCCTTGTGCTTGTGTGCATTTCCTCAATTAGCCATTAACATTGTTTGGCCTTTTTACTGTTGTACCTGAAAGGTTGCTTGTGGGTGTTTTCAACCTCAAAACATGTTTCAGTAACACATAACCTAGCTAAACTTCATAACTTCAGATACTATGATAGCATATACAATCCAGCGAGATATTAATGTCTCGCAGATTAAGACTTTTAGAGTGATACCTCACAAGGCGTACCTTGTGTAAAACATATCCTAATTATATAACAGGGGTGAATAAGGGCATGCCGGGGTGTCACACAGAGATCCACGCACACAGAACAGCTTCCGAGTTAGAGCCTTCATTTTCACAGCAAGGTATGTGAGAGAGGAAATCTTTGAGGTCCTAAACCATCTAGGTTATTATAGTTCGTAATCAGCTTCTGTAATTGCAATAAGTGAATTGACAGCTAATGCTGGAAGTAACATATTCTCATAAATCTATCACATCCTCAAAGACCAGCAGTTGTGTTTTGTTGTCCACATCTGAGAGGAAAGGGTATACAGTAGAATCTCAATTTTTATGAACAGCAATCTTATGAACCACCAGATATGCAGAGCATTTTTCCTCACAGGAAAAAAAAAGCATATAAGGAAAGTGGTTTCAGAGTAACAGCCGTGTTAGTCTGTATTCGTAAAAAGAAACTGCAGAAGACCTTCTGCAGTTTCCACGATATGCTATGCATCCGATGAAGTGAGCTGTAGCTCACGAAAGCTCATGCTCAAATAAACTGGTTAGTCTCTAAGGTCCCACAAGTACTCCTTTTCTTTTTAAGGAAAGTGGTGTTGATTAAAAACAAGTCAACATCTCTCTCTATTCCATTGCCTTTGATGCATTGGAAATAACTTGGTGGTGGTATGGAGGACAAGAAGAAACCAATGCAGTGTGTCTTACTGCAACTTATAAACTGTGCCTGCTGTAATTCTGAGATGTTAAATTTTATGAAGTCTTCAATTAGTTTGTAAATAGGGATTCTACTGAAGTTTCTTGGCCAGCTGCAGATAAAAGAATCTTTGTCATCATTGGGAGCAGAGATGAGTTCAACAAGATCCCAAGATGAGGCAGTTCTTTTACTATTGCTGAGCAGATGGCCTTGGTTGAGGATGTGGCCATGACTCCTGTTAAATGATTAAGGCTGCAAATGAAAAGGAAACGAGTAGTTAATATGCAGTATAGTTTTATATAAAATATGTGAACAAGATTGAACCTGTGCTCAGTCCCTTTTTCTTTTAACATATTATTTCCATATTATACAAAATGCCAGCCTGTCTTTATACTCCAATTTAGTGTTTAGTAAAGCTAAATGAAAACAATTTTTTGCTTAAAAAGCCCCCAAAACCTGTCATCAGGAACTTTTTTTTGTCTTTCATAGAAAGACATGTTAGGTCTCCTATACAGCGCTGTTTGGAAGGAATAAGAGTCGGGTGTTTTACTTGTAGATATTTGGTAAAAAGTTTGAAATGTCTTGTCTTTTTTCTCCCATATCCGTAATTATTATAGTTCATAATAGTCTATATTTTACATGTGATAAGGCAGGGGTGGGCAAACTATGGCCTGCAAGCTGTTTTCATAGAATCATAGAATATCAGGGTTGGAAGGGACCTCAGGAGATCATCTAGTCCAACCCCCTGCTCAAAGCAGGACCAGTCCCCGATTTTAGCCCCGATCCCTAAATGGCCCCCTCAAGGATTGAACTCACAACCCTGGGTTTAGCAGGCCAAGGTTTAAGCCGGCCCGTGAGCCGCACCACACGGCTCAGCCCCGCTCTGGACTGGGTCTGGGGCCACACCACGCTTGAGGTAAGCGCTGCACAGAGCCTGCACCTCTGAGCCTCTCCCCATGCCCCTACCCCAGCCCTGATCCCCCTCCTGCTCTCCAAACCCCTCGGTCCCAGCCCAGAGCACCCTCCTACATCCCAAACGTCTCATCCTCAGCCCCACCCCCGAGCCTGCACCCCCAGCTGGAACCTGCACCCCTTCCCGCACCCCTACCCAAGCTCTGATCCCCCTCCCACCCTCTGAACCCCTCGGTCCCAGCCCAGAGCACCCTCCTAAACCCCAAACACCTCATCCCCAGCCCCACCCCAGAGCCTGCACCCCAACCCCAATTTTGTGAACATTCATGGCCCGCCCTACAATTTCTATTCCCCGATGTGGGCCTTGGGCCAAAAAATTTGCCCACCCCTGTGATAAGGAATTAAAAATATAACCTAGAGATAAAAAATGTAGCAGTTACAGGAGTTTTCAAAGACAAAGTTACACGTCTACAGACTGCACATAAATAGTGCTTATCTTGGTAATCATAGTTGAGTTCCTGGTTCCTTTTGGCTGGATTGGAAATTAATGTACTGAAATGTGTCACTTCATTGACAATGCTTGTAAAGTGCTCGAGGAAAACAGGAAATTACAGGCAAAACTTTCTAATTTGTACTAGTTACTGGGAAACTCGTGGATTGAATTTTTCAAGTTCACTTCTTTGCTAACAAACAGGGATAAAAATTCAAGAGTTACAGCATAATGACAAAGGAGACAGACGCACAAGTTTAGGCAGAAGAGATGAAAAACAGAGGAGAAGAGGATGGAAAGAATTGAAAGGCATACCTGAAGGTGCCCTGCACCACTTTTTCCACTGAGATTTAGTGATGCTAAATGTAATGGTTAGTTTTAGTAACTAAGGGCCTGTATCTTTTGGTAAACTTCATTTGGCATAAGTGGGTATTGTTTTATGGTTTGAGAGTAGTATATAAGCATAACTTTGTGCCCTACGCCTTAATTAAAAATGCAGTTTGGCCTTCACCACATAGTGGTTCACATACTTGGTTGGTTTTTAATTCCATTTTGGAAGTGCATAATATAATGGCCAAAGGTGAGAGAAACTCACAAATGTAGATGAAGTAGACTGGAACCACAAGACATAATGTCACTCTTTTATGAAGGGAAGAAACTCATTTCAGTATAGCCTACCTTAGTGATGGCAATTGTTTGTGTTAGCATGTAGTATTTTAAAAAAAGTTATTAGGGCAGCTGCCTTTGAGAACCAGTCTTCTTTCTCTTTGGATTATCAGTGGATTCCTCTCCTCTTCCTCAGTGCTCTATTGTATTGTGACCTTTCTTGGCTGCAAATTGATCTATGTTGTTAGAGGTTGCAAACAGCTGTCGATATCTGAGCTGCATTCTTGTCTATGGTTGAGTGGAGCATGAGCAAAAGTGGCTTTATGGAATGATTTTTCCTCACAGCCTGTGGGGTCATTTTTAGCTCCCAGTGTAACTTAGAACAGTCTCATTGTTTCTCTAAATTGTGTTGGCTGCTAACAGCCTTCAAGGGGCTGTTCTACGTGCCAGGGATTGCTGATGTGCAATGATGCTGAGACCATGCCCTAGACGTTCTCCAAGCACGTGAGGGCTAGCTAAGTTGGCTCTGAGGTGTCTGGTAATTCCTCTGTTTTGTGTTGCTGGAGCGTTGCAAAGCAGGAGCTATGAGGGACAAGGGTCTGGCCTTTGATTTATAATTGTTTTCAGTGTCCAAGTTATTATGTACTCGCTGCAGGTGAAACTCACGTGATGCAGAGGACCAGTGCAAGGTTCCATGCCACTTAAGCCCTCTGCTGGGGCTGCCCAGAGTGGGGCTCCTGTACTCCCTTTGTACCATAGAGCTAATTTCTGCACCAGTCTTGCATAGAGGGTTTAAACAGAACTGGGGCCCTCACTGCACTGCGCTGATGGGATGGAGAGACTACAGACCTGCATTCTGTCTCTGTGTTTGGGTGTGTGGGGTGAAGAGATTTTGCTTCCCATCTTCTCAAACTCCCACATAAAACCTGATGGCTTAGACTTTATGCAAATGCAGTCACTTGCTAAATGACTTTTACTGGTGAGTTTTGTACTCACTAACTTGTTAGATGGGACCCCTTCAGGATTTGTATTTAAGGCAGGGGACAGAATGAATTTCTTGCATGGCGTGTTCTAAGGGAATGTCCCTAAATGCTACTTTTGGACTTGATCTTGAAACCCTACCAATAAGGAAAAAGGTGGCCTTGGGTTAAAGGTCAGTGCCACACAGTGAAGGAGAAGGGAACTAAATTAATTATTCTGTTTGTAGCTGGCAGGGAGTTGGGATGCTGTTGGGAGCTTTTCCCAGATAAGGAAGCTAGAGGCAAAATTTCACAGTCATACTTTATTTTCTAACTGGCTACTGTGAGGTTCCTTGTTCTTTCCTCAGAATCAACTGGTATTGGACACTGTCAGAGATAAGATACTTGAATAGGTGGACCACTGCCCTGATCCGGTATTGTGGTTCCTGTGGTCTTTCGCTGTAGGTTCTTTCATATATTTACTTACTTGTCTTAGAAGTTTTATCTATCTGAGGCTTGTTCATATTTATCTCCTGATTATGTGATGATTCTCAGCCTTCCAATTGAGACACACCCTATTTAGAGTTGATGTTGGTTAAGATGGGGCAAATCATTGGTGGATCATTCTTGAAAAAACAACAACCTGCCTTTGGACCAAAAGGACCACAGAAACAGAGTGGAGGTAATACGAGTGGGTACTTGCACAAAGCAGAGTGCATGGAAGCCCTGTTCCCAATGAGAGGCTGCCAGGATGCTGACAATGATCAGCTGGAAAATGGGAAAAATCTA
Source organism: Chelonia mydas (assembly GCF_015237465.2). Lineage (NCBI taxonomy): Eukaryota > Metazoa > Chordata > Testudines > Cheloniidae > Chelonia > Chelonia mydas. Next base: position 106,418,101 of record NC_057853.1, on the reverse strand, counting down.
AAGATCTGGTGGGGTGTTGGCATGATCATTCTTCTGCTTTTAAAGCCTGTCATGCCAGTATCACGCCAAGTTCAGGCAGAGGGGCTTCTTCAAAACTGCCAGCCTAGCGTACAGGAAACCAGATAGCAAAAGTGTCCCTTGTTTTGCCCCTTTTTACCTCCTCTCTTCTTGTTTCTTATGTTGCTCACTTCTCTGCCAAGGCTTCTCTATTAACAAATACTCACCTGCATGTTTGTGTCTCTTCTTTCTTCCACAGCGCTCTCCAACAAATATACCCTGCAGAATAGTGTCCAGCGTCATCTCTTAGTATTATTGTACTGTTACTTTAAAGACTTTTCAAAATCTAAGGTTTCTCTCACCTTCCTTAGCTATTGCATAGCTTAGTCCAAGGGTCAGTGTAGTACATTGCCATATCTCAGTGGCAAAGGACATATCTGATGCATGGACCTTCTTATTTTAAAATAACCGTACATTTTTCTATGGAAACTCAGAAAAGGAAAGGTCCGGATTTTTATTGGAATAGGAAGTTTAGATTCTGAGTCCTTTTAGTTGCAGGCTATGAGTCCAAAATCCAAAGTATAAGACACCAACTTATATAATATGTGCTAAAGAAATCAGGGAAAGTGTGCAAACAGCTAAGGAGCTACCATCAATGGGGTTGCTCCCTATAGCCAATGAAGTAAAGGGTATTTAAAAAAAAAAAAAAAAGTGTGTGTGTGTGTGTGTAGCATTTCAGAAGAGAACCACACATATAAAGTTGCTTTGGTGGGTTTAGCAGCCTTGCCCTTTCCAAAAATCAGTAAGAGGCAATCAAAGTCTGCAGCAGAGTAATGAATAATGGTGGAAGTAATTTTCTGAACTGTAGTGCTACTCGAAAGAAAATTTGGAAACTGGGTGGATTGAGTTCATCACCCCCCAGATTAGGCTATGACTACAGTAGTGTTACAGTTCTTTTTGTAATGAGGCTGTGGCATGCTCATTATGGCTGAATTGTATCTGTGCCATAATGTTTCACAAGACTGCCCTACATTGACCTCGTTTCCATGTCCACAGCTACTTAACTACCTAACCAAGTTTGCATCAATGCTTTATGGGAAAGTATGGGTTGTGTGCACAGAGGCCAAGCAACACCATCAACATTATGTTGAAAGCTCGGAGGATGGAGGACTAGCCAATCAGTTATACAAGCTCTGTTAAGCAACTTGTCTAATGTAATGAAATAAATGCTATGACCTGGCTGCAGGAAAACAACTGGACATTGGTAGGAGCATCATGCAGTTAGCAGCAACTTCCATTAATCGAATATAAACCATGTTGTGGTATGGACACTACACATATTTAGAGCCAACCATGTCACTAATTGTTTAGAAACTTATCTCAAAGTTATGTTGCTGACTTGTGGGAAGGGAAGGGGGAGCTTTTGCCAAGCTGCTCCAAAATGTTCATGTACTCTGGAACTTGCTTCCCACTGGAATACAATAGAGTCAGAGTAAGTTCTCCTTCCATGCACATCTGTTTATACTGGCTTTTTCTTAGGAGGTGGAATGATCCTCTTTTTGCAGGTGGAGGAAAATAAAAGGGAGTGAAGTACTTATAATGTAACTTTTATTTACTACTTGATTAAATTTTTTTGTATTATGCAAGTACACCTGGGTTGGTATGATAAGCATGTTTTAAATAAGAGGAATTCAGATCTAAGGCTAACAATCTAGGATTTTTAATTAACTCAGATTGCTTTGTCTGTGTTTCTAAAATGGACTATAAAATTATTCAAATGTTTTTGGAGACTTACTACCTTCTAATGCATAGCTTGTTTAACCTTCATGAATTTGGGGCCTAAATTGTGCCAAAACACTTAAGATAAGCAAAATATTGGACATAGTTGATACTATTATAGAACAGTTTCAGACTGTAGAGCAAATGATAAAATTCCTTAGAAGAGCTCCATTAACCATTGCTCTGTGTTTCAATGCAGATGATTCCACAGATGTTGGAGAAGAGGACAGCTTCTTGGGCCAGACTTCTGCTACTCCTAATCCACCACAGACTTTTAGCTATTTCTCCCAGGTACCTAGTAGCAGTGATCCTTTTGGAAGCATAGGGCAGCCACCCTTAACAACAGTGACACCACCTGTTGGGCCATCAACCTTCTCCAAGGGTCTAACTTCTCTCCCACTCTTGCCTGGATCACAAGAGGGGCAGAATGCTTTTTTGGCAAGTGTTCCGAAGTCACAGCCATCTTATAGTGCACCACCTACTTCCCTCGTGGGAATCAGTGCCTATCAGACTCCTCCAGAGAGTTGTCCCCCACTTGCAAACTTTTCTACTCCTCCCCATGGAGCACCGCAACAAGGATATAACCCATATCGCCATACCACCTTAAGCAGTAGAGCTAATCCTTACATAACTCCACCGCAGCTGCAGCAGATTCAGACACCAAGCCAGCTTGCCCAGCCACCACCCTCTGTACCACCTATCCACATGTATCAGACACCTCCAGGATCATTGTCACCGGTATGCGAATGATCTTTGATTTCTTGGTGTTAATATAGAATTATTTCAGATTGTTCTATTTTAATTATATTTTTCCCTAACCATAGTCTTAATTTTCTCTGTTTTATTTCTGCTTCATGTTGCCCTTTAACAGAGTAAGAGAATCTTGAGTCCTTTTGACCTCTAATATCAAAATGTCTTCACTGATCTAGGACCAGTACTTTGGGAAAGTTTACTTTATACTAAGTGACATCTTTAAAGCCACATGATTTTAGCGGCTAGACTGTGTAACAGATAAAATCCTGAATTCCTGGGTTTCATATGGTGAAAAGCATTAGTTTCTAGCTCTTGTGATTCTCAAGATAGTGTTTTTAACAATCCGTTGGTTTTGGAGGACAAGCTGGTAGTCAGAATGATTTCAGTTTTAAAGGGATGTTAGGTTAAACATATCTTCTTACACAAATTTTCCTGCCTCTGTTGCTCACTAGGGAAAGAGGAATAGAAAGGTATGTGTCTATGAGTATATATAACATTTCCAAGTTAATGATGCCTGAACAACCTTAGCTTTTGGAATTTGAAATATTTTGACTTTCTGAGTGCTTGAACTTGCCACCTTTTCTCACATTAACATGAGGTCGAAATCTTTGGTCCCCTTGATGGCAATGGGAAAAACTCCCTTTTTGCAGTTTGGGCCTGATCCTGAGAGGTCATCAGCATCCACAACTCCTATGAAATCTAAGCTGAGTTTAGCCACAGTGCTTCTCAGAATCAGATCTTAAATATTCTGAGTCACTGGGTAAGGATCCACTTGTCCAGATTCATTTGCAGGACTGGGGCCACAGATTGTGTGTTCTTTGAACCCAACAAGTACAAGCCATTCACTGAAGTTAGCTGTGAACTCTTGCATTGGTGGATCCATGTTTAAGTGAGCAGCTAACAGCGTATAGATATGTGTTTGGTAGGAAAAGACACGTAAGATAAACATGCTGAGCTTGAATTTTCAAACTTCAAACATTTATTTTAAAACATTTTTTTTCAAATGAAGGAAAGCACTTAGGCCATAACAAATTTGAAACTTTAGCAGTTTTAGTTGATTACTTTTTCTGAGAAGAGAAAAAGTCAGATCTTTAACTTGAAATAATATGGATTTTTAAAACACCATCAGGTGGACATCCTGTAAAAGTTGTATGCCAAAAAGTTAATCTTTTAGAAAGAGGGGAGCATATGAGAATGACGAGTGAGAATAGCCTCCTAAATGAGATATAAAATGTACGCAATAAACATAATTTGAGACTGAGATACTTGAATCATCTGTAATAAATCTAGCGTATTTTCAGTTTCCTCATTCACAGCCGCCACTGCCATCACCATCACAACCACTGCAAGCCCCCAGACCTGCAGGTCCACTGGTGCAGGCATCACCTGTTTTGCTACAGAACCAATATGAACCAGTTCAGCCCCACTGGTTTTACTGCAAGGAGGTGGAATACAAACAAATATGGATGCCATTCAGCATTCTAGATTCTGTAACACTAGAAGAAGTTTATAACTCTGGTAAGCAGTGAAACTTTCTTTACATCTTATCTTAGATTGTGGCTGCTTGCCATTGAATGTGAAGGTAGATGCTAGAGTTCTGTGGTTCATTTATAAAGATGAAGAAGGAATGCTGTGAGAATGTTGGGTGTTGGCTTATACTGAGAAGATAAATTTGAACCAATCTTTTTTACTAATCTAGAGGTTTACTAGGTTGGAAGTCTGCTACTTGGCATCATTACTATTGAGGCTTACAGGTCTAATATATATGTAACCATCCCACAATAACAAACTCACTGTGCTGCATTTCTCTGTGATTGTATGCACTATATTTTTTTCTTGTCTCTGCCTTACATCTTCATTCTTGTGAGTGGGCAAAATGTCAGTTTTGGGGATTGAAGATGATAGAGCAGAGTACATATTGGTCTTTCAGAAAAGAGATGGTTGGTCTAACGATTAACCCTATCCGCCTTGACAGCCATGTCTCTCTCATTTATTTTTGCCGGTAATTGGACATAAGAAATCGGTCAAGTTTATAAGAAGTTATTTTCAAGGATCTGATTGAAACAAAGTTATAATGGGAAATATGGCAAAACATTCCACTGGCACTAAAGACCTTTCCAATAGAAAGTAGCAATGCTAGAAGGGTGTGATTTCAAATGGATTTACTTATCTTGATATCTTAGCCTTTACAGACTGATGGCCCAACTTTATTGGATGGTTATTTAATGAAAAAATGGAAGTTATTAGCTGATTCTAGGTATGTGTGGGTGTAGATTAGGGTGGAATGGGGTGGTGGTTTTGCAAAATACTACTTAATGGAATGAGATCTGTTGCACATAATCAAGCGGTGAGAGTAAACTTTCAGGGCTCCATTTGTTACACTCTACAGTAAGAAAGGTAATTGAATCTGAGAGGTGGATACAGAATTAGTATTGTTATACAATATGTAGAGAAAATTTCTGTCAGCTACTTGACTGTTGATTGAGGAACTTGCCTGTTCACTGTTGTTCTGATGCCTTCCAAGTTTTCATATTATTTCTCCTCCTGTTTGCCCTACTTCCTTTTGTGGTCTGTTTTCATTTTCCTGTTCTGTCCATCCTGTGGTTCTGTGCTTTTCCACAGACTCCACTCACTTCAGTGTACCAGCAGGCATCTGAAACTGACTAGAATCCTTATCTTTGAGGCACTTCACTTCATAGATCAGGATAGTAGCATATTTTACTTTGCTCTCAGCCTACTGCATTTCATAATGGAATGAAGTGGAGTAACTGCAGAAAGTGGCACACCACAGTATGTCCAAATAGGTCTTTTCCCATTTTCACTAACAACCTTTGTTCAACAGAAAAAATAAGTACCTCCAAGCTGTCACTCCTGAAAATGTTTTCACTCCTTTATCTAAAAGTGTGGAAAAGTACATACATTATAAGGAAAGAGATAAAGACAGGGGTTTTGAACGGAGTTCAAAACAGCGTAGGTTACTGTTTTAATTGGTTGATTAGCATCCTGACTGACATTAATTTCACAGCTTTAAAAGAGGAAAGCACAAGTTACTGTTGTAACAAAGCATGAATTTTGTATTCTAGTCCAACCTGATCCTGAGAGCGTGGTTTTGAGCACTGATGGGGGGCGCTATGATGTTTACCTGTATGACAGACTAAGAAAAGCTGTATATTGGGAAGAGGAGCCATCTGAAGTCAGACGATGTACATGGTTTTATAAGGGAGACAAAGATAGCAGGTTTATTCCTTATACTGAGGACTTCAGTGAGAAACTAGAGGTCAGTATTACTTTTAAGTGAGCATAACTAAGAACTTAACCTAATAATTCTGATCTATTATCTCTCTTCTAGAAAAGCTTTTACACCTGCTTGAAATTGTATTAGAGAAAGGGGCTAAATTAGTGTTTTCTAATTTACAAAGTGGGGCTTTGTAAGATGCTTTAAGACTCACTTCTGTCCCCTTGTGCTGTTGGCCTAAAATATATTTATGCAGTTTGCCAGATTATAACTTGAGTCACATTATAGTGCTGTATATCCCTATCATTTTCCCTACTGTAAATAAAATTATGCAGGTAGTGTCCTAGCATATTCTGAAAGCTTGTCAACCTGGTGCATTAGTGCAGTGTTTCTCAACCTTTTTGATACCAGGGACCACCTTTCTGCTTTCCTAAACTGTGTCAGGGAGATCTCAGGAATGGGTGCCAGTCCACAGACCAGCCACTGAGAAATACTGCATTAGTGCACACCAACTAGGTTGTAAATTCTGGAGGTGCACCAGCATATCATGCACTAAAAGTTTCCTAGTGCACAGTGACATAGTACTGTTTGAAACAGGATTACATCACCGAGCACTGGGGAACTTTTAGTGCATGCCAGCAGGGTTCACACGGCCAGTTCACGTGTGACACACTGGTGCACATGAGAATATACACGCCAGCTGGAGTGCCCTAGTGCATCATGTAGACAAGCCTTAACTTTTGACTTGGCATGTTACATGTAGTTAGTCTAAAAAGACATACTGGTTTTACATAACTTGTCTGTTGTTGCAGGCAGAATATAAAAAAGCTGTAACTGCGAATCAGTGGCACCGGCGACTTGAATTTCCAAATGGGGAAACAATTGTTATGCATAATCCTAAGGTAATGCTAATTATCTGGTTTTTAGGTCTTTGCAGTGTAGCATGGAGTTGAGTATGCTTTTGTGTAAAACTAAAGCATAACTTGAATGCAAACTTAGCCTTACGTGGAGTTTTAAAAATGCACTTATCCATTGCTCTGGGTATGTGTATGTTAAAAATAATGTTTATAAACTCTCCTTACCCTAACAGCCCATCAGAAATAATAAAAATCATCCTCTCTTCTAAAACCTGAGAGATTTTGCAATGTAACCACAAAGTCGATACACTTGGGTGTTCTTAGGCCACTGGGGAGGTGGGACAACTTTTAAAGTCAAAGGCCTTTTGCTGTGAATGCCTGCCTGCAGCTCCCTAGTTGTTAAATGAGGGATTGTCAGCTCAGCTGACCTTGGCTATTGTGGTATCATGTGAGGAGATATGCAAAAGATTTTAAGGCCAGAAGGGACCACTGTCGTCATATACTTTGAACTCCTGCATAACACAAGTAGAAGAAGAGCTCTGTGTGAACTTGAAAGCTTATCTTTCTCACCAGCAGAAGCTGGTCCAATAAAAGATATTATCTCACCCACCTTGTCTCTCTAATAACCTGGGACCAACACGGCTACAACACTGCATATAGCACAAGCTATGATGTTTCAGCTAGTAAATCTTTCAGGTAGGCAGTACTCAAACCATTACGGGCTGTTTAGTTTAAAACCTGTACCTGAAATTTCACCAAACCGACGTAGATTGTGGAATACAGGTGTAACATGCTTGTTGCTGAAAATTCAGGTAAGTAGGCAGATGGCTGACTTCTGTACCAGCTGAGGTTTCTGAATTGACTTAAGATATTGCCCCACGTGAAAAAGTGTATCATAATGTTTTCACTTTGAGAATGATTTACTGTAAGTAACTGTAGTGAGGTCCGTCTCATGGCAGAAAAATATCTGACCTGCTAACCAAGTGTGGGCATGACGAAGTAAGAAAGGTATTCTTGGGCATTGCAAACCTGAATCAATCAGCAGGCCAACTTCCCCCGGTTATGGAAGACAACCTGGCAAAGGTTATTTTGTCTAGTTACTTCCCCCAAACCAACAAGAATTACTTAAGTCTTTTTTGAGTTTAGTTTTAGTCGGCTAGCCACTCACCCGATAAAGCATAGGAATAATAGTAGCTAAGAGCAGACAATGTATTGGAGTCAGTCACAAGAGATACATTTAGTGAATGAGAAGAGGTATATTAAAACATACAGTACCTTCATACATTCCAAGGCCAGAATTTTCAGGTAAACAGACTAGAAAATGAGTTTTCCTTGTTTAAAGTTAGACGATATATTTCTTTTCAGGTTATAGTTCAATTCCAACCTTCTGCAGTACCAGATGAATGGGGGACCACACAAGATGGTCAGACAAGGCCAAGGGTGGTAAAGCGTGGCATTGATGATGATCATGATGAAATTCCTGATGGTATGTGACAGGGCACATGTGGACTGCAGTGGGAGAGTTCTCCTGAGTCCCTTTTTTGCCTGTGGTTTGCAAAGCTTTGATCAATCTGATTTACAAAACAATCGCTCTCTGCCCCAATATATTTGTCAAGCAGACAGTGTTTCCAGGAGAGTGCCATTCTTATAACCAAGAGGAAAGCAAGTGTTACCAGTGCAACCATCATTGCATATTATTGGAGAACATTTGTTTGCTTTTGTAAGGGTCAGTCAGTTGCTCCTTGCCTACAAATAAATCTTCCATTTTCACAGTTAAATCGGCTTCCTAAATCTGCCTTTTTGATTTTTAAGCTACTCCATCCCATAATTCGGAAAAGTTTTGAAAATTAACAGTACTTAGTTTTCTGCTAATAGATGAAGACAGTGTGAGAATATAAACTGGTTGTGGTAGTGTTGTGCTAATTATATAAATCTTAGACTGCTTTGGCTGGAACTACAACTTTTCCTTCACATTTGAACAAAAGACCCAACATGGTCGTCAGTTTGAGGTGCTTGAATTGCTTTTAAGAATGCCCTTCTTTGAACTTCCACTGTATTTCCATAGACGGGCAGGCTCTGAGGCGTGTGTGTGTGTGTGTATATATATATATACCGTATAATTCCACATTTTCTTGCATGTAGAATGACACCGGCATGGTAGTAAATAATAAAGACAGGAAAAGTTAAGTAAAATTGGAGGGGTGGCAAGAAATGGATTTTCTTAATTATAAAAGAAAATTTGTAGGTGAAATTGTATCCTGGGCCACATTACTACTGTCCTGTCCTAACCCCCTAAATACTTGTTATATAAAACTACATGACCAAACTGCATCACTGTGAACATAATCAGATACTACTACTTGTTCTTTTGCTTTTTATAGGGGAGATGTCTCAAATAGACCATTTAGTGTTCATGGTTCATGGCATAGGTCCTGTGTGTGATTTACGATTTAGAAGCATTGTTGAATGTGGTAAGTCTTTAATCATAGCTTTATTCCCAAGTATTTAAACTCGGGTTATAGTTCTCGTCATTAATTGAATTCTTTAATGTGGTATAGACAGTTTTTATATTGTTTTTGAAATGTTATTTGAACAATGTGTTAATTTAAGAACTGCAAATATTTCCTTATTTTGAGAAAGAAGCCAAAAATGGAAGAGTATTATTTTTTTCTCAAAACGGTTATTCATAATTTTAGCCATTGCTATGAGTCCCTCAACACTAAACTCATATTTTTATAAGTTCCTGTATAACTATTGAAACAACTTAAACATTTAGGGTAAGACTTTTGCCTAATAAATTTATATTCCATATATTCTAATCAAAACAAAAAAAACTCCCCACAAAAATATATTTGATCATGGAACTAAATATGGTTTTATTTGGGGATACACCAAATACAACTTTGAATTAGATATTTAACTATTTCCTGACAGTTTTCTTCTACCTAGATAAGTAGTTTTTGTGAAATGTTGTAACTTCTTAAAAAAAAAAAAAAAAAAAAAAAAAAAAAGCAAATGGGGAAAGAGGACTTTAAAAATGTTTAGTATAGTTGAGAAACATATTTGAAATCATGTTGTGTTAGACTTTTTTTGATTAACATTAATATCCGATTTCCATTACTTCCTCCCCTCCCCCCCAGTTGATGATTTTAGGACCGTGTCTCTGAAACTGTTGCAGACTCATTTTAAGAAGTCTTTAGAGGAACTTAAAGTGAGCAGAGTTGAATTCCTACCGGTTCACTGGCATAGCTCTCTACATGGGGATGCAACAGGTGTAGACAGGTCTGTATACAGAACGGTACCACTATGCACAGCCTCTGTCATACAAATTGCATAATACCATACTTTATAGAGTTAAGGAAAATGAATGAGAAATTACCATATGCCATAAAGGCAGGGTAGATAAACATGGTCTGATAACAATAGAATGATTCTTCTGTAATGTTTTAGTTGAGAAGTTTCTAAACAGTGGGTGATAGAACAAGCTGGATGATCACATAGTGCTGACTTCCCTTATTTCCAGTTGCTAGACTTCATTAAAAGATAATAGATTAAATATTTTCCTGACATTTCTTTTCCACATAAGCAATTCTGTTAGTTGTCATTAGAGATGTTATGTGATCATGAATAGGAGGGAAGATAATGCATAAATATGGTAACCATTTCCCTGATGGGTATTTCACTTATCATTTTTACAGCTGAGTGCAGTAAAGAGGGTTAATATGTATTGTCTTTTCAAATATTAACCTCTCCTCTTGTCACTGCTTGTCCTTCGTTTGTAGCCTCCCTCTGTGTAGTCCTATTCTTATTGTCTCTTCCCTCCCTGTTTGCTGTGCTCTCTCTCTTTCCTTTCTGGTGCAGGCTGTACTTCACCTCCTGTTTTTATACACAGTCATTTCTCCCCATCCCCACATCCTTGGCAACAGGAGAAAAACTATAATGAAGTAATATCACAGGTTTTTTCTTAAACCTAGACATGACACCAAAGATTGAGAGACATATAAGTTCCTTAACATAGAAATAAGTACACTAACAATTTAAAGAGAAGGTATTGGCACTAATGTATGAGTTTGAGATAAGACCAGAACATTTTATTTTGGTTTGAGGAGTGTGGAGAACATGACTGCTGTGGTTAGGATATCTGAATTGACTGCCAGATGGTTAAACCTTCAAAACTATGGAAAAATGGAATTACAAAGCTCTTATAAAGACTTTTAAAATAATCATTCTACATCTTAAAATTTTTGCACCACCAGGAATATTAAAAAAATCACTTTGCCAAGCATTGGACGTCTGCGCCACTTCACCAATGAGACCTTGCTTGATATACTGTTTTACAACAGCCCGACCTACTGTCAGACCATTGTGGATAAAGTAGGCCTGGAAATGAACCGCCTACATGCACTTTTCATGAGTCGCAACCCAGACTTCAAAGGAGGAGTCTCTGTTGCTGGGCACAGTTTAGGTAATCTACTAATATATCTGTTTACTTTCTGGAACAAAATAGCATTGCTCGATAGAGGAAAATGCAAACTGCGTTTAAGCGTGGGGAAAGCTGGTCTGATAGACCATAATGGTTTTCGAGAGTGTTGTTGGCTCCTAACGCACATTGTCAATATAATCAGTTAATTCTTAAGAGACATTATGATCTAGAGCAGAGGTGGGCAAACTCCGGCCCACGGGCCACATCCGGCCCGCGGGACCGTTCTGCCCGGCGCTTGAGCTCTCTCCCCTACTGTTTCCCGCTCCCCCGCAGCCTCAGCTTGCCGTGCCACCAGCGCTCTGGGCAGCGCAGCGGTGTGGCTGGCTGTGGCTGGGCGGCGTGTCTGCCAGTCCTACCACTCTGAGCGGCATGGTAAAGGTGCGGGGAGCAGGGGGGTGGGGGTTATGAGGGGGTGGTGGTCAGGGGATGGGGAACGGGGGGTTTGGATAGGCGTGGGAGTCCCAGGGGGCCTGTCAGTGGGCGGGGGTGTGGATAGGGGTCAGGGAAGTCAGGGGACAGGGAGCAGGGGGGGTTGAATAGGGGGTGGGATCCGGGGGGGGGGGCGGTTAGGGCCGGGGGGTCCTGGGAGGGAGGGGTCAGGGGACAGGGAGCGGGAGGGTTGGATGGGTTAGGGGTTCTGAGGGAGGCAGTCAGAGGGTGGGAGGGGGCGGGGGCCAGGCTGTTTGGGGAGGCACAGCCTTCCTTACCTGGCCCTCCATACAGTTTTGCAACCCTGATGTGGCCTTGGGCCAAAAAGTTTGCCCACCCCGATCTAGAGGTTAGAGCATGGAGATGGGAGTCAAAAGACTTGGATTCTAGTCTAGTCTTAAAAAAACAATTTGACATCTGACCATGGGTTAGTCACTTATCTTCTGTGCCTGCTTTCCCCAGTTGTAAAATGGGGATAATACTATCCTACTATGCCTTCCTTATGGGTATTATGAAGCTATGAATTCCTGGCTGTGTTGTCTGGGCTCTGCTTCTCCAGTCCTGCCTCTAGGAAGAGTCCATAGCCTGAGGTAATGAGTAAAGATGATGTTGGCTATTGTAATTGCTGTTCAAGTGAACCAGCTTTAAGCACTTCCTATACTCTAGGAATTCTCACATAAGTGTAATATCTAAACATGTTTCTTTTTGTTTTTTATTTTTTCTGTAAAATTATATAAATAATCTTTCTTGCACTCTACCTACAGCCACTGCCATCACCAAGAAGTCCTATTTGTTAAGATTTTGGATCAAGAAAACTGGAATATTTACTCAAAACAATTTATATTTCCAGGTGCCTTAATTTTATTTGACATATTGTCCAACCAGAAAGACTTGACTTCATCAGGAAACTCTGGCCCTCCCACTGCTGCTAATGGACTTGTGAATGATGTGGTTGTTCGTGACAAGCAGGTATTACTTGCTTACCTGAATTTTGAGATGAATTCACTCTGGTGGTTTTTTGGAGATGTTTCTCAAGCTGTCAGAACTTGTTATCAGTTTAACACAGTACCTGATGTGATAGTAAATTTTAATTGACTAATGGAAACATGCAATCTAAAAATAGTAAGTTTGTGTTTCTGTAGTCTCTATATTTGAGGTTTCTTGTACCTCATAAACTTAAAGGTCTGTGGAGGTTCTGTCTAGTGGATTTAAGCATGGGTCTGGGACCCAGAAACTGTTAAGTTCTAAACATTAGCTCTGTTACAGATTCTATGGCATTGAGCAAGTAGGGAAAGTGAGGTAAAGCGGTCTGCAAAAGAGAAATAAAATACTGGCTTGAACAACTTTGTGAGTAATGATGGATCTACATGAGGAGGAGTCCGTTTACTTTAGTTCTCAGGTCTCAGATTGAGAGTGAGGACAGGTAGATTTTTTTTTTTTTTTTTTTAAATCTTAGACGGCATATGATGTGTAAACCATGGAGATTCAAAACTCCTGGAACCTCATTGCCACTTTAGTCTCCCTTTAAATACTTTCATTTAAGCTCAGTCTATTCTCACTGGTCGAAAATTTGATGTTGATATTTGCTATTTGCTTTCTTTAAAGCCCTTAGGCTAGGATGATTAACAATGCTCAGATGTTACCGATATTTTAAAAATATGGTTTAGCATATATTTGTGTACTGTAGCTTGCTGTTAACTTCTCACTCTATCTGTCAATCTCATTGTGCTGCTTTAATCTTCTCTCAAGGTGACAGAGGATACCAACTCCTTGGCATCCATGATTACTCCTTCTAGTGAGGAGCCCTGTGGTCCTGATGTGGAGGATGAAGTTCCAACCTTACAGAAGGCTCTAGAAATGCTCAGTGTCTCAGAGTATATTGACACATTTGAAAAGGAGAAAATTGATATGGAATCTCTGGTACAGCTAACAGTTTAAGTTGACATTGGGAGCCAGACAATCTTTTTTGCTTTAGAGCTTAGTCTAAATAACTTTTTTAAAAATTGAAACTTTAATTGTATGTATTGTATACTTAAGATTAAATATTATGTGAATCCATAACACTTTCAATTAAGTAGTTTGGTCTCCTGTTATGTACATTTATTGTTGTCCTATACCCTCTTTGATCTTTATTTAATTCCGTGTAAATCTTAATCTGCATTATTTGAGTTTACTTGACTAATTTTTAAGCCATATTTTCAGTAAGTCACTAGGTAAGAAATACTGTATATATTTTTTGGGTTTTTTTCCAGCTGATGTGTACAGTTGATGACCTGAAGGAAATGGGTATACCTCTTGGACCAAGAAAGAAAATTGCCAACTTTGTAAAAGACAGAGCAGCCAAACAGGTAAATGCGCAATGTTTTATAATGCATTTATACTGGTATTATTTAACATTATTTGTTTTTCTACTAATACGTAACATTCTCTACTGTTATGTAATGGCACAAATGATTTCAATACTTCTATATATAATGTGCATAAAATTTCAAGTTTTCCATCCGAAATTGAATTGAAATAATCTTTTTTTAAATGTTGTTAAACTCAAAATTCTGAAAATTTCAAACAGTTCTAGTTGCAATGGTTGATGTGGCAGGCTTTGTACCTTTTATCTGAAAATCCAGAATCTGTAAAGGCTTTAAGATCCCGAGATAGTGAACCATTCAGGTTGTGTGGGTGCTCTCAAATGAAGGCATAGCCACAGCCTCTGTCAACTGTTCAAAGTGTTTCCCTCTGCCTGCTATGATCACCTGTGTGGTGTGGTTTGATCCTAAGCCAGCTAGCTTTCATGCAGGATCCTAATTCATTCAGGAACTAGAAGAACCAAGGAAACTCAAAATGTAAGTTTGATAAGTAGAAATAAAAATGTCAACAGCAAACTGCTGGTATTACTGCTCAAAACATCTCTCTTACTATACATGTGTGGCTGCTAAGCAGGAGGTTTGACAGGATAGAACCCTACAAGAAACTCCTTTTGGAAAGATAAGCCCTAAATGTTGAGAGAGACTTTAAATATTGCACCCTCCTATCAGAAACTAAACTGACTAACTTAATTTTTAAATAATGTTTTGCCTGTTTATATTTCAGTAAATTAGGCACAATTATAGTTTTTGTCCAAGTAAAGATCTAATATATAGATCGATGAGTTAAAAGCCTTTGGGGAAAAACAAGTTCTTGCTTTTTCCTTTTAGGTGGGTTCTGTCAGAATCTTTGATTTTTCCTTCCCTCCCCCCACTAAGTGCAATAACAATGAGCAAAAGAATAATGCAAGAAATCACTGAAGAATTTCCAGTAAATGCCAAATAATCTTTTTTTAATTATACCAGATTTATAGATCTTATCTGTAGCATCTTAGGAATGTGCTAATTTTTTAACAAGGGGAAAAGTTAACGTGATTGAATTTTTTTAAAAACTGATTTCTGTGTATTAGCAATAAAAATCTATTTTATTATATTTGTAGATCTCCACACTGCGCACACATGACATGCTTCTGTAGAGTCTACACCAGGGTAATGTGGTTTGGCATTTTGAATTGAAAGCAAAACTGAATTTAATAGAAAAAAACCTTTCCTAACTGGTTCTACAACGATAAAATTTAATACTGTATGGAAAAAAGAGAGAATGAAGCACAGTACAGGTAGCTGCAGAGCATAACTTCTTCATGGCATCTCTGCAACATGCCTCATACCTAACTTGGAGGGTGAAAGGATATTTCACATTTTGCCAATTTTATCCTTGCTCAAATTGCCAAACTTGTTGCCAGTTGTGGTGGAGGATTTTGTTCTGTTGGCTGGGAGCTGGACTGAACCACCAAATTAATGTAGGCCACTGAACTGCAGTCAGATAGTGTCTTGTGGTCACTATTGGTCTGAGCTAGGTTTGAATGTATGACTTAGAGGCGAAAGTTTCTCTCTCTACCCTAGTCCCTCCCCTGATTAATGCTTGTATCTTTTTTGGTTGTTTGCCGTTCAGTTTTTTTTATACTAGTTCTAAATATAACCTCATTTACTGATTGTGTTTTAATTGGTGCTTGTGAAAAATGTGTTTGTTTTTTCAATAGCAATACCAAATGACTTCGTTCTTTAAATGGTTGATTTTCAACTCTTGAGAATAGCTTTCGGTCATCAGTGTGAAAATCCATTGATAGTATAATATTCTAGATTGCTACCAACAACTAATTCTAGGTGGCTCAGTATCGGTATCAGTTCTTACAGCACTTAATACAGAATGAGGTGGTCTGCAGTTTAATCATTTTATAACTTAGACTCTCAGGTTTCCTACTATAAGCTGATATTGTCATAGTAATCCCTTTCTGTGCTTTTTTTAAAAGAGAATGAACAAAACTGCCTCATTTGTTCAAATATTGAACTGATTTCATGCTATAAACAACACTTGTTTTGAAGATAGATGGATGGAGGAATGCTTTCATCTGCTTTCTGTCACTGTTCTTAACATAAACTTAAAATAAATGTTAACACATTCAGTGACTTGGCAACCAGTTATCAACTAGAAGAATCAAAAAATGTGGTGTTTGCTTCGTTGGGTAATATGGCACATATTGTGAGTTTTCGTGCAGTGGTACTTTGTTTGGCTGCCTGCAAGTGTTCATGCTAATTGTGCCCTAGAATCCTCAGTGCAGGTTCGCTCCATAAGGAAGGTTGGTAGAAAGAGGCAAAAATAAAAAAGGGTGGGTGGGACGGGGTCGGGGAGGTGTGTGTGCTTCCAGCATCTGAAACAGACCAATTGTAAATACATAAGGTACATCTGAAAGCCCAAGATAGGGACTGAGAAAAGTTGCCATAACAATAGACTTTTTCAGGTTTTGATAACTTTGTTTCAATAGGAAAAGAAAAAATCATTAGCAGAAAAAAAAGCAGTGCAAACTCAGGAAGCTGCACAGAAAGCAAAAGAAGCAGTTACTTCTGTTGCCACTTCAGAATCTGATAGCCTGCATGAGCGGTCGAAGAGAAAACTTCCTGTTGGTGCCTTGGTTTCTTCTGTGAACGTTGACTATGAGTATTTTGAAGTTGGTACTGGCCAGGTAAGATTGTTAATTAAAACATCTTATTTGAGAATAGTGGTATATACTAAAACAAAACAAAAAAAGTAAAAACATCCCATTTCATTCTAGTCATGTGAAAGAACTTGGGTATTTCTTGTTTTTCATTATAAGTGTGGGAGGGCTTGTTAAAGTTAGCGTTAGGCTTTGCTTTCAGTAATGCAGCCACCACAATTAATTTCACCCCTTCGGAGTGGCTAGGACTGGCTCCATTCCCAAATCAAGGTCTCCTACATTAAATTACAGCACATGGACTGCCATGGTGTTGAATGGTCATTTGGGTTTTCTTTGGATGCTTACACATTACCTTTGTTCTACATCATTGTAGACCTAAAATTTGAATGGTCTGTTCTTAATCTAAAGTTTTATTTTAAGAAAATACACTGAAATATTTCCTGTTAGTTTGACTTATCCTCATATACTTTCCTGTATGTTTTTTAAGGTGCCTTTGCAAGGCTTCTCCATGTAAGCCATGTGGGCAGAATATCCCAGCAAATATCTGCCACCCTGCAGCGTAAAACTAGCGGGTGGTTGGGTGTTTGCTGAGCCAGTCACCATTTTTCCTTTTTAGTTAGGCTTAAAGTGAATTGCCTGACATTTGAGGTGGCATTTATTTTGTTTGATTACTTTGTGCTGCTAGGTTTCTGTGGCTTACAGTGTGCTAGACTTCGAACCAGAAAATTTCTTTGCCCTGGGTTCTCCAATCGGTGTGTTCCTTTCTGTACGAGGAGTGGAGAATATTGATGAGAACTATAGACTTCCTACCTGCAAGGGATTCTTCAATATTTACCATCCAGTGAGTGAGAAGTACCTGTGAGATTGGATTTCAAGTAATTTAGATGAAAGGAAGGTGGGAAAACTACATTTGAACTTCTTAAGGCACCAAAAGTAATTTTAAAACAGTCATCGTCCCCTGAACGTTGCAGTCACCCTCGGTTATTTCTGAACCTCTACAGAAAATAAGTAGCTGGTTGCAAGTCATGTACTTAATACTTAGCCCATTACCTTGCCACCTGCCCTCTTCGCTTTCCAAAGCCAAAATAATAATCTTATTGAGAATCTGTTTTCTGTCATCTGACTTTTAGAGTGCTCTTTGTCTTCCTCCACTACTCCACTTCCTCACATTGAGATTTGGAAACTCTTTATAGTTATTGTAAAATAATAGATTTATCCTTCTCTTCATTCCCATCTTGTCATGGTACTAACCAGTATGCCAGCTATCTGAAATACTGGAAACTGGGGAAAATCTGCGTTTTTATCTTGGCTCTATGTTGCTTTCAACACGGTTGAGTAGTGTATTGCAAGGTTTTGTGGTGTGTTGAATGGTTACTGATATTTGCTAATTCTGTAGCAAGAGAGATCCTTTTGTGCACTGGATGTATTATGTTAAAGAGCTAGGGCAAAATAATGCTCATCTCTGCTATCATGTCCCTCCCCTAGAGTCTCTGAACCTAAGAGAATGAAAACACTCATTGTGTTAATGAATCAGCAGTAATTTACAATTTAACTAAACATTAGTTCACTTGAGTTAACTGAAAAAGACAGAATCTACAAATTATCTTCACTAATTGTCAACAGGTTTCTTTAACTGAAATGTCACTAACATTTTGGATTGTTAAACGTCAAATAATTTTAGTTATTCTGGCTTTCTCTTTATTTGCAGCTTGACCCAGTGGCTTATAGGTTAGAACCTATGATTATTCCAGACTTGGACATAAAACCAGTTCTCATTCCACACCACAAAGGCAGAAAAAGACTTCATCTTGGTAAAAGGTTTTTTATATGTATATTTTACTGTATATGTATAGTCTGTGATTTTCTAATGCATCAAATATTGTAGGTCAAGATTTTCAAAGGGGATTAATGATTTTTGGTGTCTTATTTCTCGTGCACCCAACTTGAGATGCTTTAAAGGAGGCTGAATTTCAAAGGGCAGGTTCTCAGCACTTTCTGAAATCAGGCTGTTCTAAAGTGTCTCAAATTGAGCACCCACAGTCTGTTTAGTTTTGAAAATATTAGCCTTTTTGTTAATTGAGGCTGTCTAACAATCATCAACTAGTAACTTTGCTAATTGGAAGTGTATTTTTAATAGTTGCAGGTAATTGTCCTGTTCTTATTAACTTCTTAAGATTATGAGGATAAGAAGTAGTAGCCAAATTAACTGGATCCCCAACTCTGTCCCCCAATGCCTGCAACTCTGCCACTCCCAAATATAGTTGAAAACTTAGACCCACACTCATGATCCTCATGCTACTGAGTTAGCCAGCCTTTCTGCTTGGTGTCACTGTGGGGTGGTCAGGAAAAGATCCTTACTGAGACAGTAGCAGTATCTGGGTTAATAGGATTGGATTCTTGACTCTTGTGTCAAACTCACATGCCCTTGGTTAAACTGACACTTTTCAGGATTATAAGGAACTTTTTCCAAGTTAGGTTGTCAGGGACCTGGAGGAAGTTCTGACTTCCTGTGGAGCTCTGAGAAGAAATCATCTGGTTAGGATGAAGTGGCCATTTCCAACATTTACTTTTTCAGATTCTGAACATGTTTGGTACTGTATTTCCTTGCCTTTTATTAAATTAAACTTTAACAGCATCTACTTCAAATACGGGTGGCAAAATACTGCTTTCATAGTGAAGATGCTGTGTTCTATGTCATCTTTTAATCAAGAGGAATAAGAGGCATGGGCATATATGCACCAATAATTGGTACCTTGGCTAGTACTTACTTTAAAAAATTGTGTTTGTGTTCACGTAACGTTTTCACTAAGAATGCTTCTGATATTGTGATCTTTTTAGAGTTGAAAGATTCTCTCTCTCGTATGGGATCAGATCTAAAACAGGGTTTTATCAGCTCTTTGAAGAGCGCTTGGCAGACTCTTAATGAATTTGCACGTGCTCATACCTCTTCAACTCAGCTGCAAGCAGAACTGGAGAAGGTAGCTAATCAAATTAAAGAGGAAGAAGAAAAACAAGTGGTAGAAGGTAGGTTGACATTTCACTGATATTCTCTTAGTACACTAATCTCATATTTGTGGAAACATCAAAGCTCAAATGAACGTTAGAAATGTTAGATTTTTAGTTAATTACAATTTGATCTTGTCCAGGAAAACATACTTTTTCAGATTCTTAATATGTTATTCTTTGTATTTGGTACTGTATTTCCTTGCCTTTTAATAAATTAAACTTTAACAGCATCTACTTCAAAGGAGGCTTTGATTAGTGAAATCTTACAACTGAGCTTGATGTCAAGAGCAAGTTTCTAAATGTCTTGCCTTTACTCTTCTGTAAGAAAAATGAGTAAACAAATATTTAACATCTGTGGGATTTCTGCTTTTTAATTAAGCTCTACTGCCTAGAAGGCCAGGCTGAGTAATAAGACAAGAGTCAGAAAGAGTGGATGTGGAGAAACTGAAATGAACACTGTGTCTAAGTCATAGATATTGCCTTCTACAAACATTAATCTCTTGGGAGGTGGGGGCTTGATTTCTGCCTGCTATCACTTATCTGACAGGTATTATTTACCATTGTATGCTTTGTTGTTTCTGGGTAGAATGAACAAACACTTCCTTAGTCTCACACAATCAATTAAGGATGGTCATTGCTGCTGGAGAAACAGATTGAAACAATTCATTTTTATGGTTATTAGTCACACTGCTGCATGATAGAATGAAACCACATGAATGGATAGTGAGACGTGGTTCTTAATTACCTATCTAATGTCTTGCAGAGACTCTGTGCTTCAAGGTTGCACTGTTGTTTAAATTTATAATAAAAAGAACCTGAGACCTCCGTTTGTAATAATAAACCACACAGAAAACAGCAAAGGACTTATTTGTGTTTTATTCCACAGTTGAGTTGAGGCTACTACTGTCTTCCCAGAAACTAATGTAGAAAATGGTGACCTCCGTTTATAGTCATAGAATCAAGCAGTAATAAAGGGTTGAGCTTGTGACTGACTTCAATGTTAAAACTATCAATTCTAGCTGAAAAAATTGCCGAAAGTCCAGATCTTTCAAAGGAAGAGGGTTGCTTAGTAAAGGTCGGGATGCTAAATGGAGGACGTCGTATTGACTATGTTCTACAGGAAAAACCAATAGAAAGTTTCAATGAATACCTTTTTGCTCTACAGAGTCACTTGTGTTACTGGTAAGAATTACATATTTTTTTTCTGTAATTCCACAAATTTTGCTTTTCCAATGTAGTTATATGTATTTAATTCAGGTTACTTAATTATCAGTCCTCTTCCTCTTATTTTGTACAGTTTATCTGTGACCAACATGACAATAACAAGAATGCTACTTTCAGAGTAACAGCCGTGTTAGTCTGTATTTGCAAAAAGAAAAGGAGGACTTGTGGCACCTTAGAGACTAATCAATTTATTTGAGCATGAAGTGAGCTGTAGCTCACGAAAGCTCATGCTCAAATAAATTGGTTAGTCTCTAAGGTGCCACAAGTCCTCAAGAATGCTACTGCTTGTTTCTAGCATTTTCATTATGAAGATTGGGAGGATCATAGAGCTTAATTTTCCAGGCTTTTTTTATTTTATTTAATTTTATTGTATTTTTTAGTTTTGACAGAAATAGCAGTGTTCTACACAGGATTTTTCCTCAGTATGATACTGACCAGGAGCGGTAGAAAGAGGATATCTGTTGAAATAGGTTAGAAACAATACAAGCTATGTTGGATTTTTACTAATGAATACGCACCTTCAGTTTTGGCATGGGTTTGCTGGTGCACAGTGGTAAAAGAAAGGTTGCCTTTGATACAGTACTACAAAGAGGAGGAATGGTCCAGTGGTTAAGAGTCTAACCTGGCACTCGTGGGGACCTGGGTTTGGTGATTCTACACAAGCTTCTATGAACTTGGACAAGTCCCAAAGAACCATTTTCAAAACAAAACTCTAAAGGGATTCTTGCAAATTAGCTTAGGTTCTGAAGTCAGTTAAGTGCTTTAAAAATTTTTACCCTTAGTCTCTGCCTCAGTTCCTGATCTGTCAAATGGGGATAATAGCATTTCCCTGCCTTATAGGGAATGTTGTGAAGAGGAATAAAGATTGTGAAATGCTCAGATACTACAGTAAAATCATAGAATTGTAGAAGTGTAGGACTGTAAGGGAGCTCAATAGGTCATCTAGTCCAGTCCCCTGCCATCAAGACAGGACTAAGTAATAACTAGACCATTCCTGACAGGTGTTTGTCTAACCTGTTCTTAATCCTCCAGTGACGAAGACTCCACAACCTCCTTAGGCAGTTTGCTCCAGTACTTAACTACCCTAACAGGAAGTTTTTCCTAATGTCCAACCTAAACTTCCCTTGCTGCAATTTAAGCTCATTGTTTCTTGTTGTATCCTCAGAGGTTAAGTAGAACAATTTTTCTCCCTCCTCCTTGTAATAACCTTTTATGTACTTGAAAACTGTTACGTCCCCTCTCAGTCTTCTCTTCTCCAGACTAAACAAACCCAAATTTTTCAATCTTTCCTCGTAGGTCATATTTTCTAGATCTTTAATCCTTTCTAGGGAGTCATTTCCCGTTTTGTATGCGTGCAATTGATTGGTCCGACCTAAGTGGAATTCTTTGTATGTGTCCTTATTGAATATCATTCTATTTACTTCAAACCGTATCTCCAGTTTGTCCAGATCATTTTGAATTTTAAACCTATCCCCCAAAGCCCTTACAACCTCTCCCAGCTTGGTATCACCTGCAAACTTTGTAAGTGTACTCTCTATGCTATTATCTAAATAATTTGTGAAGGTATTGAGCAGACCCAGGACCAACCCCTGCACAACCCCACTTGATATGCCCTTCCAGCTTGATTGTGAACCACTGATGATTACTTTCTGGGAATGGTTTTCCAACCAGTTATGCTCCCACTTTATAGTCGCTTTATCTCGGCTATATTTCCCTATTTTATTTATGAGGCGTTCATGTAGGACAGTATCAAAAGCCTTACTAAAGTCAAGATGTATCACATCTACCACTTTCCCCCTATCCACAAGGCATGTTGCCCTTTCAAAGAAAGCTGTTAGGTTGATTTGACATGATTTGTTCTTGACAAATCAGTGTTGACTGTTACTTATCACTTTACAGTAGAACCTCAGAATTATGAACTGACTGGTCAACCACACACCTCATTTGGAACC
Source organism: Chelonia mydas (assembly GCF_015237465.2). Lineage (NCBI taxonomy): Eukaryota > Metazoa > Chordata > Testudines > Cheloniidae > Chelonia > Chelonia mydas. The sequence goes on along the minus strand of NC_057853.1, from coordinate 106,395,372 downwards.
AGAAGTATGCAATCAGGCGGCAGCAGAGACCAAAATATAAAGAGTACTGTACTGTACTGAAAGTAAATGACTTTAAAAAAAAAAAGTAGAAAGCAGAATTTTTCTTCTGCATAGTAAAGTTTCAAAGCTGTATTAAGTCAGTGATCAGCTGTAAACTTGTGAAAGAACCATAACATTTTGTTCAGAGTTATGAAAATTTCAGACTTATGAACAGCCTCCATTCCTGAGTTGTTGATAATTCTGAGGTTCTACTGTATTGTCTTCTAGGTGTTTGCAAATTGATTGCTTGATTATTTTTTCCATTATCTTTCCAGGTACTGAAATTAAACTGAGTGGTCTGTAATTCCCTGGTGTATTGTTATTCCCCTTTTTATAGATTAGCACTATATTTGCCCTCTTCCATTGCCGTCATTTTAGTACCTAAGGCAGCCAGCGAGTAGAAGCTATGTAACGTTGATCAGCTTGCTTTTTGGGAAGAAATATTTCTCTAATTCTCCAAATATTGCAACCTTGTGGAAAAGAAAACCTTTACAGTAAGCACGTTCTTTGCTTGTTATGTGAAGGGGACAGAGTTTATCGTGTGTGTGGGCAATTAGCATTGAGAAATTGTATTCCTGAGGAGTACTGACTCTCTCCGAGTGCGACTCGGAATAACCTCCACCTTACACTCTCTTGGAAATATAGTATTCCACGCTTAATCAAACCTTTTGCTGCTATCTCTTCTTGTGACTAGCAAGATCTTTTGTATCAAACTCAATATTAAAAGGTCCTTTGGCTTTTATATAAAGCTGACTAAACAACCGTTTGGCTTCTTGTTTCTTTTGGCACTGGTATGTTAGATCAGGCTGCCTCCAAGAGAGCCATGTCTAAATGCTGCTACTTGGCTGACTCACAACTTCCAGGTCCTGTTAATGAGCACCCTAGCAGAGGTGCGCCAGCTTCTGTTTCCAGCCTCAGACTCTTCTAACCTAGAATATTGGCTGTGTTCAGCCACATTAACTTCTGTACACATCTCTGAGACGTTCTGCTTAGGTTATCCAACTAGGTCATCTAGCTAGTCTCTCTGAAGACATTGCTACTTCAATTGAACCTCATGGCATGAATTTAGCTTCAGCCTTTTATAACAGTATCCTTAATCATCTGCCACCATGGGCCTTCACTGCTCCTGCACAAGCTGGGAATGGGTTTCATTGCTATTTAAATGGCCAGCATTTTTTTTTTTTTTGGACATCATGTTGTACCTGGCTAAATAGTACTATTTCTAGTATGACTTATTTTTCAGGTGACATGTTTTGCATTGACTAAACCTAGAGTTTCAGCTGATATTTTAGAAGTTGTGAGATCCCTGGTATTCTGAAATCATCCCGTTCTTTAGAAACCAATCTTTTTCTCTGGGGTTATCATGGAATGTCACCCTCAAAGTGCATGTGCCTATCTAGGTAACATTATCATTTTGTTCTGAAATAAGAACTGCTATTTTTCTGCAAAGAAACAAATTGATATTCTTATCTCTCGTATGATGCTTTGCCTTGACTTTATCCCTATTCTGAACTTGGTGCTCAAAAAAGGTAAATGTAGCAAAGATCATTTTCAAGGCTAGGCAAGGACACCATATTTGTTTTGACAGCTACAGCTTTTCAAATGCAACCATTCCTGAAGAGAGATTCGAGCACAATAAGTAGCAAAACTTTATTTTACTTTGTGTGGGAATGAAATTGCAAGATATTAATGCTCTGTCATCAGATTTTAACAAAATAAAGAAAAAGAATTGCCACAAATGGATCTTCCTTCAAAGCTTTGATATTTGTTATGATTTTTACTGCTGATGTACACAGTGGTTTCAAAGCTGGTTTTTAGGACATGAAAAGGGAAATTTCATTTCCATTGTGTAATTGGCCGTGCAAAACACCATTACTTTATCTGGATTTTGAGTTTAAAACAATAGTTTAAAAAAAACAAAAACTAATTTCATGTATTTCAGATGGTGCAGGATATAGAGTGACTTGCATGAGAAGCAATAACCCGTTGAAAGGAAAAAGCTGCCAATCTGTATTCACTCTTATGCATACTTAATTTCTCACTTTTGTATATCTTAGATTTGTGCGTTTTATTACCACAGTACATTTGAATAGACATGGGTTGTGGGATGACATTGACATGTATGTAAACTGCATGTGATAGCTAACATGACTTGTGTAAAACATGAACAACAACTGATCCTCAAACATCCAGATGATTAGTTAACTGTATCTTTTTCTCTTATTGCAAAGTCCAGTTGGTATTTGGAAAAACAAAAGTAAACTAAAATTGGTCCTTCAAAACAATGGCCTTTTTTTGCTGAGTAAAACTAGTACTGTGTGGCTTTGCTGTAATTTTCATAATAGTAGAAGCACAAGTAGCTTACTGCACTAGTTATCAGGTGCCACTGAAATAGGGTGACCAGACAGCAAATGTGAAAAATCAGGATGGGGATAATAGGAACCTATATAAGAAAAAGACCCAAAAATCGGGACTGTCCCTGTAAAATCGGGACATCTGGTCACCCTACACTAAAATGTCTTCCTACTATTGGAAAGAAAAAACTCCATAGAAATAATGTAAAGTATGTCTAGAAATAGGCAGTGTTGGCCAGTGTTTAAACCACAGGACTTGAAGTCATATCTAATGGGGCTTTTTAGTGTTGATGATGTTTACATGGTGGTAAATTGACAGTTTGATTGTATAGGAGCTGTTCTTATCACAGCTCCAATCGTGATGTATGCCAGTCATATCAACAGTTTGCTCTGATAGTTGGGTTTCTCTAATCTAATCAATAATAAATTCCAATGGTGGTGATTTCTTCTGCACAAGCCTTCATTGTCTGGATTTTTTATCTTTTATGTTGAATAGTATTTGTGTAGTTTGTGTTTTCCACAAGGTGGCAGTCTGTAGTTATTTTTTATCTATCTAAAGATTTGTTACTCTAATAGACTAAGCCATATTAAAGTACCTAATCAGAAGTAAGCAAGAGTAGAATATAGTGAGTAATACCCAAGAATTCAAATTAAAAAGTCTTCTCAGGAAGACATCGGTGAAGTGAGCCAGACCTTCAGGATGAGGAAACCCTGACATTGATCCCTTTGCCTGAAAATTTGTTGCTTGTGTATGGTCCAGATATACAGAGGGGTATCAGGGTGTAATGTGGTTATGACCCGTATGCTGAATCTCATTGTAAATATTTGAGCAATTGCATAATTTCTCTTGCATTTTTAACTGTGTATTGGCAATCTATAAACAGCATTCCTTAGAGGGCAACATCCTTTAATATAGATCATAATCATAGTCATAATTACACCTCTCTCTCGCTCAGCTGCCTTCTGGCATGTTTGAAAGGATATGAGAGGGGCTTGTGCAATATTTGCACAACTCTTAGGACTTGCCTCAAGCAATAGAATGTTGGTTATAAAAAAAACTAACGGACCCTTTTTATTCATAGGGAATCTGAAGACACAGCTTTGCTACTTCTCAAAGAAATATATAGGACTATGAATATCAGTCCGGAACAGCCGCAACACTGATGTGTAGATACCTGAATTTGTAAGTTTTGCCCTCATATAAACTGCATGCACTTAAATCATACGAACATGATTTTGGAGGCCATTTTCTTTTTCTTTTCCCATCAAAGCTTACAGTGTGAAACAGGCAGTTACAAAGTGTGTAATGTTGTTGCAATGTGTGAATTGTGGTTCTGGCTATAATGATCCTCCACCGATTGATGAAAGTTGTGCATGTGCATAGTATGGAGGGGACAGGGAGAGTAGAATAACTTACCTTCTAAAGAGTTCTGCCCAGACAAATACACAATCTAGAAATACAAGCAATATAGCTTGAGAACTGCAGCATAAATAATTCCCCCAAAAGACACTAGCTTATTTTAAAAGGAACCAAAATAATAAACTGCATATTGTGCATCTCAGAATAAAAATATCTTTAGTACATAGCAGTTTTAAAGTAGTAAGTATCCCAACTGAGGGTCCTCACTCAGAGTTTCTTCCACTGAGCACTAGGAGCCAGAGTCTGAATTCGAGGTGATAATGGAAATACCATTTTGGTTAGTATCCTCCTGTTTCTCCTGGGTTTTGTGTTAATTGTTAAAATCAAAGCAACTAAGACATAACAGAGCTGTAGAAATTAATGAAACAAATAGTTTCTTGCTCTTTGGCAGTGACTCAGGCTATGTCTACACTGGCACTTTTGTTGGTAAAGCTTTTGTTGGTCAGGGGTGTGAAAAAAAACCACTCCCCTGACTGACATAAGTTTCACCGACAAAAGCACCAGTGTGGACAGCACTATGTCGTTGAGTGACGCTCTTCTGCCGACATAGCTACTGCTGGTCGTTGGGGGTGTAATTATGTACTTATGTAATCGTTGGGGGTATAATTATGCCAATGGGAGAACACTCTCCCGTCAGCATAGAGCAGCTTACAGTGGCGCAGCTGAAGCGGTACAGCTGTGTCGCTGTAAGGTCTGTAGTGTAGACATAGCCTCAGTGGATGTTACAGTTCATGCTCATACTATGCTTTGATGATACCATTTTCAGGCACTGACTATTATGGACATGGAGGTATTAAAATATATAGAGAGAAATCATCTTTGTCCCCCAGAAAACTTGCTGACATTCTGCATTAATGTTCTGGAAAGTACCCCCTTTAGACAGCAGCTTTTGATGCTTTCCTCGTTCTCAGACATATCAACAATAAAATCAAGAGAGGACAGTATCCTTCCTTATTAAAAGCACAGACGGGGGTCAAAATACTCAATCTGCAGGAGAGTACATGAACTTTCATAGGAGTATCCCAGATGCCTGTACTGCTGCTGTACAATCTTAATAGGTTTTTGTAACAGAATGTTCCTGCTGCTAGTGTACTAAATAGCCAGTTTAACTGATTGCCAATGGGGGTGGTGTACCAGCCTAATGTCAGTCCTGCTCTGCTGAAGTATGTCATAGCTGATTGACTGCACTTTAAGTGTAGCAAAAGGAAAAACACATTTGAAACTATTGCCTAGCAACGCAACTGCTTATATCAATTGTCAAGATGCTATCTACAGCATCTCACATCGTCATAGTTGTAATGTTGCACTCTTGGCTTTTGTCTCTTATATTATGTCTTTATAGGTTAAAATCCTTACTCACCTGTTCTCGCTACAGAATGGTTGTTTTTAAACTCTATGTAATTTTGTTTGTTTAGTGACAAATCATTCTACAATAAACTCATTCCTGGTTTCTGGTGTGTAGGTGGAACACTCTCTTTCATTAAGACGCATGCACAGTATCGCTCATGGGAAAGAGCATGGATGTACAGTATATCACAATCTATTGCTGTTCGCTAATGAGCAAGTCAGGAGTGTCTGTACAGTTGCAGCAGCTTCAGGAGTTGCTCGGAGCTTTCCCATCCCTTGCTTGGCTAGCCAGCAAGCATATGAAACTACATTTCAAATAGTAAATGTCCTGGATGGCAAAGCAGTCCAGGCCCTTTGGTACATTTGTTATTTTTATTTCAGCGACAAGAAATATCTCTCTGCTTGCGTTGTCTAAAAAGTCTTTGCAAAATCCTGCTCCTCTAGGAAAAGTAAGCATTTTTCCCAGGCTAGCATGACCAGCCATGTTCTGCAGAATCTAAGCAGTTATTCTTCTTATAGTTGCAAAAAAAAAACAAAAACCCACAAAAAAACCCGTTAGAACAAGAACTGATGAGTGCAATTGGTGCTGTAGCTGCTATGCAGTGTGAGGCAGCGTCGGTTACCTGATGGAATTACAAAAAGAGCTCCATTTACTTTGCCGCAGTTTAGAAGCAGACTCAGTGGACAAGCAGCCTATAGGTTCCTTGGCTCATGAACAGGAAGAATAAAGATCAGCAGTAGCCCTGGGCTTCCCTTCCTCTTCTTTCCTCACCCCTTAGTATGGAGGCCTACACACCTCTCCTGTTTTGCTGTCCTGAGCTGTCTCCTAGCCCAAGCGAGTGGGACACAATATGCGTGGCTCCTGATTCCTCTCCTGGGAGAGGAACAATGATATTGTGGCTCCAGTGGGTGGGGGAAGAATAGGACCCCCGGCTTCTCCATGAGTGTTGTGATCATAGAACAGCCAGAAGAAAAGTCCGTGCCATCAGGAAAAGACTAGAAGCCCAATTAGGGAAACGTGCTGGGGCAGCTGTGAGAAGCCTGGGGGGCTGAGATGGCCAGTGTGGTTTTGAGAAGTCTCTGCTGAGTGACAGTGGATTTGGGAAACTGAATTGTGGTGGTGGAGAAATTAGGGAAGATTCTGCAAGAGATGGAGAGATCAAAGAGTGATGAATTAAGTGGAATGATGCTCAGTGGATAGAGGGATAAATGGGGGTGAGTCAAATTTAGGATGTTTGTGATTACTAAGTGAATTATGAAGTGATCAGTGCATTACAGAAGCTGGCGTGAAGTGTTTGTGAGAGTAGAGAGAGAGTGTTTGGTGTGAAGTGTCCAAGGAGGTGTGAGTGTATGAGTGTAGTTGTGTGTACTGTTGTTTGACAAGGCCGGGCCAGTGTGTTTTGTGGGGGTTTTTTTTTTCTCTTCTCATCTGGGCTGGTGATAAAAAAAAAAAATATTAGCCATGATTGGATTCCCATAATAATCAGTGAGTAGCTCCCAAGATCTGGCAGTCAGATGTGACCAAAGTCATCTAAACCATGGGAAAAAATCTTCCAGCCCTCTCATCTAACATGACTAGGGTGACCAGATGTCCCATTTTTTGGGGACTTTTTCTTATATAGGCACCTATTACTCCCCACCCCATCCCAGTTTTTCACAGTTGCTATCTGGTCACCCTAAACAGAGTGTTCTGCTTTGTCTTCCTGAAATTACTCTTTGATAAACAATATTGTAAAGTTCACAGGATTTTTTGTAGGATGTTTGCGTGCTTAGAATAACAGAATTATAGCCAATATGGCCTGGTTGAATAGAAATGTATGTTACATTAAGATTTAATCATTTTTACGTAATATGTTTCTTTGTATGCTTAGTGTTTATTTGCACTTGCTTGTCATTTTTGTGTCCTCTAAATATTTGTAATAAGAGAGTTCTTCCAGGCAACTTTATGCCCTACTTGTATTTTTAGTTCTTTTGTAGTGGGTCCTCCAAAGTGCACAATACGCAAGTTAATATAACTTCATAAAAAGCCAGAACTATTATATTCTGTGTTCAGCTGCCCCAGCACATCCTATAAAATGAGTTAAGTTAAAGGGTATGCTTGCACATATGGGCACAGTAGCTAATCCAATTTTCCAGTGATCCCATGATCAGAAATCAAGATCCAGTATCAATTTTATTGATATTTAGGAATGAATTCAATCATCATTGTGGGGGATTAACACAAGTCTCCCATTAGTGCAGCATTGCAGTACTCCCATCACTCTAATTTGCAATCATAACTCCCATCACCAGAATGAATCCTGTTCGTGGTGGTGGTGTTTAGAGGGGAATGGGGGGGCTGGGGAAATAGACCTTAGGGTATTACATTTTTATAAAATGACGAGTGGTGTGTGTGGGTTTTTAATCTTTTTCTCTTTGAAAATGAACATTAGTGTGTTTAGTTTTAACATAGTAGTACTACTGCAAGGTGAGAAAGTTCAGTTTCACCTTCCCTGTTTTTCTTTTTCTCTGCACAGCATATCTAACGTTCCAGAAGGCTTGCTGACAAAACATTTTGAGGAACCTCCAGTATTTCTCTAGTCACACATGGCAAGAATCTGAATCACAACAGCATTTTTTTCTTCAGTCCAGAACTCTTTGATTTAGATAATACCTTCTTGTTTCATTCAAGAGTGTTTCACAATTTTAAAATGATCAGCACCGCAGTTTGGGAAGCATAATTGGAATGACACCATTTAACCTTCTTATTGAAATTTAGTTGTACGGTTGCCAAACTTTGACCAGTGAAGAAATATTTGTGGCATGCAAATTATTATTTTTCTTCTCAAGCTACCTTGTCTGTTAGGTGTCAAACATGTATTTTCTATGAAGGCAATATGTTCTTTATTAAAGAAAGGACTTGTTGAGACACAGCAATAATCTGCTCTTTTTAAAAAAATGCGTTTCCACTTTTAAAAACAAAATGTGAATTTTAGTTATAAGCTGCTTTACATCAAGCTTTTGTATTTGCTAAAATCAGCAGCCAGAATGACTTTCTTACTACTGTGAGTTCAGTGCTGAGATTTTATAAAAGCTTTTTAACCCTCTGACTTCTTTGCAATGGAGATAAAATTATCTTTTGTTATAGAAAATATAGAGATTTGTTACAGCCAGTTCAGCATTCACCTCTCTTGGAATGTAACTGATGTAGAGAACAAAGAGGGATGAATCAAACTACATTTCATTTTGGTAATTAACAGTTCATGTGACCTCGTGGCTGCTCTACCTGGGAACTGAAATTATGACATTGACCTCAGAAAATTAATTTCTCTCACCAAGGCATGTGAATGTAGAGCCTCTTTCAAGCTTATTGGAGCTAAATGTAACAGCCAGGGCCAAGATCTGTGATCCATATTCTATTTTCATCTAGTGAAATCAGTGGAGTTGTATGGGGTGAGGTCTTCTGGATTAGTGTCTCTGTGAACGCTGGGCTTCTGTAGCTTTCTTCTGGCAGCATCTTTAATGCAATTACCTAACCTATAGTGCTAATAATATTTGCTTCTGTTACTGCAGTAAGGACATTTTGCTAATGTTTACTTAGTAAGTTCTTACGGAACACAGTGACTTTTTTGAGTATATGTAAAATACACATTTTTGTGTGTATATTTTGGTTAGTATAATTAAAAGTTACTGTAATGCCAATGAATCTTTACTGCAAGCTTTTGTACTTATCTCAACAATTAATGATTTGTTCTCTCACTTAATGAGAAGGAACTTGGATGCTTTTGGTGTCACTTCTCCCATTCTGAATATTCAGGATTACATATAGTACAGTAGTTTCCCTTCAATTTTTTTTGTTAAGCTAGAATACATTTTGCCAAGATATGTCGGATGGACCAGTCTCTTGGCTGATGGCACAATGAGTGGAAAAGCCCAATCCCTTCAGTAAATCCTGTATTAAAGATAAGTTTCCCAACAGCTTTCAGACCCGTATAATTGGTATTCAGATCATGTAGCCTATAGTACTGGATAAAATACCAAAGAATGAAAGATATTATGGTTTTCAAGAATCTACAACAATGTTGAATGTGTACATTGTGCTGAAGTGAGTACATAAAGGCAAACAAAATAAATTTAATGAAAAAAATGTCCAGAGGGTGTTTGATATGACTTATCACTTTGAATCTAAGGGCAGATGCTGTTGGGAATTCAGCTTGCTTTTTGATTGTATATTATTCATTACTGTGAAAGGAAATTACTGTTTAAAACAGATTAAGCAGTTAGTCACTTAAAATAGATATGTTTGTTTGAACTTGAATATTTTAAATCCATTAACTATTTTTAATTCCAAGGAATGTAACCTTTTTTTAACACTTTTGTCTTGATAGTCTGAGATAAGCAATTATTTCAGGGGGAAAAATTCTGACTGGGATCTTAGACTTATGTGGAATCTCCTCCATTTGAGCCACCTAAAATGTGAATTATATTCTGAAAAGTGACTTTTTAAAAGTTGCACATTAATCATCTTGTATGTATTCAGTCATTTCTGCTTACTGCAGTGACAGAAGTTTCTGCTTTTAAATCCTGTTCCATCTTGTAACTTGGAACTTAGTAAACAGTTCTGTTGGTGATCCACAACACTACAAACCTTTGGAGGGAGTGAGGTATAATTTGGCCAATGGAAACTTTAATCATGTAGAAGAAGGGGGAAAACCCATCTTGATTTTTTTTTTCAAATCCAATTTTCAGAGTTACCCTCTAGAGGCCAAATATCCTTTCTAGTAAACCAAGGACACTGATCTGGAAGTCAGAGAGACAATAAACACGGAACCCCATAATGTCAGAGAAGAACAGCCATTTAAATCTAGGCAGGAACAGAGCACTAGAAAATGCACTATGGGGAACAAAGGGCACTGGCAAGAGAGTGGAGTTATATTACCTTATAACTGACTCCTGTGATATTTTGTTTTTCCTTTAGAACTCTGGATTATTAGCTACTTAGGCTGTAAGCTTTTTGGGGCATTTTTGTGGGGACTTTGTACGGTGCTAGCACGGTATGGGCCTTGTTCCTGACTGGGACCTCTAGTTGTTGAAATAGAAAATCTCCTTCAGAATAATAATATAAATGTATAACCACTTAAAAGGTTTATATAAATATTATAGAAGTGTTATCTTCAAGACAATATATTTGGTGCACTCTATGTTATGGGCTTCGTCCTGCTCCCATTTACATGCAGGGAAAAACTCCATGGACTTAAATGGAGATAGGGTTTGGGTTCCATGTACTTACTTTTCTTTAAATACAAATCCGGTTGCTTTTCCACTACGATTGTTCCAAAATATTTTACCCAATTGAATAAAATTCATCTTCATCTTCTAATATTGATTTCTTTTCTTTCATGCACCCTAGTGCAGTGTTACTATACCACCTCATGGCTTCTTTATATCTACATAGTTGTCTCACACACACATCTGCCACCTCATAATCCCTTCTTAATATTCTCCAGTTCAGCATATTACATCACTTGTCTTGTCAGCCTGAACTAGATTCCTATTCTCTCACTTCTTCAAATCCCATTATCAGCTTTGAACTGAACTACCCAGGTAATAATTCAAAGGTTGTCATTGTAATCTGAAAGTACTAATGATTTAACCTAATAACCTATTTCAATAATGTTCCCCTAATTCTGTATCTATTGTCTTCTGATGAAAGCACCATTTGCATCTGACAAAGGATACAGAAATCACACACACTTCTAAGTTGGCCATCACCAAAGTATCTGGGCCCCATTACTTACATTTAGAAATAATTTAGCATCAAGAAAGGGCACAAAAGCATGTAATATTGAAACTTTAATATTGGAATACTTGATAGTAATCCTTAAAGGATAGTTATCCTTTTAAATTAATTAATTATTTTTACTGGTCTCTGTTTCCTAGCATTTAGTTCATCAAGGCCCTTTCCTATGGCTGTTTTGTGTCTGAATTTTACTGAGTAAGGTATGATGTCAACCCTTCTAAATTCTGTTGGTTTTTTTTCTCCCCCGTCTCTGGGCTTATTATAGCATTTGATGATGTCAGACAAAAAGTTGGAGAAAAAGGCTTTGTAACTAGTTGGGCTTTAATTTCTTGACACTCCTCTGGGGTCATATGAAGCTTGTTGGTCTCTGTATAGTTTTCAGCTATCTCATCTGACCTGTGTGAACTTGCCTGTTGCAATTTTCCTTAGAAATAACTTTAATGCTGGTAAGAGACCTGGATGTATTTGGTCTTGTTTTGGTGACTTATTGATTTTTATGGCTTTTCTAGCCTCAAGACAATACTACCATATCTTTTTGCTAGTTTCACTTGGAAGCAGAAACTGTAAAGTTTCCTTTATTGTTTTTTTTTTCCTTACTGTGTATCCATGTTTTATTTTCTTAAAATTGGTCCTGAATGTGGGTGTGTTGGCAAGGGAGATTGAAAACTGAGGGTGGATTAAAAATCATTGAGGCACTTTTTTAAAAATACAAAAGGTGACATGGAGTTTTGCAGAAAGATAAGGGAGGAAAAATTAGCTTTAATAATTTGAATTTAAGTATCGAGGGTATGAGCTCTAATAGTGAAGTGGTGATATAATGGTATAATTTCCAGTCTCCAGAAATGTTGAAAAATGGAGAAAAAAGGTAAAAATCACTAGTTTTACAGCATATATTTTATTAAATTCCCAATTTTTACTCTGAAAATCCCAAGGGAAAGGATACAAGGAATGCTAAGAAGACTCACCCTCAATCTTTTTTTCCAGTTTCCAGGTAATGCCTACTGCTCTCTGTTGTTACTGTCTTTACTGAACAGCTCTGCTCTGTGTTCAGATGTAGTTATTTAAATAACACAACTTTTTAAATAGATTTTTTTTTTGGAAAATACTCAATTCCAGTCAAATCCTTTTCATGCATAGTACTTAACGTTCCTTTGTCTGCTGTTTTGTATTCACCATTTCCTACTATTGTGTAAATGTACCTGCAAAAAGGTTCCATTTGTGTGATACTCTAATCACTCAGTCCTACTTGTTCACAGCATATAGAATCCACTGCCAGGGCAAGCAGTGGAGGGAGCTAACACTGTGACTTGGATTAGTGTCCATGTAGCTAAACTCTAATAGAGAATTACTACTGAGTCTCACATAGTACGGAAAATTTACTCTTATTTCTTCCTGTTCTTTCTTGATCTTAAACCTAAAACATCTTCTGATCTTGTATGTTGATCAACAGATTAAGAAATCTGACTCTCTGCCACTCAAGTAGTTTCCTTCTTTAAAAGCTCTGTCCATCATTGTCAAAATAATATAAATATACTGTGATCAATCTTCTACTTCTTTTGGGCCTCCTTTGTCTACAAAAACGCTTTCTGATTAACCTCCTCTTCATAATGTACAAATACTCAGCTTTCCAGGGATGATATTCTTGTTTACTTATCTATTATCAGTGACCTCCACTCCGTTTCTCTGCTGTTACAAACAGCATATGGTGGATTTCAATTGTAGTACTTTCCCTCCTATCACCCGACCCTTTTGTGAGGTTTTTTTACTATAAATATCTATCGAATGAATGAAACGTGTCAATCTGTACAGCCGTTGGTTGGTTCTAAATCGCAGGGGTTTACAGTGCTAAAATCTTGGCCAAAACACTACAGCAGGCGCCTTGCTGTGCTAAACTTTCTTAGAATTCTTAGTCTGGATTTTCCACAAGTCAGGCACTTAATTTTGCATGCAAATCATGGAGTGTTCAAACTGGCACACTCAGTCATGGTAACTTGTCCATGCAAATGTGACAAAATTGCATGACCTAATTTATTTGAAAATCTGGCCCTTAAGTCCCTAGATTCTTGTATTTTAAATTTGTCCATTACCAACGTCATGGATGAAAGTACAAAACTTAATATCAAGCACTTATAATGTGCTTTTCATCGGAAGATTTCAAAGTGCTTTACAAAGGAAGTCAGTGTCAGTATCCCCATTGTTATAGATGGGGAAACTGAGGCACGATGGTGATGTGACTTTCCCAAGGTCACCCAGCAGGCCATTGGCAGAGCTAGGAATAGAACCAAGGTCTCCTGAGTCCAAGTCAGTACTCTGTCCACTAGGCAGCACTCTGAGGCTTGCTGTATTTTGTTTTTGTTTTGTTGTTTTTTGTTTTTTTCTTTTAATGCTGTCAAACTGCTGGAGGAATTGAATTGTAGAGGTTAGGGTCCTCAGGAATGAGTGTGTGGTGGCTAACCCCTGGACTTTTTTAAAAGGGAGGGTTGTTACCTTAAGCATTTCATCTGCCCTCAGTAATCTTGGCAGCACACAGGAGATAGCGGTCTACGTAGCCTTCCTGGCTACCAAAGAGACTACAAGTGAACACCTATTGCACCTAGAAGTGAATAGGAAACTACTACTCCTGATGAACTGGCGTAATGTGGTTTCAGTGACTTTTACTGCTATGCAGCCATGGAGAGGCAGCAACTTAATAGTAAAACACACACACCCACACACACACACACCCTTAATGTCACATGTTCCTCGTGCTGTGCTGCCAAGTTAGAATTTGGGCTGTTAGGCCAGAATAATAGAATAAGGCTAGTGTGAGATAACTGTAAAAAAATAGAGATGTGATTTGTTATAAAAGTTTCCTAAAATGCTTCGGGCATGTCCTATCTTTTTTCTGCACCAGCACATTACTGCAGTATATATTTGTGTCTAAGCCTATTCATGAATTGGTTTTTTTTTTCTTCTTCACCCAAATTAGGATGGTGCTAGCTTCTGGGTGAGTACTGTTTTTCAAAGTAACCAGATTTTTATTGTTGTTAAAAAGTAATGTTCGGGAAAAAATAGAAAAAACTAATTTTATGGTACTTCCCAGACAGATTTTAAGACTTGTAAAGTCTTAGAAATTTAAGGAAGAAAAATACTCTATTGTAGAGTTTTTTATTGCCACTGATTGCTACAGTAACCAAGCGTGTATCTAAGAATATTGTAGTTACTTTTAAAAAAAATATTTGAATGCCAGGAATGCATAGGTAAGATTCCACAGACAACTTTAACTTTGCAGCAGTTGGTAAGCTATCTACCACCAATTTTATTAGGTGAAACCACATGTGACATTTCCAGTATGAAATCGCAAACTGAAAGTCTCCTGGATCTACAAAACCCACCCAAACACACACTTCATGGGTTCAACCACCAGCACGTTGGTCTGTGCTTGATCAGAAAAACAGAATAGAAATCTAAAAAATTAGAAGACCTTTTAAAAATAGCTACAAAGAAAAAGGGCATATTGTTAAGGGTGTTGGCTAATAAATGTATTGAACTGCTGACAAATATTCTTAGGGAAAGTCTCTGACAACTGGAGAAGAAACCAGAAGACCGAGAGGAAACACATGCAATCCTGATTTTCAAAAATGAAAAGAGTGGCCCTATCAATAACCATGAAAACTGCATTGCCTTTTCTGATTGATTTGCAAAACTAGTGGTTGGATTGAATGCAGTGGATGTATTATATGCAGATTTAATTGTGGATCACAATCCCAGCTGGGGAAAATTAATTCAGATTTAGTTGAGTAGCAACAGTAGTCTGAACATAAACCCAGTTTAAGCCTCTAATAAAGGGTAATGGTAAACAGCAATTTGTGTGTGGTGGTTTGTTTTGTTTCCCCGTTGAAAGGAAGGATGCTTTGGGGCATGGGATGAAGCCCAGATTTGTTAACCTTCAAGCCTGCCTGTATTTTTATTCAGGCATTTGAGGAAGGAGGTGAGTTAAAGGTAAGTGGATGGTAAGAGAGCTGGATTTTAGGATTAATATTATCAGAATTCAGGGCAGCTGCACCTGTTTCCTCTCTCTGTGGTCCAGCAAAGGCACCCACTCTCAGGCTTCCAGCTCCCCAGCTGTTGCCTTTCTTGGGTGGAGACCGATGTCTTGCTCCCTTCTGATAGATATTTCCAGACTGCACACTTCTCTGCCTTCATTGTGTTTTTTCCAGCAGATGAAGGTTGCCCAAGCACACCTATTTGCTTTCCTTCAGAGACTGATAAAGTGATTGTCAACAGTTATAAGTTAGCACACAGCTCGTTCTGTGCAAGCCTATTTTATTCTTAAGGTAAAAACACTACAGAGAAAACATTAAAAATAAAATAACCTACGCACATTCTACTTAACATTACTGGAGATCACCCCAAATCTAACACGAGCTCTGGCAGAAGCAGTCCTTGAAACCCAAAGGGTGGGGTGTTCCTTTGTGGTCACAACTTCAGCACAGCTTGAGCTCACAACAAGCATCCAGTCTTGTGGGGCCACAGCAGGTCCAGTTCTTCTGACCCTACCCTAAGGATTGGGACTTTCTGTGGATCACGGGTCCTGTCTGTTTGCTGGAACAGGAAGAAAACATTGAGCCAATTTGAAAAACCCAGCTGTTTTATCCCCAAACCCTTTCTTTGTCTGTTGGTCTCTGGAGAATCCATTTTGAACTCATACCTGTGTACCTCTCCAGGGAGATGGCTTCCAATGGCTGATAAGGGACGAAGTACATTAGCATCCCTCTCCTCCTAGAGAAGATGCATGAAATGTCACAATAACACATACACCACTGCATCTTTAATACAATGTAACCCAAAGGTATTAACCCTAGTTCAATAAGATTTAACTTAATTCAGTAAAGTGGTCTTAATTCCATAAGGTTCAGGATATTACAGGATCCAGCCATTATGTCAGTTATTAGGTGTGGACGTTTCCTTATATTATTAACTTGATTTTTTTAATATTCTGCATTTGTAGTTATTGTGAAAGCACTCAGGGAAATGGATATGTCCTTAAAAAGTAATAGCATATGGATCTCACTCTATTTTTAATCAACAGACTATTGTGACAGGGTCTGGCCTGATGGCTGCAGGAGAGTGATAGAAGGCAGATATATTAGCCCCAGATTAAGTGGGTCCTTTTTCCCTGGGTAAGGTAACAGGGAAGGTTCCAGAACAATCAGGAACTTTCTGGAAACAATTAAGGCGGACAGGCTGATTAGAATACCTGCAGCCAATCAAGAAGCTGCTAGAATCAATTAAGGCAGGCTAATCAGGGCACCTGGGTTTAAAAAGGAGCTCACTTCAGTTTGTGGTGCGTGCGAGGAGCTGGGAGCAAGAGGCGCAAGAAGCTGAGTGAGAAGGCATACTGCTGGAAGACTGAGAAGTACAAGCATTATCAGACATCAGGAGGAAGGTCCTGTGGTGAGAATAAAGAAGGTATTGGGAGGAGGCCATGGGGAAGTAGCCCAGGGAGTTGTAGCTGTCACACAGCTGTTACAGGAGCCCCTGTAGACAGCTGCAATCCACAGGGCCCTAGACTGGAACCCGGAGTAGAGGGCAGGCCCGGGTTCCCTCCATCCCGCCCCAACTCCTTACTTGATACCGGAGGAGTTGAACTGACAGTGGGTTCCACCAGAGAGGAAGGTCTCTGGCCTGTTCCCCGATCCACAAGGTGGATCAGCAGAGACTGCAGGGATTGTTCTTCCTTTCCCCATGCTGGCCAGTGATGAGGCTAACTGAGTGAACGGCAGATTTGAGCCACGAAAGTGGCCAAACTGAGGGCTGCCATGAACCTCGGAGGTGAGAAAATCCACCAATAAGCACAGGACCCACCAAGGCAGAGGAGGAACTTTGTCACACTATATAGTCTGAAATGCTCACTATGAAATGCAGATCTTACTTCAGTAAACTGGGAGGTGGGAGTAGGGCTAGATCACTATTGAATCATTGCTCATAAATATTCTTTAGAGAGAAGATTTCCCCCAGACACGTAAGTCTCAAACATGCCAGGTGTGACGAGACTAATTTGAAAGTGGCACTTCTTTCCTTTACAAGTGTGTTTTAACATTCAAAGGAGACTGTTTATGAAATCGCTGATGCTTTGTTTCAGCAGCTGAAAAATTCCTATGGTTGCTCTTAGATAGTGAATCTCACTGTTTCAAATACAAATGATTACTTATGAGTTCATGCTTTTAAAAAAATAATCTGAGTGGATGTTAAGGGCTGTGATAGGATAGATGCTAAATAAATGAGGGAAGTGTACAGCAAGCACGGAGCTAACTGTAACTGCATTCATGGGCCAAATCCTCATGTGGTGTAAATCTGCATAGCTCATTTGGAGTTATCAGAGCAAATTTACAGCAACTGAGGATCTGGCAACAAGTCTTGACAGGTGCTTCCCCAGATAGCAAGTAAAGTTGGGTGAAATGTTACTTTGAAATAGTCTTCCAACTGCTAATGAGAAGGGAATATATTAGGCAGAAGAAACGGGAAAGGGGGAGAAAGTGAAGAAGATGGTTTAATGGAACAAGATCTATCCTGCAAAGTTGAAAGTCAGATGGTGGTAAGCCAATTAGTGCACTCAATGTAAGAAACCCAGTACTGAAATAAAGGGATGATCATCCGAGACAGCTGCCATATGGGTGGTATTGGCATTCAGCAGTAAAGGAATTTAAGTGGAGAAAGTGAGAGAATATTTTTAAAAAGGAATGAAATGCAGAAGACTAACCAAAAAGAATTCAGTGAACTCAAGTCTGTAACTTGAACTGAAAAGAGAAATTGCTGAAAATGCTCACTGGAGGTATATCCAACTTTATTTTCAGTTCCAGAAAAGACACAACTGGAACAAAGTAACTGGAAAATGACACTGTGAAATGACAATGCTGAGG
The DNA here is from genome assembly GCF_015237465.2 of Chelonia mydas. Lineage (NCBI taxonomy): Eukaryota > Metazoa > Chordata > Testudines > Cheloniidae > Chelonia > Chelonia mydas. The sequence goes on along the minus strand of NC_057853.1, from coordinate 106,377,531 downwards.
GGAAAAAAAAACCAACCAAATGTGGAACAGTTGGTAGCCTGTAGTGCTAAGCATGCGAATGATGGTTTAAAGAGAAGTTTGTAAAGAAGGTCCCTGAACCAAGAAGTTTACAAGCTAAACACTTATGACGATAAGAAAAGGAGTACTTGTGGCATCTTAGAGACTAACAAATTTAGTCTCTAATGTGCCACAAGTACTCCTTTTCTTTTTGAGAATACAGACTAACACGGCTGCTACTCTGAAACTTATGACAGTAAGATTCTACCAGTTTTTCTCAGCATGCATGTCTGGAATTCTTCAAGGATTTTTAGTATTAAGAGAAACTATTGGTTAGAGCTAAGAACTCTCACTAAACAAGCTGCTCTCTAATTTAATCTTTTCCAGTTCTTGAAAAGTTCATGAGCAGCCTGTGAAATTCTGGAATCTATACCCCGAGGAGGAAGGCTATTACTTCATCCTGCACTGCAAACATTCCAGTATTGGAGAAAACAAAGTAGCATTTCACTGGAATAGGGGAGGTTTTATAAAGCTGTGGGCAGGATTGAACCTGGGGTGCCTGGAGCTTAGTGCATGAGCTAAAAGCCAATTGGCTCTGGCTGTTAGCTAAGGCTGTGGAGTCAATCAATCAATCAATATATATATAAAATCTTTCTCTCTCTCTCTCCGGTGATGCTAAGCATCCTACAAACCCAGAGTGAGAGAGCACCCCTGCCCTAAAGAGCTTGCAGTCTGAATAAAAAAGACAGAATAGGTGGGAGAGGAAATGGGCACAGAGAGGGACAGTGAGTTGCCCAAGGCTAGCCAAGAAGTTTATGGTAGAACTGGGAATGGAACCAGCAATCCCGGGTCCCAGTCCAGTACTCTTATTTATTTGATCATGCTGCCTCTTGAAGCTTTAATTTAACAATTGCACTGGGCTGGGGTTGCAGTTCTGCCTACACCTTTGGTGCTATTAAAACTAATTGCTTCTTTTCTTTTTTCTTTTCTTTCCCTACTTTGCTCATTATTGCTGTGTCCAGCTAGCATCTGTGACATTGGTCTCAACCAGCTCTGGCTTTTGTGGAGGACGGGTTCTCAGAATTAGCAGCGCTAACTGCTCTTGATTGGCAGATAAATAGTAGAGGGGAAATGGGCTGATTAGTGTGTGTCATTCCCAATTCTTCCTATGGCTTCTGCACAGCCACTGTGTAATTGGTTTCTTTGGTCAGACAACAGGTGTGGAGCTCCTCACTGTACTCCTCTCTAATGATCAGGGAGCCAATTTTAAGTTCTCTAAGTTGCATGTCTTTTGAAATTGAAGAGGCAGTTGAATGAGAAATTCTTTAGTTTTTTATAAATGGACACTTTTGTACTTTCTTATTTAATCCCAGTAGTGCTAAGTGTCCCAGAACAGTACAGTAGCCACAATAAAGCGATCAGCATTTTGTTTAGGTGAAGAGGGCAATACAGAGTACGTTTAGGTCTGTTTTACTCACAGTCCATGGTTCAGGAGCCTAATTAGCGAACCACATTACCCCAAAGAGCCCCAGTCGTGTGAATTCATTGTTTCTGCTATAGTACTATATATTCATATTTAAACAATATGACGGGAAATATTTAGTGTGTGTATATATATTATTCTCACAGCAAAATGACTGCCCAAGCATTATTATTTTATCAACTGCAATTGGTTAATAACATAATAAAAGCATCCTAATTGGTTAATCACTTAGCTTGGTTAATAATTAAATCAGTGTTGTAATATCACGTGCTGCAAAGAGTCACAAGAGACACATCAAAGAGCCACTTGTCGCTCATGAGCCTCAGTCTGAGTATCCCTGTTTTAGATGAATAAAAAGCTTATGAAGGTTCTATAACTAAATGCCTCAAAGATTTGTCACGTCTCTCTATTTTGCTCTCTTCAAATTGCGGAGTTCAAGTTAAGGGAACATTGTTCCTTTAAATTTGGTCTAAAACTTAAACGAGTTTTTACAAAATCATAGCTCAATAGAAATGTGCTGATGTATTTAAATTCTAAACAGGCTTCTCCTTGTCAGATCTATAATTTAAAGGTGGCATGGCTGAAAACCTGAAAGTAAAACTGAATAATGTGAAAAGTGAAGTTGACTTTAAATGATTTTCATTGTCTTGTGATGAGAGAAATGAAAGAGGTAATGATGGCAGAAATAGTGCCAAGGGCCCAGATCCTCGGGAGCCTAAATACTTCCAGGGATTTCAGTGGAAGTTGGGAGCCTCCTAAATACTTTTTTTTTAAATACTAATTTCTAACCCTATCAGGTGGTGAGGTCAGCACAATATAACATCAGAAACAAATAATAAATACAAATAAAGATATTACTTGTATTACGGTAGTGGATGGGACCCCCAGTCATAGGCCAGGACCCCACTGGGCTACGCACTGTACAAAGACATAACAAATAGTGCTGTTTATCTGGAATTACTATTAAGTTGACTGTGTTAATAAAGAAGAAGGAGAAGACAAGCATTCTTACTGGGGACTCACCAGGAGCTGGCTATATTCTCTGCTCTGCAACAGACTAGGTCATCTTGGTTAAGTCACCCAAAGCTCCAGCTTCAATGTTGTCACCTGTAAACCGTGGCTAATACTTAACCCCACTTGTGTGTTCTGAGACTTAATTTATTAATGTCAAGTTTTTTGAGACCCTCAAAATGGGCTATAAGAATTTATTATGTTGCTGGATGAGTGAGATTTATGCTTTCTCTTTAAAATAAAATACCAAAGGAATTTTTTGTCTTGTCAGTAATTACAACCAATTTATAAAACAGATTATAAGACTAGAGGGACCATGGTGATCGTTCAGTCTGATCTCCTGTATAACACAGGCCATAGAATTTCCTGAAATAGTTCTAATGGTTAATTACCCTCACTGTTAAAAATTTGTGCCTTATTGATAGTCTAATTTGTCTACCTTCAACTTTCAGCCATTGGCTCTTGCTGTACCTTTGTCTGCTAGTTGAAGGGCCCTCTTATCAAATTTCTGCTCCCCCTGAAGGGTACTTATGGACTGTGATCTCTTTGTTAAACTAGAATGACTCAAGGAGCTGAAGCTATCAGTATGAGGCATATTTTATAATCTTTTAATCATTCTTGTGGTTCTTCTTTGAACCCTCTTCCATTTTTAAATATCCTTGTTGGGACACCAGAACTGGATATGGCATTCCAGCAGAGATCACACCAGTGCCAAATACAGAGGTGAAATAACCTCTCTACTCCTACTCAAGATTTCCTTATTTAATCTCCAAGGATTGCATTAGCTGTGTTGGCCACAGTGTTACAATGGGAGCACAGCTGATTATTCACCATCCTATGATGTCCACTCTTTTTTCAGTCACTACTTCCCAGGATAGAGTCCCCCATCCTGTAATTATCCTTTGTTCCTAGATGTCTGATTTTACATTTGGCCATGTTATTTATTTTTAAACTATGCAGCGCTAGTTGAGCGTATAGTAAGGAATCAATGACCTGATCCAAGATCCATCAAAGTCATTGATTTCAACAGGCTAAAAAATCTGGCCCTCAGAAGGCATGTGTACTAAATGTTTCAAATGTGTCTGTCTGTTACTTTTGTTTCTAAAGGATTTTTTCCCCAGACATGCTAATGAATGCATATGAGTAATCTCCGTGGTAGCCCTCCCAGTTGCATTTACGGACAGCTACTGCAGAGACCAATTAAACCCGACCCCGGGAGAGTAGCTCAGAGAAAAGTCTGGGCTTTTGTGTTTGGAAGGTCACAAAACTGCATGTGAATCTTGCCTACTAGAGTTGGAAAGCTCCCAAGTAAGAACCTGACACAAAGTTACTGAAGTCTGACCAGGCGTGTCAAACAATTCCTTACAGAGACCAGAAATATTCCCTTTTGATTATTTATGAAGAAAAACAAAGCATCCTGAGACGAATAAGAAGGCATTGTTTCAAAGTTAGGTAGCGAAATAAGCTTTAACATTAAGCTCATCCATGCAATAAATAGCGAGCAGCTCTTAGTGTGGAATCTTTAACCCATGACAGGAGGTCAGCCCAAGGCTAGCGTGCCAAGAAGGGAAAATGAATTGAAGCAAATGCCCAAGGTGATGTTAGTGCCCTTTAAAGCCTAAGGGGATTCTAAAAGGTAACAGCCTTTTGGAAACTATTTGAATTCAAACTGAATTCAGCAGAACTGCTTGTCAACCCAAAGTCAGGATTAGTACTTTTTCCATCTTATACTGTCAGGGCTGCTTACCTCAGTAAAGTGAGTCATACCCCATTGGTTGGTAAAGCAGTACTAAGAGCTTCTAGGTGAAGAGAAATTAAACATTTCCATGGTCACAGAAGAAACTATTTATACAGGCGTTACTTGTACATAATTTTACACTAGCTTCCACCCTGTGATGACAAAAGACTTATCTGGCTTTAAGATTAAACTCGATAAGTTTATGGAGGAGATGGTTTGATGGGATAACATGATTTTGGTAATTAATTGATCTTTAAAGATTCATGGTACATAGGCCCACTGGCCTGTGATGGGATGTTAGATAGGGTGGGATCTGAGTTACTACAGAAAATTCTTTTTTGGGTATCTGGCTGGTGAATCTTGTCCATATGCTCAGGGTTTAGCTGATAGCCATATTTGGGGTTGGGAAGGAATTTTCCTCCAGGGCAGATTGGAAGAGGCCCTGGAGGTTTTTCGCCTTCCTCTGTAGCATGGGGCACGGGTCACTTGCTGGAGGATTTTCTGCTCCTTGAAGTCTTTAAACCACAATTTGAGGACTTCAATAGCTCAGACATAGGTGAGAGGTTTTTCGCAGGAGTGGGTGGGTGAGATTCTGTGGCGTGCATTGTGCAGGAGGTTGGACTAGATGATCATAATGGTCCCTTCTGACCTTAATATCTATGAATCTATGACGCAAAAGGTGTTGTGCAAGAATGACGTTTTTATAGAATTTTGCCTTCTCTCTCAGGTTTGCTTACTTGCCTTCTCCATGTGCCTCTGCTATGGTCAGTGTCACTGTATGGATTTTCAGTGGCCTTACTGACTGATTGCTTTTGAATCCGAAGTGCGTAGGGTATTGAGATCTTTGTTGTTGTCTTCATCCTGGGTACTCCTGCACCTTGAAGAGAAAAGGGAAACCTTAGACATAAATCTAGCTGGTCACCTTCTCTAAGGTGCAGTAGTGCTTAGTGAAGACACTACATATGCTGGCAGGAGAACTTCTTCCTTCAGCGTAGGTACTCCACCTCCCTGAGAGGTGGTAGCTTTGTCGACCAGAGAAGCCCTCCTGTTGACACAGCGGTGACCGTGTTGTCAATGCTGGGATCTCAGTCAGTATAACTGCATCGCTCCAGGGTTGTGGATTTTCCAGATCCTTGAGCAGCATAGTAATATCAACATAAATTTGTAGAGCAAGGCTAAGACATTATGTTGGTGGTGCTTGCATGTCATTCCTCTTTACCCTAGCAGTTCACTGCTGTGCAGTGTGACCACAAATTCATCTTGGGCATCATCTAAATGGCTGAGTTTCTCCTTCACCTCTTTAATAATTGGTAGTGAAATTATTTAGGAGAGGCAGTGTGGTCTAGTGGATAGACACTAGATTGGGACTCAGGAATATGGGTTGTATTCCTGACTCGGCAATTGCCCTTCTCTCTGACTCTGGGTAAGATACCTCACTTCTCTGTGCCTCTGTCTCCCTTCCTAGCCTTTGCCTCGTCTATTGAGATTGTAAAATTATCGGGGCCAGGTGCTGTCTCCTACTCTGTGTTTGTGCTGTGCCCAGAGTGGGGCTCCACTCTCAATGGGGGGCCTATAGATGCTGCTCTAAGACCAATAAATAATCGTTGTTCAAAAGGGATAGAGAAATAAGAGAGCTGCCCGTCAGTAGAAAAAGGAGATGCTGTTGCTGATATATGTATTTGAGGCCTGCTACTATTGTTATGTAAGGATGGAGGTAGCAGCTACAGAGGCCAAAGATCGATCTTCATTTTGTAAGCCAGGCTTCTGAACTGGAGAGGTTACGGAGCTGCCATCTATACAAGACCTGGTTGCTATAGTGTGAGTTATGTAAAAATTAAATAAAAATAGTTTAGTTGCTAAATACCAGCGTTTCCCTGCCTTAATCAGAACAATAACATACACACTTCATCTCTTGTTTCTTTTCAGTTAACTTCAGGGGCTGCGGTAGTTATTTTCTTGTCATCTTTGAGTGGTTTTCTATTTCCCTATTAGTCATTTTCCTATTCAGTGAATGTTTTGTCTCTGCGCTCTGTCTATTCGCTCCTCTTTCTCTCCTGAGCCAGTAGCCAGGAAAAGTTGCATAAGAGTCTTGTGACAAAATAATGAAAAGGAGTGCGCCCCCAAGTTTCCCCCAGTTTGACGTGGGAGTCGAGCTTTCGGTTAGTGAGATCTTTGAAATCAATTAGGGTAACCCTAAAATGGAGTGATTTAAAATGTAAATTGTTACAACAGACCCCTTTCTTTAAGTGTCTGGAAAAACAAAACAAAAAACATAGAACTTGCCTGATTCTGATCCCCATTAATGTTGATGTAAATCAGGAGTAACTCCAATGATGACAATGGAGTAAAACCAGTGCAAGTAAGATCAGAATCATGCCCCCTCAATGAAGCTACAAAGCCCTGAACCTACAAGATACCAAGCATCCTCAATTCAGACTGGAGGGTCACAGGAAGTCAATAGCACCTGAAAGAAGTCATTCAGTAGTGCTTGCAGGAGCAGGTCCAAATAGGTAATGTTGAATGTGCCCACAGGTGAATTAGAGGAGGAATATGTATTTATGACACAAAGTTAACCTTAATTTTTTAATGAGTGGAAAAATAGGCTGAGACAATCCCCTCCCTAGATCTTCATCAGCTAGATGTGTAAAATAATTGTATTTTCAATCAAAAGATCCGAGAGATGAAGGGCCCAAACCAAAACCCTGAACACATCAGTGCTGGTTCTGGATCTGAGCTTTGGGAATTGGGCCTATCTCTCTGAGCTAGCAATTCAAAGTAAAAATATTAACTTTTTTATGCACCTTTTATAAAATAGTAAATGTTAAAATGATGTGCAATAAAGATTCTTTCCTCTTTCAAGCAAAGTTGTCAGTCAGTAATAAAGCTCAGGTATGCAGTGTTGTCAAAAAATGTCACTATACCTTTAAAAACATTTAACTTTCCAGCACCATAAATGAATGTCTAAATGGATTTACTCTACAAGCAAAAAGCAGGATGAAACAAAACAAATCAATTCAGCAGTTGCAAACGACCATACTAAAAAAGGGCATTTTAAAGTAGGTGGAAATTGACTATAACCAATACTGTCTTCTACAGAACTTTTAATTAGCTCTCCATTTAAAGTGCATCAAAGAGCAGATACTTGGAATGTTTATTATGAATTATTATTAATATGAACCCACACTGGCAGGAATTCCCCCATTCTCCTGAGAGCAATCACAAGAGGAAACAACTAAGGGCTAGCCCATCAGCACAGAAAGGACACATCATAGTATATTTGTTTTAAGCTATAGAAATCAGAGTAGCAGCCGTGTTAGCCTGTATCCGCAAAAAGAAAAGGAGGACTTGTGGCACCTTAGAGACTAACGCATTTATTTGAGCGTAAGCTTTCGTGAGCTACAGCTCACTTCATTGGATGCATTCAGTGGAAAATACAGTGGGGAGATTTATATACACAGAGAACATGAAACAATGGGTGTTACCGTACACACTGTAAGGAGAGTGATCACTTAAGGTGAGCTAATACCAGCAGGAGAGCGGGGGGTGGTGGGAGAAAACTTTTTGTAGTGATAATCAAGGTGAGTCATTTCCAGCAGTTGACAAGAACGTCTGAGGAACAGTAGGGGTGAGGGGGTGGAAATAAACATGGGGAAATAGTTTTACTTTGCGTAATGACCCATCCACTCCCAGTCTTTATTCAAGCCTAAGTTAATTGTATCAAGTTTGCAAATTAATTCCAATTCAGCAGTCTCTCGTTGGAGTCTGTTTTTGAAGTTTTTTTGTTGAAGAATTGTCACCTTTAGGTCTGTAATCGAGTGACCAAAGAGATTGAAGTGTTCTCCGACTGGTTTTTGAGTGTTACAATTCTTGACGTCTGATTTGTGTCCATTTATTCTTTTGCATAGAGACTGTCCAGTTTGACCAATGTACATGGCAGAGGGGCATTGCTGGCACATGATGGCATATATCACATTGGTAGATGTGCAGGTGAACGAGCCTCTGATAGTGTGGCTGATGTGATTAGGCCCTATGATGGTGTCCCCTGATTAGATACGTGGACACAGTTGGCAACGGGCTTTGTTGCAAGGATAGGTTCCTGGGTTAGTGGTTCTGTTGTGTGGTGTGTGGTTGCTGGTGAGTATTTGCTTCAGGTTGGGGGGCTGTCTGTAAGCAAGGACTGGCCTGTCTCCCAAGATCTGTGAGAGTGATGGGTCGCCCTTCAGGATAGGTTGTAGATCCTTGATGATGCATTGGAGAGGTTTTAGTTGGGCCTGAAGGTGATGGCTAGTGGCGTTCCGTTATTTTCTTTGTTGGGCCTGTCCTGTAGTAGGTAACTTCTGGGTACTCTTCTGGCTCTGTCAATCTGTTTCTTCACTTCAGCAGGTGGGTATTGTAGTTGTAAGAACGCTTTATAGAGATCTTGTAGGTGTTTGTCTCTGTCTGAGGGGTTGGAGCAAATGCGGTTGTATTGTAGAGCTTGGCTGTAGACAATGGATTGTGTGGTGTGGTCTGGATGAAAGCTGGAGGCATGTAGGTAGGAATAGTGGTCAGTAGGTTTCCGGTGTAGGGTGGTGTTTATGTAACCATCGCTTATGGTTCAATGTATGGTTCAATCCAACTCCACTAAAGTCAATGGAAAAGTGTCTCATTGAATTTGATGGGCTTTAGATTAGGCCCTCTGTACTGAAGGAAGCTCCGAAGACCCAGATGAGTACACCCTTTTTTTTATAGAATAAGTAACTGCATTTTCACCCTGTTTTTTCTCATTAAATATGTATATCCAACTCCTTGGAAACTTCTAATAGTTTCTCCTGGGGGCCTACTCCCTATATTATCTAATAACTAAGCAGAGCAAGTTTTGCCTAGATTTCATTAGTGTTTGTGCTGCCCCAGGTGAAATTCTTGGCTCCTGGACTTTTACTGGACACTAACCGAAATGACCAGCTGTCCTCTCTCTTCCCCTCAATCATATTTACCTTAGTGAAGCTCATGTTCCTCTTCCTCAGCCAATGTGTAAGAATTTTCTCCCTGGCAGATTGAGAGCTGGATTTTGCAAGATGCCAAGCAGCTCCTGACTTCAGCGGCATTTGAGGGCACCTGGCGCCTTGTAAGGTGAAGTATCTGGGATTGCTGAGGATTCAGATTTTAGATCCACCACTGCCCTGTGCTCACCTTCCAAAATAGTACTACTCAGCATGCAGACCTGCTTGTGTAACGGGGAGCGTGGTGGCCCCTCTCGGTGTACGAACACACAGAAACTATTACTTCTGTCACCTGCTGTGCTTTTGTTCTTCTTTAAGTCTCATTATTATGATGTAGTTGTGTTATCACAGTGCTTAGGAGCCCCAGCTAGGGACTAGGACCCCACTGAGCTAGGTGCTGTTCAAACACAGAACAAAAACGTAGTCCCTGCCCCAAAGAGCTTAAATCTAAATATAAGATGAGACAACCAATGGATGCAGACAGAAAGATGGGGGAAACAATGAGACATTATTGGTCAGAATGATAGTTGATGGCCTCAGGGTATAGGTGGCCTCACCATTGTCAAGTTTTTTGTAGGTATGGCAAAGGACAGTTTTTTTTTTTTTTAAGGAGGATATTGAGGTAGCTCTGCAGATGTTTAGGGCGAGTTCCTCCCAAGCATCAGCTGCGGTTTCAGTCCCTTTCTCCCTTCATTCCTGTAGATTGCTGCTGAGCTGCTTGCTCTTGAATCTTGACATTGTTCTGGTCTCAGAATTCTGCAGTGAGATCTCATGAGTGAAAGGACAGATGGAGGTTCCCAGAGCAGACAGAGGGATGATTTAAGTAGCGCAGAGTCACTACTAACATCCCAACTTGGCCACTATAACATCAGTTTTTGATCCTGAAGCCTGACCACAAGTAGCTGAGGTTCCCTGAATAAAGTCAAGAGAGATTAGTCTCAGTTGATGATGAATGTTGTATGCTCTGTGGTTAGAAAGATTAATAGTTTAGCCCCACTCTGAGTAAAAACTGGGTTTATCTACCTGGACGCCAGTGTACTTCCATCCATTGCACTATCGTTTGTAGGCTGGCAATTAGAAACCCAAAGAGTTAAATCCACTCTTTTCCTCCTGCCACAGGGGTCACCTAAGTGCCAGGCTGGCATAAGGAGGAACATAATGGAAAGAAAATTGGAAGTTAATAAGAAAATGTTAAAAAACAGAGAATGTGGCGGGATCACATAACAGTATTTGGGATTTAGGACACTGGTATTTATAGTTTTAAATCCTTTCTTGTTCCTCACAAATTGGACACAAGTGCAGGGTAATTATTTTTGTAATTGGCTGTAGCCCCAGAATTAGAATTTTAATTTTGCTTTATTCACTTTTATGATAAGAATTACCTACTTTCTGATATAATGATAAGAGTGGGTTGTTGGTAAATTTTGGTTCCTGGGTCTTGATAATTTGCAGAAGAACTCTGTAAATTACAAAAATGTAAGGGGCAAGATTCTGATCTCACTTATGGGAGTGTAAATTTATAGTAGCTCCAATAACTACAAGGCAGATGCTCCTGATTTACATCAAAACATATCCAATCAGACACCGGCCTTGAAATAATTTATCATGGCAGCAACATTAACGTTATTAAAGCAGTTATAGGCAGTTATTTATATGCAATTTAGAAATAACACTAGAAATTTGGCTTTTGGCTGATTTCCCAGATAAAAACCCTACGATTGTTTGGGTAAATACAGCATTCAGCTTTAGGCTCATGGGTCTATATAACTATAGTAAGGGACAAGGAGTAATGGTCTCAAGTTGCAGTGGGGGAGGTTTAGGTTGGATATTAGGAAAAACTTTTTCACTAGGAGGGTGGCAAAGCACTGGAATGGGTTACCTAGGGAGGCAGTGGAATCTCCTTCCTTAGAGGTTTTTAAGGTCAGGCTTGACAAAGCCCTGGCTGGGATGATTTAGTTGGGGTTGGTACTGCTTTGAACAGGGGTTGGACTAGATGACCTCCTGAGGTCCCTTCCAACCCAGATATTCTATGATTCTTTGATTTCTGTTTTAGGGGGAAACAGGGTAAAAAGGCATTTCAGTGCAAAACAGAGAAACTCATTGAAGTCAAGATTCACGACTGGACTTCTAATCTATTTTGTTGGTGGAGCTATGGTGTTAGGTATCAGCACTTTTTTCATTTTCTCCATTTATACTTGATTTTTGGCACTTTCCTGCAAACCATGTAGATTATAACTTCATACATAGCTGTTTCTGCTGCGTTTCCTATGTGCAAAGTCCATTTTCCACATCCATACTTAATATTTACTTCTGTGGTCCTGAATCACTTGTCCTGTTGAACCAAATGCCCCATGACAGAGTCTTTTTAGAAAACAAAGATGTATCATATTTTTAAAATGAACAACAGTTGTAGTGGCTGCTATAAAAATCAATATTTGCCAACTGTAGTAGTTAAATTTACCAAGAATATATTTGTGGTATTACCCATCCTAAATATAAGAAATATCACAAATACTATGTTAAAGTCAAGTATGGTACATGCTGATATTTTAATGATGCCCATGTATCTACAACCTTGATATCAGGAAGCAAGAGCTAATTAGGCCAACACTGAGACCAGGTGTTTAACATGAGAAAATGGCTTGAGCTGCGACCCCACATCCATACGTGAACCTTCCTCAAGTTCAGAGGGCCACGGATGTGGTGCTACAGTCCAGGCCCATTAAGTGGGTTTGGTCTATGTTACCCCAGGGATGGCCTGGGTGCTTCTGCAGCAGTTGAAATCATGCTAAATGTTCTTGTGCATGCTTAACTCTACTAGTCTAATCACGAGTTTGATGGAGACAGGGAAATTTTGAAGGGTGAAGGACCTTCAACTGCAGAATTTGCTCCCCCCAGAGTCCACATCTGTTCACACTGCAAGATATATTGTCTCCCAGGCTTTTCTCGGGAGTGAAGGATTATTTGATGGTGGGTGTCTGTGGTTGATCGAAGGAGCTTAGTATTGTTGTTTTGGAGTCTGTTGGAGTTGTCAGTCGTGTGGGGTTAGGAAGGGAATGTGATCGGGGGTATCGTCTCTATTAACATTGCTTTTGTTCTGTGTTTGTTTAATGTCTAGCACAAGGGGTTCTCTAACTTCATTGCACCGTGATCCCTTTCTGACAAAAATTACTTCATGACCCCAGGACGGGGGACCAAAGGCTGAGCCCACCCAAGCCCTTCTGCCCCAGGTCGGGGATGGGGGGAGCCCAAAACCCGAGCCTCACTGCTCTGGGCAGGGGGGCCAAAGCTGAAGCTCAAGGGCTTCAGCCCCAGGCAGGGCGCCTGCAACCTGATCCCTGCCACCCAGGGCAGAAGCCCTCAGGCTTTGGCTTCGGCCTTGGGCAGTGGGGCTAAGGCTTCAGTCCTGGGCCCCAGTAAGTCTAAGTCAGCCCCTGGTGACCCCATTCAAAGGGGGTCCCGACCCACAGTTGAGAACCAATGGTCTAGCACAGTGGGATCCTGGTCCATGGTAAGGCTCCTAGACACTACAATAATGCAAATAATAAATATAGTGTTATATTTTGTTACCCAAAGGAAGGAAAATAATGCTTTAATACAAAATGAAAACAATAAAATAATAGTGGATGGGCCTTGGCTGTCTGTAAATGCCAGTCAAACCATGTCTCACAGAAAATAATCATTGGTTTGCCTGCTGGTTGTACTGAAAAGAATCTTTCCTTTCTGAAAACTGACAGGTCTCTCTACAGCTTCAAGCCAAGATGTGGGGACAACTTGAAACAGAGTCAATGAGGGACACAGAGTGATTTTATATCTACTCAGAACCGAAAGGAGGGCTCGGATTCTCTTCTCATTTACTCAGTGTCAATCAGGAAAAATGCAGCAGAAATCGACATGTTCTGTAGAATTCAGAGCCCAGACATACAATATATACTAGTGTCTATGGTGCAAGCAGCCTGCTAAGAATTCCAAGGACATTAACACAAAAAATTGGGAGCCTTGGAAATATCTGGTATGGGGCAGATCTGTGAAAAGGAATCAGTAGTGTAACAGGTTCTAGAGGACAGATTTTTAGGTGCTGATCAAAACAACATCAAGGACAAGCGACAAGAATACCTGAATGTCGATCCTAATCATCTTATATGTGCCTGAGAATTAAAGAAATGCATGTGACTAGAAATAAAATACATTCACTAGTTCCCACTGGAGAAAATGAAAACACATTTGAAACACTTTGAATTTGATCAAGGAAAGTCGAGTGAAGATGCACAGATGTTGTTTTCCAGTAACATGAACTAGCAAACTGACTATATAAAATTAATTAGCCAGGATTTTGCCTTTATGCCTGTTTGTTTTTAAACCCCAGTATTCATAAATTAGTTCTTATGTAGGTATTGAACCTGGTGCAAGGAAGGAAACGCTAGGGTAGCAATGACTCCAGTGAGATCCTTCTCTCTCCATCTACCTCCTAACAGCAATAACGAGTCTATGAAGATGTGCTCAGAGGCTTTTGCAGAACTGTGGGCTGAATATGTGGTGAGTAAATAGTGGATTATAGCTGAAATGATTTCTTCTTTACTAATTTATTGTGGGTGGGATGCATACAGGGAACCTCTCACCCTTATGTGCCATATTCAAGGGTCTATCTGAGTTGCTCCTGGGGGAGTGCAGGGATTGCTCCCTCCATGCATCCCGGCAGGTGCACCTTTTACCCCAAATGGCATGGTGAGGAAGCAAAGTCTCACATCCCCACTACACTGCCTCATGGAGCTCTTCCTGTGGTGGAGCAGCTCCAAACAACTCCACTTGTAGGGCTGGACCTACATGACACAACAGAGACCAATTTATATATTCTATTTAAGCAATGTGGTAATACATAGCCTGCACTGGACCCTGTATTAGTTTCAGCTGTTAAAGGAGCATTAGATTTGGTTTAGGTGGTTAATTGTTGCAAATAGACATTGTATTTGTGGGCTTGGAAGAGACACAGAAATCACCCGATCAGGGAAGTACAACTCTGCATGCTTTCCCCAGCATGTGTGTGTGGAATTGTCAATAAATAATGCAAATGAACTAACTGGAGATTCTGAGTCAGGTGTAAATTAGTGTAGCTGCTTTGACTTCACTAAAGTTATGCTGATTTAAACTAGCTGAGAATCTGGCCCAATCTGTTTTTAATAATGGATTATTTGCCTAATAGCCAATTTTATTAAAGGAAGCAATAGAAAAAAAAACATGAAATGATTTTGGAGCCACCACACAGTTGCTTCTGAAACTCCGTGCCAGTAATCAGATTGCTAGATTCTTCTGTGACTACAGGTTGGCAAAGCAGCTGGCTATTAAATCAGTGTTGTTTCTCTTGGTAAATCTACAGAAGCTACAAATCCAATACTGAAAGCGTGTGTCTTTTCCTGCACTTATTAGTATGCTACTCTGGTTTAAATGTCAGCAGCAGAGCGTGTAGTATGTGATGAGTTTAGAAGGAATTTTAGAGATTGAACTTAAAATGAGCCATTACTGATGGCATGTGCATCGCTACGGATGTGACAAACATGCGGTTTAGCAATTTGCTAGCCTCCTACATTTTTTCAGTTTTATTGACATGATGATGCATCAGCATATTTACCCAGGATGTTTTGCTCTGACTTCTGCTTGGTTTTAATCTCTTCTACTATCACCAGCCATTGGAGTAGCTTCATGGATTTTTGCTAAAAGAAAAGGAGGACTTGTGGCACCTTAGAGACTAACCAAATTTATTTGAGCATAAGCTTTCGTGAGCTACAGCTCACTTCATTGGATGCATTCAGTGGAAAATACAGTGGGGAGATTTATATACACAGAGAACATGAAACAATGGGTGTTACCATACGCATTGTAAGGAGAGTGATCACTTAAGATGAGCAAATACCAGCAGGAGAGCGGGGGTGGCGGGGGGGAGGAGAAAACCTTTTGTAGTGATAATCAAGGTGGGCCATTTCCAGCAGTTGACAAGAACGTCTGAGGAACAGCGGGGGGTGGGGTAGGGGGGAAATAAACATGGGGAAATAGTTTTACTTTGTGTAATGACCCATCCACTCCCAGTCTTTATTCAAGCCTAGGTTAATTGTATCCAGTTTGCAAATTAATTCCAATTCAGCAGTCTCTTGTTGGAGTCTGTTTTTGAAGTTTTTTTGTTGTAATATTGCGACTTTTAGGTCTGTAATCGAGTGACCAAAGAGATTGAAGTGTTCTCCGACTGGTTTTTGAATGTTATAATACTTGACATCTGATTTGTGTCCATTTATTCTTTTACGTAGAGACTGTCCAGTTTGACCAATGTACATGGCAGAGGGGCATTGCTGGCACATGATGGCATATATCACATTGGTAGATGTGCAGGTGAACGAGCCTCTGATAATGTGGCTGATGTGATTAGGCCCTATGATGGTGTCCCCCTGAATAGATACGTGGACACAGTTGGCAATGGGCTTTGTTGCAAGGATAGGTTCCTGGATTAGTGATTCTGTTGTGTGGTGTGTGGTTGCTGGTGAGTATTTGCTTCAGGTTGGGGGGCTGTCTGTAAGCAAGGACTGGCCTGTCTCCCAAGATCTGTGAGAGTGATGGGTCGTCCTTCAGGATAGGTTGTAGATCCTTGATGATGCGTTGGAGAGGTTTTAGTTGGGGGCTGAAGGTGATGGTTAGTGGCGTTCCGTTATTTTCTTTGTTGGGCCTGTCTTGTAGTAGGTGACTTCTGGGTACTCTTTTGGCTCTGTCAATCTGTTTCTTCACTTCAGCAGGTGGGTATTGTAGTTGTAAGAACTCTTGATAGAGGTTCTTGTAGGTGTTTGTCTCTGTTTGAGGGGTTGGAGCAAATGCGGTTGTATCGTAGAGCTTGGCTGTAGACAATGGATCGTGTGGTGTGATCTGGGTGAAAGCTGGAGGCATGTAGGTAGGAATAGCGGTCAGTAGGTTTCCGGCATAGGGCGGTGTTTATGTGACCATCGCTTTTTAGCACTGTATTGTCCAGGAAGTGGATCTCTTGTGTGGACTGGTCCAGGCTGAGGTTGATGGTGGGGTGGAAATTGTTGAAATCATGGTGGAATTCCTCAAGGGCTTCTTTTCCATGGGTCCAGATGATGAAGATGTCATCAATGTAGCGCAAGTAGAGTAGGGGCATTAGGGGACGAGAGCTGAAGAAGCGTTGCTCTAAGTGTGGCTGACTGGGAGTGGATGGGTCATTACACAAAGTAAAACTATTTCCCCATGTTTATTTACCCCCACCCCACGCCCCACTGTTCCTCAGATGTTCTTGTCAACTGCTGGAAATGGCCCACCTTGATTATCACTACAAAAGATTTTCTCCTCCCCCTGCCACCCCCGCTCTCCTGCTGGTATTTGCTCATCTTAAGTGATCACTCTCCTTACAGTGTGTATGGTAACACCCATTGTTTTATGTTCTCTGTGTATATACATCTCCCCACTGTATTTTCCACTGAATGCATCCAATGAAGTGAGCTGTAGCTCACGAAAGCTTATGCTCAAATAAATTGGTTAGCCTCCAAGGTGCCACAAGTACTCCTTTTCTTTTTGCGAATACAGACTAACACGGCTGCTACTCTGAAACCTGTCCTTCATGGGTTTTGACACTTTTATGCTTTTTCTAGTGCTCAACATTCAGCTGACCTGTGGGAATTGTACCTAAAGTCGCTGCACTCTGTTCGTCCAAGAGCAGCTACAGCAGCGTAATAGGGCTCTTTGAAATGAGAGGTGGAAAGAGTTCCCAACACTGGGGAAAATGCTACCTCTGCCGAAGTTGATGGGAGTTTTTGCTACTGACTTTACTGGGAGCCAATTTTGGGACAGGTGCTACACAGATTAAAGAAATGGTTGGAGTGCAGTTACTTGTATCTCATAGTGCATCATGCTCATTAGCCCTGATACTACATGGATGTGATATTTTTCAATGCTTCCTTACAAGGGTGCCAGGTTTAGGAAGGGAAAGGAACACGGGAAAAACACACTACCAGGACCAGTTTGTGGCAGCTGTACTCATGATGAATACTACTTTACACCACAAGCAATCCCACAGAATCAACAGGGCTACGTGTGGAGGAAGGTACTGCCTATTGTGTGCAAGGGTATCACAGTCTGGTTCATAGTGACTGATGAAGGAGCATGATCATTACATGGGCTTTGATCCTCCCTGGGACTTACACAAAGGGGAATCTTAGGTAGGCAGAACCATCTGTGGAGGGCAGTATCTCCTCAGCAGCATCATTCCCACTGAGGAAGCCTCTGTACTGGTGCTCCATGGAATCTTTCTGTGCAGAGCTGTAAGGGTGGGCCAGAAACAGAGCACCCAGCATTCTCCATGGCATGGTCCCCTGCCGACCTCATGGAGACTGGGAGGCTCCATCCTGCTGAAGGAGTTGTGATGCCAAGGGTGAGGTGGGTCAAAGCACAGAGATCTGTCCCTGTAGGATGGCTCCAGCCTCCATAGATCAGGATGTCACTTAAGGCTCCTTTGGGATCTTCAAGTCTTCAAACTCCTTCCTTTGGAAGCCTGAAACGATACCAGGTAACATTTTATGGTGTTTCCTGCTTCTTCTATGGCTAGGCATATTCTAGCTCCTGGTTATTATTTGTGTTGGAATTAGGCTAGGATTAATTTGTTGGTAAAATATAGGATTTAGGCTCCTTATTTTGCTGTCAATCATGAGAGAGTCTGTCAATACCTCATTCATTAGTGAGGCTTTAATTGCCAAGTGGGTATTTTCAAATAGGAGTGCCATCACGCTGGTCTCTCTTGAGTCTAAGGTTTTGGATAATAATGAAAATACCTACCTCTCACATAGTGCTCATCATACATAGATCTCAAAGTGCTTTACAAAGGAGGCCAGTGTTGTTATTCCCTTTATAAAGATGTGGAAACTGAGGCATGGGGAGGTGAAGTGACTTGCCAAGGTCACCCAGCAATCCAGTAGCAAAACTCAGAGTAGAACTCAGGCATCCTGAGTCCCAATCCAATGCACTATCCACTAGGCCATATTGCCTCCCTGGATAGGGCTTGTGTAAATATACTCAAGGGTATCAACTGTGCTAAAATGTTCACTCTACCCATTGAAATAAATGTTTTTTTTCCCCCACGGCATCTGAGTGAATAGTGCAGTGCTGGAAGAATAGTTTATTGCTGGTTATAGGACCTTAGAGTGCATTTCCTGGGTGAAAAGGAAACTTGCTATAAGAATGCCGGTGGAGTTAGGAGGTTTGTTCTCCTCTTACTATCTGGATCAGGATCATTCATCTGGTGTAAATCAGCATAGGTTTGTGAGCTACACTAATTTACACCAGCTGAGGATTTCGTCCATTATATTAATTTGCCTCTTCTGGAAAAGCAGAACCCCAGCTCTGTGAGCTACACTGCTTTACAGCAGCTGAGGACTTGGTCCATTATATTAATTTACCTCATCTAGAAAAGCAGAAATGAGGATGTAAGCATATTATTAGAATATTATTTATTATATTTCAGCCATATTCAAAAGCAGGGTGAGGGATCAGGGAGAATGAGACAGATTCCAGTAAATCCATACCTGTTTTACCTCTTTTCTACCAGGGATTCTGCCCATACCATGGAGACAATGATGAGAGATTTCAACTTTTAATAGTTATAGCAAGGACGTGAATGATCAGAAGAAAGTCACAAAGATGATTTTGTTACATTAATTGGGAGCAAAAGGACAAAAAAAAAGTATCCCAGCTGTAGCTATAAGTATAGGCACAGAATACACAATTACCCTGAAAGCACCATAGCAGCTCTGCCAACCAGCTGTTTGTATCATTGCGGAAGGTTGCTAACACAGGGGACAGAAGACGCAGGGTCAAGATTCTCTTTATTCCAGCTCGATGAAGATCTTTTACTAACTTTAAAGATTTTGCAGGAAAATTCCTGCCAGTCCTAACAATTTAAGAACATAATGAACTATAGTTTAGTCCCTGGTAATTTTCATGATGCTGAAAATCAGAGAGAAAATAAAGGAACAGGTTATTGATATTAAGGGGGATAGCAATGGTGATATTTTTGTTTTGTTTTTTGCAAAGACCACCTTGAGGACATTGTCTGACCTGTTTAGCTATCTTGTTTGGCTGTTTGGTTTGCAAGACAAAGGTGCTCCTAACTTAAATACCTGATGCTTTTAACTATCTGGCCAGTTCTAGTGGTGACCCATTCATTAGAAAAGAACATTTACATAGCTTGTACAAACAGCTGTCTTTGGCTCTAATCTACCCATTCTACATTGATACTATTCTGCTTTCAAAAGAAGTTTCTGTGGTGGATGAGACCGCTGGTCCATCTCGTCCAGTGTCTCACCCCAACACAACTAGTCAGTAGTTCAGTACTGAACACGGGGCAGGAAACAATTCCTTCCTGTTCCCCCAACCCCTTATAGGCAGTTGACTTAATCGAAGAATGCATTTTGGTTAGCCCTTATTACTGGAGCTTGATTTTCTACACATCTTGCTATGAGTGATGGAATTACCTAGCCATTTTCTATATCCAATCACTATATTTGGACAGTTTAGAAAGTAAGTTTTGTCACAGTTACTTGGCATAGAGAAGCTCATAGGTATGAGCCGACCACTAGTAGAGTGAAAAGTTACTGACCTTGCTGGTATTAATAGAATCTGTGGCTGGCTATCGCAGCAATTGTATATTGGTGAACAGTTTAGGTGGTTTGAGGATTTTGCTCAGGCTTTTCTAGCTAAAATATAATATATGCATCAAATTTTAAGATTAATTCAATTTGTTCTCTTAATTAGATCAGCTGCATCTTTTCCATAAAAATGTTTGGAAAGAACTTGGGTTTGGTTGTATTGGTCCTGCAAGAATATGTAGCAAGTACCGTACCTTAAGCCTTACAAGAGAATAGAAATTTCACATTTTTATGTTACACATCAGATATAAATGGAACTGTCATGCAATATTCCACACCCGCTAAGAAACCAATAACCCTGGAGAAGGAAGGGGGGGAAATCAAGAATAAAAAGAAGCAGTGATTGATGGGCACATAACTGTGCTGAGTTTTCAGTGAATAATAGCAGTTACACAACATGACAAAAGAGTCTCAGATTCATGAAAGGGAAATGTTTTATGGTTAACTGATAAGTTGTAATCAGGAAAAGAATGTTTGTTTGAATTAAGCATTACTAAGGATGGGTCTAAAAATGAAATGTGTGTTAGTGTTTCAAACAGAAAATTTAATTTTCTATCTCTGAATTATGGTTTTTTAAATTGTCTGGTGAAAAATCTCATTAAAACAAAATCCTTACCTATACTACTAATACCCTATGTTATTAAATCTGAAATAATATCACTTACTTTTCATCCACCACCTTTATATTATGTTGTCAGTTTACTGTTCACACATTCTTTGTCTTGGACAATAAAAATAACCCTAGTCAGTTTCACTTTCTGGTTGTCATGCTTGAGCAGAAAGTTGCCCTATTTGGGTTGCAGAAGTGGAAGGAGCATTTAAAGTCCAAACAGAAAAGAGTTTACAATTAAATTAAAAAAAAAAATGACAGGTGTAAATCAGGTGTAGATTTTGTAAAATGCTATTTTCAGAAAACTTAAATGAGTTGTTAGGGTCCCTTTAAGGACCACGTACAATTTATGCTGTCAGTGGAGCCAATTTGAAAAGTTTGAGAGGCAAACACTTAAAAATTGGGTTTTATAGGAAGGTCTAATGGCATCACAAGCGTGATACTATAATATCTTATCACACACTGTACTAGAACTTTACATGAGCCTGAAAGTAAACGTTTGTGCCAATGCCTAGGTAAACCCCTCCAAGCACTTGTACACATATATCTGTAAACCAGACAGTCAGTTATTACTTATCTCTTAAAACCTGACACTTATCCAATGGATCACTGTAAGAAACTCACAGCAGAGTGGTGCCCACAACAGGCACATAATATTGACATCTGCTGGCCTCATTTTATATTCCAAACCAAAGCAATCTAGTTAGTTTCTAACAAAACCAAACCAAACAAAAAATCCAACAATATTTAGTAAGGGTTTGTCAACACAGAGAAGCATACCAGCAAAAATATATTGCTATAATTATATGTATATAACTCCCCATATGGAGACTCTTATTCTGGAGTAAAAGTGTCCACAAAGGGAGGTTTATATCGGTGTAATTATAGCAGTATAATTATGCCAGTAAACTTCTCTGTGTAGACAAATGCCAGTAAATCCAAGTGTCAAATCCGTTATTCTGCTGTATGTTTTATATCATAACATGCATCCTGTGTGTGTATATATATATATCAAATTCTTTTAAAACATCTATGCATACTTTTAGTATTAACTTGCTTTTAGTTCTTTAAGAAAAGCAGTGTTCCTCAATAAATATAATTGGTGAATTGTAGACAACAAAATCTTTTAAAAGCATGATTTTGGTAACAGGATTTTAGTCAATCAAATGGCCCATATACTAGGTCAGATTGTCACAGTTTAGCATTTGCAATTATGTCCATTCATTTGTGTGTGCCTATATTATGTGTGAAAATATGCAATCTACATGGTAATAAATATTTGTGGCACACATAGCAAGATAGACCCTGATTTTTGGAATCTATGGGGGGTTAGATTCCAAGTCCAGCCAAGTGAATCCATGCAGTGGTTTGAACTGTATGAGCACATTTGGTATTTGTATGTATCTGATGTGTACACACACAACATTGAAAATATGGACTATTATGGTTACCAAATTAAAGATGGGATTTTCAATGGAGTTGATAGGTATGAGGTATTCAACTCCTATTAAATTTCAGTGGGTACCTCACTCTTTTTAGGGTCTTTTGAAAAGTGCAGCCTAAATTATTATTGATAATCATATTTATTACAGTGGTGCCTAGGGAATGACCAAGAATGGGGACCCATTGCACTAAATACAAACCCAGAATAGTAGACAATTTACAATAGACAAGACAGACACAAGTAGGGAAAGGGGGTTTAACAAACAAACAGAATGATCAATGTGATGGCAGCAACAGTCACATTAGTTCCACAATTTTTTTTAAACCTGGAAGATCATATTTAATTTTCTTAACATTAATTCAGGCCTGTTTCCTTGAAAATGTTAATCATTGGATGCTGTGTGTGCTCAGAGGGTAGGCTGTGGAAAGCTACCCCTAAATAGGCCATTTTTAATCAGTTCTGAACTTGCAGCTCTTTTGTTTTTGGAGTTAAAAGTGAAGGGGAAGAAAAATAACCCAAAAGTTTGATATTTTCCTCCTCTCTCTCTCTCTCTCTCACACACACACAGTTGGATGGCAGGAACCAGATCACATCTATTATTCTCCCATGGATTGTCTGCACCTGCTTATGATTCATCCATTTTCTGGCTCATCACCTTTTTCTTTCAAGGGATTAAATGGCTCTCATGCTTCCTAAAGAAATGTGAGAGATCCTGATTGCACAGGGTTGACAAGAGGGATGAGTGAATTGCATTTCAACATGGTTCTTGCTTTTCCTTTTCTTGTTTCTGTGCTTCTTGATGGGAACAGAAAAATGGTCAGATGTCAATTTAGATGTAGGCATGGAAGGCTGGATAGGCCCAAGGGGACATTTTATCTCCAAAACTAACAGAGCATTCAAAGAGATATTGCATTACAACATGGATGCTTGTAGGAGAAAGATTTCTGTGAAGGGATCTCTCTCTCTCCTGTATAAAAAGAAGTTGGTGTAGGGCTGCAGGAAGTCTCAGAAGTGTTCTTCACATGGACTCTCACAAGCCCATTAAGCTCCATGACAAGAGGTCTGTGATCAGTCCACCCACATTTATTCGGATTAATATATTCTATTTCTTCAGTGTGCTTATGGCAGTGTAACTCACTCACTAAAAATTAAAGCACCCATACAGCACAAACAAAATCAATTTCAACATTGATACTACACACTGGGCCCATCCAGGTCCACCAACACCACAGACTAAGACCCTCTCCACTCAACCTACCCCCTTAGGAAAAGCCTGAATGAACATGCAGGCTTTATACTTGCCCTGAAAATCGATAAACTCCAGCTCTGTCAGACTAGGAGGTTGCACTGCTTATTTCCCTGTGCTGGGGAAGACAATGTCATGTGGTGGTGCTATGGCTAATGCCATCGTGTTCTTGGAACAGCTACTAGAAAAAGGAACAAAAGCTAATTGAGACCTTATTGGGCTCTTCCTGGCACATTAGCGTCATCGGGCCAGATCATCCCCCTGAGAGCTGCATGTGGAGAGGACCTTTTTCATGGTAACCTTGCCCTTCCTCACAGATATGGGTGTGTGAGGAGGGGTGGGAGAAGGGGGCAGGGGCTGTCAGCTACTTCTTTAGGACCACGCTTGGATTGCCTTCTGAGAGTCCATGTGAAGCGAAGAGGCAGGATGTAGGCAGATGTATCATCCAGAGGCTGTCCTAGGTAGGGAGTGGAAGGGGCAGGTCCAGAGCCTCTTCTAGCTGCTGGGACTCTGCCTGGTGCAGAGCAGCAGCTGCCTGCAAGAGCGCTTGGATGCAGTGGTGGCAGGCTGCCTCCCTTCCAGGCTTGGCTTCTGGGGACAGCAGCCGAGCGAGCCACAGTTCTTCCCCACCCCGGCATGCTTGGCCCCATCCCTAGAAGCTGAGGCTGGGCAGGGACCCAGCCACTGCCCCTCCTCACCCAGGCTCTCTCCCAGGCAGCTGGCTACGCTGCACAGAGCAGCAACCAGGAGTGGCTCTGTCCTGCCAGGGAGAGTTGCAGAATGTGCTGGGGTGGGGGTGGAGAGCCAGTGCAGCGGAAGGATAGAGCCTCTCCTCACCAGTAATGTGGGGTGGGAAGGGGGTAGGGAGAGCATGGGGTCCTGGGCTGGGCAGGGAGGAGACATGGGGAGATCATGTGTCCTCCTGTGATGGGTTGTACCCCCAAGGTACCTCCTGGAACTGGGGTACCACTAAAGCCTCTGACTCACCAGCCTGGGCTCCCTCTCACAGTGTGCTGATGTGACAAGCTGCAGACTGCTCCTGGTCCTACTCTCCTACCAGCATTCACACAGGCAACCACTCTGGCCAGCCACTGCATGAACCAACAATAGAGAAACTATAGCCAAAATATCCCCCAGTTCTCCAGCCTAGGATCCCAAAGCTGTACCGTCCTGTCCTGGTCAAAAACCTGACCAGTATGAGTTTATTGTCCAGTTCTCCCCTTCCTTGTGTGGAGAGGAATGTGCACACCAGCCCTTGTTAGCTGAGCTGAGATTTTTCCCAGCTACTCGACTCAAAATACACTGGTTAAGATAAAGCATAAAACAAGTTTATTAACTACAAAAAGATAGATTTTAAGTGATAGCAAACAGATTGAAAAAGATTACCTAGCAAACAAACAAAAAGAACCACAAATTAATCTTAACATATTAGATAGATAGGATTTGAATTAACTATTTATCATCCCGACTGATAATACAGGCAGACCACCAAGTTTCCATACACAGGCTAGAAATCCCTTTAGCCTGGGACCAGCACTTCCCCCAGTTCAAGCTTTGTTCCTCCGGTGTTTCCAGGAGTTCTCTTGTGTGGGGAGTGAGGCCCTGAGATGATGTCACACCTCACATTATATAACTTCTCCATATGGCAGGAGCCCTTTGTTCCAAACTCAGTTCCCAGTCCAGGTTGTGGAAAAATAGATACCAAAATGGAGTTGAGTGTCATGTGGTCTGCTCACATGCCCTTGCATGTCCTGCTGAGTCATAGCAGCCATTACTTATGGGCTGGCCGAAATGTTTACGGGAGGGCTAAGTTCTTCCATGCTCCAATGTCTTTGCTGAAGGGCCATCAGCACTGTCTAGCTTCTTCATTGTTGTACCTGAAAGGCTAGTTGTGGGGGTTTTCCAGAGTAAGCACAACTGAAATACAGATACATGGTCAATATTGATAACAAATTGACCATGTACAGATACAAAAATGATACATGCATACAAAATAGGATAACTATATTCAGCAAATCATAACTTTTCTAGTGACACCTCACAGGACATATCTTGTACCAGATGCATCATAATTATGTTAGAATCATACAATTATGAAGAATATGGGGTGCTGTGTCACACCTCCCCTTTAGTTTGTGCCCCTCCAGTATGGGGAGACACCAGTCATAACATCCCTCTCTTCCCCTGCCCAGACTTGTGGGGAATCCACTGAAAAGTTAATTCACTCTGAGCTTTGCTTGGTCTATGGACTCCCCCCCCAGTGGCATATTGAACCTTTCTCCCCGTGAAGGAGGTTCTGGGTCAGTGGCAGGTAGGTGAGGTTTTTGCAGGTTCCCTTAGGGCCTTGCTGCCAAGCTGGAAGTTGGCTCTCAAAGGTGGAGTGGGTGTTCCTGCGCTTTGCGTGGATGCCCTGAGAAATAAGAGTTTTGCCTGGTGAAGCACCTGCTAATTCTTGGCTGAGGAGGAGGAGGAAATGGCTTCCCCATTCCTGCCACAGTGGAATGATCTCCACTAGGACAGGGCCTCACAGACTTCTCCTGCCCCTGTGGCTCTTGTGTGTGGAGATCGAGCCCAGAATGATTAGGGACAAAAGAAACCTCTAAACTCCTATAAACATCACTATCAGTGACTCTGGAGGAGCGAAGTTCTTCCCCAAACAAATGATTTCTCATGAAAATGGACTGCATCGCTTAGTGTGTGGGACTAAGCAGGACCCACACGTCATTTCTCCAGCCTGCTGCCTAGAGAGGAAAGAATCTAAACCCAGGTCTGGCTTCAACTATCCCAGATTCCAGCCACATCAAGGTGTGAAAGTGATCATAGAAATGAACTAGAGCTGTGAAACACCTAGCAATGCAAAGGGCGATGGCCACCTGGAGGACCAGACTAACCTAGGGGGTCATTCACTCAGCTGATCACTAACTGCTAGGAAAAATCCACCCCAGAGGTGATTGTTGTGATAAATATCCAAAAATCAGAGATGTGGCTGAACTGTGAAGTGAAGGGCTGTGTCTGGATCTGAACTTTCCAGAGTTTTGGGGTGTTTGGATCTAGGGTTTTGGTTTGTGCTCACCATGAGTGAAATAGGCTAACACAGCAATAAACACGAAAGCAGGATTCCTCTCTCAACCCAACAGGTTTATAATTAGTTATAAATGTCTATGTCTGAATGTTCTTATCTTTGTTTACTATCTTACCAAGGACAAACAAGAATATTACAGCAACTCTCAGAGGTAACTTCTGTGGTGAGAAAGGCATATTTAGTGTTATGACTTTATGCATTTAACAAGTAAATCATTTCTTTGTTACAGGTATTGTTTTATCCTAGATCCTTTGTTCCTTCTCTTGATTACATTCTGCCAGTAAATATTGGTATATCAGATAATATATATCTATCTTTTCCCACTTTTATATGTGAGATGGCCTAAAGAAGAGCCTAAGGATTTGTCACTCACAATTATTTCTGAAGGTAGTCACAGCTCTTGCTGGGAACGAGGAAACTCGCATATAACTTGATTTGAATGCAAAGTTAAACTGTAAACAAATATGTGGCAGGCTGTATGCTGGACACAGTATTTTCAGGCTAGTTGAGATAAGTGGGAACACACTGAACTGATAAGCTTGAAATGTAGCTAAGTTGAAGACATAAGCAATTGGTCTTTACATGATCCCTATGATGTCCAAACCCATTAGATTCAAGTAGTACAGATGTTAGGAGCTTGGAAAAATGTATATAAACTGTGTGGTGTGTGACAGGAGCGAAAGAAGGCCCCTAAAAGTGGGGGAACCACTGGTGCCCGAATCATGGCCCCCCCCTCCCCTTGCTGCCCCTTTCCCCTAAGCCCCTGCCCCTTCTCCCTAAGCCCCCACCCTGCCCTTTCTCCCTGAGCCCCCACCCCCTGCTCTCTCCTCCCCCCCCCCCCATCGCTCGCCCTTAGGATCAGTTAAAACTAGAAGGGCCATGACCCCCCTGTCCCAGCACCCCTGGTGTTGACATGGTTTGGAATTCTGATGATATTACCCTGTACCAAATCCCCCTAGTCTGGGCCTGGCCAGTGAGGGCATAGAGCTGTGACATACCTAATAAAGTAAGCTGAGTGATGAGCTGGAGCCGAACTGAGTTTTCCCAGAGAACTGGATGAAGTGTTCTCCCAGAACTGCATGAGATGTTCTGGATAAGCAGAGGGGAAAAGGTCTTGGAAAGAATGCCAACACTACAGTCAGAAAAAACACAGGCCTTTTGGATACCCTTTTTCAATTCATTTTATCACAGATGTACTAAATGGCACCTTTGTAAGCCACCTAATCAGACTGGAGATAGACTGCATAGACCATGGAAACAGAACTAAGTTTTCATCCCTAGAAATGGTCCCTCAAGGAGATGCCAGGCCAGGCCTGAAATTTACCGATAAATAATGAACTTCTCAGCCATCCAGTTGTCAAACTACAAGGGCCCCCTTTTCACAATTTCCCCTTTTTACTAACAATACCCAGCATTTATATTACACTTGCCACATGCAAAGCATGGTAGGGAGAGTAGCTAATTAATCTTAACTCACTTACTCTCCAAAGCCAGGGTAGGCCTCATACTATCTAGTGAATGCCAACAAACCTCATCCCCATCTTGGCCCCATTCTACCACATAAAAGGGCTGTAAGGGTAGAACAGGGCCCTCTATCCAGCCAGGGAAAGAGCCCCCTGTGCGGGTACTGCAAAACAGAGCCAGTGGGTTACCTTCTGAGGACCTCCTCCTCATGAGCCTGGGTGCAGGGAGTGTGCTGGGAGGGGACTGAGGGAAGAGGGGCAGAGCTACCCCATGCAACACTGTGGAGATTACAGTTGGAACTACAATCCACAGGGCAATCTGGGGAGACTACTGTCATTGAGACAGGCCCCAAGATTCACTAAATTATGTTGGGAGCCCTGGAGCAACAAGATCACAAGGCAGCAAAGGTCACTTATAGCTACTTTAGCCCTATCCCTCCTGGGGCCAGGAGATACATGCAGTACTTCTTAGAGGCATAGCCTAGAACCCCACCTTCAAACTCTATCAGGCCAAGCACCAAAGTCCCTCCCTAAAAATAGCTGCTTAAGCATGGCTCTTATTTAGACTAGGCTTTTGTTAGCTGGATCACCACAGCTGACCTCAATCACAACAATATCACACAAGCAAAGAGGCCAACTTCTTACAAAGCCAGACACCACACCATTTAGGGCTTTATAAGTGAAATATAACAAGTCAAATTGCACCTGAAAACAACTGAAGGCTAGTATAGATCATGTAATGCAGGTGTAACATGCTCCCAGCCAGGAACCCCACTGAGCAAGTTGGCTACTGAGTTCTGCCCTAGCTGGACTTTCGGAATAGAAACATGTGGCACATGAAGGAAGGTTAGTGGGGTTCTCAGGCACCTAATATAAGTCACAGCAAACAAATAAACTAAATATACTGCATGTGTAAGCTAAGGTATTGTGATTAATTTGGAAAGACTGGGATGAAAGAGTTATAAACTTGAGGGGCTGGTGGAGGGGAAAGCATGGTGGACAATTTAGAACTCTGTTCTCAAAAAACCCAGACCTTTTCTGAAACAAATACTGTGTTTTCTGCACATAAAGAAAAGGTGCTAATAAAGTGGGTTAGGAACTACCATATTTTATTTTGTACAAGAGAAATGGGACAAACAGTGAATGAGGGTCTTGGTTCCAGTAAACTGGTGTAATTTACACCAGCTGAGAATCTGGCTGTTGAGTCTGTCAGTTTTGTTTCAGAGTCTGTTCTGTATTTTCTGCATCTGTTCTGTATTTCTGTAACTGTGTTTTGGAGTATGAGTCTTATAGCTGCACTTATTTCCTACTCATTATTTCCTTGTGCTTGATTGACATTCTGCATCAAATTACTTCTCCCCCACACCATTTTGCAGCAAGTAGATGCATAATAAATAACACATAACAGAGGGAAATGCATAATTACAGTATGTATTTCTCTTCCTTTTGAAAAGCCACGCATAATACAGGCTGGGAAAGTTGCATAACATTTTCAGAGAAATATTTCCCTACTTTTAATGAGATTCTTTGCACAGACTGACCGGATGTGACTTTCCCATTTCTCATGTATGAACCTGTCACTTTGTTTCTGTTGGTGGGGGAAAAATAAATAGCTACCCCTTGTCACTGAGCATCTTTTCTCTCAGTCATCAGTTGTGGCTGACATGACGGCTAATTGCCCAGGTACCTTTAAGAAGCAGAAAAATATTCCAGATTATATATATCTGCAAATCTCTCTTCACCACCAAATGCCTAAGGGCCCAATCCTTCAGTCACTTCTTAGTGGGTGTTGGCTCACTACTCTGACTGAATTCCCGGTGGCGAATTTTGTGGGGATACATATGCTATGGCTAGGCCATGTTTGCAGGAGTAGCCCCTAACTTCTCAATCATTAGTTGAGAATTTTTGTAATAACTATTTAGTTAGGAAGTTTTATAAGGTTTATAAATCATATGTTAATATCAGAAACAAATCTGTAATAATTACAAGAATAAACTTAATTTTTTGTTTTGAGAAACGTTATACAGTAATATAATAATCAAATCTCTCTATTTGACAGGGCATAATATAGTAATAATACTGATTGAGCCTCACAACTTTTCTCATATGCAAATAACACCTTGTTTTTGATAAGGGCTTATTCCATAGATGCAATTATTCTATATAAATAAGAAGGGGATTTATTCCATAGGGTTCAGAATATGACTTTTGGTTTTGAAATGCGTTGGGTGCAATCCAGTGAGCTTCACTTTACTCCCGGACATAGTCCCACTGAACTCAGTGAGTCAACATATTCCAAAGCATTTTCAGTATTGGGGCCTTTGTTGGTAAACCTTGGCAATGAACTTGCGTGAATGACAATCAGTGTTGTCATTATGCTGAGTTTGCTGTTAGCAATGACTGCCAGTCAATCTCGTGTGCATATTAACAATGACAGGTTAACCGAATCAATAATACTGCTGAATCTCAAGGTACAATATTCTCACATTAAAGGTTTGGATAGAGAGCTAAGGAAGAGTATTGCCAGAAGGAATGCAAGGTCCATATTCGGTGTGGGTGTAAATTGGTGCAGCTCCACAAACATCAATGGAGCTGCATCAGTATATGCCAGCAGAGAATTTAGCCTCAAGTTTTTAATTTAACTTTAACTCACATAACTGCAGGAGGCGGCGGGTGGAAGATCCTCATTAAAATTCTCCCACCCAAGAGAAGGGACCATTGGTCTGATTTCCCTTCCTCTGTTAGAGTCTTCCCCTCTCTGGACGTTGCTAAATCTTCCTTGCTAGAGAGAACTTATCCTGGGGGGATTTTAAAAATATTTCAGAAGAGCAAATATTTAACCTTTAGAATGAAGTTGATTGCACTAAATGATAGATTTTTTTTTTTTAAAAAGAAACCTGTGGAAGATACCTCAGCAAAATACCTCTTTGCCCCCATCTTTGCCACTAAGGTACAGGAGTTGCAACACTGCTAATGTAACCAGCATATTTTTCAGCAGAAAAATTATTAATATACCCAGCAACAAAGTATAAATAGTTCAAGTAAACTGCAGGATAATATAAGTTATTTGGCAAAGTAGTGTTGCATCTCTTCTTGGTTATGTGTGTTTTCTTTTGTTTTTTGTTTGTACACGGGCTTATCACAGGCTAAGTTGTTGTTGGTGGTGGTGATGGAGGAGGAGGAGGAGAATGGTGTGGTATTTTTTTGGAAGACCCTGGCTAAAATACTGGCAACATGTTTTTGAATCCTTCCTGCACTTAGAGCACAAACAGTCCTGTCTATCCTAGGCCACTGTTCGCATGTGTTCTATGTCAAG
This sequence comes from Chelonia mydas, assembly GCF_015237465.2. Classification (NCBI taxonomy): domain Eukaryota; kingdom Metazoa; phylum Chordata; order Testudines; family Cheloniidae; genus Chelonia; species Chelonia mydas. Next base: position 106,346,468 of record NC_057853.1, on the reverse strand, counting down.
TCCCATAAGTTTTCCCTTTCTATCTGATGGAGGAATTCTTTTGGTCGGTGCCTTCTATGTATTTCTTCAGCTGCCCAATGGCGTCTCTGCCATGAGAAATGCTCTGGCTTCATTCTTAACACAAGTTCCAGATAGTTTCATTTTATTTTCAGTTTTTGAGATACCAAGTTATTGAACTCTCTGATGGATCTCAGCATTTGTTATACATGTATTCAGTTTAATACCTAGTTATTTTCATGAGGCATTTGCTTTCAAAGACATGTAGATGCCCGTCTACACCTTTTGTGGATGTCCGTTATGTTATAATGGAAATAACTAATGCTGGCCAGAAAATGGAAATCCCTTCCTAGAAAAAAATCTGTTTTTTTTTTTTAATTTGTTCATCTCAGATCATGATGAAAAGTCAAAAATGCAAAATATTTCATGGAAAGGGATTTCCAGAAAATGTCAGTTTAGGGGAGAACAGAAATGGAATTTTTCAGCTGGCCAGCCTGGAAGAGTCTTGCTGATTTCACTCTCCCACTGCAGGCAGAAATTGAAATTGATAAAAGCCTTGCAGGTAGGCAGCTAGGGAGCTTTCATTTCAATTTTCCCATGGGAAAATCAAAATTTTCAGGCAAAATTAATTTTCCACAGGAATTTTAATTTTGTTTAATTTTTATGAAAAGGGCATTTTCCTCTGGAAAACCATTCTGATGGAAAATTCCCAACCAGCTCTAGTAATAACATTTGAGTTGAAGATACATAGCTTGGTCTTTTTAAGTTGTAGATTTTTGATGACCAAATCTTGTTTAACATACATTTAACTAGGTTTGAAAGAAAACATTTTTAGGTAGAGCTGGTAAAAAGGTTTTGAAATGTCAACAAAAATTGTTTGCAAAAGTTTTTCAAAACTGTCCATGAAAAAAATTGATGACTTCCCCCCAGTCCCCTAGGAACTTATAGACACGGAAACTTAAAAAAGAAAAGTTTTCATTTTTTTTCTGCAGTTTTTGACCAGCTCTAATTTTAAGTGAATTTAGTAAGAAGATGATAGACTGATATCCTGGAAACTCAAGAACCTAGATCCACAACATGGGCAACATCAGTACAAACGAACCTGATCATACTGTCCTGTCAGCATCTCAAACCTAATTTGTAGGAACCCTCCCTAGGGGGTCACTCACTGTGGGCCTTTCTGGATTGGGAACTCTGCTGAAATAGCACTGTAATTACATCTGGTTTTGAAACAAAGCTGTCTTTTCCACCAACGATCTTTAAAATTTTACTGTCAGTCCGGCACAATTTTTGCAATATACAAGCCGACAGGATGCTTATTTGTACTTAGCTTAGCCCTAATTCCTTTATCCTCTATACTTCCTATGCAATGTCTTGTTTGATTAGTTGTGCCATTAATTATCTTGTGCTTTAACTCTGAAGCTGCTGCTAAAAGAACAAGGAAAGGTCAATATGTATCTCAAGAAAACTATCCCTAACAAGATACATTTATCAGCAAATTAAGCACAATGCAAGCTCAGCACACGCATGCAATCAAAAAGCTTTTTGCTTTCGTTCTAATGACTCCCCGGTATTTTGCTGCAGAGCTATTCTAAAGTACCAACTGCTTAAAGGGACACTGTCAGGTTAAAAGAAGAGATATGAGAAAATAATTCCTTATGTGCTACAACAAATAGAGCTGGTTAATAAATGTTTCTCAAATAATTCATTCAGCAAATAATATTTAACTATCATAGACAAATAACCATTCTGGTTCTTAAAGTACTCTCTTAAAATTCAAGTTTAACTTTTATCATTTGTACTATTTCTCTCTTCATTTTGCATTTCTCTTGGCACCTACAACAAAAATAGACTCTGCAGTTTCACTTGGATCAACTTCTAACTAATCCAGTCTGTCTGTTGTCCGGTGCTAGCACTGTGCTGTAATGTTTGGGTTCCAAATGCTGAATGAGACTTTGTTTAAAACTGGTTCCCAAGCTTGTTCCTCCGGTTGTGCAGGGAAAACCCCTGGCGGGCCGGGCCAGTTTGTTTACCTGCCGCGTCCGCAGGTTCAGCCAATCGCAGCTCCCAGTGGCCATGGTTCACTGCTCCAGGCCAATGAGAGCTGCTGGAAGTGACAGCCATTACGTTCCTCGGCCCACGCCGCTTCCAGCAGCTCCCATTGGCCTGGAGCAGCGAACCGCGGCTGCTGGGAGCCGCAATCGGCCGAACCTGTGGACACGGCAGGTAAAGAAACTGGCCTGGCCCGCCAGGGGTTTTCCCTGCACAAGTGGTGGAACAAGTTTGGGAAACACTGGTTTAAAAAAATGCTTCCATTATATTTTGTAAAACAAACAAACAAAAAAGGCTTGAAAACATTTCTAAAGATTTAGTAAAAGTTTGTTTTTACAACAGCTAACAGTTGGGCCAAATTTAACCAGATTGTGTCCCTTTAATTAAAAAAATAAAACAATTTTCAACTTGTGTAGATATTTTGTTTGTTCCTTTTCATTCCACCTGTTACTATAAACACAGAGTCAGATCCTCAGCTTGTGTAAATCAACCTACATCCATTGACTTCAATAGAGCTGGGACCGTTCCTTCTATCTTGGGCATCCCGTGGCTCCCCTTACCATAATATCTGAGCATGTATCGATCTTTCAATGACAACACATATGTGAGGTGGGGAAGTATTATCCCCATTGTACAGATGGGGAATAGAGGCACAGAAGCCCAGATTTTTAAAGGTGCGTAGGTGTTTCTCTGCTGAGCATTGCAAGGCCTAAGTGACTTAGACAGCTAAGTCCTATTTTCAAAAGTGACTTGGGCACTTAGGGGAAATATATTCAAAGGTATTTTGGCACCTAAAGATGCAGATTTTCAAAAGCACCTAGGTGCTGAACTCCCACTGTTTTCCATTTAATTTACGGATTATCCAAACTGACTGCTCTCAGGTTTTATAGTGATTTTAAATAGGGTTTGACAAGGCAAGGGAGGGTCTTCACAAAAGATCTTTGTGATATTACTTCAAGTTCAGTTAGGGCATTTAGACTGCGCTACCCAACCTGTTAGATGCGTCAGAGATTCTGCAGATAATTAAATAGCTAAATGTCATTTTATAAATGCACTTCTGCAGTACTTTCCAGCTTTGTGGGTCCCAGCCCCCACTGCTGAAAGCAGGACGGCTGATAGGGCGGGGCACAAAGAGGACAATTGCCCAGGGGCTTGGGCAATTTAAAAGGGCCCAGGGTCCCTGGCCACCGCCGTCACCAGCAGTGCAGCAGGGCTAAAGCAGGCTTCCTGGCTGCCCTCATTCCGCACTTCTCCTGGAAGTGGCTGGCATGTCCCTGTGGGCCCTGGGGAGGTGGGGGGTCTCTGAGCGCTGCCCCCACCTCAAGCGCCGACTCCACAGCTCTCATTGGCTGGGAACTGTGGCCAATGGGAGCTGTGGGGGCGGTGATTGCAGGCAGCAGTGCGCAGAGACCCCCCCGGGTTCCCTGCCTAGGAGCCGCTGGCCAGAGGGGCATACCCGTCACTTTCGGGAGCCGCCCAAAGTAAATGCTATCCCCCTGACCTGCTCCCATATCCCAATCCCCTGCCCCAGCCCTGAGCCTACACCCCACACCCAAACTCCCTCCCAGAGCTCGTATGCCACACCCAAACTGCCTCCCAGAGCCTGCATCCTGCACCCTCTTTTGCACCCCAACCTGCTGCCCCAGCCCGGTGAAAGTGAGTGAGCGTGGGGGAGAGGGAGCGACGGAGGGAAGGGGGATGGAGTGAGCAGGGGACGGGGCCTCAGAGAAGGGGTGGGACAGGGGTGTGGTTTCAGGGAAGGGGCGGGGCAAGAGTCTTTAGGTTTGCGTGATTAGACAGTTGGCAACCCTACCGGGTGGGCATGTGGAAGCCCTGGGCTTGCTAGAGGAGCACGCCCATCAGCGAAGCTGGCAGCTCACTGGGCACCAGCCAACGCAGGTGCAGCACCGCCCAAATGTCAGGCGGACCATGTCTGTGTGGGCGCAGCTTGTGCGTGCTTGGGGGCTCATTGACTGTTCTGCCCTGGGGCCCGGAATTGCTGTCAGCGGGCCTGGCTGAAAGACAGGAAAGAACAAATACAAATAATCATATCTGGGGGCCTGGTTGTGTTTAGCACAGCCTGAATTCTCTGAACAGGAAACACCAGGTAGTCTGAGAAGAGAGAGAGAAGAGACAGATCAGAAATGAGAGCCAAACGTAGATCAGGACACTTGCATGGTATCTGCCTGTAAGATAGCTGGCTCCAGTTTCCTGTAGCAAAGATCTATCCCTGTTAATCAAGGACAAACTAAACAACTGATCATACAATGTGCTAGCCCCTGAACAATCAAAGAAACTCTTTGCTCACTGGGTAATAATGCTTTTCTTTAGAGCAAGGTAAAAAGCCATGAGTTCACATGATCCACAAAAGCCTAGCTCTCATAGCCTTCAGGGTTGCTATGTAAATTTCTTGTTTATTGAACACAGGAATGATTCATGGATGTAAAGCCCATGGAAGTGGCTGTACTAGACATGAGAGGAGCCTCTGGGTCCACTTGCCATATAAGCCTCCATTGCACAGCTAGGCAGGAGTTTCTACTGTATAGGTGTCTTTTATTTATCTGAGGCAGGAATTTATCCCTGCCCTCCTTGGGGATAGACACACCTAGAACCAATTATACCTCATTCTTGGGAGAAAACTGCTATGACTCTGTTAGGGCCTAATCCTACTAAGGGGGACGTAAGACTCTAAGTGAAACTGGACAGTTGTAGGTCCCCACTGCACAGGATGGGGGCAAAGTGTGGGGAGCCTGTGCAGGGTACCTATGTGCGACATGGGACACCATTCCATTGTGGTTTCCTTTGTTCTGGTGTGAAGAAGTGTTGGGGATGAGGGAAGAAGACCACACATGGAGCCACATCCATGTGTGCGGATGTGGGGGAGATTTCTGCTGGCAAGGATGCAGAAGAAGCTGTGGGATACACCCAGATTCCTTAGATTCTATCCTACCCAAACTCTGCAGAGCTTACATCTGCAGGGAGCATTCACCCCTCTACAGAACACAGGCCTAAATAGCACGTAAGCCCTGTGCTGGGTGAATTTCATCCACCATGCACAGGGAGAACATTGAGTAAATTTGAATTGTAACTTTTTATTCTCTCTGACTCGTCTCATGAAAGAAGAGAATGCTGACACTGACTACAGTGATCCCCATACAGTTTTGCCAGTGCGTGTGCTGATGTGCTTGGGGCATTGTTATTTTTCCAATGCTGACTTTAAACTGAACCGCGATAGCTTATTTTGATGACTTTTCTAAAAAGGAAGAGAGGAAGTAGACATTTTGTGAATCAATGTCCACATAGGGCTTGGAAACAGACCACCAAACTCACTTCACTTGTGAACACAGCCAGATATTGGGCAAAATTCTGATCTCTTTTGCACAGGTATAAATCTGGAGTAACTTCAGAAAAGTTAGTTCAGATTAACACTGATGTAACTGAGAACAAAATTTGACCCTGGCAGTACTTATGAGTTCCATTTTGGGGAAAGAAACCTCTTAGTGGATGCAGCATTCATCAAGGAATTGAGTCCATAGAGTTAAATGCACACTGGAGCAAAGCCAGCACTGAAATAAGTTCTTTGAACAAAGCAGTCCTGCCTGCCGCTCCTGCCTTGAATTACCTGTCTGAGATAACTGTTCTGTTGCAGTTTGCCGTTTGACGTTAATGCAATTTAAGGCAAAGATGTCACGTCAAGGTCATATTAAACTTATTTTTGGGAACATGTTAAAATAATTCAGTGTATTTCAATTCAATTAAACTTAAAAGGATTATGTTTTTTTATAGGTGTAATTGGAATTTTTCACCAGCAGGAAAGGTTAGACTTGGAACTTATTATACAAATAAAGGAAGAGAGGCTAGGGAAACAAACTATGTTCTGCACATAAGTTGTGCTGTTCATATTTTATCTTTCAGTTTTTGATTAATAAAACACCTTGCAGCTTACGCAGCTTTGCAGAGCTGACTGAGCTCAGGTGCACTTGAGAGCCAAAGCAAACCGAGCTTGCTTCAGTCACTACTTAGAGAATCATATTGTTCAAGGTACTCTGGATAGAATGGATTCCAGATGCGAGTGTCTAGTCTTGGGTGCGGAAAGAGAAGTCACTGGCAGTTCAAAAGCAAAAAACTGCTCCAATATAACATTGAGGATGTTCAAAATAGAGGTTGCAATTTCATTCCAGTCGTGCACCATAACTTAGCCTAAGTATTGCACAAACTTATGTTACTTTTTGAAAGAGTAAGGCTCAAATCTGACAGCTTTGGACAGTGAGGTCTTTTATATATTCACAGAATGGGGAGGGCACAGGCAAACGCTGTGAAAGCTGCCCACATTGCTGTATCAATGGCCTTTCACCCTAAGACCTCTTAGTCAACTCAATAGGAAGACAACTATTGATTTCAATGAAAGTTGACCCTAACATAGAGGAGCCCTGTAAAGGAAAAGCAATAACCTTGTCATCATTTCTATGTCCATGGCCTCACAGCTTTGGCTACACTTGCACGTTATACTGCAATAAAGCCTCCCAGAGTGCTCTACCTTACTCCCCGTCCACACTGGCAAGGCACGTAGAGCGCTCTGACTCCCTGGCTGGAGCACTCCTGGTACTCCACCTCCCCGAGAGGATTAACAATTGCGCATTGGCTGACTCTCCAGCTCCAGTGTGAATGGGGAATAATGTCATTACGCACCAATTGAGCTCCGGAAACTCCCCATAATCCTTTTAACTGAAGCGGCCTCTTTTGTTTTGTTGTGAACTGCGGAGGCGGAAGTGCCATTTCAAAGCTCCGTTTCGGGGGCTGCTTATCAAAAAAACAAACACAGCCACTGTTTCCTTTGCATGAGCGAGGGTCAGGCAGGGGGCTCCGTTTGGAGCAACGACAGCTAACGTTTGCTTGAAGAGAGAGGCGGCGCGGGGGGGAGGAGGAGGGTTGGGGTCCGTTTCTGTGAGCGGCTGCTTATCTCGTCTATGAGAAAAAAAGAAACAGCTGCCGTTTGCTTTCAGTGAGTGTGGGGGGGTCTGTACTTACAAGACAGCCTGCTTACACACTCTCAGCACCCCAAAACCCCACTCTCTCGCCCCCCACGCTCCCTGTCACACTCCACCCCATCCCCCCCTTTGAAAAGCACTTTGCAGCCACTTGAATGCTGGGATAGCTGCCCATAATGCACCGCTCCCAATGCCGCTGCAAATGTGGCCAGGAGAGTGCGCTGGCAGCTGTCAGTGTGGACAGACTGCAGCGCTTTCCCTACTCAGCTGTACGAAGGCAGGTTTAACTCACAGCGCTGTACATCTGTAAGTGTAGCCAAGGCCTACAAGGACTCCTGTCCTAGGTCCTAGCTGTGCTTATGCCCACCACTGCTCTTGAAGCCAGACAGTTTATCTGACAGAGGCCACTTAACACTCATAAGAGGGCAAGGACTTCCAGCCACTACTAAACGGAGCCAGATTTGAACTGGTTCCTTAGGACCAAACCCTGAGGGCTGCTACTGAGACCCTAAGGAGTATGGGACAGCAGGTCCACAGGCTGCAGCCTGGCTCTTCTGATCCGGAGGGCACTTGGACCCTGATCAGAAAGCAGCAGAGAGAGGCTCAGCACCTGCTCCTAAGCAGAAGGGATTAGTCTCACAGAGGTTCTCCTTGTTTGCACATTCTTGCTCCCCCCTCTCCCGAATGTCACTGACAAGAGACGAACAAGAGGAGCCAGGACTGGGGTCCATGGCATATTTTAAAAAATGTGTCTTTTGGGCAGGGGGTAGCAGGGCCGTGTGGGAGGCTGTCTATTTCTGTTTGCCATTGCCGTGATAGGAGGTGGGTGATCTCTGTCCCAAGGAGCCCATTCTTCCTCTTGGTGGACAGCTCCAGTGAGACATTAGCTCTGGTCCCCCTGGTCCTCTATGTCAATTAGCCAAGCAGTACTCTACCTCTCTGCTTGGCATGACATTCTCCAGCCTCCTCACAGCCATATATCGCAAGTAGAAGTGTATGTGTGAGGGGCCAAATTATGGCCTCCACTCCCCAGAGGTTTCTCCCCTCCCACGGCCTTTAAACAGGCTGTATGGTGGCAGAGCCTGACCGAGTTATATGATTCTGATTGACACCCTGTTGCAGAGATGGATAGGCCAGGATTTGGTCTTTGGAGATGAAAAGCTAGTATCCTATGCACAAACCTCTGTGCCATCTCACACACATCTGACTTTTGATCATAATCTAGCTCTTTCATGCCATGTTTAAGGGGTTTTGACCTTTGAATTTTTTTTATTTAGCTTTAATTATTTGTACTAGGTTCCTTTTTTTTTCTTGACATACACATTACATGCTATGATTCTTCAGTTACCACTGGATCAACATTATGTTTTATAGGATCACTGTAGAAATCCCACTGTTTCTTATTTCTAAGGAAATACACATAAGGAGGCATTGAACTTATTATCATTGTTGGAGTGCATACTCTGGTCCCTCACTGCTTTATCTCTTTGAGCTGGGGTGCAGTAGAAACAGCAGCTGCTCAGTATTTACAGTCTCCTTCTCTACCTGCTGTGTCACATTTCCCTCCCCTTTCATTCTTCCTTTTCTTTTCTTCATGCTCTCCCTTGTGCTGTCCTCCCACCTTGGGACACTATGGTACCTAAGGCTCATCTCTGCCTCTCTCCTTTCTTATCTACCCTTTTTTTCTTGGCTACTCCTCTTCCACTGAAGTTAAAGTAGTTACTCTGGATTTACAGCCATGTAACCGAGATCAAACTGTCTCAAACCTAAGGAGCTTGCAGTCCGAGCACCAGTCTTCCACAGGGATCATTTTCAACAGGATGCTTATTTAAGGTCCCACTGAAGGATTGCAGTCTGCATTAGAAAGATCAGTGGTTAAAGTAGACTGATGCAGGAAGTGGATTGGCCAAGAAGAATGGGGAGCAACTGGGGAGTGGTATTCATCAGGGAGGGGGGTGGGTCCACTCTCCTGCTTTTAGCAGGGGAAAGGGAGCTGTGGATCCACCTCCCCCCTTTCTTAAACATCCCAGGTAGATGACCATAACCTGATTTGGGTCCAAGTCCTAAATTCAGACCTGGATCCAGATTTCCCAAACATTTGAGTGCACATAGTTGTGGAGTTTTGTTTCATATTCATCCATATTCACAATGACAACAGGTGAAGAGAAGTGAGGAAACAATGGGAAACTGGTTTTAGGGAGACACATATAGAAATTCAATTCAGCTGCAGTGATGCAGTTAGGAGTTTTGCTTTCAATTTTATTGCAGATGTTAGGTTTGCTCATCCATGGTTCAGTTTGCTTCTTTTTTTTACATCTTCCATCTGTGTGTGTTCCACATAGTTTCAATATTTTAAAATTTGTTTTCCTTGAGAGAAACTTTTCAGAGTTTTTAACAATGAATGTCAACACTTTAACAACTTTTTACATCATATTTCTTGCCATGTTGACTGGCTTGTAGAATGACGTGTGATGTTATGTATATAACTTATTTCAATATTTGTTCAGAATTACTCCTGAGGCTCAGCAATTAACACAACAGTAGGTGCTGTCTGCTAGTGATTAACTATCATATTTTATTTTTGAATATATAGAGAAAAACAGCTCAATAGAGAATCTGAGCCTTTTGAAAACTTCAAAGCTCATTCATAGCTTGCATTTGGGGGATTAGGTCTTTTGTGTATAAAAATTTCCAGTCTACCAAAGCTCAATAAACACACAAATCAAAAAAAGTATTTAATTTGTTCCACATTCTGGTACCTTTGTCTGTAGTATGCTAATAAAGGAAAAACACATGGTGAGTGCCTGATATCTGCAGGCGATAAAAGGCTTTGTTAATATCCCCTCATGTTTGACTGCTCTTGTGCATGGAAAGCCTGGAAATTGTCTTGCATCTTCTTAAGTGGAGATAACAGCAATTTACATTAATAATCACTACACCATGTAACCACATGGAAATGTCTCTCTCGCTCCATCCCTTTCACATGTACATACACCCCACTGAGCTGTGAGTGGAAGTTGCATACATTAATACCATCACAGAGTGACTGTAGATTAGTGTGTCATTCATTAAACAAAACTGACTTAGTAATAATGTTTGAAGGGGATGATTCAAAGTCCTTTAAAATCAATGCAGATTCCAATTAACTTCAGTGGTCTTTGGATCAGACCCTAAAATCCATTGTGGTTTTGTGTATTCTACATAGCAAACTTTGGATCATATGGTGGTGAATTTTTAGGGTTCAACATTTGTACTGGAAGGACTTTGCCTTACAAATTTATTTTCTGATAGTTTTTGTTACACCCACGTACAGAATATAGATCTATCCAGATGTATTACATTGTATAGATTATATATTTCTTCTTCAAACTCAGTGACTGATTTCAGTTCATTTAGCCTTTTTTTTTTAGCAGTGTGACAGAAAGCTTTTCTATCTGCTGTCAATGTTTTCCAGGTGGGTAACCTCTGGGAGTAGTTCATCCCTCACTCAATATAACTTTGTAATCAATAGTGGAACGTGTGCTGCTATCCTAAATAGCAAGGAATCTCCCAGAGTGTTTGTGCAGGGGAGAGGCTGACAAACCAGTCTCACCTGGGTTATCAATAGGCACTAAACTGGAAAGAATAATCTATCAATAAACAATTTAGTTAAGACATTTTGTGGAAATATTAGAAGCTTCAGGAAGGACACTGGAGGTTATTTTATGGACTCTGTGGTTGTAAGTATCTAGTTTTTTCACTCAGCATCATTGTAATTATTTTCTCCATATGTGGCTTTCACAAGAGGAGCTAAAGGAAATAGAAAAGAGACAAAAAGAAAAGGAGGACTTGTGGCACCTTAGAAAACAACACATTTATTTGAGCATAAGCTTTCGTAAGCTACAGCTCACTTCATTGGATGCATGCAGCGGAAAATACAGTGTGGAGATTTATATACATAGAGAACATGAAACAATGGGTGTTACCATACACACTGTAAGGAGAGTGATCACTTAAGATGAGCTATTACCAGCGGGTGCAGGGGGGGAACCTTTTGTAGTGATAATCAAGGTGGGCCATTTCCAGCAGTTGACAAGAACGTCTGAGGAACGGGGTATGGGGGGTGGGGAGAATAAACATGGGGAAATAGTTTTACTTTGTGTAATGACCCATCCACTCCCAGTCTCTATTCAAGCCTAAGTTAATTGTATCCAGTTTGCAAATAAATTCCAATTCAGCAGTCTCTCGTTGGAGTCTGTTTTTGAAGTTTTTTTGTTGAAGAATTGCCACTTTTAGGTCTGTAATCGAGTGACCAAAGAGATTGAAGTGTTCTCCGACTGGTTTTTGAATGTTATAATTCTTGACATCTGATTTGTGTCCATTTATTCTTTTACGTAGAGACTGTCCAGTTTGACCAATGTACATAGCAGAGGGGCATTGCTGGCACATGATGGCATATATCACACTGGTAGATGGGCAGGTGAACGAGCCTCTGATAGTGTGGCTGATGTGATTAGGCCCTATGATGGTGTCCCCTGAATAGATATGTGGACACAGTTGGCAACGGGCTTTGTTGCAAGGATAGGTTCCTGGGTTAGTGGTTCTGTTGTGTGGTGTGTGGTTGCTGGTGAGTATTTGCTTCAGGTTGGGGGGCTGTCTGTAAGCAAGGACTGGCCTGTCTCCCAAGATCTGTGAGAGTGATGGGTCGTCCTTTAGGATAGGTTGTAGATCCTTGATGATGCGTTGGAGAGGTTTTAGTTGGGGGCTGAAGGTGATGGCTAGTGGTGTTCCGTTATTTTCTTTGTTGGGCCTGTCCTGTAGTAGGTAACTTCTGGGTACTCTTCAGGCTCTGTCAATCTGTTTCCTCACTTCAGCAGGTGGGTATTGTAGTTGTAAGAATGCTTGATAGAGATCTTGTTGGTGTTTGTCTGTGTCTGAGGGGTTGGAGCAAATGCGCTATTTCCCCATGTTTACCCCCCCCCTCCCCGTTCCTCACACGTTCTTGTCAACTGCTGGGAATGGCCCACCTTGATTATCACTACAAAAGGTTTCCCCCGCCCCCCTCCTGCTGGTAATAGCTCACCTTACCTGATCACTCTCATAACAGTGTGTATAGTAACACCCATTGTTTCATGTTCTCTGTGTATATAAATTTCCCCACTGTATTTTCTACTGCATGCATCCGATGAAGTGAGCTGTAGCTCACAAAAGCTTATGCTCAAATAAATGTGTTAGTCTCTAAGGTGCCACAAGTACTCCTTTTCTTTCTGCGGATACAGACTAACATGGCTGCTACTCAGAAAGGAGACATTTGTCATTAAATGGCTATCCTTCCTTCCTCTCAGGGTTGTCAACTGTGTTACCAAGAGAATGCTAAGATTGCCATTTTCCTCCACCTTAAGTTCCCAGATGACAGCTGCCATCTCCCTTGGTTGAGAATGACTGAACAGAGCATCTTGGGAGAGTATCAGACAAAGGGCTCACTGCTTAGCAACTTAAAACAATACTTCCTGAGCAAGGGCTGAAACCTGTGCTGGTGCCGGGAAGGGAAAACTGAATCCTGGATCTCCTTCTGGGAAGAGAACTACTATAATGAATTCATGAGCTGCACACAGATAAAATCACTATATAAATCACACACACGTGAGGAGCCGGGACTAGAACCCAGGTGCTTTTGCTCAAGAAACAGTTCTCCACCTACGCTAAGGAAACGCCTTCTAGTAGGTCCCATAACCACTCTCTGAACCAGACCTACCCTTGTTCATGCATGCAAAGTCAGTCCATTACATTGCCCCTGGGGTTGGTCACATTTGTGTGCCTATTTTTAAAAGATTCTATTAAATCTTATATGAGGATTTTCACTTAGCAAAGAGATACAAAATCAACTGCTGTATTTTTCTTTCCCCAGACCTTTGTTCTTGGTCACAGGCCTTGAGCTCTTATAAACAGACACATTTCACTTTTCATTGCCTAAATTTGTATGGATCTGAAGCTGTTTTATTAGCATATAAAAACAGTTTAGTCTTTTATAGCCTTTATTTATAAAGGAAGCCTGGGGCGTCCCAGATTTTAAATGTCATTAAGCTCAAAGCACAATTTCCTGTGCATACTGAAGGGACCTGTACATTAAGTTCAAGGAGGTTTGATGTACAAGGTTCTTGTATACTTCAAACAGATTAGTTGTACGTTGATACTACGAACTATAACTGAACTGATGAGCATCTCTAATCAGGTCATTTAAAAATTGTTGTTGCTGTGAGACAAGACAAATACTTAGTTCTCTGAGTTTAGCACAACAAGGATAACAAATGGACATATGTTATCTTGTATCATCTGTCTAATACACTAAAAAAATACCTTCAGGAGCCTTCAGGATTATGGTTGAGGACCACTACCTCTAGATGAAAGTTGGAAGAGTTGATCCAATTAAACTACCACCAATATCTTCTCATGCCATCTGAACGTCTTTTTTTGGTTCTTGTTTCTTTTTACTGACTGATTTCTAATTTGCCCCTTTTAAGATGAGATCTGTGCAGAGTTTGGCAGTGCACTCCACATGCAAACATTTATAGAATCACAGAATCACCGGAAGAGACCTCAGGAGGTCATCTAGTCCAACCCCCTGCTCAAAGCAGGAACAACCCCAACTAAATCATCCCAGTCAGGGCTTTGTGAAGCTGGGCCTTAGGAACCCCTAAGGATGGAGATTCCACCACTTCCCCAGGTAACTCATTCCAGTGCTTCACCATCCTCCTAGTGAAATGGTTTTTCCTAATATCCAACCTAGACCTCCTCCACTGCAATTTGAGACCACTGCTCCTTGTCCTGTCATCTGCCACCACTGAGAACAGCCTAGCTCCATCCTCTTCGGAACCCCCTTTCAGGTAGTTGAAGGCTGCTATCAAATCCCCCCCTCAATCTATTTCCTTTTTTCTGATTCTGTAGCTCCTCTTTTTTCACTATGAATTTTGGGTTCGACTTATCCCCAAAATCTCACTGCAAAACTCTGCAGTTTGAACTATGTTACATGGAAAAGCATGAGAATCTCCCTGCATCTCTTGAATGTTGATGCAAATCAAGCTGAACTTCCTTGAACCTTGGCCACGTTTACCCCAAAGGTTTGAGAGCCTTAGCTTTCCTTTAGATGAGTCTCAGCTGCCTTTTGAGTTTATAACAAAACCAGAAAGCAGATGAATAATAATAGCTGGCTTCAGGTTTCATTGCAAGCCACTTACACCATTCAATAGTACTTAGGACACAGGGTGCACCTTGCTATTTTGTATTTAATGGTTCTGAGGCCTACTTGATTTTAGGGATCGATTGTCAACTCTATTCAGTGCATATGAGATATCTGGAAGTCGGTTCAGAGCTCTTGATCTGTACTGATGGTTAGTAATATGTGCACAGTGGGGGTGTTTAAAGTTTAGTGTCAGTAAAGTGCTTTGAGATCCTTGAATGCAAAGATATATAGAAGCGCAAAGTTCTATTATTTATCTATCTATCTATTTATTGTCATTTCAGTAAACAAGTAAATTATCATTTTTAGCACACGCCAAATAAACATCTTGGCCTCATCCTCAGCTGTAGTCAGTAATACTAGTTTTAGCTGCTTATTTGGATCCATGTGCAACTTCCTGATCCTGGTACTGAATGAGGCTTTGTTTCATTCCTTGAGGCTGCTCTAAACTACACACAGCTGGCTATGTCATGCAGGGCAGATTCACCAGCCAGGGATCATAGTGTGCTATGGCTATGCTTACCCTTTCCCCAGAATGTCCCCTACATTGGCTCTGTGACAACCAGGGATTCTACTATACTCAGGGAATGCCCAGCTGGGGAGATCCATCAGCTTTTCAGCTCCTTTTGCTATGGGAGGTCATTCAGTCAAGTTAAAATAATAACACGAAAAATAAAATAGACCTATTAATAGATTTGAGTCAAAGTAAATAGAAAAACTTTGTAGCTCAGCATAAATGCTGAGTTCCAAGGGGCCTGATTCTGATCTCATATACACTGGGGTAGCTCCATTGGCCTCTGGAAAGTTACTCCTCATTTACATCTATGTAAATCAGATGAGACTGTAGATCTAAGCCTGAATAGTATACAGACTGAGAACGTTACTTCAGTCTGAAAGGAGCAACCAGGTTGTTTGCTCATTGATACACAAATTAATGATCTTGAAAAGATTTAAGAAATCTCATTTTTCAATGAGTAAACCTACATTGAAATATGTAATGTTCAAGGTTCTTCACTTCATTTGCATCACAAAGGCAGATTTTGTTTAGAAGGCTACTGAGCTCTGACATCTGAAGGGGCAGCAAAATTAATATTATCCAGTTAGGGCAGTCAAACACACTTCCTTGTGTACCATTGGCTATGAAACTGATGTTTCTTAACTGCGTCAGCCCATTGAGCCATTGGCTTGGGAGAACTTTGACTGTGGCTCATTATGCAGAGGATACTCAGATTTTTTTATATGTTGGAGAATATGTCTTTAATTTCCAGTGAAGGTAAAATGAATATCTACAAATGTCCAGTCTGGTTTGAGAAATGCAGCAATCCGTGAAACTCCAGGAGAGAGAAAACATGGCCATTCAGAAGACTAGGTTTAGGAAAACGTAAAATGGAATTCTCTCCCACAGATGTTTCTCTATGCCCAGTTTAATTAACAATCTTAGTAATGCACTAAGAAAATAGGTTGAGATTTTCAAAGCTGACTAGTGCATTTAACCACACAGCTCACCTGGATTAAGGGGAGATATGTGGTTAAATCCCTTAGTTGGCTTTGAAAAGCTCAGGTATAATTTCTAATTGACCCGGAGCATATGATCTGCCTTTAGAAGACCAAAATAGGAGATTTTTGAAGACTTTGCCTTGCTGATTATAATTCTGAAATTTATGTGCCTCTTGAAATAAAGAAAGCTTTGCATCCGTCCTTGGAAATATTAAGTGAGAATTGGGTTGATAAGTTTAGTAGTATGCCACCAAAATACAGCATTCCTATGGGATAGTTTGAAGGACCACTTTTCCTTTCCTTATAGTAGTCCTGATTAGATAATCCTAGAATGTCATGCCTACATACATAAAAAAAAGTAACAAAAGCAATTGATATTGTTTGAGTGAGGAAATTCCATGGATCCAGTGGCTTAAAGATGCTGACTTTGGTTGAGGGTACAATGAACAATATAACTAATGGAGCTTAGGGTAAATCCAGGAATGGGTCAGTCACTGATCTGCTATACTGGTGTAAATGGGGTTGTAATGGTGTAACTTGGAGAAGAATTTGGGCCCATCTACTGGTAGGAAAATTCCACTTAAACATAACCCTCTCATTCCCCATCCGAGTTAAATTGTATGATAGAATTTCAGAATGTTTTACAAAGAGGAAATCTTGCAATATCTTCTAAATTGCCCATGGGGTATCCAGATAGCTGGTTTCTCACCAGAAGAAGAGACATACTTGTAGGCTGCCAGTCTGACAATCTCTGTTAGAGAAAACTTCTAGCGAGTTGCCATGCCTAGACCTTCTTTGATGAGGCTTCAGGTAGGCATTCATTTACACAACTCCTAAGGGTGTCTCTTGAGTTTGAAGTCCATAGACAAAACTTTGTCGCTGAAGACAACTGTTGATCATTCCCAGGAAACAAAAAGTTAGATTATTACTGATAGCAAGGGAAAAATAACATATGTGGCAGAAAGTTGGTAAGGAACATTATTATGAAAAAGGGGTATTATTTTGGATAAAATTAAAACTCTTGATATTGCAGTCATAACAATGTTGTAACTAACGAATTCAACATCCAGCAGATAAGGATCTAGCGAATTATAGAGGCTCAGTACTTGCTGACCTGCTACATTATGCAGCAGCTTTATTAGCAGAAGCTGCAGATATTTGACTGTGCTTCTCTTATAAACAGAAATGCTAGAAAATGTTTCACTATTGATGTCCAGTGGATAAAGGAATTCAGTGTCAGGTGAGGCAATGTATCTAATAGTTCCTAAAGCAGGGAATGGGAGTCAAGACTACTGGGTAGAGCTGGTTAAAATTTTTCAGTGGAAACTTTTTTCCATTTTTTTTTGGATGAAATGGAAATTTTCACAAAAAATGTCTGCTTTCCTTGGAAACCTAATATTAGCCCATAGGTAATATTTCTAGTGGCGTGTCATGCTTACAACTTTTATTAATTTTGATGTGTAGTTCATATGTAATTATTTTTTTCCTCCAGTTTTTTCATTGGTTCCCTTCATGTTTGTTTTTGCTGTAATGGATTTTTGAACTCTATTTTTTCTTTCATGCACTGTGTAGTGAAATTCCAAAGACTAATCATGGAAGTAGTCCTACAAAATGACACACTGAAGAGTGACAAGACCTCACCCCTGAATTATATAGCTCATCTAAGAGGTATTTTCCTTTCTCTATATGTGGAGGTTTAACCAGTTCCCTACACATGTAAATGAGCTCTTCCTTCACTGGAGAGAGAATGAGATTTCTAACATTTCATGGATTCAGTTTTGTTACTGACTTCATGAGTTCTTTTCATAGGTGAAAGTGTGGACTTGAATTTAATTTCACAAAAATTAGGCGGAGACTTTTGCTTAATCCTGTCCTTCTTGGAATCGACGGCAAAGCTCCTATCTGATGAGAATGAAGGGTGCTCAGTAACTTTGCAATATTGGGTTCCCTGTTTGTAAATTTTGGTGGGACTTTGGCATTGTGGTCTCAGTATACTAGCTAGACATATTTCTTGACCTTTTGTGAAACCTCATTCAGTAAAGGTCCAAAATGGGCCAGATCTGGGCACACTGCAAAAGACATCTGTTTGATAGGGTTTTTTAGAGAGGGATGAGATATGCTTCGTGGAAGAATGAAGGAATGGGAAGCAGCTTTTGTATGTGGCTGGCAGAGTTAACATGTCAATGATTATTTTAATGCTGCTGGGATATTGTTGCAATATCAGGATCCCTAGGACAGATGTTTTTTATTATTATTTAAATGGAAATGAAAAATAAATAAAGGGAAGTGCTACAGGCACATGGGGTCACATCATTTCAATGTATATTTAATAAGACAATCAGGAAGAGGAAATAGTATATATGTATGACATCACTGAGTTATTTATGATTATTTGTATAATAGTAGCACCTAGAGGCCCCAGTCAGAATCAGGTCACTATTAGGCATTGCACAAAAACATAGTAAGAGACAGTCCCTATCTAGTTTAAGCTCTAAAAAGACTAGACAGACAAAGGATGGGAAGAGAAACAGAGGTGAAGTGACCTCCTGAGGTCATACAGCAGAGCCAGGAATGAGGCTTTGCAAGGTGTTTTTTCCCCCCTTTTTCTACCCAGGCACCTTGCCATGCGGCTCTCTTTCCTCAGCCCTCTGTGGCAATGGGGAAGGGATTTAGACCTGGGTGGCATTTGGGATAGTGACCATTTGCCGTGGCATAGTGCCCCACTCAATCCTTCCAGACAAAAGGGCACAAGGTTTTGCTGACTGAGTCAGTATTATCTGATTATTTATATATAGGGTTATGTGCATGGAGCTTTGCAGGTATGCAAGATGACACATCACTGTCCTGGACAGATTACAGATTAAGGCCCTGATTGGTGTTATGGGGGTCTGCTTGAGAGGTGGAGTAAATCTCTTTTCAGGGTCAATGCCTAAGAGCCTGTTTCTACATATGGTTACACATGTGAATGGGAGGTTGGGGCCCTAAGTAGATTTATTGACCAATACATGAGCACAGATGCTGGATCAGAGCTGATAGAATGGGGAAAATTAGGTCAAAAAGCAAAACATTGTGTAGTGTATCACGGGCAAATCTGGTCTGAAAGGCAATAAGAAACATGCACTGGCATTGTTATTAGTCCAATTTTGGCTGGACGTTTTCCTGGAGGTTTCATCACATGACATAATCTTTAATTAAAGAAAAATCTTTAATTCCTGGAGACTCCAGGCAATCCTGGAGGGTTGGCAACCCTGACTGTTATTACTCCTGCATGATGGCTAATAAATACCATATTGCTTAACAAAGCAAAGTTGTGCTAGACAACAATACAAATGGAAATGAACGTGTACTGGCAGATTGGAAACATTACTTTTCCTATGGAAAAACAATTATACAGCTCTATGAGTACGCCACTTACAAAATGAGAAATGACTGCCTCGGAAGCAGTGCTGTGGGAAGGGATCTGGGGGTCATAGTTAAGGCTACGAGGAGGTGATGGAAGTCATGGAATCCATGACTTCCAGAGACCTCCGTGACATTGGGGCCCCGCAGCAGCCCAGCCACCACCAGCAGCCTGCGACCCTCCCACAGTAGGGCAGCGGCTGAGATAGTGGAGGATTTCCCCCCCAGTTCCCCAGCTGCTGTGGGTGGTGGCCCTCCCCCAGATCCCCAGCCCTGCAGGGTGGCGGGAACCACTCAGCTCTGCAGCCCCCGCGGGCGGCAGGGGAATCCCCTGGAGTGCCCCAGCCCCCATGGGCAGGGGACCCCTCAGATCCCAGCCCCCATGCTCAGGGGTTCTCCCAGATCCCAGCCACGGGGCAGGGATGGGGGCTGGAGCTCCTTGACACTGCATGCAGTGTGGCAGGGTGCTGGACCCTCCTCCCTCCTCATTTTGTCAAGGATGTTTTTAGTAAAAGTCAGGGACGTGTCAGGGCTTCTGGGAATTTTTATTCATTGCCCATGACCTGTCCATCACTTTTACTAAAAATATCCATGACAAAATTGTAATCTTAGTCATTGTGGATTGCAAGCTAAATATGAGTCAACAGTGTAACATGGTTGCAAAAAAACACCAACCAATCCTCCCCAAACCTCATCATTCTGGAATGTGTTAGCTGGAGTGTTGTAAGCAAGACACAAGAAGTAATTCTTCCGCTCTAGTCCATGCTGATTAGGCCTCAACTGGAATATTGTGTCCAGTTCTGGGCCCCACATTCCATGAAAGATGTGGATAAATTGGAGAAATTCCAGAGAAGAGCAATAAAAATGTGTAAAGATCTAGAAAACATGACCTATGAGGGAAGATTGAAAAAAATTGGGTTTGTTTATTCTGGAGAAGAGAAGACTGAGAGGGGACATGATAACAGTTTTCAAGTACATTCAAAGGTTGTTACAAAGAGGAGGGAGGTAAATTGTTCTCATGAACCTTTGAAGATAGGACAAGAAGCAATCGACTTAAATTGCAGCAAGAGCCGTTTAGGTTGGACATTACACAGGCGCGACCTTCCAAAGTGCCGAGGGGTGCTTGATCTCTGGCCCTGCCCCAAGGCTCTGCCCCTACTCCACCCTTTCCCGCAAGGCCACACCCATGCCCTGCCTCTTCCTGCCCCCGCTCCACCTATGCCCCATCTCTTCCCGCCCCTGCTCCACCCCACCCTGCCTCTTCCTGCCCAGTTCCGCCCCCTCCCCGGAGCGCGCCACATTCTCAATCCTCCCCCCTCCCTCCCAGCCTCCTGCAAGCCGTGAAACAGCTGACTGTTGCAGGTGGGAGGTATGGGGAGGGAGGGGGAAGATACCAATCTGCAGGGCCTGTAGGCCAATGGAGGCTGCGGGAAGTGGTGTGGGCCGAGGGACGTACCGGCCACCGCTTCCTGGAGCCCCCATTGGCCTGGAGCGGCAAACCGCGATCAGTGGGAGCCACGATCGGCCGAACCTGCAGACACGGCAGGTAAACAAACCGGCCTGGCCCATCAGGGGCTTTCCCTAAACAAGCGGCGTCCCAAGTTTGGGAAACACTGGTCTAGATAACACTTGCCATGAGAACAGGGGACTGGACTAGATGACCTCTCGAGGTCCCTTCCAGTCCTACGATTCTATGATTAATTTGCCATAGATTAAAATGTTGCTTGTTCTATCATGGACAATGAGTAAATATCATTTGTATATAGGTTACAAATATGTTGTGCCATTCTCCATCTATCTCAAGCAAAAACCAGTCATAGATATTATTTATTTCAAACACTACGATGAATGTGGTCTGCCTCATAAAAATGACTGAGGAAAGGACATCTGCATATGCAATTGATGTTCATTTACTGTCTAAGATGGGTTTGCCTGATTTTCATTTGTTTAATTCATTTATGGGTTACACTTGCATTTGTACCCAATTTAATGTCTAGCACGAGCTCTTTCTGGTTTATCCTAAAAACTTTTGAATAGTTGTAGTCATCTTTTTACATTTAAAGCAATAATTGATTTTGCAGTATTTCACCGGGAAGAAAACCACCCCACTCTGGTCCTCCTCTGCAAGACATACTAGGATGGGATCACATAGCGCCAACGTGGCTGGCTCTGTGCCAACCAGAGATTTCTCCGTGCCAGAGTAATCTTCTTCTGCCCATGAAGGAAGCTTTACAGCTCCTTTGTGCTGTTGAAGGGGCACTAATAGGCTCTATCATGGCCCCAAATATGACCCATAGACTTTAAAATTCAGTAAGTCAAAACTGTTTTTTATAGTCACCGGGCTATTCAGAGGTGGAATTGAGATGATAAGTAATTAAACTATTATTTTCCAGACTGCAATACTTTAATACTTCAGAAAATGAGGTCAAAGTTGGTTTTTATTTCAGGCAAATTCCAACTAAATCAAAGCAGATTGTTCAAAAAGAAAGCCTACAAATTTAGGCCCCTACTGATGTGTTGGTACATAAATATGAGTACGTCACTTTCCAGATCAGAGTTTAAGTGAAAAAAAAAAATTAAACTAATGTGACAGGGTCGGGCCAGATGGCTACAGGAGAGTGATTTTTTTTTTTGAAGCAAAGAAGAATTTTATTTGTGTAACACTTACAAAAAATCACCAAAAAGAATAAAGCAAAACTATGCAACAAAACAAAAGCAAACACAAGGTATAACACAGCAGCCTTCAGGAGGCAGAAGTGTTCAGGCTAGCCTGGGCCTAGAGTGGGGGGGCTTCCTCGACATTCGTGGTCTTCCACCCTCCTGAGTTACCTGGTGGCCTAGAGTGGGGGGGCTTCCTCGACACTCATGGTCTTCCACCCCCTCGAGTTACCTAGTGCCACGCCCAGTGTCACCAATTATTCCTCTCCTGAGAGTGCCCAATAAGATGGGCACGGCTGCGGGGTGGGCGGTTTGGGGGTGGGGGGGACGTACACCCATGTGTGATAGGACCCCTCCTAGGTGACAGTAATGATGGTATCCACAGCGGCAACGGCTGGAGCTGGGGTCTCTCGCTCTTCCCCTCAATCAAAGGGTCAGACGGAGGGAACCGGATGGGGTCACCGAGCAGAGAACCCCGGACAGCGCCCACCGCTCCTCCAAGGTGTCAAGGGAGTCGGTGGACGCCACCCAGAGGAACTCCGCCCGGATACTTGAATGTACTGAGGATCGGAAAACGGCCCTACAATCGCAGGACGCCTCATGAGCCAACCTCCGCTCTCTGGTTTTATAAATGGCTATTTTAGCTAGGGCTAGGAGGAGGTTAACCAGGAGATCTCGCGATTTTGTGGGGCCACGGATGGGGAGTGTGTAGATAAAAGGATGAGGAGAAAAGTGTAGCCAAAAGCGTAATAAAATATTCGTGAGGAGCCGGAAAAGGGACTGCAGCCTGGCACACTCTAAATATACGTGCGCCAGGGTTTCCCTCATGTTGCAAAAAGGGCAAGTATCTGGGATGGGGGTGAACTGCATCAAAAACATACCCGTGCTCACAGCTCCGTGAAGGAGCCACCAACTAATGTCCCCGACAGGCCTCCGGACCAAGGTGGAATACAGGCTGGCCCACCAGGGTTGCTCACCCTCCAAAGGTGGCAGGAGATCCCGCCACTTTGTATTGGGGCGGGACACCAGAGTGTGGGCGTGAAGGGTGTGAAACGTGAGTGTGTATAGATATTTCCGTGTCGCGATTTGGAAGCTGACCAGCTGCAGTTCATGCAGCCGGCTCGCAGTGAAAGGGTGAGGGGTTTGTTGGGATCTACAGGGTAGGGGCCCAATTGAAAGGTCCGGCGGGCCTGGGGTAGAGGGTGGGCGGGTTGCGCCCTCGCGCAGGGCTCGGTTGAGATAAGCCCGAGCAGCGGGGGTCAAGGCGTCCTTCACCTCCTGAAGTACGCGCCGGGGGGTACGAGGTCTGGAGAGCCCCATGCGCCGAGCAAGCGTCAGGGGATCCAGCCAGTCTCCCCGGTCATAGTCCAGGAGGTCTCCGACTCTCGTGACTTCCGCCAAGACCAAACTCTGGCGCACCAAGCGGGACTCTGCCACCTGCACACGAAGCTGGGGGTTGTGTAGCAGGGGCTCTGGGAGGAGATCTGCTCCCATGGTGACGGCCGCGGACCTGGTTGTTGAAAACAGTTTCCAGGTCCGGAGGAGGTCCTGGTAGAAGACTGGCAGCCCGTACAGGAGAGTGATAGAAGGCAGATATATTAGCCCCAGGTTAAGTAGGTCCCTTTTCCCTGGGTAAGGTAACAGGGAAGGTTCCAGAACAATCAGGAACCTTCTGGAAAAAATTAAGACACACAGGCTGATTAGAACACCTGCAGCCAATCAAAGAAGCTGCTAGAATCAATTAAGGCAGGCTAATCAGGGCACCTGGGTTTAAAAAGGGCTCACTTCAGTTTGTGGTGCGTGTGTGAGGAGCTGGGAGCAAGAGGCACTAGGAGCTGAGAGTGAGAACGCATACTGTTGGAGGACTGAGGAGTATAAGCATTATCAGATACCAGGAGGAAGGTCCTATGGTGAGGATAAAGAAGGTGTTGGAATATTTTATTCATATTTTGGCAAAAGTGAATCCAGTAAATAATCCTCCTCTGAACCATTCAGTTCTTCATCCCTAGCTTCATTTCTACCCCACCCTACCATCCGTTGTATAAATTTAGATGGAATATATGGCTAAAAGTGATACCATGACCCAGTCACTGTCCAACATTAAACAGTTTTAAACAAGACTTGGGGTTTGGTATACAGAAATCTCAGTCTGCTCAGTACCATGGCAAACACACCATTAAAAATCCTTTCAATCTTTTTAGTAAAGATATAGAAGAGAAGGAAAAACATTTGAAATGTAAAGTATTAAGTAAGGCTGGCTTTCATTTTAACAGTGTCATGGTGCCTGATATGTGGCTCACAACTGAGAGGCCAATCTCAGGTCAGACTGTCAGAAAACAGGGCAGACACCCCAAACTGGTGGTGTATGCTATAATTAGATTTCACCAAGTAACAAATGTGTGCTCCTGGATTACTATATCAGTCTCAGCAGGGAACACAGGCAGTCCCCTTAGGCACAGCAGCCAAACTTGCCACCCAGGCAAGCTGGACTTAATGATGAAAGGTTATTAAAATCAATATTCACCACACATTTGGTTCTTCCAACCCCAAAGGGCCAGTCACCTACCCCACGTCAAGGTACATTTCAGATCTCACCAAAGACGGCTGAAGTCAGTTTCTCTAGTAAACTAACAAAAGATTTATTAGCTAAGAAAGGAAGTGAGAGTTATTGAGAGATTAAGCAGATAAAATACATTACAGGTGAATCAGAGTTTGTAGTCCCGATCCTGAGATGTAATAATGTCTGCTAGTTTTCAATAAGTCCCTCAGGATTTCCCAAAATGGCTTTGAGGACCTCTGTCCAATTGCTTACCGTTTTGCCTGTTAGTCCAAACAGTTCAGAGATGCAGGGGGCATTTTTATAGGTAAAAATAGTCTGGTGAATGCTGCTAGCACAGCATGGGTCTCACAATAAAACAAGTTAGTTAACTGCAAAGAGAATTTTTTTTTATTTAATCCAGTTTGCTTAAATTGAACTGCCTGTGAAACTCCACTGGAGGTAACAACATGTGTGCATATTATTTCTATTAAAGAAATATGGACTTTATATGAATTTGTATTGCCTAGGAGAGGGCTAGACAAAACAGGACATACATTTCTGGGGGGAAATCTAAGACTGGGAGTGTGGCTGGGTCACCCTGCATGCAGTTTAACCAAGGCAGGTAACAGGTGTGGCTGGCTGCAGCACACACATAGACACACTGGAGACTGTTTGTGAGCAATCCAGACCGGAGGCTGCAGAAGCAAGGAAGTGTAAGGACACCCCAGGTTAGAGGACATGGATGACACAGCTACTCATTAGTCTGGATTGTGCCCTGGGCATGTCACAGGTGGTGATGTCCTCTGCCTCTCTCTCTCTCTCTGTCTGGCACGGTTTGGTCAGGATATCTTCAAGATTGGGATGAAGAAAATGTGGGGTCTCAAGAGACAATAAGTGTGGCAACCAGGACGGTGAAACTTGCTCCAGTAAACAATTTTTCTCCCAAAGGAGAACCCAAAAGGGAGTGATCGGTTGAACAGCACATCACCTCATTATTTTGTCTGCTAATTAGGCCTAATATCCAGCATACCAATTTTGACTGATTTCTGGTTCCACACTTTTCTTGTGTACTGTATCTTAACACAGTGCTTGAGTGATATCATATAGGCCTTTTTGTTTGTACTAATTCAGTCTGTCTGTCTCCCTTTTGCACGTTCTCCATCAAAATTGATACTGGTTATTGTGACACTTCATAAACTTTCACACACTTTTTACAGTTGAGCCCACAATTAGGGTAATTTTGTAGGCCTAATTATCACAACACTTTTTCCTTAATTTGGCTATTCAAGAAATTCAGTGCTTCATCATAATCATGAGATGCTTTTTTTTTTTTTAGCATCCTTCAGAAGATATAGTTTGTCCAGGGAAAAGAATGAAACAAAGATTCATAATGAAGAAAATTTTTCTTGCAGCACTAGAATTTTTTTACTCAGCCTGCGGGTTGGGGAGGAATGGAGTGTGTCTAGATATATCTAAAAAATATGGATTTGGTTATCATTATAATAAAACTCTTTTTAAAATCTCCACGTTATTAATGTCCTCTCTCATGATCAAAAGTTTCAATGCCAGTGATTGGTGCATGCAGGTGCATAGGTGGTTTGTTACCACCTTTCTGTTCCCTCTTTCCCAGTCCAAAAGGTTGCTGTGATTTAAACAGTAGCTGTTCTGCCAGTCAAGACTGGAGCTGCTGTGGCCCCAGCCCCTCCTGAGCCTGACATGCATCCTTCCTGTCCTTCCACCAGCCCTAGAGCTTAAGAACATAAGAATGTCCATACTGGGTCAGACCAATGGTCCATCTAGCCGGGTATTCTGTCTTCTGACAGTGGCCAGTGCCAGATGCTTCAATGAGAATGAATAGAACAGGGCAATTATAGAGTGATCCTTCTCCTGTCATCCAGTCCCAGCTTTTGGCAGTTGGACCTTCCTCTGAACTAGAGAAATCCTGAAGAATTGCTATAAGGTAGTTTTAAATCTCCTTTGAGTTACTGTAGCAGTGCAAAGGGAACTTAGAAAGGACTTAGGACTTGCTCTCAAGGTTTATATTAAAGGTTCAAGACAGAAGATAAATTCTTATATAGGAATCTCTTGGCATTTTGGATATATTGTAGATTTTAAAAAAATATGGGGGAATCAGAGATCAAAGCAATCATAGAGAAGCTCTTATGATCTTGCTCATTTCATTATCATGGTTGGAGAGACCTCCGTCCACACATGACTTGGAAGCTCTTGCCAACCATGCTGCTGTCACATAAGATAAATCTTGCTGGTGCTAATGAAACTGTCAAGAGCAGAAGACCCAATGGTGGTAATTTTCTTTTCTTGTTGTCATCCCTATCTGGTGTGTTAATGCAGAGAGGATAAATGTATCATTTTCTTTTTACTGCAGATAAAAATGTAAATTAACTCACATAAATTCAGGATAATTGTGACTATCTGCCAATATTTAAAAAAAGGCCAAAAGCTAATTTTTCTTGGTCATTAATTAAACCATTGTAGTATGTTTAAGTATCTTTGGGAAACTGGGAAAATAGTAGAGAGCAAGATCGGAAAGAAAAGATGTCAAAATAGTTGTAAGCATACAGCATGGAAAGCATGCAGAAGATCACCAGAAATTACTCAGTGCATTTGCAAAGGGTATAAAGGCAACTGGCCAGAGAAGAACTCACACCAAGGTTGATTAGGTACTTGGCACTGTTAAAAGACCCACTCTTTTCCTTCAGCATATAGCTGTGGCTACACTTAGGATAGTCTTGTGGCTAAGATATAGGAGTGGAATGCCATAGCTCTGGGTTCCTTTCCCAGCTCTGCCGGAAGTTTTGTGGACCATGGACAAGTTACTTTATTTCTTTGACCTTCCATTCCCCATCTGTAAAACAGAGGAAATGCTTCCCTATCCAACAATGGCTTTATGAGGATAAATTCATCACTGTTTACAGGGCATTCAGTTACTATGGTGGTGCAATTAGATCATCAGAAAAAGTTTTTTTAGTGGTCTATTTTAAAAAACTTGGCTTTTCAAAATTGTTAGCATTATCAATATTTTTTGTTTTTCATTCAATTTTCTGTGATAATTCACAGAATCATTTTTAAACAATTTACAATAAAATGTGTTTTCTTACTAGGTTTTGGTAAACAAAAATTTAAAAGCTATTTCAATTAAAACATTGGTTAAAAAAATCACAAACAATGGAAAATGGGTCCATCTCAAGTTTGCAAAATACAAACAACTTTGAAATTTTGAAATTTTTCTTAAAATCATTTCTTGGTTTATTTTGACCAACTACAGAAATATTATAAAATCACAATCAATGATACTTTAAACTTTGAATGATTTCATGCAATTATTTTTTGCTATAGACCAGGTTCTGCCCTCTGTTACATCTGTGCAAGCCAATTGATTCTATCCAATAGAATTTGGTCCAAATTATTTCAATTTCCAAACGATTAACACCATAGAAAGCTGACAGCTAATAGCATGACGAAAGAAATTGTAAGCTGGATACCACATGAGAGCTGTTTTTGTTACATGCTTTTATTTGAAAAAACAACCCCCAAATCACTCCATTCTGGTTCATTTATCAACAAACTCCTTTGAACAGATGTCAGAATCAGATTTAAGAAGCAGCACATCTACAATGTCAAACATGCGAGAATTAAATTAAATTCCTTTTAATCTATTTTTCTAATGCTGCTATTTCTACTGATATCTTTCTTCTCTGCTTTCAGAGGACCTGTGCTTCTAAAAGCAGTAGTCAGATTTCATCAATAACATTCCCAATTCCTGTGGCTTTAAAGGAATTAGCTGTTTTTAGTCACTGGCAGAAATAAAGGGTAGCTCTTCAAATTGCATCAAATTTTTGGCTCTTGCTGCCTTGATAACCTAGAATCACTCCTTTAGTTCACTAGCTGAGCTACTGCTCAGGGGCATGGAAAACAAATGCTTTTGAAAAGTAGGTTAAAAGGTGACTTGATCATGATCAATAACTACCTCCTAGGCAGGGAGACGATATCTGATTCCACAGGCTTTTTTAATCTAGCAAACAAAGGCTAGATGTCTGGAAGTTGAAGCCAGGGAAGTTCAAGTTGGAAATAAGTTCATATTTTAAACTTATGAGGGTGAGGGCGATTAGCTATTGGAATGGATTACCAAGGGACGTGGCAAATTCTCCATTACGTGGAGTCTTTAAATCAGGATCGGACGTCACCGGGCAAAATTCCACAGCCTCTGATGCAGGAGGGCAGACTACGTGAGTATAATGATCCCTCTTGCCTTAGATCTATGAAATGAGCTCCATCTCTGAACATGTTTTATGGTCAAATGTGCTAATCTTTTGGGAAGTGGGGGAAAAAGGCTCCAATTATAAACACATTGAGTCACAGCTGGATTCTCTCATCAGGAAGAAAGGCTGAGAGGGCAGGCTGTGGAGCGTGAGGGTCTGTAAGAATATCTTGTTCCAGCCCCACAGATCTTGCTCCTATATTCTGTCCACTGGTGGCTTCTTCCTGTTTGGGAGCAGTGGTCGCTTAGAAGCCAGGCTCTACGTCAGGGCTGCACAAAACGCCCTCTTTCTGGAGGGCATGGGCACCAGGGAGGGGAAGTCCTAAATGCTGTGAGGAGCAGAATTAAATTTCCTTTGTGTGGCTAATGGAGCATGCCAAAAAGGGTGGCTGGTTCCTGCCTCTGCTCCCTGACTCAGCATAGCCCCCTCCATGTAAACAACTTAGAGCTCCAACTATGGTGGTGGTTGTGCAGAGAGATTCTGTAGGCTTGGTGGGAGGGGGAGGAATGGTATGGAGGGTCCATGCTCCTTGTTCCATGACTTTCAGCCCCCTTGGCCCCATTTTGCCCCTGTTCCTTCCCTATTTTTGTACTTTGCCTGTTCAGACTGTAAGCTCTTCAGGGCACATACCTTCCATTCCCACCTGTAAAGCTCCTAGCACTCTCAGGTAATCATAATAAGTGACAGAGGAGGAGGAGAAAGGCCTGGGTGTATTGGTTGATCATAGGAAGACTATGAGCTGCCAATTTGATGTGGCCATGAAAAGGACTAATGCAGTCCTAGGATGCATTGGGTGAGGTATTTCCAGTAGAGATAGGGAAGTGTTATTGCAGTCAAACAAGGCACTGGTGAGAACTCATCTGGAATACTGTGTACAATTCTGGTGTCCCATGTTTAAGAAAGATGAATTCAAACTGGAACAGGTGCAGAGAAGAGCTATTAAGCTACTAGGGTGATCAGAGGAATGGAAAACCTACCTTATGAGAGGTATCAAGAAGCTTAGCTTGTTTAGCCTAACCAAATGAAGGCTCAGGGGAGGTATGATTGCTCTCTATAAATACATTAGAGGGATAAATGCCATGGAGGGAGAGGAGTTATTTAAGGTATGTGCCAATGTTGCCACAAGAACACATGGATATAGACTGGCCATCAACAAGTTTAGGCTTAAAATTAGACAAAGATTTCTAACCATAAGAGGAGTGAAGTTCTGGAATAGCCTTCCAATGGGACCAGTGAGGGCAAAAAACCCCTGACTTAAAGACTGCACTTGATAAGTTTATGGAGGTGATGGTATGATGAGACAGCCTACAATGGCATGTGGCTCATCTGTGATTGCTAGTAGCAAAAACCTCCAACAGCCAGAGATGGGGCACTAGATGGGCAGGGCTCAGAGTCACCATATTGAAGTGTCTCAAGTGTCTGGCCAGTGGGTCTTGCCGACATCTCAGGGTTCAACTGACTATTTTATTTCGGGTCGGGAAGGAATTTCCCCATAGGTCAGATTGGCGGAGACCCTGGGGTTTTTTTTTGCCTTTCTCTACAGCATGCAGCATGGGTCAGTTGCTGGTTTAAACTGTAAATGGTGGTGTAGAGTAAATGGTGGATTCTCTGTAACTTGAAGTCTTTAAATCATGACCTGAGGGCTTCAGTAACTCAGCCAGAGGTTATGGGTCTATTACAGGAGAGGGAGGGTTTGTGGCTTGCAATGTGCAGGAGGTCAGACTGGCTCCTTCTGCTGTCTATGAATCTATAATTTTCCCGTTCCTTTGCTCCCCTCTGCCCTGCTCAGCTGAGGAAAGCAGATGGCCCTTTGAGATTAATATGATGGTTTGATGCCTTCCTGTTGTGCATGTTTCTATTAAAAATACACACATGAGGTAATTACCAGCTGCTCTGCAATTCTACCTGAATTACAAGAAGGCAGTTAGCTTATAGGACAGTTGGCAAGTAATGGTGTTTATGAGAAATGTGATAGATTTCCTCAGTGTTGACAAGGCTTGCAAAGAAAACATTTATCAGCGTGTCTTCTTTTCTGCCTTTTCTTCATGAATTACATTTAAAAATAATAAGGGGAGTAGGACAGAGGACTGATAGTATCCCTTAATTGGTGCTCTCTCGTAGACATCTCAACAGCCTGTTATATACATGCTGGAGTTATTGTTCAAACCTACTCTCATCCCAGATTCTTCTAAATCACTAATAGTTCTAATTGATACAGTTCCTTCCATGTGAAGATCTGTCCCTGCTTTGCAAACATTCATTAATTTCACAACTGTCCTGTGAGGTAGATAAGTGTAATTAGCTATTTTTATACATATTATAATTTACAGAAGGGGAACCTGAGCTGTTAAATGATTCAACTAAGGTCACAGAGCAAATCTGTGACTCAGCCAGAAAGGAAAACCTGACTCCTTACTTTACCCAACAGACAACACTGCCTCTTAATGAGCAATCTGCCCTTAAACCCAAATTTCCTTGATACCGTGGTCAGTGAAAGCTTACTGCTCAGCTGAGTATAGTTTTCAGCACTATGATGGCAGAGAACAGAGGCAGAGGCTATCTGTGTGTGGTGCATAGAAACAGGCTGATTTCATAACATACACTTTGTAGAACTGCTGTAGCACAATTGACTTACACTTGATGATTCCTTTGCTGAAGCTTGTGAAGAGCAGCTGTCTCCTCCGCAGCTGGAAAAGTTGAACCTGCGTGGGCAAAAGTCTGACAGAAATCACTCCTGGTGTTCACATTAGACAAGTAGTCAAATCAGTTTAAATTTTCCAATACTGGCACTGTTACAAAGGTTTGCTAAGCACAAGTTGTCCCATTGCACTGAAGTCTAACTAAAGATCAAAGTGCATTGGACGTTCTCTTGTAATAACCTGGAGCACTGGAATAGAGACATAGGACAGCTGAGCCACAAGATAGAATGAACATTTCCCCGTATGTGCCAGAGTGAGTCAGTTAATCTAAGGGAGGGGAAAGGGTTGGAATAGGAGGAGGAGAAGCATAGCTAATGCTGAAGAAGCCCGCCCTGTGCCTAATAGATTAGAAAGCAGTATCCCCTGGGGTGGATTGATCACGGCTTAATATGATGCTCCTGTTGTATACCGTAGAAGGTATATAGGTTCAAAAGGGCATAAATAATCAGAGAGAAGGAATATTGATTCCCAAATGCAGCTTCGATGTGTACACGTAGTACCTAAAAAACAGGGATTCTGCAAAATCAAGCTTCTTTTTGGGAGTAATCTTTACATCAATCCCAAATACTTATTTATGTAAGACTAAAGAGTAGTCTTCTTCATCTAAATTATAGTCTTTTCCAAGAACATTTTAGTAAAAATTAGCCTTTCTTGGGACAGAAATTCCTTGTGTCTGAGTTCCTGGGGAAGTAGAATTACATAACCTGTATAACTAATCATGTACTGCTTAGCATGCACCAGTCTGTTTACACTGATATTAAATCAAACCAATAAAAGCAGACTAAGATTTATGTTAAGTCCATATATTAATTTTTAAATGTGTTTTTCATGCAGTAGGTCATAATAAGGAGGCGAGGGAGCCCTTTCATTCAAACACAGCCCCTTTTACTAAATGACAAAAGTACAATGAAGCTTTATTTTGTACACAGTCCTTTTATACACACCGTATCCCGAAACACTTTGTGGAGTTGCAAAGATGGCAATAACAGAGGGAGAGCGAAATGAAGAGCCACAGGGAAGGTGGGAAGGTTCTTTCAGGAGAGATTTAAAAAATAGATGCAAAAAGAAAAGGAGTACTTGTGGCACCTTAGAGACTAACCAATTTATTTGAGCATGAGCTTTCGTGAGCTACAGCTCACTTCATCGGATGCATACTATACTGGTTGCAATATTGGAGACTTAGGTTAGGATGGGTTGGAGAAGATGGATTTCTGTCTGGCCTCTCTCAGTCCCACGAGAGAACAAACACGTAAACAAAGAGTGTTTGTTCTCTCTTGGGACTGAGAGAGGCCAGACAGAAATCCATCTTCTCCAACCCATCCTAACCTAAGTCTCCAATATTGCAACCAGTATAGTATGCATCCGATGAAGTGAGCTGTAGCTCACGAAAGCTCATGCTCAAATAAATTGGTTAGTCTCTAAGGTGCCACAAGTACTCCTTTTCTTTTTGCGAATACAGACTAACACGGCTGTTACTCTGAAAAAAATAGATGGAAAGTGAATGAGGCAGAGAGATTCAAGAAGGCTGTCCAGATAGCAGAAGCAGAGGAGGAAAAAGTAGTGCGTAGAGACAGATGAGGTCAGTGGAGGAGAGGGGAAAGAGATCACTGGTGGTGTATTTAAAAAAAACAAAAACAAAAAAACAAAAGGATGGTCATTTTGAACTGGATTTGAACTGAATTCAGGAGTCAGTAGAATATTTTGAGGAAGATATGATGTGGATTTTTGTATGTATAATGAAAGGAAGACTTGTGGCACCTTAGAGACTAACCAATTTATTTGAGCATGAGCTTTCGTGAGCTACAGCTCACTTCAAGGTAGTGATGGTAGATGAAAAGTGGGCTAGGAAGTAGCCCATCTTGACCTTCCTGGAAGAGTGGTTTGGCACAAGAGATATCATGACCCTAGACAGAGAAAGAAAAGCCTAATAGGAGCAGAACCATGACGGGAGAGAATCAAAAATGCCTGTGCAGATATGTTTCAGAGTAGCAGCCGTGTTAGTCTGTATTCGCAAAAAGAAAAGGAGTACTTGTGGCACATTAGAGACTAACCAATTTATTTGAGCATAAGCTTTCGTGAGCTACAGCTCACTTCATCGGATGCATAAAGTGGAAAGTACAGCGAGGAGATTTTATATATACACACAGACCATGAAAAAATATACATTTGTACAGATATGAAGGCAGGCTGGGAATGGAATAGTCTAGAGCAGGGGTCGGCAACCTATGGCACGCGAACCCATTTTTAATGGCACACTGCTGCCGAGGCAGCAAGAGCGTGCCATTAAAAATCCTGCCCGGCCCTGCCCAGCCCGCTCTTCTCCACCCCTTGCCCCCTCCCGCGGGGGCAGGGGGAAGAAGCTTGGTCCTGCCGGCTCCCCTGCCTCTTCCCGCAGTGTGCTGGGTTCCTGCCCCTCCTCCTCCTCTCCGTCCCTCCCTGCAGGCTGATCAGCTGATGGCCCTTGTGAGGGGGTGGAGGAGGAGCGGCGTCAGTGTGCTCGCTGCTCCCGGCGGAGGCAGAGAAGAAGCGGGGGCAGGGACTTGGAGAAGGGGGTGGAAGCGGGGCATACCCCCTCCAGCCCCCTGCTGTGAGCACCCCATGACCCCCCCCCCCCACACCCCCAGCCCTCTGCCCTGACCCCCCTCACACCCCCAGCCCTCTGCCCTGAGCCCTGCAGCCCCGCACACCCCCCAGGCCCGTGCCCTGAGCCCTGTACCCCGCTCACACACACCCATCCCTCTGCTTGACTCCTTCTCCCCCCACCCCCATGACCCGAGCCCTGACTCTGGCACCCCCACACATACCCAGGCCCCCCACCTCATGTCCTGACACCTGCACCCCCCTCACAGGCCCCCAGCCCTCAGCCCTGACTCTTGCACCCCCCCACATACCCAGCCCCCCCACACCCCATGCACACCACCACCCTAAGCACCAAACAGGAGCTCCTGCACCCCCCCCACATTTCCACCTGCACCCCTCCCACCAAATGGGAGCTGCCCAGGTAAGCACTCCACACCCAAACCTCCTGCCCCAACCCTGAGCCCCCTCCCTCATTCTAGCTCCTGGCCAGACCCTACACCCCAACCCCCAGCCTGCTTCTTCACCCCCAGCCCTGTGCTCAGTGCAGAGAGAGAGGAAGGGACCAGGGAGAAGGTAGGTACCCACTGTATGTGGGCAGGGCTGGGACCCCAGACCGGAAGCGGGCTGAGCGGGTCCAGCAGCCGGGTTCTCGGCTGGCTGGAGCCGGCGGATGGAACCCCTGGAGCCGCTGAGCCCGCTGCCGGTCTGGGGTCCCGGCCGCCGGCCCCGCACAGCCCGCTGCCAGTCTGGGGTTCTGGCTGCTGGCCCTTTGCCAGCTCGGGTCCTGGCTGCAGGCCCCGGTCAGCCCGCTGCTGGCCTAGGTGAATGGAACCCCAGACCAGCAGCGGGCTGAGTGGGGCGGCGGCATAAGATCGACATTTTAATTTAATTTTAAATGAAGCTTCTTAAACATTTTGAAAACCTTGTTTATTTTACAATACAACAATAGTTTAGTTATATAATATATAGACTTTTATAGGGAGAGAGATCTTCTAAAAAACATTAAAATGTATTACTGGCACGTGAAACCTTAAATTAAAGTGAATAAATGAAGACTCGGCACACCACTTTTGAAAGGTTGCCAACCCCTGGTCTAGAGTACTGAAGACTGCAAGGAGGTCTACTGAGGCCAAGAATAATCAAGAATGGGAGTTGGAGCCTCCATAAAAAGAGGCTAAATATTCTAGCTATATTATTAGGTATGCATCCAATGTACAAGATGCTGGATACATTTAAATGAAAGTCAGCAAACTGCCAGCAAGCGGACAGTCCCAGATCAGTGGCTCCCAGATTAGTGGTCTACGGAAAATTTCTTGGAATGCTGGTTCCTCTTCCTTGTTTCCATTTGCTTAAATTACCTTAAAAGACAGCTAAAAATACATCCATCCGTTCCTCTTATCACTTTTTCATGTAAGTAACATCTGTTGTTGCCACAGCAATGTTACATCGATCACGAATGGGAGAACACATGGTCCGTGCAGTTTGAATAGGTGGGGAGATGGTGCACAAAATCTGTTTAAAATGTGATCCACAGGACAAAAGAATTTCAGGACCCCTTGCCATGGGCACCTGAATTCTGCAGGATTTCCTCAAATAACCAAATATGGAAACTATTCCTAGGATTTTTTTTTTTACAACTTTATAGATTGTTTATCGAGCTCTGTTAGTGCAATACAAAATAAAGTTATATTATTGTCCTGCTCTAGGGCCAAAGCATACAATCTGTGCTCAGCTGCAGCTCCCATTGCATTTTCTGAGAATTTTATCCAAGGGCTGGAGGATATGAGCCAAAGATAGCATGGTGGCAGGGGCTGGCAGAAGCAATTTCAATTCCAATTACAGCAATGAGAGGAAGTTGCTCTGTGACAGGAAGGCATTGCCACTGAGGGGTTGGAAGTGGTCTCAGGGAAGCAGTAGAGTGTGTAGGATAGAAATCTATCCTGTTCCTGCTTTCAGCAGCAAAGACCAGCATTTTGGAAGTAGGGTGTGTTAGAACTCCTTTCTTCCTTCATGGTTGAGGAAATGGCCTCTTCCTTAAGCAAGAGAGGCTGGGAAGACTAGTCCGGCATGACTGTCCTCTTGGTAGGCCCTCCTGTGACAAGGCAGGCTGGAAAATATAGGCCCCAAAGCGGAGTACATCCCTCTGTGACAGGGTATGATGGGGGGGGGAGAACAGGAGACTTCACTCAGTCTTCATAGAGTGAAGAGAACATGAATGGGAGAGATGGCAGGTGGAACCTCGTCTGAGCAGTGCCGACAAAACTGGAGGTGGAGTGGGGGGCTTTTTCAACTTATCCTAAAGTTCTTCTATTGTTATCTCCACTTTGCTAGTGATTTATTTTCTTATGTGTTTTATATACACCTCTCATTTTGTAGGGCTGCAGTCTTTTCGTGTAGACCATGTTTAGATTTTCAGTGAAGTAAACTGCTGTTCGTTTGTACCTAAACAAGTAATACAATTTTTTGTGGGGAGTGTTCATAGACTATGTGAAAGGGTCAGGCCAGATTGATATAGGAGAGTAACAGAAGGCAGATATATTAGCCCCAGGCTAAGTAGGTCCCTTTTCCCTGGGTAAGGTAATAGGAAAGGTTCCAGAACAATCAGGAACCTTCTGGAGACAGACAGGCTGATTGGCTGCAGGTGTTCTAATCAAGAAGATACTAGAATCAATTAAGGCAGGCTAATCAGGGCACCTAGGTTTTTAAAAGGAGCTCACTTCAGTTTGTGGTGTGCGTGTGAGGAGCTGGGAGCAAGAGGCACTAAGAGCTGAGAGTGAGAACGCATACTGTTGGAGGACTGAGGAGTACAAGCATTATCAGACACCAGGAGGAAGGTCCTATGGTGAGGATAAAGAAGGTGTTGGGAGGAGGCCATGGGGAAGTAGCCCAGGGAGTCGTAGCTGTCACACAGCTGTTCCAGGAGGCACTCTAGACAGCTGTATTCCACAGGACCCTAGGCTGGAACCCAGAGTAGAGGGTGGGCCCGGGTTCCCCCCAAATCTCCCAACTCCTGGTCAGACACAGGAGGAGTCGACCTGGACTGTGGGTTCAGAAAAACGGCCAAGCTGAGGGCTGCCATGAAGCTCCAAGGTGAGCAAAGCCGCCAATAAGCGCATGACCCACCAAGGTAGAGCAGGAACTTTGTCACAACTACCAGATGGCCTGATGTCATGCCTTCCCTTTTTTTAATCAATGTGGTTGTTTGACTGCATCATCCCCACGTCAACACTATTGAGAAACTGCTGTATTTTTAGTTTTCTAATGCAGAACTACAATATTGGAAAAACTGCCAGTGATTTAGAAATGAATCATCTTAGAACCATCAATAGCATTGAAAATAGTTTTCCTTTTGAGACTGCTTGCTAAATACACGATAAGCTAAAAACCAAAGGAAAACTTGCAGAAAGACATTTTTAGAGAGAGCCTTGTGGAGAATTACCCTTATGGAAGACTCTGATAGCTTTTAATAGAAAATGGTAACATTTCTATAGTATTTTGGACTACCCCGTAGCATTAAAAAAAGAGAATTATGCCACTACTGTAGAAATCTATAAGATGGTTCTTAAAATAAAACAGTACCATTCTCTATCAAATTCTGTAGGTTTTCAGGGTAATTTTTATAGAATCCTGTTGGTTTCATCCTTATTCAAGACAATGGGACTTTTCCAAAAGGTGTCTTTATATCACCAAATCCTACAAGGTGCTAAGTACCTCATCTCTCACTGATGTCAGTGGGAGTTGATGGCACTCAGCATTTTACAAGACTTGGCCCATAATGGCAGGAGAAAATTATTTAACATTTGTATTTCAACAGCATCCAGAACCTAGTTAGGGACAGGGCTCTGCTGTGTTTGGTGTGGCCACTACAAGTGTAGCACCCAATGGTGAGCACTTTGATGTGGTCATAAATATGCTCATCATGTGCTCATCAATATGAGTGAGAGTTCCTCAGATTCTCCTTATTAGAAAAAAAGCGTCTTTAGAGTTGAACAGGGATGAAACAAATGAGGTTCTACAGAAAGTAAATGAGATTCTCTGGAAATTATTGTAAAACATAGATAATTTAATAGAATGATATCTGTGCTATGGAATTCTAGAGCTGGATCTGAAAAATCTAGAGATGGATTATTATTCTCAATTATATTCTACCGGGCTGTTCCATTCACAAAAATGTTCACAAATTGCCATAAGATAAGGTTAATGGACAGCCGTCTGCTCTCATTTGCACATCTTCATCCCCTTTAGTTACATGTGTAAATAACAGAATTTGTCCTTATTGTTTCATGTACTGCATGCTCAGTGATCACATGAGTACTCCACTCTTATTAAGCCAAACTGTCTTTGTTAAAGCAACTATTTACAGAGCTACAGCAGTTGAGCATTTTAGCTATGTGCACGCAACTGACTCCAAACTCCCCCCACCCCCGCATTCTGTGTTCCTCCCTCCAAGATCCATGCAGGTCACTATATTTATGTGTTTTTAAAAACAGGATATTTCTACTCAAACTCTGAATTCTATTTTATTTGCTATGATGTGACAAGCACACATACCGAACCTGATTCTCCTCTCACTTTCACAAATTTTACTCCATTGTCTTCACTGAAATGCCTTGTAATTCACACTTGTGGGAAAGCAGGATCAGGGCTACGCTCCCGATCATCAAACTAAGGTTCAGATTACATGGGTGCCCAAAAAGGGACACAGGGAGTCGTTTCTGTCGACATGCATACCCATGCTGAGGGCATCTAGAACTCTGATGCTTGCATTCTCTGAACCCAAGCACCAGAGATGCTCCATTGCTACCTGCAGCACTGGATGTCCCAAAAGGGAATGGGGCAATGTCCTTTCCTTTTATGTGACTGAGATACCTGGCTTGGTACTGGGGAGTGCATGCTAAAAAGACAGGAAAGGGTTGTAGAAACCCATTCATACTCGCACTCCCTGTAGCTCCCCTGGAGGCATCTAGCAAGCATAGGCATACATGTGCAAAACCGATTTCAAAATTTCTGTTCCATCCAGCATCGACTGGAACTAACTAATATCTTAAGGGCCTGATCCAAAGCCCACTGGTGTCAACAGGAAAACGCTCATTGATTTCATTAGGTTTTGCATCAGATCCTAAATGAACAGTGCATTATTTCCCCAAACCAGTAAATCTAAAATATATAAATGCCACATTATTAGCACCATGAGTATCCAAAAAGCATAATGAAGGCTGCTTAGCCAGCAGCAATAAAAAAATGTGGATTTCACCACTAATAGGTCAGATTCTAAATTTCAGGATAATTTAGAAATCTGAGAGTTTGTGGAAAATTTTATCAAGCGCCTAAAGAAATAGATTGTGTTTGTTGATGAGTGAGCTTAAGCTGATCAGAAAGTATCAATATTATGGACCAGATTCAGAAGCTGAGGTATGGCCCCTTTGAGCCTCTCTAGTGGCATAACCCAGCTGCAATTGCTTGCTCCCCACCTTTTGGTTGCTCTCTTCAGATATTTAGGGAGTCACATTTTACTCACATGAATGCTCACCAAAATAGGTCTTAAATGATGAATAGTCCTTGCACTGGCCTGCTGTATGGGCTGGATTTCATCCTGATGCTACTGCTGTAGTCAGTAATTTTATTTTCAATAGAAAAAATGAAATGAATTGACAGTTGGATTTATCTTCCATGCAACTGTATGAGAAGATGGCAATTTTACTTTTAGACAGACTACCCACATATGCTCAAAGTAAGTTGAACTTGAAGAGGAAGCTCTTTGGGGATGGGACTGTCTTTTTGTTATACATATGTACAGCGCCTGGAACTCCTGGACCCCAATTCCTGACTGAGGCATATAGTTGCTACCCTGAAACAATAATAATAATTAATCGAACCAAAATGTAAGGAAAAGATCCTGATCATCTTTAATGGAGTGACACCTATTTACACTGTATTTCTCCTTTCAGGGTTTGTTTAATGGGGAACAGCTCAATTACACAACACTTAAATCTAAGAGTCAAATAATTATCCATGTCTCTCTCTTCATATCATTTAGGCCCATAATGTTCATTTACAACTGTACAAAAGCAAAGCAAAATAAAATCCCCACACAAACCAACCCAGGCCCTATTGAGTATAATATTAAATATTCAAAATATATGGTACTTTTCTGGCAAATATCAAATCTGCTGTAATCAACACAAATCTTCTAGAGCATGAGACGACACACTCCAGTCTACAGATTTGATATTTCTTGCCCTTACATTGTTATGACTCATTACTTTTTAAAATATCTAATGGACAGTCTATGCAAGTCATGCCGATGGATGGGAACGTCTTTAATTTGAAATAGCACAATGTTTCACACTGCATTTCCTCTTTTCTTCACATTAAAAAGATACAAAATGAGCCTATAAATAATAGTATGTTTTGTGTATGAAAATCATGGTCACAGAAGGCTTGATCTTGAAAAGTGATGAGTGTCCTCTTCTCCCATGGACTTAATAGCAGTTTCAATTTGGAATCTGTCCCTTCTGTTTGTAAAACAGACAGCAGCCATTAAAGGCTCAGGGTCTGTCTTTACCGCAGATGCGGGGTGTGGTTAGGGCACATGTAGACATACCTGAGCTAGTTTTGATCTAGCTAGTGCAGGTACCAAGAGCAGTGAAGCTGTGGCAGTTCAGGCTGTACAAGCCTGCCCAGGATCCTGGATACTTATTCAGGGACTAGCTTGCACTGAAGCCCTTGCTGCTGCAGCTTCATCACTGTTAGTATCTCAGTTAGCTAGATTAAAACTAGCTCAACCATGTCTATGTCTGCAATGTACATAGACCCTCAGTCATGCTCCCACTGAAGTCAAAAAGGGTTTTGCCTCTGACGTTCATGGAAGCAGGACTGGGCCTCATGTTAGGTCTACACCACAGCTGGGAGCAAGCCTTCCAGTGCAGGTAAACAGACTTGCACTAGTGGGGCTTGCCCTAAAAATAACTGTGTATGGTGCAGCACGGGTGGAGGATTGGGCTAGCTACCTGAGCTAGGAGTCGGGGTAGGTCGGGCCTGAGCTCAGCCAGCTGGCCTGAGCTGCTACCAATGCCACAATGTGCACACAGCTATTTTTAGTGTGCTAGCATGAGTCTGTCTATCCGTGCTGGGAGGCATGCTCCCAACGGCAGTGTAGACATAACCTCAGCGAATGTGGATTACTTGGAGTACACTTCTGAGTGCATTCCAGTCTGATGGAAATTCCAATACAATCCAGTCTGATGGAAATGTTTTAATAATGCACTACATTTTGTGAGCTACATGTACTCTATGTGACATACAGAGTTCGCCTGAGCAACGAGAAACTGCATAGCATACAGATGTCTCTCATAGTGTTCAATAAGCACAGTCAGGTTTCAGATGGCAATGAATTCCTTTCCAGGGTCATGGGCCAACAGCAAAGACTGGCTATTAAGACAAAGTTTAAAAAAAAAAAAAAAGTAAACGGGTTTAAAATCTGTCAGCTCTGAGAGAACAACACTTCAGCTAGCACCCTGTAGCATAGAGAAAAGCTTCTAGTGCTTTATATCACTCATAAAAAGAGACCAAATGGAGGATCTCTCTTTGCAAGTTCATGTACTCAAAGTTTTCAGGAGAATTCTGGCCTAGGTATTCTGCTGGGAATGTTTTTAAATCTTCATTTCATTCTATTGTAATGAAGAGTCAGTATAATTACTTTACTTACAGCTGCTGTCTTGGTCTAGCTAAGAAGCAGCCACAGGATAAACAAAAGAAGTATTTGTGTTTTTTGAAACATGGTTAAGAACAAAGCAGCTGAAATCTGAGGGGTTTTATTTATGAATGTTTTTAAACCGTGCTTGTGTTTTCAAATCTTCTATTGAAAAGAGAGTACTGAATAGAAACTCTATTATGTGAAGTCAGCTTCTCACCAACTGTGTTTGCAGATACATAAAAAAGAAAATATTAAGGGCCTGATCCTGCGAGGTGCTGTGTGCCCTCAATATCTTTTGATCTCAGATAACAGCCGTCAGTGAGCTACTCTTCGCTACTGTACAATGAAACAAAAATTTAATGGCAGAATACATGACCTGAACTATCCTGGAAATGTGGAGATGTGTTAGGACACATTGGGGTTTGATTTTGGAAGGCACGGAGTGCTTTCAACTCCCATAAAAGTTAATTGTGGTTGAGGATGCTCAGAGGTTTGCAGGATTGGGCCCCTTGCGGCTGAACAACATTCTAGAGGCTTGAAAACGCCTATGGAGGATGGGGCTCCCCTTGTAAAGAGCAGGATTTCTGGTGTGATGACACACATCCTTATATCACAACAGGGGGTGTTCTGCTTTCATGCGAGGTTAGTTAGTTGCAAATGTAATCATGACCAAACTGGATTTGCCCTTCGTAAGGCTTTACAGCTGACCATCGTTCTTGCTCATTGGACTGGTTCTGAGTGGGCATGGCGCCCTGCTCACTGATCCAGTACACAGCTTTGATGCTGACTTCAGAGGAAGCTGCTCCTCTTGTCTTTCTCCTCATTATCTTGCGTAGCTGCTATAGGAAGTGGCAGTATAGAAAGGGTAGGAGGTGCACTAGAGCAGTGGTCCCCAAACTTTTTGGCTTGCGCACCCCCAGGGTGCAGACCGGAAGACCTGCCGCAGGCGCGCTGCCCATGGAAGAAAGGACGACTTACCGCAGGCTGGCCACTGGAGGAGAACACCAGCAGTGGACATGCAGAACTGCCGCCAAAGGAAAAAAATGGCGGAGTGCCATCCGGCGGCGGTCCTGCTGCCGCGCACCCCGTGGGATCATCTCGCGCATCCCCGGGGGTGCGCGCATCCCAGTTTGGAGGCCACTGCACTAGAGAAGGGATTGGGCAATGCTTTTAAATTCCCCCGCTCAGGACAAATGTGCCAGATCCAGCCTTTATCTGAATCTCAAAGGGAAATAACTTGAGCTTGATAAGTGAGTTTTTCCAACAAGAAACAATCTGGATTGTATCCCTACCTGACTCTGCGTGCCTCCCCAGAAGCAACAACATGTCCCTGCTGCTCCTAGGCAGAAGAATTGCCATGGGGGCTCTGTGCACTGCCCCTTCCCTGCCCTGAGCCCTGGCTCCGCAGATCCCATTGGTCGGGAACTACAACCAATGGGAGCTGTGGGGCTGGCGTCTCTGGGCAGAGGCAGCACGCAAAGCTGCCTGGCTGCTCCTCTGCCTAGGAGCAGCAGGGACTTGTCACTGTTTACGGGGAACTGCCCAAGGTGAGCGCTGCCCAGATCTGGCAGCCCGAAACCCCTCCCACACCCCAACCTCCTGCCCCAAGCCCCCTACCACACCCAATAATTGTCTGAAAATGTGTAATGGAAATGGCATTATTCAGTATTTGCTCTTTGTTATTCTCTGGTTTAAGATGTTTCAGATAGGATTGAGAAGCAGAAACAATACCTTGTGACTCAACTGACTAAGCCTACAATCCAAACAAGGAATAGAGAACAAAACATAGTCTGAAAACTATTTACCCACCCTTCTTGGTGAGCACTTACATTCACTTAATCTGGTATGGGTTCAGGAAGGATTCATTAACCAAAGTAGGGGCTACATTCAAAGTGAATAGTATTCCTTACAGCTAGATGGATCACCTTTAGTATC
Organism: Chelonia mydas; assembly: GCF_015237465.2. Lineage (NCBI taxonomy): Eukaryota > Metazoa > Chordata > Testudines > Cheloniidae > Chelonia > Chelonia mydas. The sequence goes on along the minus strand of NC_057853.1, from coordinate 106,302,932 downwards.
TAGAGGAATGAGTTTAGTGAAATTTATTTATACTCTTGTAGGCAGGGATGCAAAGACACACTAATGCAAATGAGACTAGCATCTGGGGTTACATTAGCTAGAATAAAATTACCAAGGCTATTAATACTTCAGGAATCACTAGCCAGGATTAAAAAAGAAACCTGCCCCACACAGACAGTGAGTACTATTGTGTAATTCCATGCATTGTGTGGGTTTTACACCTTTCTTTGAATAGTACAATTCACCCTTAGGCAGAACACCTGCCTGAGCCTAAACACTGTTTAACTCTCCCTTATTCAGACTCTGTAAGATCTTTGCAGCAGGGACCATCTTTCTGTTTATATGTGTGCACAGTGCCTAGCACAATGGGTCCCTGGAGCTTGTTTGGGGCCTCCAGTCACCACACTATACAAATACCTAATATTAATGCAAGCCCTACTTTGTGGAGTTAAGTGGGAATTCAGTGCTGCATAGGCCTGGTATCGGGCCTCTACACAGGGGTGAATTTCACCTCATGGCATCAGCTTCGGCTGGAAATATGAACCTAGATTAGATGAGCCACTTGTCTGTTCCATTATGGCGTGTCCTATGTTCCTACATTATGCCCACAAATCATAATCCTCACAATATGGCAGTATTGCTAGTTTCTGAATGACCTCACTTGGTGCGAAGATCTGATTCAAAGCTCCTTGCTAACAAGGATAAATGATATTATGTCTCTTTTCTGTGTATCAGACATCAGGAGTTTCTCGCAGTGCCAGTTCTTCTAGGTAAAAGATTTAGCATCTATCTGCAGCAGTGTGTCTGGTAATGATACATCCTGCTTAGTCCTTAATTTTTCACACTGCCATTAAATGGAAGAATGACAGGCTTCTGCACACAGCGATAAATTTCTTTTATATCTTAAATTAATTACCATGAGACTATATAAACACAGAAAACAAATTTAATAAAGGAGCTAGTCCAGATGGTTGAAGCTAGATGCTTATAAATTCAGAACATTCCTCATTATAATTGCAATACCATGCACAGATTCAAATTGACACTTTGGGGAATTTACAGATGAGATGCACTGCAATCTGCTGTGAGACATAATATTCAAAAGGTTTTATTATTGCAGAAAAGGCATAATGACTATTAAAAAACCCATTAATTGCTGACGGGTTGGCACCGTCATTGGTATATATTACATTTTTCTGCCTGGTAGACCGTTGTTTCACAAAGAATATTTAAAATACACAAGGAAACAGCAACGTATTGCTGTAATCTCTATGGCATTTATGGGTAATTTTCCTTAAATTACTCAAAACTTCCTTTCTTTGCACAAACTTTAGTCAGTACTATGGGATTCTTACAAGGGCTGTGTTTCAAATGTACTACTGGCAAGGTGTCCCCAGATTGTAGATCTTGGGTCCTAAATAAAATGAATGGATTAGGAATACTTCCAATAATCTACTTCAGATTATCCTGTTTTCTCTATCAAAATGGAACATATTGCCACCCCTTTTGCTGAGCGGAGAGCAGTTCTGGGGGAAATTGGAGTGGCTTTGTCTCTCCTCTATTTCATTTATTAGGGCTAAAATCCTCAGGATGGGTGCAAATGGCTGTGTTGCTGCTCTGTGGCTGCTGTTGCAGTCCAATGACTGAAGAAACAAACGTGTGGCATTTATGTACCCTCCCACCGTGACAGAAGAGTAGGATCCACACGATGGTGAATTCCTCGCTTCTGGTGGATCCCCCTCGCCTCTCTACAGGATGCTTCATGGTATATTATGAGCTGTCATGGGGTATACATATCTCTCACTGGGCAACATGGAGTTAATGAGCTAATGTGGGCACAGGTGGCCCTGCCCTGTCACACCTGTGAGAGATGTCACACTTGGAGGGAGGCGCTTAAGAGGAAGAAACCCACCCCAGTTGTTGGCTGGATGGGGGTGGGGAGAGTAGACTCAACTACTGCAAAGAGGGCTGGCTGAAGGCAGAGGCTACTCATATGGCTGCTCTGATGGCCCTTCCCTGAAGGAAGGGCAGGCCAGCCCAATGTTGACTCATTTTGAGAGGGGACTATTCCTCTCTACTGACTTGTGTACTCAGTTCAGGGCCACAAGCACCCTCTGAAGGTAGAGAACCTTAATCCATCTTTGGGACAATTCCATTGTGTTAATTCCCCTTTTGTTCTGTTTGTTGACAAGCCTGGACGAGGTGGACTACCTGTGGCCCAGCTGGAGGGCTGAGCCTCTTAGAACTGGGGTGATATGGGGTAGACCCCAGTGATTTAAAAACAAGCAGTTTCAAAATAGGGAACAAAAGGGATAATCTGAGTCTAGTCAGTGGAGAAAACATACACATTAAAAAGGGCTGAGAAAACTTCCATTTTTTTTTTCATTTTTCTTCAAATCCATGAGATGCGAGCATTTTAGAATTGAAAGCTGCTTCCTGGCCATAGCCTACATTAAGTAAGAGACAAAAATCGGCTCGTAAGTCATGTTTTCACCTTCAGCAATGGGAATTTAAACAATCATATAGCAGGAGAGATTTGCAGCAGGCTGAGCAGAAAGTCACTGCTTGGCAAGTCTTGGGGAAAATGGGTAAAAGTCACATGACTGTCTGTAGACTACATGAAGCAGAGTTTGCACTAAAAATGCTTGTGTTTGGAAAGATTCTACTTGCTTGAGAGAGAGTTTTCTTAAAATGGGAGTATATTGTAATTGGTAATTACAGCTAGGTAAATATTTTTTTGACAAAAATGCGTATTCAAGTGACCAAAACATTTTATAAATTCATGTTGAATTCACCAAATTATTTTGACAGAAAAAAAAAAGTTAAAAAAAACCTCTGGTTTTGACACTGTCTAAACCAAACACTTCAGTTTTTCAACTGAAAATTATTTTTTGTTTGAAAATTTGCTTCCATTTTTTAAAAAAAGGTAAAATACCCTGCACACCAAAATGGTTTGTTTCAGGTTAAACAAAATGTTCCATTCAACCCAAAAAACAAAATACTTGATTCTTTTTGTTTAGTGAAAAAAGTTAGTTTCACGTTGACCCAAAATGTTTTTTTGTTGTTGTTTGCGCTTAGTTAGGGCTTGGCTACACTTGGAGATGTAGAGCACTGGGAGTTAAACCAGCCTTCGGAAAGCGCAGCAGGGAAAATGCTGCTGTGTGTTTACACTGGCATAGCCACATTAGCAGCTCTTGCAATGCCACAGAGAGCAGTGCATTGTGGTAGCTATCCCAGTGTGCGGGAGGCTGCAACGTGCTTTTCAAATGGGGGTGAAGTTGCAGTGTGACAGGGAGTGTGTTCTGTGTATGTGGGGGGAGAGACAGTGTGTTTTGGGGGGCTGAGAGTGTGTCAACACGCTGTATTGTAAGTTCAGAAAGCAGCAGGACCCCCCCCACACACACACAACAGCAGCATTCCACACTAATAGTTTGCTTTGTTCCAGAGCAGATAAGCATGCCAGATGTCAGAAATGGAGCTTTGAAAGGGGATATCGGCATGCCTGCTGCCGAGTTCAAAACAACAAGAAGAGTGGCCACTTGACTTCAGGGGATTATGGGACATTTCTGGAGGCCAATCACAGTGCAGTAATGCAACACCTTGTCCACACTGACACCCGGGCGTTTCAGCCGGGGTGCTCCAGCTGCAGAGTCCAGGCACTCTACGTGCCTTGCCAGTGTGGACACCACAGGAGTTAGGGCGCCTGGGGCTGATTTAATGCGCTCTAACTTGCAAGTGTAGCCAACCCCTTATTTCAGCAGGTCTAACGGTAATGCCTCTAAATCCGGAATAAACCCAAAGCCTGATTCTCTGTTGCCTCTGCACCTAATATTGCCTGCACAATGTGTGCATAAAATGCTACTGTTCTGATTTGGTAGCTGTGATACAAACCCCCACATGTGGTAACAATGGCTCTGGGCTCAGCCAGCCCTGTCCTGTCATACCTGCAAGAGATACACAGGCTGGAGAAGGAGTTAAAATGGAGCAGAACAGCTCACTTGGAGGCAGACCAGGGAACAGAAAGGCCCTTTACCTTGCAGCTCCTGAAGAAATGGCTGAGAAAATTTGCGGATGATACTAAACTGGGAGGAGTGGTAGATACGCTGGAGGGGAAGGATAGGATACAGAAGGACCTAGACAAATTGGAGGATTGGGCCAAAAGAAATCTGATGAGGTTCAATAAGGATAAGTGCAGGGTCCTGCACTTAGGATGGAAGAATCCAATGCACCGCTACAGACTAGGGACCGAATGGCTAGGCAGCAGTTCTGCGGAAAAGGAGCTAGGGGTGACAGTGGACGAGAAGCTGGATATGAGTCAGCAGTGTGCCCTTGTTGCCAAGAAGGCCAATGGCATTTTGGGATGTATAAGTAGGGGCATAGCGAGCAGATCGAGGGACGTGATCGTTCCCCTCTATTCGACACTGATGAGGCCTCATCTGGAGTACTGTGTCCAGTTTTGGGCCCCACACTACAAGAAGGATGTGGATAAATTGGAGAGAGTCCAGCGAAGGGCAACAAAAATGATTAGGGGTCTAGAGCACATGACTTATGAGGAGAGGCTGAGGGAGCTGGGATTGTTTAGTCTGCAGAAGAGAAGAATGAGGGGGGATTTGATAGCTGCTTTCAACTACCTGAAAGGGGGTTCCAAAGAGGATGGCTCTAGACTGTTCTCAATGGTAGCAGATGACAGAACGAGGAGTAATGGTCTCAAGTTGCAATGGGGGAGGTTTAGATTGGATATTAGGAAAAACTTTTTCACTAAGAGGGTGGTGAAACACTGGAATGCGTTACCTAGGGAGGTGGTAGAATCTCCTTCCTTACAGGTTTTTAAGGTCAGGCTTGACAAAGCCCTGGCTGGGATGATTTAACTGGGACTTGGTCCTGCTTCGAGCAGGGGGTTGGACTAGATGACCTTCTGGGGTCCCTTCCAACCCTGATATTCTATGATTCTATGACTCTATGAAAAGGCAGGATGTCTCCAATCTACTGAAGGTCCCTCCCTGAGAAAAGGGAGGACCAGCTTCTGTTATACCTGGAGAGAGAGGCATTTCTTTCTCACATACTAGCCCAGTTTATTTGTGTTTGTTTGTTTTATAGACTATCCCTAAGACTTGGAACTAACCTGGCTGGAGGGCTGTAAGCTGGCATGGCCAGCCATTTGCATCTATGTTTGAGGGAGTCCATGCATCCTCGCAGTTTGGTCTGCTAGAGAATTCTCCTAGAGGAAGAAAAAAACAAAGGGGGAATTAGTGGTTTTGAATGGGCCCCGGCCTTCATAACTACTACCACTCTGCCTGGTTGCAGGCTGGAGCCCAGGCTGTTTATGGCCCCTAATGCCAGATTAAGGTATAAGATAACTAAACTACAGCTAAGGGCCTCGCAATATGAGGGGCCTCTAAAAAAGAAAAAACTGATTCCATTTCAAATTTTATCAAAATCAGTTGATAAATAAAAGAGATATGGGAAAGAGAAGATTCTCTCTAAATATAGACATTTTCATTCAAATATGACAAAAATATACACATCTGGCTACACAAATACCCTTACCCTGTTCTTACCCTTCACTAATGGTTCATTATTGACAGGCGGGAGTCCAGAGCTGAGAAAAAAAAACGATAATTGCACTTGTAAAATTAATATTTCTACGAGTTAGTCTGCTATCGGTCTCCTAAGGCAGTGTTTTGTTGGCCAGCTGCTACTGGTAAAATTCTGACCGTGCCTTCATAACTTAAATTTAAATAAATCTCACTGCTGATAAAATCACGGAAAAATATGAGGTCAGAGACTGCAGTGTCGTGAAGGAATCCTGCCAAGCTCATACTCGTATGGGACTCGTCCTAGGAGTGACGTCAGGTATAGCGTCCCCATTGGCTGGTAATAGCTGGAAGACCACCATCCTTTGTTTACAGTCCAACACACTCAGTCATATAGTGCCTTTGCTCCTGTTTTTCTTCATTTTCTTAAGTGTTAGTGTGTTCTTTCTTCTTTTGATCTGTACATACGTACAATTGTGTATTTTAGTGCACACACCGCTTTTGGCTTCATGCGCTATCCATGCTTCACATGACTGAGTTTGCAGGTGATTGTTTTATGGACTCTGGCTGAGTGGATCTTGAGGAGGATAAATCTGTGTTGGCTTCCCTCCATCAGTTTCGGGAACCTTCACAGTAAATATCAGAGAGTGCTGATGAAAGGATAAATAGAGGGTTCTGAGAGAAGTGAAGGAAGCTATACATATATATCAAAATATTCTGAGTACTTGGTGAGCAAGTTATTTCAAACTATGTGCATATGTGATTTATAGGCTATTAAAGCCTATATATTCATTATTTTTGCTTGAATATATGCTAATTTTTCTCACTTTCTCAATGCCTGCCTAGAGATTAGCAGTCTTTTTTCTGGTAAATTCTTTCTTTCTCTTTTGCGCATATAGCTTGTTATCACTCTTTGTGTCCGAGGTGTTTACTCGAGATTAATTTGTGGTTCTGGAGTAGACACAGGGTAGAGAAGCGAACGTGAAGAGAGATGTCAGCTTTTCTTGCAGCATTTTCTAGGCAATCTGCCCTAAGCATTCTGAGCATCGAAAGTGACAAACACCATAGTTTATCATTTGAGGACATCATCAATGACTTTGCTCTCCAAAAATCATGACAGAAAATGTTTTAAATTTCAGTGTTAAAATTAATGTGATGTGCAAACAGACATACTGCAGGTTGCACTGCTTCCATTAAGCAAGCTGGTCTGTGTAACTGTAACTGCTTTTGTGTTGCTGTAGATATAAAGTTTTCATTCCTGCTAATTAAGAAATCATAGATGAAAATATGTTAATTTGAAACTATTTTATAATGCAAACAGGCATATTGCAAGACGTGTTTTAGTGAAATTATTATTCTATTTTTACAACTTTGCCTTTGTATATATGCAAAGCTTTTGTGATTATATATTCAATGTCCTTTCTGTGAAAATAATACATTAATTTTTTTATGGTATGGGGCCTCTTACACTTGACATAGTTTAGGGCCTCAGAATGTCATCATCTGACATTATCTGCCTAAGCCCCTGACCACTAGGCAATGCTTCCCACAAGCAAAGACCATCACAGTAGTGTTTTAAACCCACTTTGCAAAGGTGTAAATGAATATATGAGGCTCTGGGTAGCAGAGAATCAGGCTATTGAGATGCAATCCCATGCAATCATTTTACTCTATGTGATGTGCACACTTTGTTACATGTATGCATTTCTCAACAGATTTTAATATATGCCTATAATAGCACCCCATAATCGTATGATCAGTACTTCAAAAAGCCCCTTAGCAAGCTACAGAGTAACAGCCGTGTTAGTCTGTATTCGCAAAAAGAAAAGGAGGACTTGTGGCACCTTAGAGACTAACCAATTTATTTGAGCATAAGCTTTTGTGAGCTACAGCTCACTTCATCGGATGCATTCAGTGGAAAATACAGTGGGGAGATTTATATACATAGAGAACATGAAACAATGGGTGTTACCGTACACACTGTAACCAGAGTTATTTCAGACTTATTCCTGTTAAATTAGCTTCACAGCAGTATAATAAGTGTTACAGCAGTCTTTGGACTTGGAAAGGTCACCATTCAGTACAATCTAACAAAATGATAAAGCTACTAAAATACAAGTAGTTTCCTGGGCACTGGTTTCACTAATGGGTTCCTGCTTCAAGCCCATATCTTGAGCTAGACCACATAGCTTTAGAAAGACATCCAATCTTGATATAAAGACTTCAAGTTATAGAGCATCTACCTCACCCCAGGTAAGAAAGAGTGCCCTGAGTGGCAAGCTGTACAGTCATTGATTGCCCTGCTAGTCTACATCTTCATAACAATTCCTTTAGCCCTTGATGGCTTGCATCTGGAATGTGGATTTTATTCCCTTTGTTCCACTTATGACTGACCCAGCAAGAATCTTAGGAGTTATTACCATTCAAAAAGTAGACTGGAAACACAATATTAGCTGTCGTCTGAATGGGACAGGATTTCCCTCCCACCAAACGGTGGACTTGTATGGGTTAGTGCTCAGATCTCTGCAAGGTAGAATCACAACTATTTTAAAAATGAAGTGAAAATGTAATAAGTTCATATAAATAATTTTGTCAGTCTTTGCAACCACTGCAGAAAAGGGAATTGCAAATTACTGTTTTCTATTAGGTACCATAATACAGTAAGTCAACATGACATTACAACAAGCAGAAAGAAAGAAGGCATTTATTAATTAACTTGCTTATATTGATTTTCAGAATGCCTGTATGGGATGGGGTGTTCCAGTCCCTGAAGCCCCCGGCTGGAGGCCTTGTTGTCCTACCACAACACATCCCAGAAAGGAGCAGAGGAGCTGACTTCTCCAAAAGGCCTAGAGAGGCTATGTGGGAAGCAACCAATTGGAAAGAAACTGCAAGGAGCAGCCAATCAGGGCCCGGAAGGCCATATACAAGGAGCTGCATTACATGAGGATAGTCAGTTGCTGCCTGGAGCCGAAGGGGTGCTCCTGGCTGGCTGAAGGACCAGCAGGACCTCAGACAGAGCAGTTGCTGGTAAGGACTGGGGGAGCAAGACGGAGCTCTTGGCTGGCTCCTGGGACTGAGTACATGACTTCAGGCCTATGGTAAGGGTAAAGGTTTTGAGAAGGTGCTGGGGCCATGGGGAAGTGGCCCAGCCAACCGAAACACTATACAGTTAAAGGGACACAATGGATGGCTGCTATTTGTAGGGTCCTTGGGCTGGAACCTGGAGTAGTGTGGGCCCGGGTCCTCCGCATTAGCCACTGGGGAAGTGGTCTGAATATTGAACTGGGATATAGAACTGAATTGGAAAGATGTGGTCTGACAGGCTGAGGAAGGGTGAAGAGTCTCCAGGAAGGATGCCCTGAGAGTATGGCCCCATGCCAGGTTCCAGGACTATTTAAAGACTGAGCCTGGGGAGGGCTACAGTGATGTTGCCAGCAGAGGGGTACAGTATACTCTGGAAGAGGTCTGTTTTGTTTCACATACAGACTGTGTGGGTGTGACTCGGCTGGAGGGCTGAGTCATTGAAAAGCTCCCTGAGAAACCACCGTCAGAGGTCACTTGCAGACTAAGTGAAAGCACACGCACTTGGCCAGGGAGCACTTGTGAGAGGTGGGTGCCACACCATTACACCATATCGAACTTTGGGTGCTTTACAAAGTTTCATGTTTTGTACTGGATATTGTGTCTTTAAGCAGATGCAGTTGTAAAACAGTTAAACAGATGCAGTTGTAAAATGATGCTTTGGGCCCCTGGTGCCACGTGTACTTCCAGGTGTCACTGAGGATCCAGCAGCACCCCAAATTGAAAACTTCTTAAATGAAAGAAGGATAGGAAGGACACTCACCCCACCTTCCCTTAACACACTATCAGTGCCTCCCTTATGTCCAAACTAAGCTTCTGCCAGCTTGCCTTTATCTAAGTATTGCTCTCTGCCAGGCACTAGGAAAGCAAAGATGTTGTGCCATCTGGGTTTAATGGAAAAGAGGCATAGAACTGTGGGTGCCATGTACATCTTGATAGAACTACAGCCTGAATTGTTTTATTATTTTCCTTAGCATGACATACAGAAAGGGCAATCAAAATCAGCTGGCAGAACATACCTGAGAACTGTCTCTGGACAGATAAGCAATTGATCAAAATCACATTCTCTGATCTCTTGGGGCCAAATCCTGTTCCCATTGAAATCGAAAGGAGTTTTGCTACTGAGTTCAATGGGAACAGGCTTTGACATTTGGAGAGGAAAGAACAAAACCACTCAAGCAAGGGCTATGTTGCTTATACTACAGGTATCAAAGGCTGCTGACTTATGTGAGAAAGTCAGCAGACATCTCATCTTTGTCCACTGCAAGGGAGAAATCAGCAATCAATGAGGCTAGAACAGTCTCTGTGCCATATCCAACTCATAAGTCCATCTGCAAAGGATCAAGGAAATATGAAGGCTCCAGATTACCTTAAAGTCCTCAGTCCCTTGGTTAGAATGCTCCCATTAGTATATGTTCATACTCCAGAGGCTGGAGCAGGAAAGAGGCAAAATGGAGATGTTTCCAGGCCAGGGCCTTTTAGCTTCTGCCAAGTAAAGGGAAATTTTTTCTCACTGTGAAAGATGGTGTTTGGAGTCACATGGGCAAGTCACATGTCCATCACCTCTACCCATATTCTAGTTAGAACATTCACAAAAACTCCGTTAAGTGTAGACAGGCGTTTTCCAGGGTCATTGTGAGCTAAATGTTCCTTAATGGGCCATTCAACTTGACTTGTCCCTTCATGTGCTGGCTAAATACTTTGTGGGTGTTACCACAGGAGGAAACATGTAATAAACATAGTTAATATTCATAACTTCAGATACCAAGATGAATATACATGCATAGAAATAGCATTATCATAAGTAACAGCTATTTCACCTAATGACTATTCCCAAAAGAGATTCTGAAAAATCACACCATGTACCTGAGACCCTATGTGCCAGCAACATGCCCCACTGGAGTTTTGTTATCTGTTATGTAACAACAGAGATGGAGCCAGTTACATGACTCCGTTTAGCTTAAAAGAGCAAGGTTAATTTTTAGCTGTTCAGGTGTGATTGCATCTTTAGTCAGTGAGGGCATACTGGCTGGCACACATTCAGGTTCATGGGCTTCAGTGTTCTGTTGCAGTTAATTTTTTAATGCTCATAAACCAGGTATGTGCTGAGGTGGTTTAAAGCTTAACACAGGTTTTTAGGTTTGCAAATCTGTGCACCTCTGCCTCTTTGAGATTTTTTTTTTTTTTGCTGGTCATAATGTGGGAGGGTATCCTCTCTGCCCTCTGCTCATGAGGTTATGTATGTGTCTTGTAGCACTCTTCTGAACACCAGCTGGAAGGAATTTTTTTTCAGTAAGGGTGGCCTGATTCTTAGAAGGCATGTAATTTTTTCAGGTTCACACTGATTAACGCAGAAAACAATTGGGGCTGTTAAACTTTCTTCAAATTCCATAGAAAATTAAGTTCAGCTATATTTTCCAGTACAGTGATGAAATGGGTGTTTGTATATACACATATCAACATACTTAACTACTCACTTTCCCCCCAGATATGTACTATTTCAATCTGTTTATATGGAATATGGGTGTTGGGTGAGGAGCCATTTCAGCGTATGTCTGACTCATTAAAAGATAAATTTTAAGTAGAACTGTATCCTAAACGGCATTGTGATCTTGTACCCAAATATTGCATTTCAATGGGAGATTCAACTTCCTTTATAGGAACAGAACAGACTCCTGAAACTCTTACCACAAAAGTGGTCCATAGACATACAAATAGTCCCATTGTCTTCAATGGGATTGATCAAATGATTAAAGGTTTACAGGATTAGGTTCCAAGTTTGTAAATTGTTCTAGATGAAACTGACAATGCCTGAGCTATCAGATCAGAAGGAGGGTCATTTGAATAAAGGTGGGCAGATGTGTGATAAGTCTTAGCTCCATTGCTAAGATGAGGAACGTATTTTCAGCAAAGTTCTTGGCAAATTCCTGAGGCAGCTGGTTTAAGATCGTCAGTGTCTGGCATTATAATCTTCACTTATAGTTCTCTCACCCACAAAGCTGGAAAATGAGGCATTTGTTTGTTTTGCTGCTCCAGTTCCAGTTAACAAAATGCATGTTAGACTAGTTTGGCTGCGAAGAAGAATTCTATGTACACTGGGGACAACACCTGATTCCTGTCAGGCTGCAGAATCCAAACATCCTCTGGTCAGTGAAAGCAGAGGCATTCCTCTAATGATTTGGACTTGATGTGATGCAGTATGAATGTCATGGATAATTCAGACCAATGTGGAGAAACTGAATTAAAAACACTGTTTAAACACCTTCCTTTCCCTCTTGAGGACTTCTGACCAATTTAACAGCACAATACATATGCTAACAAACTTAAACAAAGACTTTGTGCTGTTAAAACCATATCAAGAATCAATGCCCTCCCTAGCCATGTTCTGCTCCTTTAAGGAGCAGAGTGCAGCGCCACCCCACCCCACCCCTGAAGGGGTGGAGGGTGGGGTGGGGCAAGCCCCAAGTCTTTTCAGTACCCCATACCTCCTAAAAATCTCTTGCTGGTACTGCATACTGGAGAGTACCACCCTACTTGCACTACTGATTGGCAAGGAATCTGAGTACTTCTATACTGCTGACTGAATTGACCACTTGTGGATGTGTGCCTTCAACCACAGGAGACTGCTAGTTACTGCCTTATTACTTTTATGCAAGTACCAACAGGCTTTCCTTTTGTTTTCCTACTGACAGTTGGTGGCTTTTTTTATTTCTATTCTCAACTCTGTTATCTATGGGTTCTGCTCTCCAGGTACCTTTGAGTCATAAAGTTGGCAGGCAGATCTGATTTACACTTTGCTGGCTTGTAATAGAATGCTGATGTCTTTTAAGGATTTTTGAGTGGGAGACTCTTGAGCTGTTATAAATTTTAATGTTATAAGATTGAGTGGTTTGTTGTTTTGTGACAAGTCATCAAGGTTCCTGCATGTACTTTTGCCCCAGAAATGGACTGTCTTTTAACTATATAAAAAGGAACATGGGTGCCTCTTGCAATGAGTCAGTCAGACTATACATGAATTTGCACAAGGACGCCAGTTAATATTGTACTGCAATCTGCAGACGTCCCAAGTTCTGTTTTAGTGCATCTGTTAGTTTTTCATGTTAGGGCTTTAAAAGAATTATTGTAGTGTAATGTGTGAAAATAAGTCTTCCTGCTTGTCATCACATTTTCTTGTATAAGACAAATTGTGTCATTATAAATTGGTTATTTGTTGGCTCAGTGGAACTAACTACAGGTTACGATCTGTCAAATTGTAATAGAAAAGTACACCAGCCAGTATATTACTGGAGATAGATATTGCCCATCAGGGTCAAAGAAAAAGAAAGAAAAATAATTAGCTATTGAGCTGGTTCATATTAAATTCACTTGTGGGCCATGATCAGATTACAATGCATTCTCTGTGGTGTGGTATTGCTTACATGGCATATGTACACACCAAAGGGTAACTGGGCCATGTAAACTCCCTCCATTACTTTTTCTAACCTTCTTAAATTTTGTCATCAGAACCTGGCAAATTGCATAAAGATTCCCAGCGGAAGGCCCAAGCACCACTTAAATCCCTCTGAAGGACTGTTTTGATGGGCTTAACCCCAAAACCTGGCAAATCTTTGGAGAGCTTTGGGGGATCTCTGGGAGGCAAAGGCCATCTGCTCTGACCCTTCATGGCTCCCATAGCTCCCTAGCCACAGCTGCCTTGGGACACCCAGGTAGGAGCTTAATGGAAAAGACAGTATAGTCTCAGGTTGTATAATCATTGCTGGGGATACTACCGTATCTAATCTATTCACCATAGTTAGATTTAGTAATACTCCTAGCAGTGATAATCGGTGGGTAGATATGTATATAAAATAAACTTATTTGCCTTTGACAATCCTGAATTCTTCGTTCAGTTTTTACTCAGATGGGAGCTCTGTGCAAGGAAATTGTTATAAAGGTTTTGGAAACTATAAACTCTCTAGAGTTGGCTTCGTTCCTAGCTGTTTACAAGTAGAATGTTTTCCAAAATTTCAGTGAGGCATCAGCAGCTCCTTAATGCGTCACAATGAAAAAGGTTCAAAAGCCATCGTTAATTAGCAACAGTCAGACTTTGCTGTTAAGCCTTTATGTTTCTGCCTCCTGAAGCAACGCTAATTGTAATTTGTTTTTTAATCTTTATCACTGGTTCATATGAATAGATGTCAATAACCAAAATAAACTCTGCAAAGCTTGTAAATAACCAGTGTTTGGAACAACATGCCAGAGCAACTTTCAGTGCAGCATTTCAGATGCACATGCCATCATTGTATGAGCCAGGCTATATAACGAGATGCACAAAATATGTCAATTGCACATTTTCTTAGGTTTTTACCAACAGTACATTTGGTTGCCATCTTCTCTCACTGGTTGCTTGATGTCTTTACAGTGTCTGAATATCGTTGTTATCTCGGCCTTTCACACATTTCTTGTCTGTGAAACTTTTACCATGTGTTAAATACTTAGGCATCATGGAGAAGGGGTTTAATCTCCCTTCTCTCTTTTTGTACTTCAGTGTCATGTCAGGTATCCTCTGTAGTTAGCATGCTGACAAAGATATTTGCATACATGTGTCTAAAAAGATTGCGGCCTCCAACATCTATTGTCTTCTAGTTTTAGGCAATACCTATGGCACCTGTTTCCCAGAGCAAACTGGGCATAATTCACCTTCTGACCCCTACCAGATTAATTTTTAGAATTGGTCAGATATTTTCAAAATTCAAATGTTTTTGATAAAAAGGACACTTTTCTGTGGAAAAAATTGTCTCCCCCCCCCTTTTTTTTTGGGGACCAGCTCAAATAATTTCAAAGCTGGATCATCAGTTAATTATGCATAGCCTTCCTTAGCTTATTGCTGGTCAGAGTCAGCTTTGTTTGCATCATGATGCCCTCCTTTTCATTCCTTGCTTAATTCTGAGACTGTAGGTCTGTCTCTTTCAATCACAGGCTTACAATTTCCGGGATCATATTTTCTTGGTAATTCCCTATTTCTCAGTAATAACAAGCCATTTCAGACTTGATACTCTGACAGACCTAGACCATCCTGTCATTCATAATCTTGGTCTGTTTTTCTAATCAATGAAACAATTCAGAGGTATCCTGTATACATTCATTTCTTAGATAATGATGGAATCATGGTACATCTAACAGTTAAATAAATAACACTACAAAATGTGAGTCCATAGGAATTGTACTATAAACCAAAACTTTTTGTGGTTTCTGAACTGTTTTCAGGCTTTCAGATCTCCATATTTAGGAACCTAATGCCTTTTATAGCAACTTTTTAATTGCAAAATATAATGTTTTCCCCAGTGAAACTGTGGGCTTGATTTACTACTGTTGTTCCACTTTTGTACAGCTGTAACTCCATTGATATCAACACTGATACTGCAGTAACCCAGTAGTGGATACTACTGTAGCCCATGTTTAGTAAGCATGATAAACTTGATATGAGGTATAACAAAATGACTATGGGCCAAGAAGTTGTTATAAATGAGACCATTATCAAAAAGGAGCTTAGGGCTCAGTTACTCACCAGATGATCCCACTGTCATTAATAGAGTCACACCAAAAGAAAACTTGTCCCTATTTCTTTGTTAGAAACAATGACCATTTGTAAGGATGGGTATAGGGATGTGCCAGTATTATTTTGTGTCCCAAGTGCAGTGCTGGAGTGAGAAGTTGTAAATCCACTGACTTTGGCCAATTGCACTGACATTGGCCCTCTGCATTCAAGGAAACAAAGGACAAGCTTGTACTGCATCCAACCATTAATACACCAATTCTGCAAATGGTTATCCTTATAAAAGCATTGCTTTTGTAGTGCACTTACAACTAGTTTGTACCTAGTGTCAATATACTCCAGGGAAATAAGTCAAACTAAGTCTGTTGCTTTATGCTGCTTTATGATTTAGAGGGAGAGCCTGCCTAGCAAATTACAGTATGCTAAATGTTATCTGATTGATCTATTTTTATTGCTCCAGAAGGCCATCTTCTTAGCGAATGCACAATGTGCCTAAGGTGGCACATGACCAGGATTTGTCACTGAATTTGGTCCACTGGTTGGATCATTAGCTTCCCTGGCTCGGTTCAGGTACTGATGGGGCAGTGCAACATGAATGCTGATCCTTGCCCAGCACCCCTCCAAGGATCTGGGATACATGTTGTATTGTCTGCTTCAGAAGGTCAGACAATATAATATCTATCACAGATCCTTATATGAAGCCATACAATGCAAATTCACTTCCTCTATAAAAGTTTTCAAGAATATAGTTTTAGATGTTTCTTCTGTTTTGTCTCTGCAAAGGACAGCTCCTTGAGGCAAATTATTCTCTCATGTAATACCATCAATATCAATGATGGTTACACCATTGATGCATTTTCTCCAATTTAACTGATATTTTTACTAGTGTATATTTCGGCTTACAAAATTTTATACAAAGGTAAGCAAACTGGGAAGCATTAGATAAAAGACAGTATATATGTAATTAATTGTACAGATGTATGTTTGCTATGCAGAAAAAGCAATTAGCATGTTCACTAACAAAATACAGGTACATTTGTTTTTTAGTTTTAACCTGTACGGCAACTAGAGTCGGGTGACTAGTTTTTAAAAAAACATATAAAAATGACTGGAAAAACAGGATGACTTGTCAAAGGCCTATTTGTGAATCTGCTCATCAAATTATCAGCCCAGGTCTTAACTGGGAGAATAACTTGAAAAAATAAAATAATAATTTATTTGAAAAATATCATGACATTTGCTAAATACATTACTAGGTGATTTATTATTTGAAAAGCTCAAACTGCAGTGTAGTACTTTTACACACCAAAATGATCTTGTCTAGAACTTCTTTTTGGTGCTTTAATACTTTGCTGCAGTGATAATTTCCTTTCTTTTTTGAGAGGAGTAAAATCTTAGGAAGCTTAAGCTATAAACAGATTTCCTACCATGCTAGTGAGATCTCAAATGTTTTACTGTGAGTAGGACCCCTCCAATATGCATATGCACACGCCCTCCTGCACTTCTTCTTTCATATACACAGAGTTCTTCCTTCTTAAACACTCTTTCATGGCATTCAGAGTAAGAAAAAGAACCAGGCTGTCTCTGTGAATGGGCTGTAGTGATGCCATGGGAATTAAATGAGGATAATGTATAATTCTTTATGGTTATGAGGGTTTTTGTGGTCTCTAGAGAGCCTGTATATTTTAGGAGTATTTTACATCTCCCAACACACTGGTTTGGCTGTCTGAATTCACAAGAAGAGAAATAGTCTTAGATCTGAATATGAGAACAATGAAATGTGCTTATGCAGAATTATTCACACATGCAGTTGGGATGTTTTGTTCAAATATTGGGCTTCTTCCATTAGGTTTTAGGTTTCAAGGTATTTGCTGCTTTAATGTAACGAGTAAGGCTTTTTCCTAATGATTGTCAATTAGAGATGGACTCATGACTGCTTAGATCCTGCTGCAGAACACCTGTGTGGTAAATTTGGGAAGTGTTTGTATTAAGGGTTTTAGAATCATAGAAATGTATGGCTGGAAGGAACCTCAGGAGGTCATGTAGTCCAGCCCCCTATGATGAGGCAGGACCGTCCCTGACAGATGTTTGTTTACTCTGTTCTTAAAAACCTCCAGGGATGGGTATTCCTTGGTTTAGCATGCTATGAAGATAGGAGGCAACTGGGAATTTTGATTCTGGAGACAGCAATTGCCATTCTGTATCAAATCAGTGGTCCATCTACTCATATTTATTCACTAATAATGGCCAGTTCCTGAAGCTCAGAAGAAGGTGCAAGAAACCCTGCAGGAGATAGTAATGAGAACTTACTTACCTCTGGAGAAAGTTTCTTTTAAACCCCATAGACTTCAATGGGACTAGGATTTCACCCAGAGAGATTAAGGGCAAGTCTACATGACAAAATTAAGTTGACGTACAGCCACCACAGTAATTGAATTGGTTTTACAAGTGCACACTATACTCCTTGCATCAGTGGAGCGCATCCTCACCAGTAGCACTTGCACTGATTTAACTGCTAGTAGGGGGTGGTTTCTGAAAGGCAGCAATAGTTAACATAAGCAATGCAGTGTCTACACTGACACCACACTGACCTAACTAAGCACTACGCAGAGGTGGAGTTATTAAGTCGGTTTAGTGGGCAAGTTATAGAGGTGGGAGCTACATTTCAGTGTAGATGCTTACAGAGTTTGGTAAGCTGCCTTATGTCAACTGATCTCTGTAGTGTAGACCAGGCCTTTATGTCCTGCCCCAGAGCATGCACTGAGCCAGTGGCAGAGCTAGGAATGCTACTCATGAATGCCAGTCCAGTCCAATATATATTGGACCATGTTATCTCTGCCTTTGTGGCCTAAATCCACAATATGATCATCCTCAGCTCCCACTGATTTTCAGTGGAAACTGAAAGGTTCACAGCATGTCACTGTATCAGGCCTCAAGGTACTAAGGAGGATAATAAAAACCAACTACAAAATTGTGCAGCATATTGGCTGCTTTATTTTTCTCTTCAGACCAAAGTAATGAGAGAGCATAGATTTCACAATGTAGCTACGTATGGATCTTCAAAGGAACCCTTGTGAGTTAAGCACTCAAATCCCATTGAAAGCCCTCAGCACTGCCGGTATCTAGGGTGACCAGAGAGCAAGTGTGAAAAATCAGGATGGGGGTGGGGGGTAATAGGAGCCTATATAAATTGCTTGTCGTGGGACATTCAAAATTTTAAAAATTTCCTGTAACTTTTCTTTTAGTTGTTTAGTTTTTGATTTAAAAATTGACACCAACAAACTTTTGCATTTCAAAAACCATGTTCAAGTCAAATTACCAAAAGCTGAACTGGAAAAATGCAAACAAAACCCCATTGTGTGTATGTGTGGGGGGAGGAGCAGAAAGGGGACCCAAGGGGTAACTGAAATTCTTTTGAAAAATTTCAGTTTTCAATGTTCAGTTTGTGAGAACTTTCAGCTAAAAGAAGAATTTTCTGCAAACACTTCATTTTGGTCAAAAAGACGTTCTGTTTTAAAAACGGATTTTTTTTTTGATCAGCTCTAGTTCGTAGCTTGTTTCAATCTCTATGAGATTATTATTCCCACTAAATCAGGTAGTTATGATTGAGGGCATTCTGGCATCTAAACCTTTTCCATACTGCTGCCATCACTAGAGAGCTGAAGCACCACTCGTATAAGAAAAAGGGGGGCTGCTGGCAGGATGCTCTTGGTTAGACTCCCCTTCCCAAATTGGTCCATAACAGTCCTAATGGGTTGATCTTCAAGGTATGCTGCAAGATGCATTGTTTTCCCTCCTGTGAGGAAATGGGAAGGTTCTAATAGGACATCTTAAGAATGTTATGGTGTGTGGGTGTTTTTTTGTGTGTGTGGTTTTTTGTTTGTTTTTTTGGTTTTTTTGCTACTGGTTCTTACTGATTGTGGAAGTGGGTGGGGATTATAGATCTATTCTATGATTGAGTCCCTAAGGTCTTTTTAAGGGACATCTTGAGACAGAGACTTGTCTCCATTCAAAAGGAGCACAAGGGCAAAGATGTGTGTCTAAATAAAGAAAGCAGTTTTCAGTAGGAAAACGAGGTCCCTTTTTACTACTCTAATATTTTTTGGTGAAAAGCCAGAAATCTGTAGGCTTCTGCTTTTTGTCCTCTCTCTCTCTCTCTTTCTTCTCCCTCTCTCCCCCCTCCCCCCACAACAAACTGCATATCATTCTTAAACAGGGAAGCTATATTGCCAAGTATAAGGCCTACCTTGACCACTACAGAGCTATTTTCACAGAAAATGTTGATAACTGCATGTCACAGAAGGTTATTGTGTAAGAAGAAAACCACCCTACATTGACACCATAGAAAAATTGTTTTTTATTATGGTATGGTGCCAATAAACTAGATTTTCCCAGAAGCAGGGGAAAAAACCCTCAGAGGAGGAAAGCAAATCCTCAGCACTGCCGGTATCTAGGGTGACCAGAGAGCAAGTGTGAAAAATCAGGATGGGGGTGGGGGGTAATAGGAGCCTATATAAGAGACCCAAAAATTGGGACTGTCCCTATAAAATTGGGACATCTGGTCACCCTACCAGTATCATTACCTCCTCTTCTTTTACAGCCGCCTAATTGTGTATCCACCCTTACGCATCAGCGAAGTGCACAATTCCCTTTGACTGTCAATGACTGTGTACGATATTTGAGTAGCAAGATGGGTTTGTTTTTTTTTTTTTTTTTTAAATTCATGTCATGAGTAGCAAGATGGGTTTTGTTTTTTTTTAAATTCATGTTGCTTTTGGTGCAACATAGTCCATGAAATGTTTCCATGCATGTTGTGATGCTGGCAGACCAGGTGCCAGCTCATGCCAAGGCTTGTAGGCCTCATTGACAAAAGTTGGAAACCAGTCTGGCTCACCTGTGTTTAGCATTTTTAAAATAGATCTTAAGTTTATAAGAATGTGTTTGTGTTTTGACTTCATGAAATGCTTGTCAGTTGCTGCATGCATTAATCTCACTTATACTATCTGTATCCCATGTTGTAAGGTAATATTTATGTTTGCTTTGTAACTCTGAAAGTGTTTGCTATGAAATGGGAAACCCCCACAGTCATGAGAGAAGCATTACCAAGTGTGAAATACTAGTTTACCACGAGCTGTCATCTCCTGCCCAACAAAACAGCATCTAGACCCAAGATGAAGCATTGTGGAACATCAGTCGGGGAAAAAAGCCTTTGTTGATTGCTCCCCCATTCCCATGAAGAGGGGATGAACACAGATCCTTATCCCATCACCATTTGAACCCTTGGGGGACGGGAACAAACATCCCCGACCAGAAGGAACCATATCACTATGCTGCTTGGAATTTGGAGAGGGCAATATTTCTAAGCTTAAGAAAGGGATCCCCAAGCTGCTTAGCTCTAAAGGATATGGAGAACTTACATATTACGGCAGCTTTTGAAACTTAAGACTGTAACTGATTTGTGTGTGTATGTTTACCTGCTTTTAATCTTGTAAATAACTCTCATTTCTTTCCTAATTAATAAATCTTTAGTTAGTTTATTATAGGACTAGCTACAAACAGTCTCTTTAGTGAGAGATCTAATGTACAATTGAACTGGGGTAAGTGACTGGTCCTCTGGGACTGGGAATAACCTGAATATTGTTAGGTTTCAGAGTAGCAGCCATGTTAGTCTGTATCCACAAAAAGAAAAGGAGTACTTGTGGCACCTTAAAGACTAACAAATTTATTTGAGCATAAGCTTTCGTGAGCTACATGAAGTGAGCTGTAGCTCACGAAAGCTTATGCTCAGATAAATTTGTTAGTCTCTAAGGTGCCATAAGTACTGAATATTGTTGTGATTTGGTGTAAGGGACTATCTATCACAAAGGTAGACTGGAGTGCCCAAGGGGACTGTCTGTGACTCCATGTTAAGGCTGTTCTAGTGAGTGAGGAGTTCATGTTTGATACTTGGTTGGTGAAATCTAATTATAGAACACACAACCAGTTTGTTACAAGCCAGGGCACAAATCCCAATCTGCCCTGAGGTCAAGACCCAGGTTCATGAGCCACTCCAGACAGCTTGACACATGATCCATTTCTTAACACCTTCCTCTGACATTCTGTCTATTGCCATCCCACAATCTCCTACTTGCCTGGGTGAGTGGAAAAAT
Organism: Chelonia mydas; assembly: GCF_015237465.2. Lineage (NCBI taxonomy): Eukaryota > Metazoa > Chordata > Testudines > Cheloniidae > Chelonia > Chelonia mydas. Next base: position 106,281,630 of record NC_057853.1, on the reverse strand, counting down.
CAGACTCGTTTCTGATGGGGATTATACATGTATCCTTCAGTGAATCTAAAGGTTTGAATTCTGCCCTGTGAAACCATAGCAATAATGTAAGTAACATGTAATGCAAAACAAATATGAAAACTGTGACGTTAAAATCATCTGCAGCATGACTGACTCAGCTACTGGTGTGTAAGAGACAGTTATGTACATCTTAATGTGACTCATTGAATAATTTCTGAGGTGATATGTTAGCTCAGTTGCTCTGGAGTCAAAGGTTGAAATTTGGAATTTCTGTTTCATGGGAAATTCAGACATTCTGAAATTTTACTTTCCTTCCAATTGGCTCAAAGTCAAACTTCAAAATTTCCCATAAAACAAACAATCATTTTATCAAAACATTTCATTTCTATAAGCACACAGCCTTTTGTTTCCATAAGGATGAAGAGCTTCATTTTGACTTTAATGAAATGAACGTGGTTCTGCAAAACATTTTAGGTTTTTTTTTTTTTTTTTTTTAAAGTCTGCATTTTCTGATGGAAAACTATTCCACCAGGGTCAATCAGGAATATTGCTGTCAGCAGAGTGAGATCAGCATTAAATCCTTAGTCTCCAGATAACTCCTTTAAAAGAGGCTTCTGTGTTCTGGAATATTACTTAAGGACCATGTTGATGACTGTAGTAGTCACTTACCTCACACTCGTGTGTGCTGTGAGGATTAATTGGTTAATGTGTCTGAAGTGCTTGGAAGATGAGAAACACTGTGTAAGTGCTCAGTATTCTGATGAAGGTGATAATCTTCTGATGAAGGTGATAAGAGTGTAGAAGATGGCTCCCTGCTCACCTGCCAGCTCTCTCAGAAGTAAACAAACACATGTGAAATAACAGTTCTTCTTGGGATAATAGGCTCATTTTGCTTTATTGCTCTGTTATACTCTTCTCTCTAGCACTATTGTGCTGCAAAATTAGAGCAGAAGTACTATCGCTTTAGAACAAAGACCAGGTCTCTTTCAATAACCACTCGATGTCCTTGCAATAGGCTCTGACTGCAGCAGTTATTATGAAATACTAGATGTTTGTTTGCAAAGCTAGGAGATAACATGGAGCTTTTTCTACTCTTGCAGGAATGGGTCTTTTGAAAATCACCAGTGTATGGCCCAAGAGTGGCCAAACTTACTGAGCCACATACAACAATCTTCAGAAGTTTGAGAGCTGGGGCACACCTGCCAGGTGTTCTGAGGCACTTGCTGGGGCTCAGCATTCCAGCAGGAGCCGGGCTGAAACACCAAGCCCTGGCAGGTGCACTCTGCAGGGCTGAAGCCTCCCCTCCCTGCTGGGCAGAAACTTCTACTCCACCACCCTGCTGCAAGGCAGATGTTCCAAGCGCCCCACATCCCAGTCTGAGAGGTGGAGAATGGAGCGAGGAAGGGGGGGGCTCCACAAGCAGCACTTTAACTGTAAAAGAGCTTCATGTGGCTTGAGAGCCCCAGTCTGGCCACCCCTCGTATAGCCTGTTGGGAGGCTGGGAAAGTTAAAAGCAGAAAATTTCCAGGCTACTAATCCACCAGGAAGTTTAGACTTGAAATTAGACGAAGGTTTCTAGCCATCAGAGGAGTGAAGTTTTGGAATAGCCTTCCAAGGGAAGCAGTGGGGGCAAAAGATCTATCTGGCTTTAAGATTAAACTCGATAAGTTTATGGAGGAGATGGTATGATCGGATAACATGGTTTTGGTAATTAAATATTCATGGTAAATAGACCCAATGGCCTGTGATGGGATATTAGATGGGGTGGGATCTGAGTTACCCAGGAAAGAATTTTCTGTAGTATCTGGCTGGTGAATCTTGCCCACATGCTCAGGGTTTAGCTGATCGCCATATTTGGGGTTGGGAAGGAATTTTCCTCCAGGGCAGATTGGAAGAGGCCCTGGAGGTTTTTCACCTTCCTCTGTAGCGTGGGGCACGGGTCATTTGCTGGAGGATTCTCTGCTCCTTGAAGTCTTTAAACCACGATTTGAGGACTTCAATAGCTCAGACATAGGTGAGAGGTTTTTCGCAGGAGTGGTGGGTGAAATTCTGTGGCCTGCGTTGTGCAGGAGGTCAGACTAGATGATCATAATGGTCCCTTCTGACGTAAATATCTATGAATCTATATCATATTAACTGTCTGGACATGTTGGTTTGACTGAGACAATGCTGGCTTGGAAGCTACTAGAATCAATTAAGGGCGCCTAGTTTAAAAAGGACCTCCCTTCAGTCAGTGAGGGGTGCGCAAGGAGCTGAGAGGGTGTGCTGCTGGAGGACCGAGGAGTACAAATGCTATCTGGCATCAGGAGGAAGGTCCTGTGGTGAGGATACAGAAGATGTTTGGGAGGAGGCCACGGGGAAGTAGCCCAGGGAGTTGTAGCTGTCACACAGGTGTTACACAAAACATTGTAGACAGCTGTGATCCACAGGGCCCTGGGCTGGAACCCGGAGTAGAGGGCAGGCCCAGGTTTCCCCCCATCACCCCCAACTCCTTATTGGATACAGGAGGAGTTGACCTGGACTGTGGGTCCTCCCAGAGGGGAAGGTCCCTGGCCTGTCCCCTGACCCACATAGTGGACGAGCAGAGACTGTGGGGATTGTTCTCCTTCCTTTTCCCCATGCTGGCCAGTGATGAGGTTAGCGAAGTGAACAGCAGGTTTTAGCCACTAGCAAAAGTGGCCAAACTGGGGGCTGCCCTGAATCTCTGAGGCAAGCAAATCCGCTAATAAGTGCAGGACTCACCAAGGCAGGGGAGGAACTTTGTCACAACAGATACCAGATTTACTCAGAACAGGACCCAAGATTCTCTTTCACTTCTCTGCTTCTAGCAGACGTTATGTTTTGTCATATTCTAATTTAGTGTAACATCAGACCCTTGATGGCATCCTTCATGCTCTAAGGGCACAGCCACAGGGATCCTCACTCTTCAGCAGGTATCCTTTCAATATTTCGTATTGAGGCATTTGATTGATGTATTTAGGAAATGTCTGTTAAACGGTTGGTGATAGATCATTGGAGTTTTCCTTTTAAACCTTTCACAAATTGCTTCCTTAACTCTTTAGGTCTCTGTTCAGTAACAACTCCAGCGATTCCATAGTTTAGCATCTTTGACTGAACTGACATTAACTTAAAGTTTATTTCCATCTGTGTCACATACATGATGATGATGTATTTCTCAGGCTGAGTCAACATTTGCTCTATCTTGTGTTGCTTGGATTTCAGACCCCTTATTCCTCTAGGTGCTCTTTCTTCTGGCCTACCGCACCTTCATCTCTAGACCATGATCTGTTGTGTGCTGCTTGAAAACAGCTATTTGTATGCCTCCTGATCACAGGTGGCTCTGCACTAAGACCCTAGATCTTTACACCTTGCAACACTGAGGAGGTTTGGATTTAAATCTAAAGTTTGCAGATGGCCCCTTTATTTTTCTACATGGGCCTAGCCAGCCTCTCCAATCTAAACACTCCAGAACTATGGGACAATTCAGTGCTCCTTGTACTATTACCACTGTCCAGTTGTGCCTGCCTGTCCTGCTATTGCACTGCTGTTTTTCTTAGTGACTTTCTGTGTTTTCAAGCTCACTGCCTAGTGGAGGAAGGAAGGGTGAGAGCAGTAGCTATCTAACCTCGCACCTCCAGTGATCACTACTGGAACAGTATTTATGGAGTTTGAATGTCAAAAGCATTGACATTCCCAGCCTGCCTGAACAAACTTTGTTTAATTATGAATAAGCCGCTGCACAAAACCCAGGAAAGCTACACGTAGTTGAGGAGATGCGGGAGACTTGATTTTTTTTTACTGACTGATTAACAATGATATGTTGCAGGGGTGCCTGGGGGCCAACCAAAATTGGGTCTCTATTGTAGGCACTGTACATACACAGGCGACACCTACACAAAGCTGGGTGTGTGTTTCCCAGCATGAGTAGACACAGGTGCTAGCTCGGCTTGAGCTAGCATGCTAGGGGTAGCATGGGCAGCAGCTCAAGCTAGCCACCTGAGTACAAATCCACCCAGACCCCCTGGGTACATACTCAGACAGCTAGCCCGAGATGCCACTTGTGCTACCCCTGGCTGCACTGCACTGCTATTTTTAGCATGCTAGCTTGAGTAGAGCTAGCATGTGTCTGTCTAATCATGCTGGGAAGCATGTTCCCAGCTGCAATGTAGACACACCCACAGAGTAGTAAATAGCCCTGTGATGCTGTATAAAAATGACTAGTTACACTAATACAGTCACTATTGTTACAAAGTTGCAATCAACCTTGTACAAAGTATGTCATCTAAGATATCAAGGGAAAAGTTACAATCTGTCAAGTATGATTATCCTGGTTAAATCCATTATCAGTACTGTATCTGAAGTTATGAATATTAGCTGTGTATCTGTATCTCAAACATGTGGTGTTTGCCTTGGTGACACCCCTGCACCACAGATAGCTGGCTAGCCCTGATGTAAATCTATGGGTTAACAGCCCATTGAGGACACTCCAGTCTCACAATGGACCATTGAAGAAACTCATCCCACCCAGTAGACCTTTCCTGTGGATGCCTCAGACAGCGAGGAGCCAATGGCTGCCCCTGTGATCCAGCAAACCATGCAAGGACATGTGACCTAAGTCTCCATCTTTTACCACTAACTTTCCATGCTCATGTAACCCTTGACTTCATGTTGGGCCAGTAACTGTCTATGCATGTGGCAAAGGATATAAAAGACACTTGGGACTTTTCCATTTTGCCTCACTCCTGCTGCAATTCTCTGGACTGTGGATTTACAAATAAAAGGAGTATTTTGAACTATGGAATGAGGACCTTCCAATCTTTGGAAGTTATGAGAGAGACGTTTGCAAGCTAGCAATCTATTCCATCACTGCTACAACCTGATACTCTATAAGGACTTTGCAATCACTTGAATGGTTAAGGAATCATATACATACATTTACTCTTTTCTTTTATTAATAAAAAAAGTTTTAGTTTACTAAGTATTGGCTGACAATCTGATATTTATGTGAAATACATATTGACCTGGAAGTAAGTGTCTGATCCGTTGGGGTTAGTAGAATCTCACATACGGTGAATTGGGTTTTCAGTAGCCTCTCACTTTATTAGACCTGTTTGTCTGGATGAGAGCCACGGGCTGGAAAGCCCAGAGGGGACTGTGTTTGGCTTCTGGTTAACCAGGGTGGTACTGCAGAAGCTCTTTTGTTACTGTGTTGGTGAATCTAATTCTAGAATAAACCACCCATTTTGGGGGATTGTCTGCCCTGATTCTCGCAGTCTGCCCCGAGTTGTTCTCTTACATTCTCAGTGTGGTCCATCTCAGGCACCTGGTCACAAGCCCTTACTCACAGGAGCTTAGACTAAGGGCTTGTTTACACTTAAAATGCTACAGTGGCGCAGCTATGCCACAGTAGCGCTTCAGTGTAGACACTATCTACATTGACAGGATGGGTTCTCCCATCGGCATAGGTAATCCATGCCCCTGAGAGGTGGTAGGGAGGTTGATGGAAGAATTCTTCCACTGGCCTAGCACTGTCTACATGGGGACTTAAGTTGACTTAACAACGCTGCTCAGTCGTGCGGATTTAGTTAAACCAACCTAATTTTTCTGCTGGAGACCCCAGGCCTCAACATCTAAACAGACAGGACAGATGCAGGGTAGGAGAGAAGGGATGTGACATACAAGCAGAATACACAATGTGACAACTGGAAAATAGCATATTAGTGCCATTTGATTTTTAAAAGCCTTTTTTTGGTGGGGCTTAGTGAAGAGAGGATAAACTAACTGGAAAGGGAAGCCAGGAGTGTTAGGATATAGATATTCAGGCCTGTCTGTAAAGGCCTATACTCTAATTTAGGTGTATTCTTATCACTTAGCTAGTTATAGAGGTATAAAAGAGAGCATCAAAATCACTGTCTGCTGGTGTAAGGGCCTTCTCTTACTGTGACAGTCTGAGGCCCTGTTCTTAGGCGGAGATCTTTGACTAAGCAGCAGAGGCAGCCATAAGCTGGGAAGCGACCGGTCACATCCTCACATTCCAAACTAGTCACATTGAAATAAGGTGCTATTGGGCTGTTAGGCATTATCAGGACGGGATTGTATTCCTATCACGTCCAGAGAAAGGGAAGTGCCTAGAAAATGTAAAAGGAAACTTAGTTTGCTAGCATCCTGTCTGGCAAGAACTCACTTATCCATAGCTGGGATGTGAAATCCTCACTTCTGTATTGTTTTGTCATTATAGTTCCCACTTTGTTATTGTTTATTTGCATGGTCTCTGTCTGGTTCTGTAATTGTTTGTCTGCTGTATATTTAATTTTGCTGGGTGGGATATAATTGGTTAAATCATGTTACAATATGTTAGGATTGATTTTTTTTAAATTTCAGTAAAATGATTGGTTAAGGTATAGCTAAGCAGAACTCAAGTTTCACTATATAGTCTGCAGTCAATCAGGAAGTGTGTGAGTGGGGGGGGGAGGGAACAGGGAATGGGGGTGGGGAAATTGGAATCCTGTTTTGCTAAGGGAGGGAACGGGAACAGGGACACAGGTAAGGCTCTGTGGTGTCAGAGCTAGGAAGGGGGACACTAAGGAAGGAAACTGGAATCATGCTTGCTGGAAGTTCACCCCAATAAACATTGAATTGTTTGCACGTTTGGATTTCGGATACTGTTGCTCTCTGTTCATGCGAGCAGGACCAGGGAAGTAAGTGGGTGAAGGAATAAGCCCCCAACATCTTGGTGCTGTGACTCGGATGCATCGGATAGGTGAGTGTCAGCCTGTAAGTCCCCCTCCCCAACTGCTTGGAGGAGGTATAGCGAACTTTCGTGATGGTAGTTGCGGGTTCTGGCAAGCCAGGGTAAAGGATTTTTTTTTTATAAACGGATAAGGAAGAACCAGGGCCCATACCAGATGCAGGGGTCAACCTGGGATGAGATTAAAAAGGAAATGGAGGCAGTGTTAGGGGACACAGAGGGATGGAGGGTGGCTGAGGAGCCCACCCTCCTTTGGTATATGGGCAGTGGAAGAAGGTCCCTGCCCATTGGGACTGAATGCCTTCCAGGGAAAGGAGGCACTTCAGTCTGCTTGTGGGAGGTTTGAAGTAAGGGCAGCATTATGGGAAGCTGCCAGTAATCTTTCAAGTTTGGTGCTGCTTCAGCAAGGGCTGCTGAAGGGTTGTAAATCTGGGGTGGTTAAAGATGATTTGACACAAAAGGGTTTAAAGTCAAAAGCAGAGTTAACAGACTACCTTTAGGGACTGGACCTGGGACTTGGTCCTGGGGAGTGGAGAGAAAGAAAGGAGGGGAAAAAAAAAAGTTTCAAAGTGCAAAATGGCAAGGTTTGCAGGAGCAGGTAACAACCCCCACTCTTCTCCCAGAGCCAGAATGAGAACCTGGGGATAAGGATTCCCAACTGTTTCAACCCAGGGAGCCTACTCTTGGCTCAGAGCTAGCTATGTCCTTTTCTTTTCCTTCTTCATTTTCTCGGTTTACTTAATTTGCTGCTGGTAGCCTATACTTTAAACTGACTTGACAGGCTTAATTGGTTTCTTTCCACCTCTTCCCCCTGCCTTTCCACACTTTTTTGTTTTTTCTGAAGTTTTAATGGAGGGTACTTTGGATACTTATGTGAAATGTTTTTGGTTATTTTGGACAAAGTATGAGGGAGGTCTGCTGTATTCTACTGGAATTTTTTTTTTTTGAGTAAAAGATCCATGGGCATGCATGGAGACAAATGTTTTACTGCCTCTTTTAACAGTCTCAAGGTCAAGACAGCACAGGTTAAGGCAGCTGTGTGGCAATAATTGTACTTGGTGGCTAAGTTGTTACAGACAAATTGCACTACCTTAAAGAACTAAATGTAGGAGTAAGTGATTTAAAGGAGTGAAAAGTCACAAATAGCTTTTGCAAAAATTGATAATACAGGATTTGGAGGAAAGTAAACATTTGGGAGTTGTGGAAATGGTAAAAGGTAACTGTTGTGAAGATGTTAAAAGAGTAACAGTTGTGGTGTTACGAGAAGGAAGTTCTTGTTTAATGATAAAACCCAGTTATATAAATGTAATTGTACGTGCAACTCTGTGCAGTCACATTGTATGGAAGCTTGGTAATTAAATTATCCAAGGGGGTCAGGTAGAGTGGCTACTACCACCACTATGCTTCTGTCCCCAGTAGCCTTTACAGCTATTCTGAGGGGAAAATGGGCCCTTTTCCCCACAGAAATGGTCTATAAGGGACTGCTGCAGGCAGCAGGCGGAGAGAGAATCTGATCAAAATTATTTGTCTATTGGGTAATCAAAATCACTAAAGGAATGTAAGGGGTTTCTATTGGAACTTAACTTGGTAGCTCCTGGTTGTCTAGTTATACAAGATGGGAGTGTAATCAAGGTACAGTTGTGTAAAACAGTAATCGCAGTGCAAGGGATGTTAGGAAAAAGAATTTTGTGTGTGAATAGGAAAAAGAAAAGTAAAAGGGGAGGAATGATGGCAACACTGAGCCTTGGGATGGCTCTGGGGGATCAGATTGTTGCTTTGGTGGGTGTGCATAAAAACTCTGTGGGCACGGGGGAGGCAGTTACACCTTGTGTAAAATTAATATGGCTAATATAATGGTATGGAGGTTAAACTATGGAAGGAATGTGCATTTTCCGAGGAAGTGTGCAGTGTAAATTGGAGAAGGGGTAAAAGAAATGCAAACAAAACATGGTACTTAAATAAAATCCTATTAGGGCTCCAAAAGGAGCCACAATAGTTTGTGCTTTCTTTTTCAGATCTCTGTGTGATTTGAAGCAGGAGATGAAAGTGGAAAGTAATCAGAACTCTTGTGGAAGTGGAATGTGTCCCTTTTAAGACCATCTCTGAGCTGCTAATAGCTTTGGATCCAAAAGCAAGCCAGAAAGCTTCTGTGTAAATGCAAATTACCTAGCTGATGGGCACAAAGGAGCTGCAAATAATGAATACATCTGGTCCACAAACAAGCTACTAGAAGACTCAGATTATGGCCCTCCAGGAAAGGGAGGTGAAAAAACAAGTCAAGCTTGAAAATAAGGGGAACAGGTTAACCCCTAAGGGTGTGTGTGTGTGTTTGTGTACAGTGCTAAAATCTGAAGCTGTCTCAGCTATTAACTGAGAATAAACTTAAAGGTTGGTACAGCAGAGAAACTATTGCAAACTTGGTTTGTTGTACAGGAGGGGAAACTGAGGTACACCACCTCATGAATTTCATAAATGACCAGTCAGTGGGGTAATTCACTAGCCTGACTATAGAACAAAATAAGGACAGCCTGGAGGTAATTCTTCTGTTTTTCCTGCAATTAGTAAGGAAATTTGTAAAACGAAGTGGTATTATATTATTATTATTATTATTATTTATTAAGCAATAAGCTGTCCCCACTAGGGGGTGGTGGAAATTTTTCTTTTGTTTTTCAGACACTCTACAAGCAAGCTGACACCAGCAGAAAAATAACCCAGAATACCATGGATCTATGTTTTGTGGTGTTTGTCTGTGGTGTTTGTCTTGTTGCTAGCATTGTTGTGTTTTAATGAACAAAAAAACCTCATGACATGGGTGGGGGATGGCTTCAAAAGGCTAACTGGGGCGGGGGGGGGGGGAGGGAGATGTGTATGGGAATGCAAAATGCTCGGCTAGGAGGCCAGCATCTGTGTAATGAAACAGCAACTAAGGTGGTTCCCACAAGCCCTATGGAAATAATGAGAAGTGGAGGAGCTCACTGGGAATCAATGGAGGGGGTCTGTAAATCAACAAAAGATGTCTGGATGTGCCCCTCTTCTATGACTATGGAGGAACAGGATCAATGGCCTACGCAAGGGATGGACAACTGGGTATTCTGTGTATAAGGTGTTTTGTTGGGAATGTACATATTACTGGAGGCACAATTACACCAGCCCATAACCAAACTACACATATCTACCTGCTGCTATCTGAACTTTGGTGCACAAATATATCTGTGAATCTTATTGCTGTGAATAATCAAACCAGGACATACTGCCTGATTCCATACCAAGTGGTTAAGCTGGTTTGGACAATATCCCATTTCTCTGTGAACATTCAATGGACTTACGATATGGACAAAAGCACAGATCGTGACCTTGTCAAAGGAGGAGAGGCAGTGTTTTGGTGGGTTTCAGAGTAGCAGCCGTGTTAGTCTGTATTCGCAAAAAGAAAAGGAGTACTTGTGGCACCTTAGAGACTAACCAATTTATTTGAGCATAAACTTTCGTGAGCTACAGCTCACTTCATTGGTGTTTTGGTGGTGGGACCATACTGCAGTGGTCAGGATTCAGTGTTGCTATGGATTTTGTATTGTTAACTGTACTTGTGTTACGTTGCATATGGAGATAACCTATAAGTAATGTAGTAAGCCCTCCCCACCTTACAGTGTACTCGACAACCCGGACTTAACCTTCTTGGGCCCACTATAATGGGAAGTCTGGAACACTAATTGGAATAGGAGTGGTATGCCCATATGAGAGAAGGTGCAGGGCACTATACTACACAAGGGTCAGTAGGACAAATGGAATATCGACACCTTCCACCTTGATGCCTGGCCCTATCAAGAAATGTGTCACCATATTTCCCAGGGATACCTGGGCAGGAGGATCCCAAAAGGAACCAAAAAAAAAAAAAAAGAGTGTTAGGATATAGATATTCAGGCCTGTCTGTAAAGGCCTGTACTCTAATTTAGGTGTATTCTTATCACTTAGCTAGTTATAGAGGTATAAAAGAGAGACTCAAAATCACTGTCTGCCGGTGTAAGGGCCTTCTCTTACTGTGACAGTCTGAGGCCCTGTTCTTAGGCTAAGATCTTTGGCTAAGCAGTAGAGGCAGCCATAAGCTGGGAAGCGAATGGTCACATTGAAATAAGGTGCTATTGGGATGTTAGGCATTATCACGACAGGATTGTATTCCTATCACGTCCAGAGAAAGGGAAGTGCCTAGAAAATGTAAAAGGAAACTTAGTTTGCTAGCATCCTGTCTGGCAAGAACTCACTTATCCATAGCTGGGATGTGAAATCCTCACTTCTGTACTGTTTTGTCATTATAGTTCCCACTTTGCTATTGTTTGTCTGCATGATCTCAGTCTGGTTCTGTGATTGTTTCTGTCTGCTGTATAATTTTTGCTGGGTGTAAACTAATTAAGGTGGTGGGATATAATTGGTTAAATCATGTTACAATATGTTAGGATTGGTTAGTTAAATTTCAGTAAAATGATTGGTTAAGGTACAGCTAAGCAGAATTCAAGTTTTACTATATAGTCTGCAGTCAATCAGGAAGTTGAGGAGGAAGGGAACGGAGGTGGGGAAATTGGAATCATGTTTTGCTAAGGGGGGGAATGGGAACAGGGACACAGGTAAGGCTCTGTGGTGTCAGAGCTGGGAAGGGGGACACTAAGGAAGGAAACTGGAATCATGCTTACTGGAAGTTCACCCCAATAAACATTGAATTGTTTGCACCTTTTGGACTTTGGGTATTGTTGCTCTTTGTTCATGCAAGAAGGACCAGGGAAGTAAGAGGATGAAGGAATAAGCCCCCTAACAAGGAGGGTCACTGGAAAGAGGGAGGTGAGAGAGACAGGGCAAGGGAGAAGAGAGAGGAGACTGAGTAAGGTATGGGGTGAGGCTGAGGTGAAGAGACAGTGAGAAGGGGCTTGGAGAAAACAGCCAGTCAGCACAGGTGAGAGAATATCTAGTCACAATTGGTTCCTACTTGAACTTCTTCTGCAGTAGTCACTGACTGGCTCCTCCCTGCAGCTTATTTTCCCAAGACCACATGGTTGGGGAGGGGGTGTTGATGGAACTTGCTGACCCCCCCACTCCCCTTGGGTGTTTCCTTTGCATAGTTCTGGGTCCAGGGGGTTGTGTTGGGAGGAAATTTTAATGGGGCAATGGAGACAATCCTAGACCAGTGGTCCTCAACCAGGGGTCCAGGGCCCCTGTGAGCCACAAGCAAGTTTCAGGGGGGTCCCCCAAAATAAACCAGAGAGCAGGGCTGGTGTCACTCACCGGGGCCTACAGCAGAGAGCTGAAGCCCAAGCCCTGCCACCCAAGGCTGAAGCTGAAACTTGAGCAACGTAGCTTCATGGGGCATGTCGGGGGGGGGGGGGGGCACTCAGAAAGAAAAGAGGTGAGAACCCCTGTCCTAGACTATGCTACTGATCTGCATGTTTCTTCATGAGTTCTCATACGCATGTATGCACACACTAGGGTCATCCCTACGGGAGCGTGGGGCTTGGGACAAATCAACCCCTGCCAGCTTGGGAGGCCTGCTCTGCATCGGCGACTGGGCAGAGCTCCGGATGCGTGGGGCAGCAGCCAGGACCCTGGATGCATGGGGTGGCAGCTGGGAGCTCGGGGGGTGCTGCAGCACTCCCCACACCCCTAGTTCCTGTGCCTATGTCTTCCAGGACCGGCCGCATGGGGCTTGAATTGGTCTCCCCCATTCACCCTATCCAAGGGATGGCTCTGGCATACATCCACAAGCATCTCTTTTTCATGGCCTTTCTAGATGCAGAAATCTGTAGAAGAAACTGACTGACTCTACACATTAATTATAACTAGTGATATGGTAGCGCTAATTTCAACTTTGTGTACTCTAATTACAGTAGAGGTGGAAAAAGATCTCTAGCTTATCTGTTGTAAAGTGCAAGATTGTTTGTTCTGTTCAGTCTCTTCCATAGAGGTGGGCTTGATTATCACTACAAAAGGTTTTCTTCCCCTCCCCCTGCTCTCCTGCTGGTAATAGCTCATCTTAAGTGATCACTCTCCTTAGAGTGTGTATGATAAACACCGATTTTTTCATGTTCTGTGTGTATATAAATCTCCTCACTGTATTTTCCACTGAATGCATCCAATGAAGTGAGCTGTAGCTCACGAACGCTTATGCTCAAATAAATTGGTTAGTCTCTAAGGTGCCACAAGTCCTCCTTTTCTTTTTCCATAGATTTTTTTTGTAACCTGAAGGTTCTGCTTCAATTTATTGTACACTGCAGGTCAGATCCTCACTGGTGTAAACAGGCGTAGCTCCAGTGAAGCCAATGGAGCAATACAGATTTTCACTGGCTGAAGATTTGGCCCCAGGAGGTTTTTCTTTTTATATCTCTTAAAGTGTTCATTTTAAAAATGGTTAAATCAATTTAAATGATTAAGGACATCAGAACGGCCATACGGGGTCAGACCAAAGGGCCATCTAGCCCAGTATCCTGTCTTCCAAAAGTGGCCAATGCCAGGTGCCCCAGAGGGAATGAACAGAACAGGTAATCATCAAGTGATTCATTCCCTGTTGGCCATTCCCAGCTTACTTTTTAAAAAAGGCAAAGCCATTAAAATAACACATAAGGTGTGAGTTGAAGTATTTTTGAACAACAGGAGACCATTGGAGTGCTCACTTAGGAATTTCTTGGTCTTCGTGACACATTTAGGAAAAGTTATGCACAGTGTAAGTGAGTCATCTTCATACAATATGATGCTATTTAAAATCCTATAGGCATAGTCCTAGAAAAATAGGTTAATCTGAATGTTTTAAAATCTGAGCTGCGTTTCCTGTAATTAGGTTCAGAGATTTAGTCTCAGTATGACAATTGTGGGTTAGGTTTTCAAAATGTTGCCTGTTGCCATGCATATGTTTAAAAACAAAACCCTAGGTGGCTGTGTGCACACCTGGCTATCCAATATATTGTGCATGATCGATTTAAACTCTGACTACATAGATGTGCTTGACTTGGTCTGCACTCCTTGGAAGTGGGAGAGAGTTAGAGTTCTAAGAACATGGCTATTTAAATGTAATATTTTTCTATAAAGGTTTTTGTGGGCAATTTCCATTTCTGACCAGGCACTTAGATGAATTAAAAACCACCGAGCCTCTGTCTAGGCTTTGATAAGGTATCTGAGCTTCTGGCACAGGAAGCGAACACAAAAATCTCCCATGTTCAGCTCTGCTGGCAAGAGAAAATGTAAAGTTTATTGTTAGGATAAAAAAAAAAAAAAGTGCCAGTTTCTCAGTTGGTGGAAATTGGTGTCACTCCATTGAACTTAATGGCGCTATGTTGACTGATGGCAGCTGAAGATCTGTCTCATAAAGGGTGAGGATGCTGGTGTGACAGAGCTTTTTTTTGCATGGGAAAGACTGAATTGAAGAGGTGCATTTTGCATTTAGTTCTGAATGAGGTGAATCTGGCAGTGAGTTTCATAATCTCGGCCTAGCTCCTGTGGATATGAGTTTTTCCTTGTTTGTGGACAGCATGATTTTGTAGTGGAGCACAGCTGCCATGTGAGGTCGTCATCATTATGGAAGGAGAGGTGATTTCTCAGGTTTTCGATTCTAAGGCGGAGATATTTCAAATCTATTGCTTCCCTCCTCCACAAGGCTTGTTATCCTTTCAAAGAAGACTATTAGGTTGATTTGACATGATTAGTTCTTGACAAATCCAAAAACGTCGGACCAGACTTCAAAGAGAAACTGCTGAGCTTCAGTTCATTTGGAAATTTGACACCATCAGCTCAGGATTAAACAAAGACTGTGAATGGCTAGCCAACTACAAAAGCCGTTTCTCCTCCCTTGGCGTTCACACCTCTACTGCTAGAAGAGGGCCTCATCCTCCCTGATTGAACTAACCTCTTATCCCTAGCCTGATTCTTGCTTGCATATTTATACCTGCCTCTGGAAATTTCCATTACATGCATCCAACGAAGTGGGTATTCACCCATGAAAGCTCGTGCTCCAATATGTCTGTTAGTCTATAAGGTGCCACAGGACTCTTTGCCATGTTCACTGTTACTTATAGGCTTATTATCTTCTATGAACTTATACATTGATTTTATTTGCTCCATTATCTTTCTGGGTACTGAAGTTAAACAGACTGGTCTATAATGCCCTGGTTGTCCTTATTCCCCCTTTTATAGATAGGTACTATATTTGCCCTTTTCCAGTAGTCTTGGATCTCTCCCTTCCTCCATGAGTTCTCTCAATGGCTCTGAGATCTCTTCAGCCAGTTCCTTAAATAGTCTAGGCTGTATTTTGTGAGGCCCTGCCAGCTTGAAGACATCTAACTTGTCTAAGGCCTGGTCTACACTACACAGTGTGACAAAGTTCGTCCTCTGCCTTGGTGGGTCCTGCGCTTATTGGCGGATTTGCTTGCCTCAGAGATTCCCGGCAGCCCTCAGTTTGGTCACTTTTGCTAGTGGCTCAACCTGCCGTTCACTCAGCTAACCTCATCACTGGCCAGCATGGGAAAAAGGAAGGAGAACAATCCCCGCAGTCTCTGCTGATCCACCATGTGGGTCGGGGAGCAGCCC
This sequence comes from Chelonia mydas, assembly GCF_015237465.2. Lineage (NCBI taxonomy): Eukaryota > Metazoa > Chordata > Testudines > Cheloniidae > Chelonia > Chelonia mydas. The sequence continues at coordinate 106,266,326 of NC_057853.1, read as the reverse complement.
AGAGACCTTCCCCTCTGGTGGAACCCACAGTCCAGGTCAACTCCTCCTGTGTCTGATCAGGAGTTGGGAGGTTTCGGGGGAACCCAGGCCTGCCCTCTATTCCGAATTCCAGCCCAGGGCCCTGTGGAATACAGCTGTCTAGAGTGCCTCCTGGAACAGCTGTGCGACAGCTACAACTCCCTGGGCTACTTCCCCATGGCCTCCTCCCAACACCTTTACCCTCACCATAGGACCTGCCTCCTGGTGTCTGATAACGCTTGTACACCTCAGTCCTCCAACAGTCCGCGTTCTCACTCTCAGCTCCTAGTGCCTCTTGCTCCCAGCTCCTCACATGCATGTCACAAACTGAAGTGAGGTCCTTTTTAAACTCAGGTGCCCTGATTAGCTAGCCTGCCCTAACTGATTCTAGCAGCTTCTTAGTTGGCTCCAGGTGTCCTTATTAGCCTGCCTGCCTGCATTTTTTTCCAGCAAGTTCCTTCTTGTTCTGGAACTGCCCCTGTTACCTGACCCTGGGAAAATGGACCTGCTTAATCTGGGACTAATATCTGCCTTCAGACACTCTCCTGTAGCCATCTGGCCTTACCCTGTCTCAACAGTTAGGTCGAAGAAAGGCAGCTTATGTCGACCTAGCTGTGTATGTGTCTACTATACTTAAATTTCATTGCTGCCCACTACGCCCATTTAATAACATCACCTCCATGTGAGGCATAAAGTCAAGGTAGTTACGTTAACGCAGTGATAGTGTAGACATTGTGTTACCTCCATCAACTGTCATGGGCCTTCAGGAGCTGTCCCATAATGCCCCACACTGACAGCTCTGGCCATCTTTGTGAACTTTGCTCCCACATTGTATATGTGATAAGCATATAATCTGACCACACTAATTTGTCTGTGATTAAATAAATTTTAATCCAGTCTTCTAGGCCTTCCCTAGTTGTGCCTTTTTAGACTTCTGTTTTACTATGGACAATATATAACTTAATCAAATCCAAATATAAAATAAATGTCAATCTTCTTGCACATAAAATAATTAGCTTCCACATCATCAATGGGCTTCAGAATAGGTACTTATATGTATACAGTAGCTTTTTTAAAAAAGCAATGATCTATTCATTAGCATGCATTATGCCTTCTGCTGCTAGTCACTTGCAATCAAGCAGCCTTAAGTTCATCAGCATTTTATGGAATGCTATCCTGCCTTGATTCAGAGAGTAGTTTAACTGTAAAAGGCACATTATTGCTTGAGATCATAAGTGAGGTTTTGGGCATGCAACTCTCTCTCGTACCCTCTGGATTCACGTGTTGTAATCAGCTTTCTGTTCCTTCTACAGACATTTATGAATAAGGCTATGATTTAGTCATGGGTATTTTAAGTAAAAAGCATGGACAGGACACTGGCAATAACCAAAAAGTCACAGCCTGTGAGCTGTCCATGACTTATTAAAAATACCCCTAACAATCTTCGATGCTGGGAGTGTGTGGGGGAGCGCCTATGTATGCTGCTGTTCTGTGGGGATGGGTGTTCTGGGGGATGCTGCTGCTGCTGAGTGGGGAGTGGCCCCAGGCCCCACTGCCGCTGGGGAGGGGGATGGTCCTGGGGAACCACCGCTGCCATTCCTGGGGTTGGCAGCCTGGGGCCCCACCACCACCACCACTGCTGCTGGGGGATGGGGGCAGCCCAGGGCCCTGCTGCTGGAGGATGGGGGGGAAGCAGCCTGGAGCCTGCCCTCCACCCCCAAAGCTGCTCCAGGCAGGGGGTGGCAGACTGGGTTTCCACCCTACCACCACTGCTGTTGCTGCTCCGGGTGAGGGGCAGTGGCCCAGGGCACTGTTGCTGCTCCCAGACCGCTGCTCTGGGGCAGCACCTGGGGCCAGCTGCCTAGGGCCTCCTGAGCAGCAGCCAGTGCACTTGACCCCAAGGCCACCTCAACTGCTTGGGAGACCCTGGGGTCAGCCACACCAGCCCCTGCAGAAGTCTCGGAAAGTTATGAAATCCGTGACCTCTGTGAAAGACTCTGTCTTATGAATACTGGACTTGCTTCTTCTCTCACTTACACTGGTTTTACAGTGGTGTAACTGTTGGACTCAAAGTTACTCCTGATTTAGGCTCCAATTCAGGAAAACATTCCAATGCAAGTCCCTTTTGACTTCGCTGAGTTTTAAGCACATGCTTAAAGTTAAGTATATGCATATGTGTTTTCCAAAAAGAGTATCAAGCCCAATGTTTCCCCTTCATAATAAAGGCTTCTTGGTGTTCCTTGGCCAGATCCTCAAACAGTTTAAATTGCTGAAGTTCCATTAATGTCAATAATGAAAATCTGTGCTACTAAATTAAAATGTGAAATCTTGTACACTTTCCCTAGACCTTAACAATTAAACTTTTTGGATGCTTGCTGTTTTAATCCATTGTCTCAGCCTCATGTCGTTCAGCCAAAACTTAACATTGGAATGGTGTTTAAAAAGTGCTATTTTGTGCTCCATTAGTTTTACATTGGGTGCTGGGAAGACTGTTTGCAGGAGATGGGATTAGGATTTTTTTTTAAGTAACTTCAGGGCCTGAATAATGATGATGATGATAATGAAAAATGCAAGAAATGTAGCCAGGGCTACTGGCCTTTATAAAGTCATTACTGTTATCAGTTGGCCCCAGGAATGGTCTATGAAGAGACACAGACAGAGACAAAGGAAGGCAAAAGCAGACATAAGGGAAGTATTCATAACATTTGGAAGAAAAATCAATGCATAAATTAAACTGTGCAAAATAAATTTGCTCAAAGCTCTAAAATACTCTATCCTTTGTAAGCCAAGAACCCTTTTTCTAATTTCTGTGATTTGTGCTTTAATTAATATGATTTTAGCTACAAAACAATGTCCAAAACTGATTATACAAACTGATTTGCTTCCTTTTTCAGATGATCTTTTAAACATTGCACAGAAGATTTTTTTCTAAATACAGCAAATACTTTCATCTCAACATAATTAATTAGTGCTCAGCACTTTCGTTGGAAATAATAATGAATCCTTTTTATTATAAGGGCAACATTATAAGGATCTTCATAGCTGCAGAAAAGACAGTTGTTCAGAAGGATCATTTGCCCTCACCAAGAGTGCGTTCTACCAGTCTGGGAGAGAAGTGTTTTTCCTTGTGGAGCAGCATCGTCTTTGCTAAGTGTTTGGTTTTTTGTTTGTCTTTTTAATCTTTGAGAAAACTTGATTCAGGAGAGTCATGGGTCCCTAAATCATTTGTCATTGCTGCACAGATCTAGTTTTGCCTTAGGGCAATAATTTTCTGTACTTCAGCGAAGTCTTGAAGAACTGCAATGAGATGATAGATAAATACAGCTGATAGCTTTTAGGTTTTCCACCGCATTATATACAACTCCCTGTATTTATAAAAATAAGTCAGCTTCATTTTATCTGGGTTTTTTTTTTGCCCCCAGAAGAAAAAAAAAGGAAAGTCTTGAGAAAGACAAATACTTTGAGAGACTAAGTACATTTCCTGCAACTGCCTTCAACATCGTTTACTACAGTGATCTATGAGAAATGGGTTTTATGTACCTAATTTTAAAAGTCCTCTAGCTCAAACACTATGATGAAAAGATGGGAGAAAAAAAATCAAGGCTCTGTTAGGTTTTCTTTAAAAGCTTTTGGATGGATTGAGGGTAGGATTTTCAAAAGCACTTTCAATAGGACTTGTGCTCCTAAATCACAGACACTTTTGAAAGCTCCACCCTTACTGTTCACGAAAATGAGAAGCTTCACCCAGGCATAACATGGACAGGCACTCCCCAGCTCTCCCCTGCAATATGCTTCTAGTCTAGCTCTGAGCTTTTCATAAGCACAGACCACAATGCAGAGTGCTCTGTGTAGCAACATTGATCTTTATTTTAGCAGCCGCGTGTTCATGCTGTTCTTTTCAGTGCCTTTACAGCCACACCTCAATGGACATTCACACTAGTGAATCTGTTTTTTGTAGAGCTTAACGTAGCACATTATAGAAGAATATCTTGCTATGATAATGATACATCTGTGGGATATTTTGAGCTTTAAAAGGCTATTTAGATCAGGCTCACTTATATTATGTCTACACTGCAATTGGTGATATGATTGCAGTTTAGGTAGGCTTACCCATGCTAGCTTTAATCTATCTTGTGGCATGAGCTCCAACATGGGTTGTATAAGTCCATCCTGGACTCTGGGTATATACTCACATGGATTGCCTGTGCCGGGATCTGTGCTACCATGCCTTCACAGCTATGAAGGTTTGCCTGCATGAGCTGCAGTCACACCTCTGATTAAAGTGTAGACATCCTTAGATGAAGTGAGCTGTAGCTCATGAAAGCTTATGCTCAAATAAATCTGTTAGTCTCTAAGGTGCCACTAGTACGCCTTTTCTTTTTGCAAATACAGACTAACATGGCTGCTACTCTGAAACCTTAGATTAGTAGGGTTTTTATTAAAGCTGCTCAAAACATTGAAAAGATTTTTCACAAAATTTTGAATATTTTTTGTTCTCCAGGTTTTAAAAAAGTGGGTTTTTTCTTCATTTATTCCACAAAAAAATTAGTTTCCCCTTCCCTTTTCCATTCTGCCCTTGAAGAGGGGCTAGAGAAAAGGAGAGGGGGAAAAAAAGAAATAGCAAATGCCATTGGTTGGGTTTTTAAATGGAAAATTAAAAATTAATGCAACCAAGATTCTAGGTGCTAGAACAAACCAGTATGAGCACTTGTCCATAACTAAGTTTGAGGCTCAGCAGTTACCCCACAGAACAATGCCAATCACCAAGATTTCTTGTTAAAGAATTGATGATCATAAATAAATGAAATACCTAACACATTTATCACCCTTGCAGAATTTTTCTGGGGAGGAAGGATGTACTGGCAAAAGTAAAAGCAAAGGAAGCCAAAGTGTGGTTTTTAAAGGCACTTTTGAGGGTTCGGTCCCTGCTGTTTGAATGGATTGGTCAAAAAGGGACAAGTTTTTAGAATATCCAAAGCATTTCCTTAAAGTTATGGTTCAAATCGCTTAGGCCAATTTGCTTGGACTTAATAAGGAGTTAAAATCTAGAATATGGTTAGTAGAGAGCATAGACTTAGCAAGATAACCTACAGTTACTTATATTAAAGAATAGAAGGGGAAATACAATCTTTCAACTGAGATCTCAGCATTTATCCTTTTAACTCTGGGATGGGGGAAGAATCCTTTCTGCACAGCTGTTCTAAGACTGGTGCACTTTGGATTCTGCAGCAGCTTATTGGGTTCAGTCAACTCTAGGGTTCCACAGGGTGGCCTTGGTTTTATATACTCTGATCTCAGGAATCCTTGGAGAGGGCCATCCTCTGATTTCTGTTAGACACATCAACTGAGTGCTTGGCTTTCTGCTGGCATCCAATAGACACCAGATCACCCTGAGTCTGGAAGAGCAGGGACTTGAACTTGGGTCTCTCACATCCTAGGCCAGTGTGCTAATTACCAGGCTCAGACTCTCACGCTCCCCCCACCAACTTTTAGACAAACCAGCCCATTTTGACATATTGAATTGTAAGTGTTGCAACCAGCTCTATTCCTATGTACGCAGCCACCATTCAGACCTACTCTTGGGTATTAGGGACTCTTATATGAAAGGAAATACTGTCCAGGAGAACAGCTTTGTAGGGCTAAGCTATTCTGGAGAAAGGACTTATTCACTAGACACTGTTTGAATTTTTCTACCTAAAGAAGGCAAGAGCTGGGTTTTGAGATCCAGGCTAGCGCCAATTAATCATTAAGGTGATAGTTTCCATCCCTCCTTTCAGTCTAGGTGTTTCTTACCCACAGTCTTCAACCAAGAGATAGCTACTGAATCATAGTGCCCATTAGATCACACAGGGATACTTCTGCCCCTTTAGAAGATCTGGATTGACCACAGAGATTGAAATATAGTTTCCTGTTTATTGTACAGGCTAGGAAAGAGACCAATAATTCCTGTATTTCTTGTGCACATGAAAGATTCCCAGGAAAGGGAAGGCAAGAACAATGGCTACAACAAGCAATGACAACCCCAGCACCATCAGAGGCTTCTCTGCTACACTTTAAGAGAAAACACAGGGTTAGGACTTGAGTCATGAGTTTGGCAGCCATGTCACACAGTCAAATTCATACCCTGTAATCCCATCTTTGTCACTCTGGTTTTGTTTTCTGGAAAATTCCTGGAGTGTTGATCTGCATCAAGGACAGAAAGAGGTCCAACTATACTATCAGCCTCAGCTTCCCTGAAAGTAGGTGCTGCTTCACTGAAAGAGGTACAGTATTAGGGAGCTTGTTACGAGTTAGTCCACTCACCCATGGAACATGTTTGCGAGACCTTATGATTCACTTAGTCAGACCAAGTCAAAGCTTTACAGACTCTGCCTGAAGATAAACATGCTCCCTGTCTGTTGATTAGATGCGTGCGACATACATACCATGACTAGAAGACACATCTCTCCTCCAGGGTCTATGCAGAGGGATACATCTTCTGGATTATCCTCCAAGTGACCCACAGTCCCCGTCTCACAGCAGCTACAGATATTCCTGGTGCCTTCCACAGGTGACCAACTGCAGTGGGAGAGATGGCAACGTTAACAGAGAGAAACCTTGGTTTTTCAACAGCTCTTCCATTTCCCTCTCCCCTCCTCGTCCACCCCCAAAAAGTCTACTCATGTGTTGGTTGCTTTGTTGAAGGAGCCTTGTTCAGAGAATCTGGAGCTTAGTCAGCTGCAGTGACCATATGGCATGTAATATAGATCTAGGTGCAACTGTGAATAGAGGGATCAGAACTGTCAGAGTGGGACAAGGGAACACTATAACGTTGCGGGACCTAGGCCTCTAGTTTGGAGTAAAGGAAACAGTTCTTACCAAGTTTCTAGTATCTCCAGCAAACCGGAAAATGTCAACTGTGAACTGCAGGGAATCTTGCTGAGGCCATGGGGATAGGAAAGCTGAGGATGTCATCTGATCTCCCATCTACTAGATAGCTAGGTTGAAAAGACCCTGGTTAGAGCAATCCTCTACTCACTAGCTCTTTAAAAGATATGTCAGGCCATGAAAGCCCCTCCCACTGAGATCCTACCCATTGAAGTGGATCACATATTGGAGCGTGGAGTCCCGCTGTGGAATTAGCGTAGCTACACAACGGTCTGTAAAGCGCCTCAGCACAACATGACTTCCAGTACTGACATCGGCTTGAATGTGAATCATGCCCCCCGGTGGAATCCACTGGAGGCCCTTTCAGCTGCCCAGTCATCTGCAAAAGCCTGACAAGCTGTGCACTTAGCATTAACAAAGGTGAATCAAGGGAGAGTGTTTCCCGCTATTATTGTGTTGGAGGAAGAGAGTGGGGGTATTTACTACAGCGCTCATTACAAGATGCAGCATCTTCTCTTTCCAGAAGAAAGCCCATGCTTTCTAGCCAGATACAGCAGGTGCAAGAAGCAGTGCATGCTACAGGATAAGTGCTGGTCCCTACTGAGCTACTCCCTCGGGAAGCTTTCACCACTCCCCTGCATAGAAAGTAACTTGAACTGGTAACCCAAGTGTGTGTGCACACACGCCTACACCTCAACATACTAGACTCCTTTGCCTTCAGGAGACCTAGTAAGGGGTCTTTTTTGCATGTCATCTGCCTCATGCTGCTATGATTTTGGCTAATGCCAAGGAAGTCCCCAAATTTTTCATACCACCTACCGTTCATCAGACGCAAGAAAAAACCCAGCCTCTCTTCTGCAGATAGCATAGACCTGAAGGGAACCCATGTTGGCTTGATTGCTTTCTGCTCAGATTGTTTCTCCTGAAAGATAGAAACGCTGAGTGGGATCCACAAAGCAACTTGCGTGCCTGGACTCCAGAATAGGCACCTAAGTCCCCCATGTGTACCATTGACTCCTGCCTGGCTGTCACCTAACCCTGTAGATGCTAAACTCAGGACCTAACTTACTACTGCGAAAATTCCCTAGGAAATTCTGGGGCATGTACATTTCTGCCTCCCTACAGGCATCTGGACACCTATCTCCCGCTTAAGCTACAGAGCAATTCACAAACAGGGGGAAGATAGGGATGCAGCCACCTAAGTTGCATGCAGGGGCAAATCCAGTAGATGAGCCCAGAGGCCACCTACTGGATCAGGTCCCATTCAAAATTCGATTGGAGCAGGCAGTGATGCCACCTTTAACCATTAGCTCAATGGTTAGAGCACTCACTTGGGATGTGGGAAACCCATGTTCAGTTTCCCCCTCTCTGCCTGACCGGAAGAAAAGAGAGAGTCTCTATTCAAATCATCCCCCACCTCAGGCAGGGAGGGGGAAATTGAATCTGGTCTCCCATATCCCAGGTGAATACTCTAACCACTGAGTCATGGGATAGTCTGATGTGGGGCTCCCTCAATCTCTCCAGTTGAAGCTGGTTAAGTAATGAAAGAGTAATTGGAGCAGAGGGATGGGACCCCTAGCTACTGGACTATAGAGACTCTCTGTCTCTGGCCCAGAGCAGCACCAGCACTGGAGGTTGTGTGTGAAGCAAGGCAGGTGTTGAACTTGTTCCTGCAAGGAACACTGTAGACACTTAAGGTGCCTGACTCCAGGCAGCAGGTTCTTGTTTGTGGAACACTAGCAGAGATAGGCACCTTCCTGCAGCCCAGACTTATGAGGCTTGGTCTATGCTACCAACCTACGTCGGTATAACTATGTCACGAAGGGGTGTGGAAACACCACACCCCCAAGCGACAGTTATACTGCCCTAGCCTCCTGTGCAGACAGAACTATGTTGACAAGAGGGCTTTTCCCATTGACATACTGCAGCTCCCCAAGAGGTGGTAGCTATCTATGCTGACAGGAGAGCATCTCCTGTCAGCATCAGTAGCATCTTCACCACACGCTACAGCAGCCCAGCTGCACCAGTGCAAGCCCTTAAGTAGCTATCTCTGAGAGGGGGGGCAGGGTTTAGCAAACAGCCCTCTCATTGGCATATCCCACTGGCTACCTTAAGTGGCTCCTCTCCTGTTGTGCTGGCTTTTGTGGGTTGGAGTCTAAGGTACCTCTATCTCCCCAGTCATTGTATAGGTACCTAGGCTCCCTAACTCAGGCTGTTGATTGAAATGTTGTTCCTTTGACTTTCTAGGTACCTAAAAGTTAGACACTCAGTGTTGCAATGCCCACATCTGGATCCCCTCTTGCACCCCCCCACCCCCAGTTGCTAAAGTAGAACCCAGACTGGCAAGTGAATGTGAAAGATGAGATTAAAACACCTGACTCACCTTGGATAACAACACTCAATAGGAATCACAGCTGGATTTGTTCTTAAGATAATAGAGTTCTTTTCAGCAGATGGGTTGTAATAAAGGTTTGTGCTGTAAACCAAGGAGTCTGGTGTCATCTGGAAAGATTCACATATTGAAGGGAGAGAATCTGGTATAATTAATCCTTCCTTTAAAGACTATCAAATAAGCAAGGCATCTAGCACTCAGGTTATGTTTGGGCCATTAGTGTTAGCTCCATGGCAGGCTAACTCCTGCAGAAACATTTGTCACCATATGCCATGGAAATCTGCAGCTCCCTGAGGAGATTATAAACTGCATTCAGTAGTTTATTCTGCTTTCTATGGAAGTATTAGAAATAGTGATAGTCAGATTAGTTCTTTCCCCCAAATTGTAGACCCACAACTGTTTGGAATCTGGTCACCCTCAGAGATTGTCTTTTTACCCAAAAGAAAAGGAAAGGTGCCCAGACACCCACCAATTCAGTAAATGCTCCTTTGGGTGATTTTTCACTAATGGCAGTTTTAAAGGTCCCATTTACTAGTTACTCCAGTTTTCAGTTCTGAGAAGAGTTACTTTAATACTCTGGATTGCAAGTGGGAGAATATGCATTCAACCACCACCAAGACTTATTTTGAGAGATGTACCTAAGCCAGTATGGGGTGGCACAATTTCATTGTAAGTGAATTTGTTAGCTAGTTGATCCCCACCTCAGGTGTAGGAGTCCTCTTCATTCTCAAGCATGACACACTTGAGAAAGTCCCTAGTAAACTCTGATCTGGATTTTGGTTGGCCGTGTGAAGTGGATGAGGACTTCATCTCAGCAACTTTACATGAATATAAAAATGAGTATAAAAATATTGCTCGGGCATGTAGGAAAGATATCAGGAGGGCCAAATCGCACCTGGAGCTGCAGCTAGCAAGAGATGTCAAGAGTAACAAGAAGGGTTTCTTCAGGTATGTTGGCAACAAGAAGAAAGCCAAGGAAAGTGTGGGCCCCTTACTGAATGAGGGAGGCAACCTAGTGACAGAGGATGTGGAAAAAGCTAATGTACTCAATGCTTTTTTTGCCTCTGTTTTCACTAACAAGGTCAGCTCCCAGACTGCTGCGCTGGGCATCACAAAATGGGGAAGAGATGGCCAGCCCTCTGTAGAGATAGAGGTGGTTAGGGACTATTTAGAAAAGCTGGATGTGCACAAGTCCATGGGGCCGGACGAATTGCATCCGAGAGTGCTGAAGGAATTGGCGGCTGTGATTGCAGAGCCCTTGGCCATTATCTTTGAAAACTCGTGGCGAACGGGGGAAGTCCCGGATGACTGGAAAAAGGCTAATGTAGTGCCCATCTTTAAAAAAGGGAAGAAGGAGGATCCTGGGAACTACAGGCCAGTCAGCCTCACCTCAGTCCCTGGAAAAATCATGGAGCAGGTCCTCAAAGAATCAATCCTGAAGCACTTAGAGGAGAGGAAAGTGATCAGGAACAGTCAGCATGGATTCACCAAGGGAAGGTCATGCCTGACTAATCTAATCGCCTTTTATGATGAGATTACTGGTTCTGTGGATGAAGGGAAAGCAGTGGATGTATTGTTTCTTGACTTTAGCAAAGCTTTTGACACGGTCTCCCACAGCATTCTTGTCAGCAAGTTAAGGAAGTATGGGCTGGATGAATGCACTATAAGGTGGGTAGAAAGCTGGCTAGATTGTCGGGCTCAACGGGTAGTGATCAATGGCTCCATGTCTAGTTGGCAGCCGGTGTCAAGTGGAGTGCCCCAGGGGTCGGTCCTGGGGCCGGTTTTGTTCAATATCTTCATAAATGATCTGGAGGATGGTGTGGATTGCACTCTCAGCAAATTTGCGGATGATACTAAACTGGGAGGAGTGGTAGATACGCTGGAGGGGAGGGATAGGATACAGAAGGACCTAGACAAATTGGAGGATTGGGCCAAAAGAAATCTGATGAGGTTCAATAAGGATAAGTGCAGGGTCCTGCACTTAGGACGGAAGAACCCAATGCACCGCTACAGACTAGGGACCGAATGGCTAGGCAGCAGTTCTGCGGAAAAGGACCTAGGGGTGACAGTGGACGAGAAGATGGATATGAGTCAGCAGTGTGCCCTTGTTGCCAAGAAGGCCAATGGCATTTTGGGATGTATAAGTAGGGGCATAGCGAGCAGATCGAGGGACGTGATCGTTCCCCTCTATTCGACACTGGTGAGGCCTCATCTGGAGTACTGTGTCCAGTTTTGGGCCCCACACTACAAGAAGGATGTGGATAAATTGGAAAGAGTCCAGCGAAGGGCAACAAAAATGATTAGGGGTCTAGAGCACATGACTTATGAGGAGAGGCTGAGGGAGCTGGGATTGTTTAGTCTGCAGAAGAGAAGAATGAGGGGGGATTTGATAGCTGCTTTCAACTACCTGAAAGGGGGTTCCAAAGAGGATGGCTCTAGACTGTTCTCAATGGTAGCAGATGACAGAACGAGGAGTAATGGTCTCAAGTTGCAATGGGGGAGGTTTAGATTGGATATTAGGAAAAACTTTTTCACTAAGAGGGTGGTGAAACACTGGAATGCGTTACCTAGGGAGGTGGTAGAATCTCCTTCCTTAGAGGTTTTTAAGGTCAGGCTTGACAAAGCCCTGGCTGGGATGATTTAACTGGGACTTGGTCCTGCTTTGAGCAGGGGGTTGGACTAGATGACCTTCTGGGGTCCCTTCCAACCCTGATATTCTATGATTCTATGATTCTATGAATTCACACCTAATCTTCTTTAATGAGGACAGGCACCAGTTAGAAGGAATTAGCTAAATGAGACCCCTATTCCTTTCCCTAAGCAGCTGGTTTGTACAAAGTTGTAGTCTTTAGGAATGTTATAGAAGTAACAGAGTATTTTAATTAGTTTGAGAACCACAAGGAAGATATGATGCAGCCTGAGGGTGGGATCCACAGAGGTACTTGGGCACCTAAGGCTCTGGTTTAGGTACCCAAGTCCCAGTTGTGGCTCCACTGTGAGGGAACCTTTACCCTGAAAACTCAGCACCTACATTTCTGCCTGTAGCATGTGCACTGCAGCCTCCCTCTAGGTGTCTAGCCGGTATGGGGTGGTTAAAGCACTCAGCTGGGAATCCCACATGCAGTTCACCCCACTCCACCTGAGGGCATGAAAGTATTTGGCCAGGGGTCTTCCGCCTTGCAGGAGAGTGCTCTACCCACTGAGCTATGGGATATTCTGGTGTGCGGTGCCCATCTCTCCTGTAGAAGCTGTTCCAATGTGGATAAATAAGGAAAGAGGGATTGGAGCAGGGGGAGTGGACCTGGCGTCTCCCACTTCCCAGGTGGACATCATAACTACCAGACTACAGAGTTTGGGCCAGTCTCTCACTGGCCCAACCACCATTGAATGATTTATCCACAGTGGAATAGTCGTTGGGCATCTCCCATTGATTATCTTAAGAGCCTCCCCAAATAGCATGCTGGCTTCTTTGGATCACCTGGTAAGGCACCTATCCCTCCCCGTGCAGTGTACAGGGAGCCTAGACACCCAGCACAGCTTTGTGGATTGCAGTGTTGTTCCCATGATTTTCAAGGTGCCACAACACCCCTAAGTCCCTTTGTGGATTCCACCCCTAATACCAATTAAAGTGTTTATCTCACTCCAGTGTCACACACTGAAGTCACATCACAATGCAGTGCACTCTCAGAACTAGGGTGACCATATTTCCCAAAGGGAAAACAGGATACCATGTGGGGCTAGCCTGAACCCTACCCCTCCCCACGCAGGGCTGGCCAGAGCCATTCACCCAAGCCATGTCTCCCCCTCCCTGCACAAGATTGGCATCGCTGCTCACCTGAGCCCTGGCCTCCCTCCCTGTGCAGGCTGGCATTACCACTCGACCCAACCCCCTCCCCATGTTCCTCTGCACTCCATTTGGGCGGGGGGGCAAAAGTGGGCATTTGTCCCATTTGCACTTGCCAATGGATCAGGTTGGCAAGAGCAAAAAGGACAAATGCCCACTTTTTGGGGAAAAAAAGAAATCGGGCAGTCCGGGACAGGACTTAAAAAAGGGACTGTCCCGGCCAAAATGGGATGTACAGTCACCCTACTCAGAACGCCGTAGCACAACAACTAGACGTCCTACAGTGCTGTTGTCTTCTTGCAGCTGGCGGGATGGAGAAGCCGAATCCCAGCACCTTCTCTCACCTTCAGGAGGAGTAAACAAAGGGCACAGACCACCAGACTGTCTGTACTGTGCTTCTTGTTCCAGCTTGCATGGGTCCGCTCGGCCTGTGATTGCACTTGTGCTGAGAACCCTGCCAAATCTAGGGCAGCACACCAATAATACCTCCAGGTTCTGTTGATTTAGAGATTTCAGCATTACACAAGCTATTAGATACTGACCCTGCAGTTTAATTTTGAGAGAGCAAACCCAGTCCTTACCTGCAGCACACTGCCACATTCATGCTGCCCCATCTGAAAGATAACCCTGTTGACTGCAGCATTCAAAGCAGAGTGCTGGCAAGCAGCTGGGTCAAGGCTCAGATCAGTAGCTTTGATCAGCTGGCCTGTTCCAAAGAGGTCCTGGTGTACAGTTATTACCATCTGAGACTCTTGGCATTGTAAGGTAACAGGGTGCCATAAGGACACAGCTCTAGCTAGAGCCCAGGGAAGGGATGGAGCAGGTGATAGCACACAGGACTGTCTTAGGTAAATATTAACTCTGTTTGAGAGTCTCCAACCCTGCTAAAATGCTCCTAGACAAATTCCAGAAGTCAGAGCAATGTACTGTATTAATTATCAGAAGCAGAAACATCTGCTTCCTACTCTCACCCATTCTGACTATTTCATCTGAGTAATTGCACCATACACAAAGGCTGTTGCTCCAAATCCCTTTATACCCCATGTCCATTCACAGCTGTGTCAGTTAATTGACCTTCTCTCAGCCTGTAGTAAATAATCTGCAGGCAAGCAGAGCCCTTTCCAGTGGCCAGAGCAGAATTTGGAGTAGGGGGAGTAATGAGGACTTGTCCCACCTATCTTGATCTGTGTGTGGGGAAATTCCTGAAGGGTTCTTGGAAACACATTGCTAAACGTTTTTAATTTGGATGGGAAGTATCATTTGTAGTTAGTCAATGATGCTGCTTAATATCAGAGGGGCTTTTTCAAATATTTTATGCTGTGTACATTCAGTTGTAAATTAAAATCTTAATGGTTGGTGGTTAATTAGGAGAATAAATGTCATTAATTGCAGTGGTAAGGTTCTAACTGAATCTATCCTTTTTTCTAGCAAACATAATGGACAGCTGCTCCCATTTTGCCCTGCATGACTTTTTTAATCCTCACAGGCTGGAAGATGCATTTTCCTGCATACTCACATGACCCTAATACTGCAAACATTTAGACCCTTGTATACTATTGAAGTGTGTAATGTTAATCACTTGAGTAAATGTTTCAGAGCATACAAGCAGGTGTAACTAGATAGAGCCAGAGACTGAGCCCTTATACTTCACATTACCTTCTAGCTAGTATTGAAACAATTTTGTAAAATGCAGGGGTCTATGCCAGGGGTAATCAATTATTTTTGTCAAGGTCCAAATTTCTTGGTCAAGGTATAGTCAAGGTCCAGATTCCACCCATTGGATACCCCTGGTCTATGCTAATGAATCCTGATGTAGGACTGGGGCCTAACCTGCATAAGAAAACATGGAGCTTTTCAATACAATCATTGCAGGAACTTCAACCTGATTGTCATTGAACACAGAAGAATAATGAGCTATCCTAGTACTGGATAATACACATAGTACTTTACTTTCCTTCATGTTGCAAAGCAATAATAAATAAATAAAAGTAAAATGTAAAAGAAAGTGAAAAAGAGGGACTTAGTTGGTACAACATGAGTGAATCAAGTCTTAGAGAGAAACTAACTACTTACCAGGACTGCTTCATTTATAATAATTATTCAGACCACATATCAACTGAGGCTGGCTGAGTTTCATACCTTTATAATTTATTCCTGATTTTATTGCCCAATCAGAGCAAAGTTGCGAATCTATAACTTACTAATGAAAATCAGTCAAAGCATGCTTCCAAAATGATACTTTTTGTTGGAATTTATGTATTATCTACCCTGGTGCTAAATTCTATTACAATAAAATTGTGTGAGTCTAGAACTACTTCTTTGTTTTTCTGTATATTCACACCACAGTTATTGTCTTCTATAGAAAGGGAGCTGTATTCTCCACTAGTGTAAATCAGCACAGCTTCACTGGCTTTGGGAAAGCTACAGTGGTTTACACTAGCTGAGAATCTAGCCAAGTTTTATAAGAAGGGTGTATAGTACTTCACTTAAAAAAAACAAATTACACTTGCCATGAAGCCAACAGAAATTCTGTCTGAGTAACATTATAGACCTCTTTCCTATTGGGTTATTTTAGTTTTAGTCACACAAACTCTGTGCAATGCAGAAAGAGATTTCTGAAATATGAATCCCCAAATGGTGGCATTTCTTTTCTGTATTTATATAATTCTCCGTGTCTATCACTTAGAATCAGAAGGGCAATACCAAAACAAACATTCTCTCTAAGAGCCAGATTCTGCTACCTTTACTCACATTGAATGGTACCTTACTCTGTGAGCAGTCCCTTTGATTTCCCTAATGTTTAAAATGTACAGCTTGCAGGGTGGTTTCTCAGAGAGTAGATACAAAGGTGTCTTTGAGTCAGAAATGCTGGCTAGACTAAGAGCATGCAGGTGTTTCATTTTTCCAAAACTGAACTTAAATAAAAATAGGTTTCAGAGTAACAGCCGTGTTAGTCTGTATTCGCAAAAAGAAAAGGAGTACTTGTGGCACCTTAGAGACTAACCAATTTATTTGAGCATAAGCTTTCGTGAGCTACAGCTCAGCTGCACTGAGGCATTCATCCTGCCCTGGACAGGAGGAGGATGTGTTGAGGACCAGTGCAGGCAAGTTTAAAAGAATAAATAATTATGATTGGCTAGTTTTTTTTTTATCTAGCAGAAAAGTAAAATGTATCAAACTGAGTGATCATGCACAGCTATTGTGTAGGGTTAGGATGGAGCCATTGGGTAATTTGTATGGTGTGCTGATAAAAGGAGGACTATGTCTAGCCTCCAGAAAGATCACTACAATTTTCTCTATGGTTGAAAATTACCGTGAAAACTGCACCTTTCTTTTTTACTGTAAACTCAATTCTTACTCTACAAATTAGAAATTGCCTGTAAGGAAAAAGAAGCTACAACTGCTTTTGAATATTAATAGGAGAAGCCATCAGCTTCCTACCGAATAAATAAACGAGCCATCGAAATATAGCAGCTTGACATTTCCTTTCTTTTAATGTTGCATGTCACATTTCCATTGTATATTTCAGAGAAAGCAGCAGGAAATCTGTTTTGACTTTAAAGTTTGTGAAAGTAGAGACTAAGGCAAATAGGTGATTTAACTTTGAGGTTGGTATAAAATGAGTGCAAAGGATAACTCTTTCTGGCAGTCATTAAAATTAAATAATCAAGTTAAGGAAATCTATATCTCCATTGTGTAACTATTTCCTTTAGCTAGTTCTTGAAAGGCTGTCAGCAGCAACAACTTAATAAACCAGAAAGCGCAATAGTATTTGGAACTTGACCTAAATAATGCAATGGTCAGAAGAAAGGGACAAATATGTCCCAGAGAAAGGCTGTGTCCAAAGCAAATGGATTCTGCTGAGGAGCATGAGCTAAAAGGTTGGATTAATCACATTTAAAAATGATGGAGAAGCTACTTCGAATGTTTGAAAAACAAGGGATGTCTGTCAGGGAAACAAGTTGAACATTGTGTAACAGTGGTATCCACTTTTGTAAATAGTTATTAGTATCTGGCTGGTGTATTATGCCTCGCAATATAGTCTGAAGCAATACAAAACTGGAATTAAGGTCACTGTTGAGAGTAATTATGTTAATATCTTGGAAAATTATAAATAATTTCTCATAGAGAATTCTGGCATTGGCAGGAGGTAGAAGGGGAAGAGGATTTCTGTGCAAACTTGTTGCCTACCCCAAAAGCAAACACACACAATCTGTCCCTTTGTTTCCATCACCCATTAATTTTTTTATTTAACCCATGGAGCACAAATATTTAAAACATAGGAGGTGAAATCCTGACTCCATTGTAATCAACAGGAGTTTTGCCATTGACTTTAGTGGGCATAGGATTTTGCCCCGGGTTTTCTTCATGATCCTTTTCCAGACCTTTAAGATTTGTCTATGTGGGGAGTTACTGTGTGGCAAGCCAGGACCAATACTTCCATAGCACTTTCCAGTGGGTTTGTATCCTTTTATTCTTCACCCAACCTTCTGTATCTGCTACTTTCTGAATATGTTCTGGCAGCTTAACTTTTAGGTAGTTTCATTTTTGTTTAGATTCCCATAACCGGAAAAGTGATGCGTTAACGTGCATGCTCCAGCTTTCCATTGCAGCCTCATTCTACAGTATGATTTGTCATGTTGCATTGTTTCCGGAAGCTACCACAATGCATCACAACATACAGTTGCTCTAGAAGCCAAAAACAAGATGGTGGCAACACTTCCAAGTCTATAAATAGTTTAACAATAATATATGAGGAATAGTAATTGCTTTTGTTTTCAATAACTTATTAGGAGTTGCATTGCCTAACACATTGTAGGGATCAGGCTCAGTGACTTTAAAATCCTGAGCAGTTCCTGTGATAGAACCTGTTACAAAACATAGTACAAATGACAGTGCATTAAATGATGCTTTCCTAGCTCTACAGCATGTTATAACATGTCAGAATAACTTATTGGGAAAGAAGCAATTTCTGTTGATTTTTCATTAACAAAAGAGTTTCAAATGTTTCCTCTGTTTAGAGTTAATATTTAAGTTGAATACTTGCTAGTAAACTCTCAAAGACTTATGCACGGCTTTTGCTTTGGGACTTCCACTTGTTTTAATGGAAGGTGAGTGACTAGGACTATGTTGGTATAACTATGCTGGCATCGCCACCGAGTAGCGACACAGTGTATACTGACAGAAGGCGATTTTCTGCTGATATAGAAATGCTGACATAGGAATGATGTTAGTGATGCCGACAGAAGCACTCTTTCATCAGCATAGCTGTATTGATACTGGAGTTTTTGTCAGCATAGCTGCGTTGCTCAGGAGTGTGGTTTTTCACATCCCTTACTGACATAACTATGACAATATAAGGGTTTTATAGGGTTTTAAGGGTAGACCACGCCTAGAACTCTCCACAACAAATTAGATGCTAGGAACCTTTTGGACAAGTCAACATGTGTCTGAGGTTTAATGCTGAGGGACAGGAGCTCCATATTTCACATATATAAGGTCAAAGTGATATTCTTTTAATTGAAGAGGTTGTAAGAACAGCCTAGTGGGGCTAGAGCAGTTTGGTTCTAAGATCCCACCCTATGGACTAAGTTTTGTTTTGTTTCTTTAAAGAACTAGTGACTTTGGGAACTGGGGCTGAGGGCTTCTGGCTTTTGCATCTTCAGAGTGCTGCTGGGTCTGCCAGACTCTGAGGACTGCTATAGTAAGGTCCCTCCATTCCTAATAATGTATAGCTTTATTTCAGATTTTGGGTCACAACCTACTGGATGGTTCCTCTAAGGCACAGACCCCCTGGTACCTCGTTCCTCACGGCTCTTTTAAGCTTCCTCTTCAACTGATTCATAGTCCACTGAATCAGAAGGACACCCCATCCTTCCCATTAGGATGTCAGTGAACTCCCTAAGCATTTTCAGTGGATTCCCTTGACATCATCCCCAACAACCTGATTGCCAGAGAACTCACCTACTTGTGAAAAGAAGATTTCAATTCTACTTATTAACTTGCAAGAAAATTTCTTGCTACTACTATGGGAGTGTGCTTGCTTTGAGCAAGCATAATTAAATAATAAAACTATTTATGTAGCTAAGTAAGACTTATGTATATATTAACTATCCCACTTTTTAAAAGCTAAAGTTACAAATGTATACAGTACTTTACCAAATCACACACCCTATGCAATGAAATACATAATAGACTCATCTGTTGAACGGATACATGCTGCTACAGGGAAATGCACATAGAATACATTAAGAGTAAGGAACCGATAAAGGAGTATTTATACTTACTGAAGATTGATACATTACGTAGACTAGTAGGCCTGATTTGCCCCCCAGTTACACCAGTTTTACACTGCTGGAAATCTGTCAATGGCAACATAATTAGACCTGATGTGCACTGTGTGTAAGAGAGGAGAATGTGGCCCATTTTGACATCTGTGAACTTTATTAATGATCTATCAGCTGTGGATACGGTCTATCCAGTCTGATTAGTTTTACTTCAATGTACTTTTGCTGGACCCAACTGCTGCTCTCAATTATATGGATGCAATTACAGAGTAATTCTTTTAACTATTCATGTACATAAAAGTAAGCATGGCTTTCAGTGTTGGCAAGTTTGGGTGCTTGGATACTTCACTCTGAGGTTTTCACGCACTAAGGTGAAAATGTTTTAGGCCCTGGTACTACAAATATTTATGCATATGCATAATTTGGTTCACACGAGCAGTTCCATTGACTGCAATGGGATTGCAACGTTAGTAAAGTTAAACAGGTGCATGTTCAGAGGCTCAAGCCGTACACGGAAAACGCTCCTAGCGAATGCTTATTTGTTTAAGAAGCGATTTCCAGTGGAAATAAAAAGAACAAACACTATGAAACCATTTGTACTGGCTTAGCTTTTGTAAAAACTTATTTCTACAAAACATGCAATTCGAGCCAGACGTGACCTGACAGCGGCTGTTTAATGTATGTAATAATCTTTTAAACTATCCTTTATATTCAAAGGTACTGATTAGGATGTGGTCATTTGATAGTTATGTGGAATCACATGATGCTTTATCATCGTTAGTTAAGGTGCAATTAGAACTAAGTGCTGCTATTTGGTGTATATGGTGAGATCAGCTTTTGCAAGCTGGGATGCAGATGACATTTCGCTGTGCTTCAGCCGGTTGAATTCATAATGTTCATTTAGGAAAATTAGCTGACAATTACGTTTAGTGCATTGCAGACTCATAAAATCCACTCACTGCAGGAGAAACTAGGCTGTACTGCAAGTGGTATTGGCTATCAAGCCATACAATTATGCTGTTATCCCTACAACAGGGACATTTAGTATCGTGATCTGATGGACACAGAAAAAGTTCAACCTTTAAGAGATAACATGTGCTTCTGCTCTAAGTAACATTCATTATCAAAAAGGGGCCTAATTTTCAGAGGGAGGGGCTCAGCGCCTTCTGAATATGGGGGTTCTTTAAGGTGTCTCAAGTTGGACACCCAAAAATGGAGGTCCCCCAAATCACTAATCACTTCTGAAAATCTTGGCCTCAGACTGTAACCCTCTTCCAAGCTGCATATGCTCTCTTTGGGAGTGGTGCAGAGCAAAGAGGTCAATATTTCTGCAGGTAATCTCCTAAGAAAAGTTTTCTGACCATTTCTTTTTCAGTAAACTCACCCACAAATGCAAAGAAATGCATCATTCACATGGGTTAATCCATGTAGGACTTGAGTCATAAGTGGTATAATAAAAGGAAAGATAAAGACGATCTCATGTATAGACCATTGTGAAGGTTATGTAAAAGCTTTGCAACATTTCGCTGACAAACCTCTGAGCCCCAGCAACACTTTCTAGGATGCAGCAAATGTGACGCTTGAAGAAAAAAATAAAAAGCCTAAAAATGTACCTATAAAACCAAAAACTAATGAGGCTCATTTATATAAAAATGACTTGAGCTTATTTGCAGGTAATTCAGAGCCAATCCTAGCCTATTCTCTATTCACAGAGAATGTGAAGGTAGTGCTAGAAATGCCACTTCAAACTCAGTTAGTTGGTAAGCTGACCTTGGATTCTGTCCAGTTTTATAATCTTTCAAGCCCAAATACGTGTAATTGAACTAGAGTGTGTCTTTCAGAAAGACATCCAATCCTGCGTGCAGGTAAGATGGGCCTGAGGACCAGGGTCACGTATTTAACTTTTCTGATTGTTACAATGTGAATAATTTTAAAAATACAAGTTATTTACAATGTGGTTATTTACAAGGTGGTTATTTAAAATTATTTAAGTCCCAGTGGGCCAATTTCTTCTCCCAGTAATATCAGTACAACCTCATTGACTTCAATTGGGTTAAACTGGAGTAACTCTACTTAGAATTTGGTCCATTTAGATTCAAAAAATTTAATTAGTGCCCAAACTATAGTATGCACTTCCAAGAAAAGGTAACTTTTAAGTAAGAATATTTCAGGTAGGTAGGCATGATAGTACAGCAGATTAGCCATACTTGTATTACCAAGCAATGCTTATATATGTATATCAAATCCTGATCCTATTGAAAATAACAGCAAATCTTGCAGTGACTTCAGTGAGACAGGAATTGACTGTTATAAAGACAGATACAAGGCCTCAACATATTTAAATCAAATATTTGTACTCTCTAAAGCTTGGAACATGAGACACGGCGAACATTAGTCTAAATGCCCTAGTCAGACTGGTAGCTTGCTAAAGAGTTGGACTAAAAAGAAAAGGCTGATCTTGCAAGTAGTCCTAGTAACTTGAGCACATATGTAGTCCCCAATGGTTGCTTTTATTTGATGCAACAGATGTAATATGGAAATTTAATCTTGTTTATGAACTTGGATGCAAAGCTGAAGCAGAACAGTGGCCAAATCCAGCTTGCCATGACTAGTCCGACTGAAGTTATTTCCCACGTTTAACATGAGCAGGACTTGACTTCACCTTCTTCAGCTGCATGGAAAAATATTTGCTAAAGACTATGAGTTTAAGAAACCTAAAGCTTACAAAGTTGCATGGCTCGTGTGCATGGTGGAGAGGGGAAGGATCATGGCAGGATGTGAATGGAATATTACCATCTCTAAGCTAGAGGTTTAATGAAGTAAAACTTCACTTGATGGAGCCAATTAAACTGGGATATGCTCAGTGGCTTTTGCTAATACAAAGTCGTCATTCTTCTGTTAAAAACCAGGGCAGGGAGTATCCAATTTGCCTCCAGTTTGTTCTCTAATTTAAGCAGCAAACTTTTTTCTTTGAAGGTTCACATGGTAAGTTTTAAGTATTTTTTAAAACTTTTAAATGCATTTCTATTGATATTGAAATAGAAATCAGAATATAAATTGTGTCCAGGAAGAAAGTTACGTACATATGCTGTAGGTATGATGGTGCTAAGTAAAGTACAAGTATCCATCTGTAAGTGAGTTGGTTATATACAGGAGTAAGATGGAAAAGGAGTACTTGTGGCACCTTAGAGACTAACCGAAAGCTTATGCTCAAATAAATTGGTTAGTCTCTAAGGTGCCACAAGTACTCCTTTTCTTTTTGCGAATACAGACTAACACAGCTGTTACTCTGAAAGGAGTAAGATAGGTTATGAGATAAGAAGTTTGTAATATTAGCTATAGCATATGTATATCTATATCTACTTAATGAGCCAGATCCACAGTTGGAGTCAATCGGTGTAACTCCAAGGACTTCAGTGGCTGACTTACAGTAGCTGAGGATCTGGGACAATGTGTATAACTTGATGCAGCTGTCTGCAAAGTACTACTGACCCACTTACAAGACCTAGCTTGAGTGAGTGGTGCAATGCTGTGATGGTGTCAATCATTCTTCTCAGACGTGACCCTGAAAGTTTTGATGGGCTGTTACTCCTTATTCCCAAGAACTCTCACCTATGGAGTCCTGCACGGTCCAATCTTCCCCATCTCCTTTTTATCTGTATATGAATTCTTGGAGAGGTTGTGAGAAGCTCTAGGCTCCACTGCCAAACATTAGCCAATGGCACCCAGCTGTGCTATCACAAAGATGTAAGAATACTTGAGAGAGATCTATGTCATATGAGGCCAGCAGGAGTCCCTGAGCTCCTGGCACAAAATGTGACATTTTAAAAACAATACCTGTTTATTACCACCAATACCAGTTTATTTTCAAAGCAATTTGCAAATAAAAGGAAAAGGACAGAACTCAGGCAAAAGCTATAAATGGAAAAACGTGTTCCTGAGTTAAGTTCTAGGTTCCTACAGTTCTTCCAGGCTCTTCCTCCATCAGACTGAGCTCATTCTTGGAAGATTGGTCTTATACACCTGGCAGGATTTCTATCATGCTTCACTGAGAGAGAGAGAGAGTACTCACTCAATTATAAATTCCAATATGCAGAACCACTGAAAAAAAGAAGACAGACAGAATCGAGTTATGTTGGTAAATATTTATGATAGACATAGGAAAAGAAAAGAAGCAGTGATCACTGCATATTTAGGATGAAAATAACAGCCACTTATTCCCCCCATTGCACTACTGCATTCAAATCTTAATGACTATATTTGGTGTTCAGCTATTATGGTGATGCTAGCCCTAGCAATACATAATTGGATATTAGATGGGGTGGGATCTGAGTTACCCAGGAAAGAATTTTCTGTAGTATCTGGCTGATGAATCTTGCCCATATGCTCAGGGTTCAGCTGATCGCCATATTTGGGGTCGGGAAGGAATTTTCCTCCAGGGCAGGTTGGAAGGGGCCCTGGAGGTTTTTCGCCTTCCTCTGTAGCATGGGGCACGGGTCACTTGCTGGAGGATTCTCTGCTCCTTGAAGTCTTTAAACCACGATTTGAGGACTTCAATAGCTCAGACACAGGTGAGAGGTTTTTCGCAGGAGTGGGTGGGTGAAATTCTGTGGCCTGCGTTGTGCAGGAGGTTAGACTAGATGATCATAATGGTCCCTTCTGACCTAAATATCTATGAATCTATGAATCAATAATATTGACAGATGTATTTTGTTATTAAAAATGCTGCTATAATCACACTGGCCAATTCCATTAGTATTTGAACATCATTAATTTCTACTGCTCAGCATAACTAATAGGAATCTTATGGGTAAATCAATTTAGTTACTAACTAATATTCACTTGCTGCTATGGTCTGGATGGATAAGGATTCACAAGGACTGAAAGCAGAAAGCTGGTATTTATCAGACTCTAAACAAATTACACATTCATTTCTAGAAACAGGTTATGAACCTAAATTAGCTTATGACAAAATCATAAAGCCATAGCTTAAAAAAAATAAATCTAAGAAACCACAAAACTTGACTTTGCAGACTTTAAAAACAATCACACTTAATCCTGTCTGACACATAAGATAGAGGAGAGCTATGTTCTGGAATTGGAATGATTTGATTTTTGGATAATGTGACCAAACTAAATAAAAACATATACTGGGGATTTCATAGTGCTTTGGTATAAGTAAGATTTCATACCGAAAGTCATTAGTACTAGAGTTAGTGTTAGTATAAGTATTATGGAAGTACTGGTAGAGCTCCATATTAAAGCTGAGTTTGGTACTTAAGAATAGTATGTATCCTTCGTAAAATTACAGCATTTACTGTTTGAGTACTGACTGAATTTTCTGAGTATTAATATTTTATGTAGAGCACCTAGAGGTCCTGGTGAGGGACTGGGGTTCTGTTGTGCCAAGTGCTGTAAACACATGTAAAGACATGATGGTTCCTGCCCTAAACTGTTTACCTTCTAAGGCCCTGATCCTGGAAATATGCTCATGATTAATTTACTGCCAAGTGCAGGCCCATTGAATTTCATGGGATGAAGCACCAGTATAAAGTTAAGTACATGCATAAGTTTGCAGGATCAGGGACTTAGAGAGTTTACTGACTAAGAATTAATAATCTAAGCAGTCAATATCTGAACACAGGGTTTAGGACACAGAAGAGGAGATTTTTTTACCATTATTTAATTTATTTTATTTCTGTGTTGACTCAATTTTTTCCCAACAAGACAGCAGGCTTTATGGACAAGAACTCAGTGATGTGGCTTCTGTTATTTGCTGCGGCGTATGATTCTCTTTCAGAAAAGATGTGCTGCTGTGGAAGGTTCTCTTCATTTGATTCGGTATTGTAGGATATCAGTAGTTATTTTGCCTGGCTGATACTTACTTGGCCAAGACACATGCTGTGCAACCATGGGGAGAAGTAAAAGATGTTTCACTGAAATAATTGACTAGAAAGTTAGCCCTTGAGCTACCCCATAATGCAGACTACCCAGTGTTATTACCCCAGAGGTTAACATTATGAAATCCCTACTCTTAATGCCAACGGCCTAATAAGAATATATGGTTTAGTTTGTGATTATCTTAATTCCTGTCATCAAAAATACAGGCTGGTTTCAGTGCCTGATACAGGAATAAATTCTCTTTGGCGGTAGTAGCTTCACTTCCTCTACAGTCTAAAGACACTTTAAGACTCCTATCTGTTACTATCCAGAGAATGATGACAGGCGCTGTTTCCCAAACCAGCTCAGACTTGACAGTTAAGTAATTAGAAGGAAACTAAAATCTCTCTAAAGTGCTTTGCATAATAGAATAAATGTCACTGCTCTGTGAGTGGGATCGATAAAACCCTTATTTCATTTGATAGAGCCTAAGAAGGCCTTGTGTGCTGAGCCAGATTTGTAGGGTGCAATGCAGCAGGCAAATAGTTATCGCTCTACGTGTATGGCTCAGAAAGTCCCCTAAAAAGATGCATTTATCCAGGCTCCTTCAAATAGCCAGAAAGAAACAACACAGCAATAGTAGGTGTAGTAATGAAATAGTCTTTCACCTCTGGAGATCTAGGTTCGCAGGTCATTTCTGTGGTCTTAACCTGGCCTGTAGGGAGTATTTGTCCACAAAACAAACCCAGCAGATAATTTGTGCAATTAGGGTTTAGTCCTGCAATGTGCTGGGCCCTGATACAGAAAAGCACATAAACACACACTTTACATTACGTGTGTACTTAAATTCCTTATTAAAATTCTTGACCTTGAAACATCTAAAGTGTTATTTGAAACTATAATTTTAACACAATCATATTAATTTAATAGTGAAGGTATTAGCAATCACTAATTTACTACTAATTATCATTTGTTAGTAGTTAATTGCTAATTAGTAAATAGACTCACTAATTAAGGTAAGTAATCTTGAATATATGGCATTTGTATGTCAAATTCAGTTTTCATTAGTGAACACTTAATCACACATTGCTGGAAGCTTCAAGGACATCATGTGGCTAAAAGCATTTTTTTGCAAGCTCTCAGATTACCACGGTATGAATTTGGAGCCCATGGTAGCTTTACAGCAGTGTAAGAAATGCAGCACCGTTTCTGCAAATTCTTTATAACAGTGCCAGGAAGCAGCAGTGTTGTGAGAATGCTCCATAATAGCCTCTTTTTGAGATCATATATCCTCTTGAAATTGGCAACTCTCTTTTTTAGTGCTAAAATTCTTTAAAAGCAGAGCTTCTAACCCAAATGAGCAGAAGCTTATTTCCATACTTTATTGGGAGAAACATGCTTTTTTGACATCGTATGGCTGAATCTCTTTCTGCACTGCAGTAAATCAGAAGTAATTCCGCTGTTACACGAGTGAAGTTATGAAAAAATGCTGTGAGAGAATCAAGTCCCTTCTATTTTACAATGTCTTCTGGATACTGCACTGAATATACCAAAGCCATGAATTTATTCCTCTGAAGGATTATAAGGTTTCATGAGTGGGTGGTGTTTGGGATCTTTGTTATTTAATATAGTGCTACAGCAACTTGGAAAGCGATAGGACCGATTCTCATCTTGCTTACACCAGTGTTACACTGGTGTGACCATTGTGCCAGATTAGGTGTCCACAAATCAAATTCCTTTCTCTTCAGCTTTTATGTTTTGTGTTGAAAATCCCAATAGCAGTAAGAAATGAAACAGCCAGAGGCTGAGTCTTGGAAAAACACCTAGGGGAGTTTGGGTGCCCAGTTCCAAGTAAATTTAATAGGAACTGGATAAACGAATGCTTTAGGCAACTTTGAAAATCCCAGTTTTGTGTCCTCAGAACCTGATCCAAAGCCCATTGAAATCAGTGGAAAGCCTCCCAATGACTAACAGTGGTGTAGATCTAGAGCAACTCTACTGAATTAAGCATCTGGGCAATTCCATTGGCTTCAGTAGAGTTATTGTTGATTTACATCACTGTAAGTCAGTGGGCTTTGGAGTGCCCTTAGAGTGGCAGTTCTCAGACTTCAGTAACATTATTCACATGCTTAAAATTAAGCATTTGTGAAGAACTTTGCTGTCTTGGGACCTTGCATCATTGATCAACATCATCCTCATCACCACCACAGCTTGTCATTCCAAAATGGCAGCCAAGACCTAGTGTTATTTATCTTGAATAGTTCCTTGGGAGTACCAGATATTGACAGCATGCTTTGTATCAGGCAATATTCAGGTGTTTGCCGAGGCTCTCCACATTCACATTTGAGGTTGCTCTTCAGCTTCCACTTGGTCATATTGTCACCAGACTTTGCAATCTCCGCTTTTGCTCAATTTAGAGTACATCAGTGTTTTCATTCAAGAACAGTGCCTGGATAGAGTAGTTCTGAAGGACCCAGGTTCTCCAAGATCTTCAGAATTTCCTGCCATTTTTTTTCTCTGTAACCTTCCACAGTGGTATTTTGAGGGAAGGGATTTTCAGAGGCTGCTCTCTTTCTGGATTCCAGCCTTTTAGGTGGTAGAATGTGTCCATGCAGTGGATGTCTTGGATCATGCCCCTGTTTTTGTTTCTCCTTTTTACTGAAGGCATCCTACCTTACTAATTGCAGGAGGTCAGACTAGATGATCATAATAGTCCCTTCTGACCTTAGTATCTATGAATCTATGGTTGTGCAATCCCTGAGAGGCAGTATAGTGACTGTGTGGGAGTCGGTTTCAAAGTCTCTGTGATGGTCCTCCTGGACTGATTTAGTTCAATACCAATTTTGTGTGCATGGCTCAAGTGTGAGCATACTGGGGCACAGTAATCCACAACAGACCTTTCACTGAGGTATCTAGGTGATAGCAATGTAATTTCAAAAGCCCTCAGACATCAACAATCCAACACAAATACACTGTATTTATAACAATATGGCTCTCCACCATGAAACCCATAAAACACCCAAATTCAGTTACTTTCTGCAACACTGCAGCAATGCCTATAAATACCAATAATATACATCTTTGTGTCTGGGATTCCACATATGCTTCAGCATGGTATGTTATTTCTTCAACTTCCTTCCCTCACCCTTCACTTTCCATTATACACTCTTAATGCTTTGCACTGTCTTCTTCCTAGGCCTCTATTTGAAATTTGATTGCTTATTGCTTCCTCCTAGACATTTCTTATTTAAAAGGTGATTGCTTTTGCCCTCTCCCTTTCCCTGCTCTTTGAAGTTGCCAACCTGATATCAATTTTAGTATTTCTCTATTTCACATTTGCTGGGTGCTGTCAGGTTTAATTTAGTATTTGTACACACATCTTTAAGTGTCTTTAATGTTTCTCTTTTTTGAATGCTTTCAGTCCTTCCCCCTGCCCTTCTTTAGCTATCTACTGTAGCTACTGTCTTGTTTTTTTTCTCCCCCTGCTGTGTCTCCATACACAGGCTTTTTGCTCTATGGTCTAGTGGGAAAGTTAACGTGTTCTAACAGGGTTTATTTATTTATTTACTTAATAGGTTTGATTAGGAAATTCAAAGAAAAAAAGCAATAGATACTGTCACAAATAAGATGATCTGTAATCTCTGAGTGACAGTCACACAATGGATGGAATAGCATTTACAGAGGGCTTTTCATGCTCTTGGAATAGAAGAGTGCTTTTACAGAGCATAGTTATGAGTTAAATGTCTGTAGTGCAGTGACTGTGGAGGCTTACAGGACAGCCACTTGACATCAAAAACTGTCTAACTGAGGAAGATAATATTTACCAGAGCAAGAAATTTGTGAGCTACTTTATTTAAAACAGTCTCTAGACTCTTTACCTTCAGAATGGTTACAAGAGACAGACAAGTACTGTAATGATCTCATTTACCTGCTGGTGTCCAGCCCAAGGGAGCCCTGTCCCTGCAGGAGACATGCTGCTAAGGAGGCCAAGGGAATAGATCTGGTGGAAGAAAAGTGATCTCCATGGCCCTGACCATCACAGATCTCCCAAGCTCTATGCAAATCTGGCAGAACCAGCAGATTTGGGTGCTCTATACTCTCTTGATTGGAAAAATGTGGATGAAACACAGCAAGTGAGAATTGGTTGAGATTTCTGTCCTGTATTCTGGTTATTTTTATGAACTATTGATGATCTGTCCCTAAGTACAGCAAACTAAATATATTATGTGCAAATGCTACAGTGTGAAGAAGTGTTAACCTTCATGTTGTAGAAAGCTGTAGGAAGTTAACACATCTAGTAAATACTAAGGGGGTGTGTGACCCTGGCAGACCAGGTGCCAGCTCATGCCAGAGCCCCAGGCCAATTCATTTGTGTATTAGTGTAGATCAAAGTGATTGTTAAAAGTATGAGACTGTATTTAGTGTTTAAACTTCATGAAAACTATTGGGATGTTACTTGCATTGTTTTCATTTATCTGTATCCCGTTATAATGTAGTAGCAAACATTTACATTGTGTGTACTCCTGTAATGAAATAACCCATCAAACAAGAAAGGCGCCTTGTGGAATGCAAATGAAGAACTTCAGCAGAAAAGTGCTAATTTCAAAGCAAGTGGTCATTGTGTGTGATGTTTGGAGGTCAAAGACTCAAAATGCATTCCTCACTCTCCGAGATCAAAGGAAAAGTCCACGTGGGCAGTGCCACTGTCAGCTTGTTTTCTGTGAGCAGAAGCTATAAGTATGGATTCAAGGGAAGATCCTGCATCTCTGGACTGTTTGAACTCTTACAAGGAAGCGTACGAGATGCAAAGCGCAGATCCCCAGAGACAATCTGGGAACCCTGAGAAGACCTTTGGGAAACTGTCAATTTAGGGACATCACTGCCGCCATCTGGAATCACAGACTATGGGTATGTCTACACTACAAACTTAATTCGACCTATATTAGGTTGATTTACAACCAGTGCAGTAATTACTGTGGTGGTGCATGTCCATATTACCCTTCTTGGGTTGGTGGTGAGCAACCTCACCAAGAGCACTTGCACCGACCTAAGAGGGGCAGTGTGGGGAGCTGAGAGCCTGGTCTCTCAGCTCTGCTGGGAGCTCTACCCCACAGGCTCCCAGGTTCCTGGCAGGCTGCCCTCCCTTTACTCCCCATTCCTTGCGGGGGCAGGGGAAGCCACCACCGGGAGCAGGGGGAAACCATCCAGGGTTTCTTACCTCCCTTTCTCTTCCTGCTCCCTTTGGAGGCGCTACTCCTGGATGAATATGGAGGACAGTTGTATCTTGACAGAACTTCTGCCTGGCCCTTATGCAGGCCATGCAAGTGGCTGGGGAAGCTGCTTGTCCCTTCTGATTTCCCTCCACTCTCCCTTTGTGCACGTGTGATAGGACCAGGCAGAACCCTGCCCTCAGTGGGTCTGGGGATTCTCCAGAGTTTCAGTTAGATTCTCTTGAATACAATTCTCTGATCCTGTTTTTTTGTAGCAGTGTCAGAGAACCACATTCAAGAGAAGCTTGAAGCTGTCAGTGCAATTAATTATTGAGGGAATGGCTGTGACTCGGACTATGTGCCTGAGGAAAGGAATAAGAGTAAGAATTCCCCTTCCCAAGTGTGAGCTACCTAGATCTTGGGTCCCAGCATATCAGTGTAAGTGGGGCTACTCCCCTTGGAGTAGGTGGGCAGGGAAAGTTAAGGAATGGGCAAAGCCCTGGCCTCAGCCTCCTCCCCTACTTACAGTGTAGATTAATTGAGCTAATCTAAAATATCCTGTGCTGTACATGTCCAACCTGATGGCTGCATTGGAAGAAATAATTAATCTAAAGTCTGAATTTGTAATCACACTTAACTTACAGCTCAGCAGTTTATGAGAAAGTCGTGTGTCCTTTCAGTTTTTGTAATGAGAGGAATGGGGGGAAGGATCATAGGTATAAAATTAGGCCTGCCAGCTTTGGTCTGGTTCACAGATCTGTGTGTGCATGTGACTTCAGGGGTTGTAGTCTGCATCTCTGCCAGTCTGCTCTGTTCTTGTGGCCAGACAAGCTATGAAAATGTACAGGACTTTTGCTTTCTGAGCAACTGAAACTAAAAGGATGACTCGTGGAGTAAGCTGCCACAGAATCAAGCTCACAGAGTAGATATTAGCATGTTGCCAGCTGAAATGGAAACTTTTAACCATTCTTAAATCATTATCAGTTCTGGATTTTCAGGCAACTCTCTTTTTAAAATTTTCTTCCCTTTTTTCCAGGGTGAAAGGCAAGAATTGTGAGAAACTAAAACACAATTATAGTTTAAGCTGAAATTAAACAAAAAAATAATTTTGCATTTTTCTATTGAAAATTTTTAAAAACCAAAGATGACATTTTTCTGTGGAAAATTTCAATTTCGATGAAACTACTTTTCCCAATGGGAAAATGTTTCAGTCAAAAATTTTTTAGTCACTCACGACTCTCAGTAAAACTTGCCGGCTGCTTCATGTCAGATTAGATTGTGGTTCCCTCACACAGCTGCATATGGTAGAGAAGCAGAGAAGAAGAAGCCTTCATAACCTTTGCTTGGCCTGTTCGAAGGCATCCAAGAATCAAAGCCTCTGCCAGTGGGTGCAGTAGGCATGGCTACCATGATGGAAAGAGGGTGAAGAGTAGATGGAGCTATGGCTCCACTCCTTGCCCTCCACTGGCCAGTTTGCAATCAGGTCAGGCAGCTAGACGTGCCTTTCTGAAACACATTGTTAACTTGTGCTCCCCATGAGACAATGAGTCTTCACACTGCCCCATATAGCCGGCAGTGCTTAAGAGGTACAGTTCAGTCCTTGGATTGTGTTGAAAAATAAAGTCCAAAAGCTGCTGGTAATTGCATCCATGGCTAGATTGTACTGCAGTTTCACAGTGTAGCAATTTATTCAGTGAATATTCTCATGTAAAACTCTGAGATTACTCTCAGCGTGAGGCACTACTCAGCCTGAGTCTGGGTACCACAATCCTCTATTACATTTAACTGAGCTTTAGACTTGTGAGACCAAAGAGCTTGTGTTTACTTTTCTCTCTTCTCTTCTTTTCTTTCCTTTAAACTAGTGTTTTTCCTCCAAGCTTCTGCTGCTTATTCTGGCGGCAAATCTCTGTTCAGGACTTTCTTGTTGCAGAGGAGATAAGGACTGATGCTGCACAATGTACAGCATCCTCAGTTGCAGTAGATACTGTCTCAGGTGGAATACATTGGAGCAGAAAGCTATAATTCTGGCACTGGGGGGAAAGAAAAGCTGTCTCTGGTTTTAATGTGTGATCGAGCACATGGAGAAATCATATGGCTCAACAATCACTTTGTTAAAGGCCTGTGTTTAATTCACCAAAATCTGACTTTGGGAAACAACCTGTGGGGTATATTCCATTAGCGTAAATACAGAATACCTTTCGAATGGGCCCAGTAGGCACAGAGTTCAGAAAGGGGTGGGCAAAGTGGCCTCAGGAGGAGCTTTGGGATGGGTTGTGCTCCAGCCCTCACAGAGGTCTCCAGTGGACAGTGGGGTGTGCCCAAGGCCTAAAGGAGGTGCAGCAGGCTTCCCCTTCATTTCTGTTAGCTCATGTTGAGGGGAGAATGACCCTGCATGCTGCCTGCACAAGGGAGATGGATATTCCCAGGGCCATTTAAATTGGGGTTGCAGATTCTTTGTGCCACAGGAGGGAACCAGAGGATTGGGCAACTTTTTTACCATAGCTACTGAAGTTATGTGGGTTATCCTAACTTGTCCCTGTTTGATGACTTCTTTACTATTGCCTTTCTCTGCCTGCCTTAAGCTTGCAAACTTCTGGCTTCATCTCCACCCTCTTCAATTAAATATCTTAGACGTTGAAGTGATCCTCTCAAGTGGGAATGCCCTCTTCTATCTCCTGCGTGACACAGGCCTTCCACTTACCTCCACTATGTGAAGCTGCAGTGACAACCTTAATGCTGAAAGTTTTTTCTCCCAAATTGACCGTGCTTGTAAACCTCCATATCACCAAGTGGTTATCAGTGCCTGTGTACAATCCTGGCATGCCCCCACCACTCTCACAGTCTTTACCTGTGCCTTCATTGCCCACCATCTAGATTATTGCAATTCCCTTTGTGATTAGATCCTAAAACAGCAACTCTCCAGAGGTCAGCAGTTGTGGGAAGCTGTACCCTGCCTTCTCAAAAATACAAAGTACAACCCTGTTGCTCCAACCTCAGATAACCTCATTGCCTCTTTATTCAGTTCAAGATACTATTCAAAATTTCCCTTGATTTTCTGAATCTCTCTGCTCCTTTCCTTGTTTCCTCTGCTAAGCTAACACTGGCTAGAGGCTCTGTCCATTGACAGAATCTTGCTGTGTCCTCCTCTAGTCTTGCAATCTAGAACTGTCTTCTTGCATCTTTCAGACTCTTCAGCTCTCCATTTCATTTCAAATCTTTGCTGTAATTATATATATATTTCATTCTTTGCCTCTTAATATCTACCCCCCACTGCTAATTTTTAAATTGCTGAACTATATTTACAGTAACTCTCAAGAGTTTTGAACGACTTTTGCACACAAAAACTATTGTATAGTAATTTTTTGGATAACTTTTCCTTCCTTCCTTCCTTCCTTCCTTCCTTCCTTCCTACCACTTCCAGAGGAACAGGGAGGAGAGAAGAGAGACAACATTCACGAGACTACAGTGACGGGTATACATAGAAACGTGGTCTGAGCACAGGACTCTGAGTCAGGATCTCCTGAATTCTAATGTCACTTCTGCCAGTTGCCAATGGCAGCAACAAGGGCTGGGTTCAGTCTGTCTCAAGAATAAATAAAACTATGGCTCAGGCACTCACCCAGAGCTGTACTCTTAGGGCATGTCTACACTTACCTCTGGAGCGATCAATCCAATGGGGGGGGTCGATTTATCTTGTCTAGTGAAGACGCAATAAATCGACCGCCGAGTGCTCGCTTGTCAACTCCAGTACTCCACCAGAGCGAGAAGCGTAGGCGGATTTGCAGGGGAGCATCAGCAGTTGACCTACTACAGTGAAGACACCGCGGTAAGTAGATCTAAGTACGTCGACTTCAGCTACGTTATTCACTTAGCTGAGGTTGCATAACTTAGATAGATCCTCCCCCTCCCCCCCCCCCCCCCAGTGTAGACCAGGTCTTATTTCTGGCTCTGGGAAATTAAAGTATATACTCCCTTTCTAGGTGGTTCCTCCTCACTTATAAGCACCCAGGAGTCTTTGGAATATGGAACCATAAATACCTTTTGTTTGGGGAAAAGGAAAAGCAAACACTAGAAACAAGATAATGCTCCCCCCCTCTCTGTTTGTATCTATATCTATAATAAAATGAGCAAAACTCACCTGGTGATTCAGGAGTATGACTCAGTCTCAAAGCAATCCCCACCTACCTAGATCCACACCAACTGGTCCAATTGTATTCAGTGGTATTAGGAGAGGCATAAGCGGGGGGCTCTCCTCCAGCTGGCTGGTCATCTGGAGACATCTGCACTACCAAGACCTGCGGTGATGTGCAGCTTTCTGGTACAGTTATGTGAAATCAGCTCTGCCACGGCTGGTCTGATAGGGGCTCTCTTCGAGGTGAACTTTGTGCAGGCACCACCTGTTGGGAGTACGACTGTCACCAGTGAAGCTGGCTGTCACTATGAAGTCAGCTCTGTGCTGCTACTGATTCAGTTGGTCCGGTCCAGTCCAGTCCTAAAGAATCAGTCCACTCAACATGTTCAGAGTCTCCAGGTGGAGAACCTGGAGCAAAACAGGGTCTTTGGACAGAGTTCCTGCTCCCTGGGAGAGAGCTGCTGGTCTCTTGGAGACAGCCCTCCACCACCTTCTGTCCTGTTCCTAGTTCTCTGTCTGCAAAGTTGGGGAGATCCCCTAACAATATCCTGCACAATCTCTGTGCCCTTTCATGAGTACAGTCATAGGAACAGTCTATTACTACTTACACAATCCGATCATAAATTCCAGCTGAAGCAATAAAACACAGTATGTGAAACCACATGAGTAAGCAACATTTTAATTCATGGAAATGAGACTGGCCAGAGCTGACTTTCATACTCTAGAGAGAGCAAGAGGGTTCCATCCCACTAAGCTTCTGGCTCTGGTGCTCACATTATTATCAGCTATGACATTGCCTCTCTCTGTTGCCTAAAGTTAAGCACATGCTCAGTAGGGAAGGACTGCTGCATCAGGGCCATAATAACTGTGTCTCACTTTCTTTATCTTTAAAATGAGGACATCATTCTCTTTCACCTAGCTGTAAGGGCTTATTGTGAGGTGTAGCTCATATTTGAAAAGTGCCTTTGAAAAGGAATAGTATTAGAAAAGTGCAAAGTTGTATGATTAATTACCCGACTATCAGAAGGTTCAGTGGTGTTCATGGTTAGCATCCAGGTCGGGAAGATAAAAGAAAAAAACAGCTCAAGAGGTAATGGTTGCAGCTATCACAATAAAGCTGATGAACTATGTTCAATCCCCATTCAGAAAAGCACTTAGTTTATGTTTGTAAAAAAGTATGAAACGGAAAATGTAAATTGCTATTCAAGCTCATTGCCATTATTATTTTACTTTATTTATTAAGGAGAATTTGTAGGCCAGCCCCTCAGTTGGTGTAAATAAGTTTAGCTGCACTGACTTCAGTGGTGCTTTGCTGCTTTAAACCAACTGAGGATCTGCCCCATATATATATATATGTATAATTATGTATAAAAGAATTATTAACTGACTAGGCGCTATCATACAAGGCCAGAAATTAATTCTAAAACTTATTTACAAATAAAAAAATGAAGTTCTTTTTCTGAGAAAGGAGAAATGCAGTATTAAAAATCTTTATCATGGCACTAAAATTAATTTAACAATAAGAGTAAGAGCTGATATTACAATATAAGTAACACTACATATTATCAGGTTTCAGAGTAACAGCCGTGTTAGTCTGTATTCACAAAAAGAAAAGGAGTACTTGTGGCACCTGAGAGACTAACACATTTATTTGAGCATAAGCTTTCGTGAGCTACAGCTCACTTCATTGGATGCTGTAGCTCACGAAAGCTTATGCTCAAATAAATTGGTTAGTCTCTAAGGTGCCACAAGTACTCCTTTTCTTCTTACTACATATTATGTGCTGTATATTATGCGTCCCAGCAGGTAGGCACAATATTAAATGCATGTATAAATAAACTTGTAGCATTTTGTAAATTGAAGCCATCAAGAGTGGAAATGTAGAACTCTGTAATATAATTATTTGTTAAACAAAATAATGAACAATAAATAGTTTGATTTACAGTAGGTAATACTTAATCAGAATTTAATAATATTGAATGATTCTAAGTTAATTATAGTTGATATTAAGTATTAAAACTTCATTTTTATTTTTCCACTTGGAGTATTAGGAAAGGCTTCATGGTTCAGTAGATGAAGAAAGGTGACCCTTAGAACTGGTTGTGTAACAATGACATGCCAAGGTACATCATGAAATAAAGCATTCCTACTGTATTTTTAATTAGGTTGGCATTGAGCCTGTCTGAGTCTAAGGAAGATCTGTATCACGTTGTATTGCTGTTTGTTTCTCCCCCAGATCAGCAGCCAGTGTATCACTGCCAGATAAAAAGTGAAAAGGTCATTTCCCCACTTAAGAATTTCTGAATCATTTAATAGCTAATTTGTACTATTAATTACTACCTTTTGTATGTGTAATTAGATTGAATTATTATTCTCCCTTTACTGTTAATAGGAGAGGGGTGATAATGTGCAGATCTGAGTTCTCACTGGGTTAATGTCTTGCCATATGACTATATACAAGATAACCAGGTTATTACAACTTGTGTACCACTGAATTTTGCTTTTTCTGTGAATTTTGTCTAGTGTCCTAATTCAAATTTCATGTCAGGTTTTCAGGTTCAAAAGTTCAGGTACTGCATTAAGGTCCTTATTCAACAAAGTACTTACATATGTGCTTAAATACATCTCTGTCCATCAAAACAATTGATCACATTGCTTTAAGTTTTGCAGGTTTTGGCTGAATAGGGCCTAAGTACCTGAAATAATTGAAGACTTAATTCTGCAGGCCTTACTCACACGATATAATTATTACTCATGTGATTAGTGCTATTGCCTTTAATGGGACTTCTTCTTCTTCTTCAAGTGATACAAAGACTGTCAACCACCACCTTTCATCTTTCACAATCATGAAAGAGGTGTAAAACTTCCACTCTCTGTTGGATACTAGTCCATCTGGTAGTGTATCCAATGTAGCTGGCTCTCTTCCTTTCCCTTCCTGGTTTGCCTGTGATCTTGCCTGATAGTATGAGTGCTGGAATCGAGTTACCCTGCGATCAGCAACCACAGAAAGATGCTATTCTCTTACCTAGAGCCTAAAATAATTGTGCTCTTTAAAAATTCTTTCTTAATATCACCTCATCATTCATAGGTTTGGTTATCCAGTTAATTGTTAACATTCTTCTGTAACAACACAATGTGAACATTCTGAGCCATCTGTTTCATTTTTAAGTGTTCAGCTCTCACACCTGCACAGGAGGGGTGACCATATATAGCACTTCAGCAATCTAATGAGGATGTGTAGTTTTAGCTTTGACAACACAGAAGCCTTTGCAAGTTGCTGAATGTGTTTTTTGATTTCTTCGTTGCATCATCTGTCTGATATTATTAGACTCCCTAAACAGGGGGAAACTATTCATTTGTTGCACCATTTAACGGTCAAGATATAGGTGTTGCTTAGCTTTTGCATTACTTTGTTTACTTATTATCATACTTTTTGGCTTCCTAATGATAATCAGGTTTCAGAGTAGCAGCCGTGTTAGTCTGTATTCGCAAAAAGAAAAGGAGTACTTATGGCACCTTAGAGACTAACACATTTATTTGAGCATAAGCTCACAAAAGCTTATGTTCAAATAAATTTGTTAGTCTCTAAGGTACCACAAGTACTCCTTTTCTTTTTGCTAATGTTAATCGTCATTCCATATTTCTTTCTGGCATTGTTCAGGGCAGTAAGCATGTTCTCAAGTTCTTCCCTTGGCGAAGTGATGCAAACTAGGTCACTGGCGTATCTTTTGTTGTTGATAGATATGCCATTGACATGTATTCTCTTGTGGGTGTCTTCTAAGCTTTTCCTCATTATGCCTTCTACATTATGTTGAATAGTCGCAGAGACAGGATGCAACCTTAGCATATACTTTTCTTGATGCTGCAATACCTCAGATAGTTCAGTGTTCATTTGGATTGCTGCTTTCTATCCCCAATACCGGCTTTTTATTAATTCTTGATCTTGGAAGTCAATACTGCATTCTTCAAGAACATATATCATCTTCTCAATTTGGATTTTATCAAATGCCTTCTCAAAATTCACAAAGAGCATACAAATTTCCCTTTGCCCTTCTATTATGTGCTCATCTGAGCATATATGATTAAAGGTACAGATATTATATGAACGAAATGTTGCCAGCCCTGAGTAGCTGGTCCTGATCAGCAGTTTTTTGAAGTTTATGCAGTCCTGATCTTGTGTTGCATGGATGCAGAACAATCATTTATGCTGCTCACAATCATATTTGTCATGTCTTCAGGTGGTATATTTAGTAATGCACTTACAGCACGGGAAATTCCAAAATGCACCATACTTGTAAGTCTGATTGTATTTATTTTAAATATACTTCATTTGGAAGAAGATAAAATTCCTCCAGAGATAAGTGGTAGTACATTTTCTGTTAGCTTATTGAACTGAATCAATGCTAAGTTAGTAATGACTGAAAGCTGTTACTGTTTGATGAATTTAAATTGTCTGTGTGAAATGGGTAGACAGGCGCAGTACAATTCCTGACAGGCATAAAAGCCACTTTCTTAATTTCTGCCCCCTTGTTGATCATCTCAATAAAATAGCCAACACAGAGACTTAACTATCCTTTCACTCCTAAAACGGTCCCTTTAAAGCAGAGTTAAAGCAAATAGGCTGGGCACTCTGGGGAAACTTGTCCTTTAGTTGCTTTTATTGTTCCTGTTGGCTGGATAAAAACAGGAACCCATTCTTCAGAGCTGTTGAGCCACCATCTCTCATTAGAAATAACCTCACCTAAAAATTAAGAAAGAAAATATTGACAGTGAAAAGAGAAAAACCCTGAGATTCAGCCAACCAAGATTTCTAGCGTGTTTTGTATTGTAACTCAGACATGAACATTAACCTGCCACCATAATACCATGCAGGTGGAAGTGTGAGTTTGAAGGGTAGGATGGAACAGAGTGGGACCTAAGTGGGTGGTTAGAAAACGTGGAGGTTCTTGATTCTTTGACTTACCCTCCAAACAGCATTTTGCCACCCTCATCTGACATGATACCTGCAAATAGACAGGCATTTCTATTCAGCACATGGTAATATATTTGAGATATTGTTTATATAACTGAGAAGGTGACACAGGCTTCTATAGAATGGGGCACAAGCTTCACAAACACACCTTGCAGACATTAAATTTCCTTCACATGAGGAAATTATGATGCATGACCTTTCAAAAGGTTTCTCTAAAAAAATGAATCTATCTGTCTGTCCCTCATTGAAATCAGTGGAGTTTTTCCATTCATCACCATGGGGTTTAAGTCATCGGGTTAGATTTTGACCAGTTGTAATTAGATTTCTATGCCATTGTCTGTAGTTGGCTTTCTAGAGGATTCTTCTCTTTGTGAAAAGTTATGGTGTATACTATGTGGAATGAGTAAAAAAAGTTTATTGTACTAAATGCACTATTGTAAATGCACTAAGAGCGCTGCTGAATGCTAGGAATGATCTTTCTCACAGTCACACTCTGACCATTTTCAGTGGGAGCTTTTTGCTGGTGCTTATTAGATCCTGGTACTGAATACCTGACATATATTTTAGGAATACTGTCATTATTTATTATTTCTTAAACACCGAGGATGTGCTGAGCACTGTATAGGACAAAAATGAAGACAAGCCTGCCCCAAGAATCTAAAAGACAGACACAGATATAATAAGACAAGATTCCTTGTTTCCCTTTGGGTTCTATCATGGTACCTTCTGTTCTTTACAGCTTACTCTATCTGCTATTAGGGTGATCAGACAGTAAGTGTGAAAGATCGGGATGGGAGTGGGAGGTAATAGGAACCTATATAAAAAAAAGACCCCAAAATCGGGACTGTCCCTATAAAATCGGGACATCTGGTCACCCTATCTGCTATGTACTTGAAAATGGCAAATAGATTTAAATTTGCCTAATCTATTTTGAGTTTCTACTTGTAACCTTACTGGCTGGATTTATTTCTTTAGGAACTGGCTTGAATTAATATCTGTCAGATCAGGCTAGAGAACTGGCGTTGACTTTATTTATTGATTTCAAGATTAGCTCTTCATTTCTTTCCCACTGAAAGGTATAGCCACTGTCTGATAAAAAGTTGTGCCTCCTTATCAGCAGGCTTTTGCTACTTTGGCAGAACTGTCATTAGATTATGGTTTCAGTAGCAAAGTCATATTTCATGACCCACATCTCTGTTTATGCTTTCTTAGTTGTGTTTCTGTAAGAACTGGAGTTCTGTAGGAATGCTAATACTCTGTTTTCAATCACTGGCCTTTTGGTTTCAAGTACTTGTTCTCATTGAAAAGAGGTAAGCATTTACCCGAGTTAAAATGTTTAAATTAGAATATACCTAAACAAGTGTACAGTGAAGATAATTTGCAAGAAATGTTTTTCTGTGGAATGTTGCAGGAAAGGGTTTTCAGAATCTTTTGGACATCTATATTACAGTGCATTGGTTCTGTCAGCTCTAAGGGACCTGCAGAAACTCACAGAGTCAGTTTTCACTCTTCTCACCTCTAGGATATGGTTGCATGTGATTGGGGTCCAGTGAGGCACTGAAGGAGATGAAAAGCACAGGCTGGAGGTGTAGAAACCCAGACTTAGAATAAGAAGAAAGTGTCCAAAACTTGTGGAGGTTTTGGACAACAATACAATCTCTTTGATCATCTTCTGCTGTATACATTTAACATTACTTAATTAGAAGTAATTGTGACACCTGATCCTGCCATGTGAAACTCCCATTGGGTGTTTTGAATGTGGTTCATCAAATGCTCTGGTCTGACCATGTACCAGGAAAATTAACAGAAAACACTGCAAAGGAAAGTCTTGGAAGAGACGAGGACAGGTTGGCCTTAGTAATTTTAAATGAAACATTTCTGTTGAGCTGGGGCAAAAAGAGACAAGGGTAAAGGAGAATGATGGCACTATGGTTAAGGCACTGGTTTTATTCTTGGCTTTGCCATAGACTTCCTGTGTGGCCTTGTGTGAGACACATAACTTCAATTTTCCATAAGTAATATATAATGATACTTCATTTCCCCCACCCCTTTTCTCTTGTCCATGTTGGTTGTATTTATAAGCTCTTCAGAGCAGGATCCATCTCCTACTATGTGTGCACAGAGCTGTTAGTGCAATGAGGCTGTCATAAATATAAAAGGAAGGCTAACCACCTTTAAATCCCTCCTGGCCAGAGGAAAAACCCCTTCACCTGTAAAGGGTTAAGAAGCTAAGATAACCTCGCTGGCACCTGACCAAAATGACCAATGAGGAGACAAGATACTTTCAAAGCTGGAGGGGGGGCGGGGAACAAAGGGTCCTCTCTGTCTGTGTGATGCTTTTTCTGGGACCAGAGCAGGAATGCAGGTCAGAACTCCTGTAAAGCGTTAGTAAGCAATCTAGTTAGATATGTGTTAGATTCTGTTTTGTTTAAATGGCAGATAAAATAAGTTGTGCTGAATGGAATGTATATTCCTGTTTTTGTGTCTTTTTGTAACTTAAGGTTTTGCTTAGAGGGACGCTCTATGTTTTGAATCTGATTACCCTGTAAGGTATTTACCATCCTGATTTTACAGAGGTGATTCTTTTCCTTTTTCTTTAATTAAAATTCTTCTTTTAAGAACCTGATTGCTTTTTCCTTATTCTTAAGATCCAAGGGTTTGGGTCTGTGTTCACCTATGCAAATTGGTGAGGATTTTTATCAAGCCTTCCCCTGGAAAGGAGGTGTAGTGCTTGGGGAGATATTTGGGGCGGGGGCAGGGGGGGAGATGTTTCCAAGTGGGCACTTCTCCTATTATTTTTGTTAGACACTTTGGTGGTGGCAGCATAAGGTCCAGGGACAAAAAGTAAAAGTTTGTACCTTGGGGAAGTTTTAACCTAAGCTGGTAAGAATAAGCTTAGGGGGTCTTTCATGCAGATCCCCACATCTGTATCCTAGAGTTCACAGTGGGGAAGGAACCTTGACAGGGACCCTGATCTTAGTTGGTACTTTTAGGCACTACTGTTATATAAAATACTAATAATAGTGATGTAAGGAGCACTTATAAGAAAGTACCACAATGTTCTGCAGTTAAAGTTCCCCGTTCAACCATGTATGACAATGATATTGCAATATTTTAGATGATTACTTGGAATACTGTAGGACTGGTTTCTGACAGAGCCAGAGAAAGTGTGGTGGTATAGGAGAATTTTAAAATAAAAATGAAGATATGAATTAATTTGCCAAAATGAAGCTTTCTGTGGCATCCAGTCTCTGTGCACATCCTAAGCAACAAAACCAGCTGTGGACAAATACTTGATAGAAATCATGAGTAATGTATTATATTGTGAGATGTTCAAAAGGAAGAAAGCTGCTCCACAGTGTATATATATATATAAATAAATGGCTGTAAGTCTGGATCACTGGGGGAAGCCTGACCTTCAAAGGTATAAAAGTTAGCATTCTCCTTTTCATCAGCAGAATTTTATTTGGCTGAAGAGCTATGTTCCATTTCCTGACCCATGCAGCAAAGTGCTGGGTAATATATATTGTTATGTAAGGAGGTAGCCGTTTCATTTCCATTCTTTTCCCACCCCATGACAATCAGACTTGCACCATCAGTTAATATTTTAGAGACCCTGTACATTCAGTTTTTTGAAAACAGACTCATTCAGTTTTTTGAAAGCTGTATATAACTGGTAGATGCAAATTTCACACAGGCTAAAAAGACCTTGGAGCTTTTTGCCTATTTTTATAATCGTTTAGAGAATGTCTGGAGATCACCACTGCTGCTCTTCACTTTGCAAGGTCAAGCAGCTGTGTTTGGAGGACAGATTGTCAATACCTTTACTAAGTTCTGCAGTTTTGTCCAACAGCATCACCAAGATGGATGACAGTGTACCTAATCATCTGCTTTCACTAAATTGCCATCTGCACATCAAGACATGTAAGTGCTGAGTGTGTAGAGAGGCACCTTTGGAAGCTTGTCTTTGTGCGACACCTCATCTAATACTCATGAGACACTGAAATTTAATGCCCGTCCCAGCCTGTCAATTTGCTTTTAAAAACCAGAAATTCTTGATATGTACTATTGCAGAAAAATAAATGTTGATGCTTATAAAGTCA
Source organism: Chelonia mydas (assembly GCF_015237465.2). Taxonomy (NCBI): domain Eukaryota; kingdom Metazoa; phylum Chordata; order Testudines; family Cheloniidae; genus Chelonia; species Chelonia mydas. The sequence goes on along the minus strand of NC_057853.1, from coordinate 106,222,621 downwards.
CATTGAAGGGTTTCCTGTAATTCAAAGGCATCGTCTTGTTCCATACTGATCTCTAAATAGTATAAATAGGTCAGACATTCTGATACCTTCCTATAATATATTTGCTCAGCTCTTAAAACTGCCACATAATTGGGCATGAGTGGTACATTCAGATCACTGGGACATCAGGGTGTTGCAAACTGGGGTTATAGTGAATTGCTGAAGTGGTTTTGGGGAAGTTTTCTTAGATCTGGCCTTCATGACTGCCTTAAAGATGGTGTGATGGGGTGTATAAACCCTACACTAGGAGTGAAAGGATTAAGGAACAACCCCACCCAGCTGCCCTGGGAGCCATGAGTGAGCCTGGAGTCTTGGTGCCTGTGAGCTCCCAGGCTCCCTGGAATCCTGGGGTTCCTGACCACTGTTCCCTCTAAGCTGTGCCTGTGTGTATGCGCACACACATCCTAAACCCCACGCACGTGGTGAAACACCGCGCACACAAAAATTTGCGCAGAAGCACAACAATTTGCACAGAAGACATTTTTTGCACACATGGCCTGTCAAAAATTAGAGGGAACATTGTTCCTGACCCAGACTGCATGGCTGGGCTGCCCAAGTGCCATGGACCCTGGAAGCGAGGGTTCCCCAGCAGCCCCGCAGGTGACCTGGCTGGAAACCAGGCAGGTTTCTGACAGAACCCTCCCTCTGGTTCATCAGAAGTTTATCAAAACTAATATGTAGGGTGACCATATTTCCCAAAGAGAAAATGGGACATTGCATGGGGCTAGCCTGAGCCCTCCCCCAACCCCTGTGTGGGGCTGGCCCGAGAAGCTTGCCTGAGCCTCCCTCCCTCCCTCCCCCTGCAGGGAGCTGGCCTGAGCTACCATCCCCAGGCAGCACTGGGGCTGGCATCATGGCTTACCCGAGCTCTGCCTCCCCACCACTGCGCGGGGCTGGCATTGCTGCTCACCTGAGCTCCGCCTCCTGCCACTGTGTGGGGCTGGCATTGCCGCTTCCCCCTACCCGCACGTTCTTCCACATTCAATTTTTTTTTGACAAAACTGGGCATTTGTCCCATTTGCTCTTGCCAACTGATCAAGCTGGCAAGAGCAAACAGGACAAATGGCCATTTTTGCCAAAAAAGTCAGGACGGCCTTTTTAAGGGTTAAAAAAGGGACTGTCCTGGCCAAAACGGTACATATGGTCACCCTTCTAATACACTTCCATGAAACATTTTAGTTTTGATGAATCAGAGTTTTATGATGAAAACCTATTTAATAGAAAGAAAAGGAGGACTTGTGGCACCTTAGAGACTAACAAATTTATTTGAGCATAAGCTTTCGTGAGCTACAGCGCTGAATGCATCCGATGAAGTGAGCTGTAGCTCACGAAAGCTTATGCTCAAATAAATTTGTTAGTCTCTAAGGTGCCACAAGTACTCCTTTTCTTTTTGCGAATACAGACTAACATGGCTGCTACTCTATTTAATAGAAAAATTCCCAACCAGCTCTGCTGACTACATATTCAAGTCGGTGGAACTTCACTGTCACACACTAGAGACCCAAATGCTTTACTGCAGCCTAGCAGATAGATCTATGGCAATGGCTCCTTGCCTGTCCAGGCTCCATGCTGTGCCCTAGAAGTGGCTAGAAGGTCCAGCTCCTAGGTGCCGGGACGGAGGGGGCAGGAGACTCCGTGCACTGCTCTTGCCTGCAGGCACCGCCTCCCACCCCAGCTTCTACTGGCAGCGGTTCCCAGCCAGTGGGAGTGCGGAGCTGGTGTTCGGGGCAGGGGCAGGGTTTGGAGCCCTGTGGGCCCCCCACCTAGGACCTGCTGACTGCTTCCGGAGCGCAGCATGGTGCTAGGACAGATAGGGACTAGCCTTCCTTAGACCCGCAGCACTGCTGACCGGACTTTTAATGGCCTGGTCAGCAGTGCTGACCGGAGCCGCCAGGGTCCCTTTTTGACCTGGCATTCCAGTCAAAAACCGGATACCTGCAGCATTCCACTCCTTTGGATGCTAGGAGGAAGATGAGCTGTGTGTGTCGTCACTAGCATGCTGGAGGTTAACAAAGTGAGAACAGAACAGAAATGAAACCCTAAAATGCTGTAAAGCTTCAAAACCTGTCATGCACCGTACTTCATTCTACACCAACACTCAGTATGGCCTTTGATAAACAGAATGTGCATATTATATTATGCCTTAAATATGATTTAAATTGGAATTCCATAGGCCTGATGCAGAGCTAGTGTAAATCAGTTTACACAGAGTTCAAAAGCTTCTCTCTCTCTCTCTCTCTCTCACACACACACACACCAACTGAAGTTGGTTCAATAAAAGATATTTCCTTGTCTCTCTAATATACTGTAGCTGTGTTGGGTCCAGAAATATAATATAATATACTGAGTATTAAAAAAAAATTAAACAAGAATTTTGGAAGGAATATAAACCCTCAGATTTCATGGCATAAGCCAATCAGTAACTCTTGGGGGGTAAGGATGAAACACTTCCTAGGGGCAGGTTATCCTATAACTTCCTATTGTGGAATTTCTTCCATCTTCTTCTTCTGCAACATCTAGTACAGGCCCTTGTTGAAGACAGGATACTGGAATGGATGGATCACTGGTCAGGCAATTCCTATGCGCTTAACTGAGAACTTTGGCTATCTCTCCTTATGCAAAGTTAGATGTGCTGATTATCTTCCCAGTGATAAATCAGTTTTCATCATCTTTGTTTCACTACTTAAATCCAATTACAAATGAGCTAATATTGTACTGTGTAGTCGCTGCTCACATGCTGCATTTTTTGTTTCTATCACCATCTTGAAAAGGCTAAGCCTCCCATCTGCACTCAGATTCTTGACTTTAATGGCAATTTCATCATGAGCTGGCCAAACCTTCCTGTATGAAATTTATTATCCAGTAAAGATTAACATTAAAAAAAGCTTTAGGGAGGATTGTGATAGCCTCACTGACATATGGTACTGAATAGTACCTTATTCTGTAATAGTTCCACTGATTTTTAGTGGAGCGACTCATGATGTAAGATCCTTTTCAGCATGAGTAAGGTGACCATAATCTGGCTCTGTATAATAGAAGTCTAGAATGAAAGATACAAACAGGTATCACAAATGCCTACCCTAGAGAAAAAGAAACAAAGAAAAATGGGTATTTGTCTATAAACAAACATTACCCCTTATTTAGGGAACTGAAAATATGTGTTTCCATATGAATTTTTGTATGAATTTGTGCTAACATTTATTAAACTGTTTGGATATATAGCCTGTTCATGAATACACAACAGCTGTCTGAGTACTTGTGAATATCCTAACCTGTAAACCAACCCTCCTCTGGGATGAGTTGCTTGGAAAGTAGAATCATAAAATCATAGAATATCTGGGTTGGAAGGGATGTCAGGAGGTCATCTAGTCCAAGCCCGTGATCAAAGCAGGATCAATCCCCAACTAAATCATCCCAGCCAGGGCTTTGTCAAGACTGACCTTGAAAACCTCTAAGGAAGGAGATTCCACCACCTCCCATTCCAGTGCTTCACCACCCTCCTAGTGAAAAAGTTTTTCCTAACATCCAACCTAGACCTCCCCCACTGCAACTTGAGACGATTACTCCTTGTTCTGTCATCTGCTAGCACTGAGAACAGTCTAGATCCATCCTCTTTGGAACTCCCTTTCAGGTAGCTGAAAGCAGCTATCAAATCCCCCCTCATTCTTCTCTTCTGCAGACTAAACAATCCCAGCTCCCTCAGCCTCTCCTCATAAGTCATGTGCTCTAGACCCCTAATCATTTTTGTTGCCCTTCGCTGGACTCTCTCCAATTTATCCACATCCTTCTTGTAGTGTGGGGCCCAAAACTGGAAGCAGTACTCCAGATGAGGCCTCACCAGTGTCGAATAGAGGGGAATGATCACGTCCTTTGATTTGCTGGTAATGCCCCTACTTATACAGCCCAAAATGCCGTTAGCCTTCTTGGCAACAAGGGCACACTGTTGACTCATATCCAGCTTCTCATCCACTGTAGCCCCTAGATCCTTTTCTGTTGAACTGCTGCCTAGCTACTCGGTCCCTAGTCTGTAGCGGTGCATGGGATTCTTCCGTCCTAAGTGCAGGACTCTGCACTTGTCCTTGTTGAACCTCATCAGATTTCTTTTGGCCCAATCCTCTAATTTGTCTAGATTCCTCTGTATCCTATCCCTACCCTCCTCCATATCTACCACTCCTCCCAGTTTAGTGTCATTGGCAAACTTGCTGAGGGTGCAGTCCACGCCATCCTCCAGATCATTAATGAAGATATTGAACAAAACCGGCCCCAGGACCGACCCTTGGGGCACTCTGCTTGATACCGACTGCCAACTAGACATGGAGCCATTGATCACCACCTGTTGAGCCCGACGATCTAGCCAGCTTTCTATCGACCTTGTAGCCCATTCATCCAGCCCATACTTCTTTAACTTGCTGGCAAGAATACCGTGGGAGACCATATCAAAAGCTTTGCTAAAGTCAAGGAATAACAGATCCACTGCTTTCCCCTCATCCACAGAGCCATTTATCTCGTCATAGAAGGCAATTAGGTTAGTCAGGCATGACTTGTCCTTGGTGAATCCATGCTGACTGTTCCTGATCACATTCCTCTCCTCTAAGTGCTTCAGAATTGATTCCTTGAGGACCTGCTCTATGATTTTTCCAGGGACTGAGGTGAGGCTGACTGGATTGTAGTTCCCAGGATCCTCTTTCTTCCCCTTTTTAAAGATGGGCACTACATTCGCCTTTTTCCAATCTTCCAGGACCTCCCCCGATTGCCATGAGTTTTCAAAGATAGTGCCCAATGGCTCTGCAATCACATCCGCCAACTCCTTTAGCACTCTTGGATGCAGCGGCCCCATGGACTTGTGCTCGTCCAGCTTTTCTAAATAGTCCCGAACCACTTCTTTCTCCACATAGGGCTGGTCACCTCCTCCCCATGCTGTGCTGCCTAGTGCAGCAGTCTGGGAGCTGACCTTTTTCGTGAAGTACTCATATTAGGAACAGTTTTGTGTGTTACACTATGAAAAACATGCCATTGCTTGTAATAGATAAGATTGGGTTTGCTAGGGAAACATTTTAGGGACTAATATCTGTATTACTTTGTATGTTATATAATAGTCTCTCCCTTTCACTAGGTCTTTTATCAATTATTTGCTTGAAAAAAGCAAGTCACCTTGACCAAACTCCCTCAATGCATTTGTCTGCTTGAAAGAAGTATCAACAGCTGATCAGTTTAATGCTATACACTTGAAGAGCATGCAACATTTTATACCATGTAAAAGTTGGAATGTTGTGCAGAAAAAATAGAGTTGGGAAAAAATATTGCCTGGAGAAGAATAAACAAGATGCCACGAGCCCTGCAGTCACACAATATGTGTCTTAACTCCTGTATTCTAGGAGGAGGCAAGGGAGCTAAAATCCATTTAGACATTAAATTTACTTTCTCTTTGCTGCTTTAACACCTGGTAAAGCCCAGACAAACACCTGCTTCATTAAGCAAGATAACTCGGTTATAACTCACAGGTAAAGCATTTCAATACATAGCTTAAAATATTTAGGTTTAGGAAAAAGCATGTATTAAATATCTTATAATGTATCATTATACCTAATAGCCCACAAATTATTCTATACCGGGAGTATCAATTGCTAACTATGGTAAGTATATGATTGGGATGCAGTGCTTTTTGCACAATGATATTGCCAATAGCTTAAACCCTTGCCTAGGATCTGATCCATAGCCCACTGGTGTCAATGGAAAGACCCTCTTTGATTTTAGTGGGCTCTGGATCAGGCTTCTGGAGTACAAAGTTATATATAATTGATATCATATAATTCTTTTTCCTTGAGGAGAAGATGTGGAGATAGAGGTGGAGATAGAGGTGGTTAGGGACTATTTAGAAAAGCTGGACGTGCACAAGTCCATGGGGCCGGACGAGTTGCATCCGAGAGTGCTGAAGGAATTGGCGGCTGTGATTGCAGAGCCCTTGGCCATTATCTTTGAAAACTCGTGGCGAACGGGGGAAGTCCCGGATGACTGGAAAAAGGCTAATGTAGTGCCAATCTTTAAAAAAGGGAAGAAGGAGGATCCTGGGAATTACAGGCCAGTCAGCCTCACCTCAGTCCCTGGAAAAATCATGGAGCAGGTCCTCAAAGAATCAATCCTGAAGCACTTACATGAGAGGAAAGTGATCAGGAACAGTCAGCATGGATTCAACAAGGGAAGGTCATGCCTGACTAATCTAATCGCCTTTTATGATGAGATTACTGGTTCTGTGGATGAAGGGAAAGCAGTGGATGTATTGTTTCTTGACTTTAGCAAAGCCTTTGACACGGTCTCCCACAGTATTCTTGTCAGCAAGTTAAGGAAGTATGGGCTGGATGAATGCACTATAAGGTGGGTAGAAAGCTGGCTAGATTGTCGGGTTCAACGGGTAGTGATCAATGGCTCCATGTCTAGTTGGCAGCCGGTTTCAAGTGGAGTGCCCCAGGGGTCGGTCCTGGGGCCGGTTTTGTTCAATATCTTCATAAATGATCTGGAGGATGGTGTGGATTGCACTCTCAGCAAATTTGCGGATGATACTAAACTGGGAGGAGTGGTAGATACGCTGGAGGGGAGGGATAGGATACAGAAGGACCTAGACAAATTGGAGGATTGGGCCAAAAGAAATCTGATGAGGTTCAATAAGGATAAGTGCAGGGTCCTGCACTTAGGATGGAAGAATCCAATGCACCGCTACAGACTAGGGACCGAATGGCTAGGCAGCAGTTCTGCGGAAAAGGACCTAGGGGTGACAGTGGACGAGAAGCTGGATATGAGTCAGCAGTGTGCCCTTGTTGCCAAGAAGGCCAATGGCATTTTGGGATGTATAAGTAGGGGCATAGCGAGCAGATCGAGGGACGTGATCGTTCCCCTCTATTCGACACTGGTGAGGCCTCATCTGGAGTACTGTGTCCAGTTTTGGGCCCCACACTACAAGAAGGATGTGGATAAATTGGAGAGAGTCCAGCGAAGGGCAACAAAAATGATTAGGGGTCTAGAGCACATGACTTATGAGGAGAGGCTGAGGGAGCTGGGATTGTTTAGTCTGCAGAAGAGAAGAATGAGGGGGGATTTGATAGCTGCTTTCAACTACCTGAAAGGGGGTTCCAAAGAGGATGGCTCTAGACTGTTCTCAATGGTAGCAGATGACAGAACGAGGAGTAATGGTCTCAAGTTGCAATGGGGGAGGTTTAGATTGGATATTAGGAAAAACTTTTTCACTAAGAGGGTGGTGAAACACTGGAATGCGTTACCTAGGGAGGTGGTAGAATCTCCTTCCTTAGAGGTTTTTAAGGTCAGGCTTGACAAAGCCCTGGCTGGGATGATTTAACTGGGACTTGGTCCTGCTTCGAGCAGGGGGTTGGACTAGATGACCTTCTGGGGTCCCTTCCAACCCTGATATTCTATGATTCTATGATTCTATGATTCTATGTTCATTGGAGCAGAATATTTGTAATTCCCTCAGGCCCTTATTATAAGCAACCCTAGATCCAAAAAGGTCAGTACTTTTAGCTGGACATAACAGGAGAAATTGATGAAGGAGTTTCTCTCAAGCCATAGAAATGGGCTAAGCAGGCCTGGCATTTGTGGATAGTGGGTTTTTTCATTCAAACTTCTGTCAGTCAAGTCCCAATAATTTGGCACAGAGCTGTTATGAGACACTACCCCATCTGTGAAAGAAACTGGCACAGGAAATTGACTCATTTATACTGGTTGGGAAAATTACCAACACGACAAGAGGCTGAGTTGATTTTAAAAAATGTTTGATTTTTATCTTGTTGCTCATACCTTATTAAAATATATTTCAGTATTCTGCAGCAAAGGCCCAAAACACTGCTGGGTACAAATCTAACCCTAGCAAAGATTTTGATCCTGTGGTATTTGTCACAGTTATGGCCACATTATTAACTTCTATCAGCTACATTAAAATTCTGTTTACTGATATCATATAAAATATGACAGCTACATAAATAGGTGTGTTTGCATTTAAAATCCTCTAACACACCACAGTATTTTACAGTAGTACAATAGCTGTATCACTATAGTATCACTGTTTTATGCTAGAGTAGTTCTGGATCCTTTACTGTAGAATACTGTAGCTAGATTCAAAATAAACTTATATGACTGCCATCAATTACAGGATATGACAATTATTTCATTGTAATTGGGTCCTATAACTGATGTATTCCTACAGCATGGAGAATACACAGTATTTTTAAAGGCAAAAGAGCTACGTGGCACTAGGCCCCGCATGGGAGCACCAATGTTTGTGGAGGAGAAGGCACAGTACCAGTCCCTTTGTTTGGGGAACACAAGAAATTCACAGGCCAGATCCTTAACTAGAGTAAGTAGGCCTAGCTCCACTGACTTCAGTGGAGTTATGCCAATTTGTCCCAGCTGAGAATCTGGTCCCACTGACTTGTCCAATTTACACCAGTTAAGGATCTGAACCCACAAGCCTAGTATCACTCGTGCTAGTAGATACTCCAAAGTGGGAGTGGAGAGGTCTTATGTCCTCCAGAACCAGCTAGCAGAGGGCAGTGCATGCCCCAGCCTTTGAAAGGGTATAGCAGTCACTATGCTCCCGCAGGTCTCCCAGAGACAGACACTATGAATCTGATTATTCTTCCACTTACATTAGTTTTACACCAGTTTAACTCCATAGAGCAGTGATTCTCAAACGTATCTGATTGGACCCCCCCGCTTCTTTGTGTCTGTAGTCATTTACGTCTCCCCGTACCCAAGTATATATACCTCCACCCACCTCTGAAGGCAGACAGAGAGAAGCAGCTGCTGGCTTGGTGCCCAGCTCTGAAGGCACCGCCGTGAGAGCAGCAGCCCAGAAGTAAGGGTGGTATTCGTCAATATCATTTTTCACAGAAGACCTAGTGCCCCATTGCCACCTTTACTTCTCTGCTGCTGGGGCTGACTGCCAGAGACCCTGCCACCTCTGGGTGAGGGACTGGTGTGGGGGGGAAGGAGAGCCTGAGCCCGGGCCGCCTCATGGTGAGGGACTGAACGCGGGGGAGAAAGGCGAGCCTGGGCAGCAGGACTCCGGCTGCCCTCTTTATCCCCGCCTCTCGGGTGTGCAAACTTTCTGTATGAGCCCCAGCCAGAGCCCTTCAAAAAAAAAAAAAGAAAAGAAAGCAAGAAAGCAAGCATACACCTTGCGCCTCCCTTGACACATCCCGTGCCTCCCACAGCCCCATAATTTGAAAACCGCTCCCATAGATTAATAGATATTAAGGCCGGAAGGGATTGTTATGGAGGTTTAGTGCATAAGATAAATTATGACTTAATTGGAATCAGAGAGACTTTGTGGGATAGATCTCAGGACTGGAATACTGGTATAGAAGGGTATAGCTTGTTCAGGAAGGACAGGCAGGGATTCCATATCAATACTATATAATTGGGCTGAGATCCAGAAGGAGATGAGAGGCAGACCAGATGAAAGTCTCTGGGTAAAGATAAAAGGGAGAAAAACAGGGGTGATGTCATGGAAGGGCTCCCCTATAAACCACCACTCAGGAAGAGAAGGTGAATGAGGCATTTCTAGAATAAATAACAGAAATATCCAAAACACAAGACCTGGTAACAATGAGGGACTTTAACTACCCAGACACCTGTTGGAAAATGAATACGGCAAAACACAAAATGTCTAGTAAGTTCTGGGAATGGAATGGGGGATAGCTTTTTGTCTCAGTAGTACTACTGAAAAGGTTCTGGGGGTTACAGTGCATCACTAGATTGAATATGAGTCAGCAATGTGATGCAGTGGCTAAAAAGACTGGTGGTGAGGCCTCATCTGTGGTACTGTGTCCAATTCTGGGTGCCATGCTTTAGGAAAGATGTGGACAAATTGGAGAGAATCTGGAGGAGAGCAACAAAAATGATCAAAGGTTTAGGAAACCTGACCGATGAGGAAAGGTTAACAAAAACTGGGCATGTTTAGTCTTGAGAAAACAAGACTGAGCAGGGAATGTCACAACAGGCTTCAAATGTATTAAGGGCTGTTATAAAGAGGATGGTGATCATTTGTTCTCCATGTTCACTGAAGGTAAGATATGGAGTAATCTGCTTAATCTGCAGCAAGGTAGATTTAGGTTAGATATCAGGGAAAACTCTGTAACTATAAGGATCGTTAAATTCTGGAACAGGCTTCCAAGGGAAGTTGTGGAATCCCGCCCCACGGCAGGTTTTTAAGAACCGACTAGACAGACATCTGTCAGGGATAGTCTTGGTTTACCTGGTCCTGCCTTGGCTCAAGGTGTTGGTCTAGATGACCTCTCCAGGTCCCTTCCAGCCCTACATGTCTATGATTCTATGATTTCCTGCATAACAAAAGCCATAGAATTTTACTCAGAAAGTCCTGCATCAAACCCAATAATTTGTGGTGGAACTGGAACTGATCTTTTAGAAAGACTTCCTGTCTTGATTTAAAGAGTTCATGTGATGGTGAATCTGACACGTTCTTTAGTAATTTCTTCCCTTACTGTTAAAAATAGGCACCTTACTTGCAGTTTGAGTTTGTCTAACTTCAACTTCCAGCCATTGGAGCTTTGTCCACTAGATTAAAGAGTGATTCAGTAACAGATATTTTCACCCTGTGAAGGTACCTATAAATATCAATGGAACTTCTCCTGATTCACCTTGGTGTTCACCCAGGAGTCTGATGTATAGCCATAGGGTTTACAGCTACAGGCCCCATTTCAGAAAAGTACTTAACTATATGCCTAACCTTAAGCATATAAGTAAAATCAAAGGGACAGACAGCTTAAAGTTAGGCCTATGTGTAAGTACTTTGCTGACTCAAGGCCGTTTTTGGTGTATAGTTTGGATTTGAAATGTATGCAGAGCACTGTCTTTGACTGTATTATTTATGTTAAAAATCATGAACTTTTCCACAAACATTGACAGCAAAGTTGTTAATAGACACTATTACTGTCCTTCCAAACGCTCTTGGAGTTGTAGTTCTGTTGCTCTGCAAAGTACTGACATGAAAACAGATATGATGATATAAAAGGTGCTGTACCTACAGTCCCACTAGGTTTAAATATAGGACAAATTTCAGATGAACAGAAACATCCATACTGAACATAGCAATTTTAGTTATAGTAATTGCATTGATTTTTTTAAACAGTTCTGTTACAGCTCTTGTTTCATAAGAATGAGGAATAAATTAGAACATTTATTTTAAATTGAAAGAAAGAAAATGGAGATGTACGATTGAAAGTCCTTGAACCAATTAGCCACTGTATTTCTTATTCGTGTGCTAATTTCTTTCAGTTTTTTTGCAGCACTTAGCACCTGGCTTAGAATCCCTGATGCTGGCTTCCAGTATCATCCCAGGATGATATTAAAGTTTTATTTATTTCTCATCAGGTATTCTTGGATGCAAGTGGTCTCCAGATGTACACTGTAGAATCTCTACAACTGTCTCCAAGGCAATTGGGATGTGCATTTTGTGTAGGTTTTTTTTGGGGGGGTGGTGGTGGTGTAAGTGACCATAGGGTCAGGAGAATCAGTTCAGAGCTGGACACTAACTTCAACAGAGGCGAGTCTCATGAATTTGGTAGAAAGTAGCCTCTAACACACTGGGTGGCTGAAGAAGAATGAATAAAGGTGCAAAGCTGTATGACACTGCTTCTCTTCCCTACATGGAACGAGAGCAGGCAGAGTGAATGCTGGCGTCTCCCCACTTCATCTGTGAAGACAGCCACCAAAGAGTCTGTGAAGATCCAAGAGACTTTGACTTTCTGGTATCTATATCCATATGTCTACACTTTGTATCAAGTTGAATGAAGGAGCAGCATTCATTTTACTAATAAGAGCTTATTTTTCAATGCTTTTCACTGTAGCCCTTCTCTTGACCACCTGTGCAAGGCCTGGGGCAAAATGAGCTTGTCTCCCGGAGGCTTGCTTGTATCTTTGTACCTAGTTGTGCCCAAGAGATCATATATCATGATGACCAGTGGGGTGTCAGGCCACATCTAGGTCTGAACCTGGAATGGAGATACTCCGCAAATAGGCTGGATGGTATGTCACTCATACCTCGTTCTTGTTGCTGATCTAGTGATGTGTGTAATTTATTTAGGGCTGGTATGAGGAGAAGTATTAATTATTTTGTTTTTTTTCCCCTTTTCTTGCTCTGATCTCTTGTTTCTCCAAGAAATGTGCAAAACGCATTGTCTTTGCAAAAATGTTCTTTCACTAGTATATCCCATGTGAGCATGAGTTCTGAGCTGTATTCTCTTGGTCCTGACAGCAAGAAAGGAATTAGCAGTAGCACATTCTTCTATTTTTATTTTTCCTTTCGGTTGGAACTGCCCGGGCAAAAATTCTCTATCTCAACTGATTTTCCCAAACTTATTGTTGATCTTTTAATCTCACTCTTGCTCCATGAACAGTTATGTGTATCTCTTCCTCCTTGTTGGCAGGAAGCAGGGTGGGGGGGTGGGGGGATGGTGTGTGTGTGTGCGTGCATGCACATTTGGCCGGAAGGCAGCAAGCTGCATGATTCTTCTTCTTGTATGAGGCAGTGAGTTCCATATTGGAAACCTGGGAAGGTTCTCTCTCCAGAGACCACAAGTCTCCTCCTTGTGAGACTTCTGTATTGAGGCTCTTAATGTTTCCGGATCACTTCACTTTTTGTTGATGCCAAAGTATCTCTATCACCCCCTGCAGATCAAATGCATTCCTACCCATCATTTATTTTGCTTTCTCTCACCTTTTTTTCCTACTGATATTTGCTTCAAATATATGAGGCAGTAGATTTATAAAATATTTTCTTCTTAACTAAAACTACTCAGGACTGCTTCAACCGTGCCTGTGTGCAATGGCCAAACTGCTCCTTCATTTACACACCATCTCAGATCTTAGTTTACTGGTCACAGACCCACACACTTCTTTGTATCTCCAATCCTAGTGGCATCCTGCGGCTGGGCAGGTTCCCGGTGTGAATTAGAAGAGTCAAAGGGGCAGCTCTAATATACACCTGTTTGCCAAAGGGTCATTCCAGTGGCTAGGGATAAGCTGGAGATAAAGGATTCCTGGGCATACCCCCTATACCAATCTTTGATTTGATGTAGGAGCTGTGTTACAGGAGAAAATAGTCCAGTTGGAGGATTGGGGCCAGTCTATCAATTCCTTGAGATTGCTTCCTCCCCATAATATGGTGGCATTCTTAACCATTTTTGAGCTACCAGAAATGTGTAAGGAAAACAAGTAAAGACAAGGTCCTTGCCACAAGGGATTTTTTGATATGACATGACACTTTACAAGTAAGGGTCACAAATAGACAAGAGAAAAGACAATAAGAAGAACAGATGGTTGTTCAATAAAAGAACAAACAGGCCCTGATGGCAGAGGGATTGTTTTTTAATCAGATATGAGGAATTCTCATTTATTTGAAACGAAAATGATGGCATAGCGAAAAAGCTGCCATGCAAGCTCTCCTCCCATAACTGAAGCTCTCAGAATTTACTGAGGTCACATCCAAGCCAGTCTCCAAGCATTTTCCAATTCCACTCCAATTATGTGTTCTCTTGATTTCTGTCCTGCCCACCATATTCAAATAGGCAACTGGTTCAGAACTCTCTCTCATGTTATTTTCCCTTTTTAAATGAAGGTTCAGGCTGAGCTTAAGCATATCCAAAGTAGCTGATCATTTTCAATGCAAAAGATAGAAAGATTTTATGTAACACCCTTTTGAAAAAGAAGCTTAGATAGAAAATTTCTTCAGATAACAGGACAATAAATGAACAGTTAAACCAAGGCTTTAAGCCTATATTCCCTTTTTTGGTATCACTATGACTACTCCCATTCATAAAGTAAGTGTGCACTGGACTCGGGCCCCAATTTGTCAGGTTGTGAGCAGTCCTGGGCAGTGCGGAAAAGATTCAATTCTGATGCCTTCTGAAGTTTGAAGGCTTGTCCAGACTAGATATGTGCTTGAACCCCAAATCCCCTTTGCAAAAGCTCCTTTCCACAAATATTTTTCTTCTGTCCTGGAATCAGAATCAGACCTATATTCTGCAGTTGGGCCCTATCTTTGTCATGGGAAAAAGCATGGTTTTCTATATCACCTGACAGTGTAGTACCAGTACTTGTGCACCTCACAAACAGCAATGTAGGCTGGCATTATTTTGCCTCTGATACAGCATCTTTATCTGATGCTCTGAGTGGCACCATTGCAAGTTTGATTTTGACCATACTCTTTGAGTGCAATCAGACATTGAAAACAAGTGTTTTGTCAACTTTTCCAAACCTCAGAAAATGCTCAGTTTGAATTTTGTGCAAATCTTCAGGTTACTTCTTATTTTATTCCACCACAGTTGGTCAAGTTATTGTAAGCAACATGGATAAAGGAGGGTTTTTTCACCTTATTTCTCTAGGCATCAAATGAATTCAGGACTGATGTGTTTCATTCTAAGTAACATTTTCATGTTTGACAGTCAAGACAGAGGATTCCACTATTTCTATGGATCAGTCAGAGAAAATCAAAGAAAATATAATTTGGTTAACAATATTCAAAATATCTACGAAATGTGATGACTTTTAGAAAATCTAGAGTAATAAATATATTTTAAAAATTTAGCTAAAATGTATAGAATGTAGAACAGACCATTTAAGAGTTAGATCCTCCCCTGCCATGGGGGATAAAAGAAACGAGGGGCATTAATATTGCATTTGAGTCAAATTATAAAAATCCTCTCTAAAGTAAGCAACTCATTCTTGAGAAAGAATTAAACAGTCTTCATAAAAGGGTGGAGATGACTACATCATTTGAAACACCCAAACAAAGAAAACATGTGAAAATGCAACTTGAATTGTTATTCAACAGCTAGGTGGATGGACATGTATAAACGTAAATTTCTGAGTTTGCAGATAAATCAGCTGCAACATTGGGTCATCTGTGATGGGTTGGACCCCACATCCGGGATGCCGCCTGATCTGCTGGGGTCCCATTGGTTCCACCCATTCCACCATCTTGGGTTTTCTCACCCTGTTCTAGCTGTGCCAGGCCCTCAAGCCTTCTCCAGTACATACACACAGGTAGGGACACACCCAGCTACAAATGGACTCAGAGACACTGAGATCAGCTCTGTGTGGGAGAAATCAGCTTGGAGATTCACCCAGTACTCATGTGCACACCCCCTTTTGGGAGCAAACCCAAAATATTATCTTGCGCTGTATAGAAAAATCTGCTCAGCGCAAGCTCATAAAAATCGCCCTCTCCCTCAGTTTGTAAAGAGAATGCACAGCTTTCCCCCCCCCCCACAGATATGAATTTCACAAACTGGGTTTTGAAATTAACAAGAAATACGTTTATTAACTACAAAAGGTAAATTTTAAGTGATTAAAAAGGATAGCAAACAGAACAAAGCAGATTACTGAGCAAATAAAACAAAACATGCGAATTTAGCTTAATACACTCAAGAAACAGATTACAAAATGTAATTTCTCACTCTAAATGTTGTTTTAGGCAAGTTGCAGAGTTTCTGTAGCTTATTTCTCTTTACAGACCGGACCCCTGTGTCAGCCTGGACTCAACCCTGCCTTTCCCTTCAGGTTTTTTTTATCAGTCTTCCTTCCTGGGCAGGTAATGGAAGAGAGTCCTGATTGCCTTATTTCCTTGCCTTAAGTAGGATTTACATAAGGCAGGAACTCTTTGTTTCCAGTGGAAAAATACCAGCAGTGTCCAAGGTGGTACTTTGTACCAGGTGACATCATCAGATGACCCTGCTCACACATTTGATTTAAGATGAGCAGAGCGTAGCTTCCTGAGAGTTTTATGACACTCTATGGACACCTGAGGGGGAAGATGGATGCTACAGATATCAAAGGATTTTTCAGCAAATTAAAGATTTGTGTAGTGTAAAACAAAGAAGGAAAACAAACAAAACAGTATATAAACAGAGAGTGGCTAAGGAATAGCATTTATCTAGATTGGCTGGATAATTAATAGACTGAATTCTGAAAAAGCAGAAAGCCAAGGCAGCAAGACACATGGTGATGGGCACTGTGGTATAAGATAAGTGGACAATAGGTAAATGCTCCTTTGTACATACAAATGCAGAATTTTAAGTATTGTGGGTACTGTTAGGAAGGCCTGTTGGAAATACAGCTAGCAATGTTTTGTGGGACAAATGCTGCTCCCCTGGCCATGGGCATGTGGAAAGATTGAAATGGCTTAACTGGAAATATTCCACTGCACAGAAAGAAGTCACAAGGTAGTATTTGCATTTCACTCCTTATGTGCCATGGAGCTGTGCTCTGTGTCAGCTGTAGGAGTTGTAAAGGGAGTGCAGCTAGAGTGCGGATGGGACAGAGCATTTTCAGATTAGCACAGATTAGCACAGATCCACTAGCTTGAAGCCTCATGTATGAGGCATGTGGGGAAGATTCTCAGCATAGGTACTGTACACAAAGATTGTTTGGTTGTGCTTTGTGGGAAGATGGGAACTAGTGTTCAACCCTGTTTTGTTGTAAAGTGCACAGTAGAACAAACTGCAAACCTATGCACACCCAGTGCTCTGGGTTTGTGCCTGCACTGCTGTGAAATAAGCACAGGCTAGGAGGGCATTCTGGAGGTCAGAATGCTAATGGACACACCAGGCACCCTGCTTCAACTTTCTCTTAATGTCGCAGATGTGAGGAACAACATTTTCCTCACCGTCTTACTGAATGGAAAAGTGTCTCCTTGGTGTGTGGAGGAAAAGGCTTAAAGTATCACAAAGAACATGCATCCAAATATATAAGGCCTGCAAACATTACAGAGTAATTTTGTTTCACAATGCTAAAGACTTCCTTAATGCATTATGCCTGGGATTATTTCTGCACTTTTATTGCAGTACAGGCAATTACTGTCACTCTACAGCAGAGCCGTTATTACAGCTCTTAATACGGCATTTCACTGGCTAAGTTAACATGTAGTGTTGTAATGGACATTTTATTTGAAAAAATAATTTGAGTGCAGCCTAAAGTTTAATGAACCATATGCACGAACTGTACATTGATTTTCCTATACTGCAGCTATCCAATGCTAAGGATCTAGCTAGGCAGCATTTTATATTAAAAACCAAAGTTTTAATTAATTAGTAAAGTGATTCTTTCCCCCAGATTAGCACAAGGAGTCTTGTAATCCTCCAGGATTCCTACATCATAATTAGTTTTCTTCAGAGTACAAACTA
The DNA here is from genome assembly GCF_015237465.2 of Chelonia mydas. Classification (NCBI taxonomy): domain Eukaryota; kingdom Metazoa; phylum Chordata; order Testudines; family Cheloniidae; genus Chelonia; species Chelonia mydas. The sequence goes on along the minus strand of NC_057853.1, from coordinate 106,205,372 downwards.
GGGATGTTATTAAAATACCCATCTAGCAATATCTTCCTCTTGCTGCCTTTATTACTTGAGCTGTAGGCCAGGGTTCTTATATGATTGTCATCCCTAGCAATAGTGCTTCTAAAGAGAGAGAGAGAGAGAGAGAGAGAGAGAGAGAGAGAGAGAGAGAAAGGGGTCTTGGAGTTAAGGAATTGAGACAGGAAATACGGGTTTGATTCATGGCCCTACCATAGACTACCTGTGTGATCCTGGGCAAAGCACTTAATCTCTCTGTGCCACAATTCCTTGTCTGTAAAATGGGACTATATTACTTCCTTTCTCCGACCCTTTGTCCATCTACCTCTTTAAGATTGTCCGCTCTTTGAAGCAGGGACTCTCTTCCACTATGTGTTTGTACAGTGCCTAGCACAAGGCCATGATCTCAGTTGGAATTATTAGGTGCTACCAGTGTCATGATACTCTGTCACAGATGTCAGATTTCAGAGTAACAGCCGTGTTAGTCTGTATTCGTAAAAAGAAAAGGAGTACTTGTGGCACCTTAGAGACTAACCAGTTTATTTGAGCATGAGCTCATGATATCTCAAGATGGCTGAGTCCAGCCATCTGCACGTAGTTGGGGTTTTCAAAACAACAGATGCACTTTCAGCTCTTTCAGTACCCCAGCTACCATTGACTTCAACTGGACCAGGTTTGAGTCATATATCAAAAGTACCTACCATTCAGAGTGAGGTCTCTGTGGTGGGGTCTTTTAGCTGCATTTGCTGGATTTGGTTAATTTTGGCTATGCGCTAGGTGTATAAACCTACAGGAGCGTAAAATATTACGAAAGCAAATGATTTCTCCAGGGACCTCTCTCAGACTCAAGCTATGATTGATCTTACTCTGAATTGAACCATATCCCAGACCCTAGCATTGCAGCCTTCTTCCTGAACTTTCCTAGATCGACTTGAGTAAACCCAAACTCAGCAGTCTGGCAAATGCATCACATGAAGCCTGTTTCAGCTGTGGCTTAGGATTTATAGCCCAGGCTATTATTTTTACTGTCCTGATTTTATGATCCATGCCCAGCATCCATCTGGTAAAATGTTCTAAGTTCTATGCCTGTTTCTGAGATCATGAAACTTCTGCAAAACTGGAGCAATTGTATGAAATTTTGACATTTTTCCTATAATACTTTGCGTGGAAATTTTGTCAGAGTCTTTGATTGCTTGTGAAAAATCACTTTTGCACAAAAATGCATACTTGTGAATTTTGAACAAGCTGCTTGAGGGCTAGAAAGGGGTGTGGTGTGTGTGTGTGTGCATGCAATTATGGGGAGCTGAAACACTATGTGGTCCAGTGGTTTAAACATACGTGGTGAGTCAAGAGGTTTGGAGATCCAGTCATACTTTGGTCACTGAGAAATATTACATAGCTTGAACTCATACTGCATTTGACACATGTCATTTGTCAGGCACAGCTCATTAGTCTCATTTTATTTTAATATTTATCTATCAGTAGCACCTCGAGCCCCCAGTCTGGGATCTGTGCCAATTGAATGAATATGTGCAGTCATGCTCTGTGTTTCCCAATGAGCCACTAACCTAGCAGATCTTGACTTGCTCAGGCTGTATACCTTCAGTGGGCTGTAAGTTTAGAGGCTGGTTCTGTGCATCTGTCAAGGTTCCTTCCCCACTCTGAACTCTAGGGTACAGATGTGGGGACCTGCATGAAAGACCCCCTAAGCTTATTCTTACCAGCTTAGGTTAAAAATTTCCTCAAGGTACAAACTTTGCCTTGTCCTTGAACTCTATGGTGCCACCATCAAGCGTGTTAAACAAAGAACAGGGAAAGAGCCCACTTGGAGATGTCTTCCCCCAAAATATCCCCCCAAGCCTTACACCCCCTTTCCTGGGGAAGGCTTGATAAAAATCCTCACCGATTTGCACAGGTGAACACTGACCCAAACCCTTGGATCTTAAGAACAAGGAAAAAACAATCAGGTTCTTAAAAGAAGAATTTTAATTAAAGAAAAGGTAAAAGAATCATCTCTGTAAAATCAGGATGGTAAATACCTTACAGGGTAATCAGATTCAAAACATAGAGAATCCCTCTAGGCAAAACCTTAAATTACAAAAAGACACAAAAACAGGAATATACATTCCATTCAGCACAGGAAAATATCTAATGAAGTTTCTTTGTAAGGATTTACAAACAGAATTGCACTTTGAATGAAATACCTATGTTTAAAGAAGATAAGAAATATTGACAATAAAGAATCATAGCATGTTCTCCTAACTCCCAAATAGATTAAGGGAATAACAAACTGATTTATAACATTGAAATATAAAATGAAGAATTGTTATATGGTAAGATTAAGATTTTTGTTAGCTATGTTTTAATGATTTGTAATTATGTAGAGTGCAAGAGTACAGGTGAGGTAACACTTAGGCCAAGGCCTTGCTGGCATAAGTGAGGTTTTGCTAATTCCTCTTTTACGTAGCATGGCTAGTCTGCTTAATATGAAGCTATTGCTGACGGAACTCAAGGTAACATGTGTGCTGGAAGTTATGAGATAAAAACACACAAACCTGTAACAACAAAAAGCTCTTTTTCTCGGAAGAGCCAGGGCAAGGTAACATAAAATGACACAAACCAGAAACTGCAAAACTAGCAGGAAAATGCAGAAGTTGGGTAACTGAAGCTTGCACATGCGTAATATTTGGGTTACTTAAAACCCCCAAAGTTAATCTGTTAAAAGCCAGTTGGATAAACAGTAAGTAATCTGTAATGTAGAACTGTATAAAAGACCCAAGTGAACATGGGCCCAAACTGGAGACACTTTGGACCAGAAACTGAAGGATTGGATTTAAGGACCACATGGAGAGATCAAACAAAGCAATGACTATCCTGGAAGGTGAAACGACTTCCCAACGACCTGGAATGTGGTGACTTGGGCTTATTTACCAATTCTGTCTTGTCTGTTGTTATTTGTCTGGCATAAATGTACGTCACTGTAAGTGACAATACTTCTGTCTGAAATTCTGTAAATAAAGGTGAAAATTGATTAAGCCCAAATTGGGTGGAGTTGTGACTCAGTTTCCCAACTTTTACCCCCAACTATATCAGAGAGCTAAACAAAATGAACCATGCACCAATTCGGAATTAAGTTTAAATTTACTGAGGGCTGAATCCTGCAAGGTTCTCATCAGCTCCTAAAAAGTCCTAAGCACCCTCAACTCCCAGCAAAGTCAACGGGAGTTGAAGTCATTCAGCATCTCTCAGAGGGCTCATTATGCTTGCAGGATAACACCAAGAATTTGAATGTTGTTGGTTATTTTTAATAAGATACAAACAAAGCCATAAAGCCTTGCTGGATTAGCAGATTTGGAAAAAAAATACAGAGGATTGCACAAGATAAAATCCTGACATTTTAAAAAAGCTGCCCTTAAGCTTGTTGTTCAAATGAAATATGCAAATTTGGCTGCAAAGTTTCTCAGAGCTCATGTTTTTTGAAATAAATATTCAGATTGGACTCAAAAGGTTCTTTAATTCTGCCTTGAGAATAACATATGTGAATAAGGAATGTAAATGTTTCAAATGCCACATGACTGCCTTTCAGGGAGCAGATCCCCAAGCATAGGTGTGCTGGTTAGGACACTTAAAAATCAATGTGGGCACTTATTGTGCTCATGCTGTGGATTTAAGCAGGTGAAAAATGCATCTTTGCACTCCTGCATTACCTGTACTGAGTGTAGTGTGTGGGAGAGTGAGAATTTTCTTCATGGCCACTATTGTTTCTCCTGTGCAGATAGGCAGGAAATGGGTGGCAAGGGCAAGAGAGGGATGGATCCTTGGTTCTGCTTCCAGTGTACTGAGCTAGAGCAGTGGGGGAAGTAATGTACCCCGGGACAGGACTGGTGTAGATTATTTCCCCCCGTCCAAGCAAGGGGAGAACCTGGAACAGACTGTTATTCTCTGAGTTCCTGGTTTGCTCATGGGGTAGAACAACTATGTACTTCCCCTTGCTCATGGCTTATGGCAAAGCCCCATTCTAGCTCTGTGAAATCCTCCTAATAAGATCTCATCTACATGGGACATCAGAGTGTGGCAAGCCAGGGTGTGAATCTACAGCACACTAGCTTGCTGCACAGTAATAGCTGGTGTAGACATGCCTATAGTGCACCAAAAGTTCCTTAGTGCCCTGGCATACCTCGCAATTTGTTACTCTGAATTTCTTGTTCAAATGAATTGAATGCTTTGGTGCTTCACCATCTTTTCTTTGGTTTTTACTTTCTTATCTTCATAGCGACAATGACTGAATGAAATCCATTGAATACAAATAATCTGTTCCAAAAGGCATGATTCAAATAAATTGCTGTTGGATTGCATTTAGTCGTAATGATAAATGCCTATGGAACGGGAAGGCATCCTTTTATGGAGGAAAAAAAATTACAGCAATATTCTACAGCAATGATCCAAACCATTATAGGTACTACTGTAAGTGACAGTGTTTCAGACTATGGTTGTAGAATGCCACAATATTTTAAAAAGCAATGCTAGCTGTAAGCCAGACATCATTTATACTGTAAATTATGGCAGGATCTTAAATATTTCTTCTCCCCTAATGCAGCTGTATTAAGAGGACAGAAGTCAGAGTAACTGCAGTAGATGCTTAAAAAAAGATTGCCTTTGGCATAAAACACTTGCCACAAACTACCTTAGTCCTGTGTTTTGAAAGATGTCTATTTCCCACTTGGTCTGATGTGGGTAGTCCTGTGTGGACTCTTGAAGTATGGATTGCACTAAACCTTGGTTGTGTCAAGTCTTCCATTATAAACCAATGGAGAGTCGTAGGCTTTAAATCAGGCCCTTATTGCTCAAAAATTCCCTCAAAGCTCAAACCAGGCATCCAATCGCTCAAACTCAGCCATTTTAGGGAATTTGTTTCCAATATTTTAATAAAATCATTTAATTTCTTTTTAATTTTTAAAAACACATTAATTGCTTTCTGATTCACCCCAAGGCAAGTGACCTCTAGGGAATGAAATCCCAGCAAGGATGTGTTCCATAATAATAAATAATTAATAAAAAAGTAATTTGGCAAGTAAAAACTGAGAACACTTTCTAATTTACAATGGCAGCACAGGGGAAATGGCCCCTAAATCGCAACATCTTACTACTCACAAAACCAATTATATAAGCTCGCTCAGACATAAGATAGAAAAACTCATTACAGTACCAGACAAGTCTTTAATAATAGCAACATGTCTATATCAAAACTTGATCAATCTATGTCTAGAATGTCAGTACAGAAAATTCAAAGATCTTTATCTGCTAATGAGACTTTTGGAACAACCAGGATAATAACTACAGTCGATCATAAGTGAAGCATGGATCAGAAGAACTGGAGTGAATTCTGAAGGAAAGTTGATGCTTTGACACACCAAGTCTGATAAATGAATATTATAATAACACAGTATACACTGCAAATCCCGTCTCCTCCCAGGCATTTTGGTCCTGATCCAACTCCCACTGAAGTCAATTGAAGTCTTTTCATTGAGTTCAATGATGACTGGATCATGCTGTTGGGAAAGAGGGTGTCAGAAGGATTAGGGCATTTTACCTGGGATAGGGGTATTTGTTCTGGATCCTATTTCTTTGTGGAGGACTGAGAGCACTCTATAATGTTACTATGTGATATTTATATGAAATTATATTTATATGAACATTTTATGAGTGTAAGTTTGAATTGTGTGATAACAATAGCGTAGGGCAGTTGCCTATTGTTTGAACAATTAACATTTATCTTTACACATTAAAATAAACACAGTAATTAATTAAATGGGAGCCCTATGGTTTTGGAGCTGTCTGTAATATTTTAAGAATACTGTATCTTGACCTGGTTATTGTGATGTTTACTGCATGCATGGAGTGAGTTAATTCAATAGCATGGCTATCAGGAAATGCTCCCAGGAAGTGGCAGTTGGATCCTAATGTACAATTTTCAGCAAACACTTGAGGGATAATGTAAGCGCTGTTTACTTTATGCCCGGGCTTGATTCGCTGCTGGACAGGTTTCTCCAGGAATTACTTAGTCCCTGTTGGGAGGTGGGGGATCAAAGGATCCAGAAGGGTTCAAAGAGACATACACTCCCACAAGGACAGAAACAATGTTTCTGAGGCTGAGAACCCAGACTTGGCTACAAGAGGCCTGGGGAAAGTTAGAACTGCCGGGGTCCCCCTCAAGAGCATGGTTAGATTCTAGGTAAGATAGACATGTGTAGACTTTTTTGTTTTTAAACCATTTTTCTTATATGCTTTATTCTTACTGTTAAGATTAAACAGTACTTTGTTTTAAGAAGGCAGTTCTGGGTCATTTTAATCCACCGGTCACAGACTTCCAAAAGGAAGAACCATAAGTACTGAGCCCAGATAGATCTGCTGGGGGGTAAGCAGGGCTGATCCACAGGGTACAGTTGACTAAGGGTTGGTCTACGAGTGAGACAATCATGTGATTCCATCCTAGGAAAGATATAAGGAGATGTAGTCAGGAGAGCACAGCCAGGGTTAGGGGGTGCAGCTAGCCTGTAACTTTGACACACCCCTTTCCCTTGGCCTCAATTAATCATCATTCAGGCATGGATAGGTCTAATAATCTCCTTCTGGTGATACACAAAGGTCAAGTGTTCACGCTGATTCTTTCAGATCTGTCAGCAGCCATTAATACCAGGCAGGGGTTGAATTGATCCATGGCAGCCCTGATGATGCTGGGGAAGTTCAAAAGTGGCATAAAGCCACTTTTGCTTTGCATCACCTCTCCTGCACTGGGCAGAGCTAGGCCATATTTGAGGACTTGGACATAAAATTGGCTTTCCTTGCATGTACTAGCCGATGCAAGTCTTGAATATTATTAAAATTGTGTTGCAATTTATTCATAACAGGACAAAGAAATCTCTACAGAATATGAAAAGGTATTATCGGTGTGAAGATAAACTTAAGTTTCCAGCTACCTATACTGAGTGTATAGTTTATTGCTCATGTATATGAAAAATATGATTGGGTCTGAAAATACACCTTTGTGGGGTTCCTGGAGCAATAATATTTAGTGGGAAAATCAAGACTGACTTCTCTGTGCTATTAAGATTCTAATATGTCTTAGACATTAATATAGAAAAAGTGCTCATCCACCGTAATTACTTTTGATTATGTTATATCAAATCAGGAGCTTATTTTCGTTGATGACAAGACACAAACCTTGTCAAAGAACATTCCCTGTAAAGTGCACAGCTTCTCCCCCTTCAGGGATAAGGGTAACATTGAGGCCAACCTGAACAAGTGAGTACAACCTGTACGAAAGGACTTTCCAAAGTGGTTGGAGGAAGAAAGTTTCTTGCTGGTTTTCGATCAAGTGGACTCATGCTGGGCCCAGACCAGTTCGGCATATAGTAACATGTTTTCCGCCTTCCACAAGCCATTCTAAACTTCTCTTACTGGTGACCAGAACCCTGATGTTTTCCATATGAAGCCAGCCACAGGTGTTTCTCCAAACTGTAATGGGATCTTTCTTGGGAGGGCTTGTGACTGGGGTTCCTGGGGCCCCAACGTTTGTTTCTTTCCTTTATAATCTCTAGACCAGTAACAAGATAGGGGAGGCTGACAGAACTGAGAGAACAATGTGCAGTGAATAATTTACTGGATGAATTCAGCCTCCTTAACGGGTTGTATAATGTCTGTGAGCCTGCTGGAATTTCCTTCAATTTATATGTCTCTTGAATTTACTCATCAGACTTTTGGCATGATTTTTTCATTTTGATGTGTTGATTGTGAACAGTAGTGTGAAACTATTTAATTCTCCGCATTTTAAATATGATATTTATTAGTTAGATATTTATTGTGATTGGTCATATAAGTCACATGATAGTGTCTGTTCTCTTATAGGATGAGGATAACCAGGCTTGGAAGGATTAGATTTTTATGGATAAATGTTGGCAAATCTTGATTTCACTGTACAGACACATACAAACAAAAATGTCTCCATCAATAATCAAAATTTACAGATAGAGTAAGAAAAATGCTGCTTAAGAACTTTAGATTTTGATTTAAGGAGGTTTACTTTATATATTTTGACATGTGATTTTTAAAATTTATGTTTTAACAGTTATAAAGCTTTAACTTTTGGAATCTTAACATCTACTGTCATTACATAATTAGTGTTTGAATCCCACATAATGTCCCACAACTGTGAAAATTTAAATCAGTAAAAATAAAAAAAAATGCTTAAAACCCATTATTTTGCACAACTGTGAAAATTTAAATCAATACAAATGGAAATAAATGCTTAAAAATAAGCATCAATATTATCAGTCACAATTATATATAAAAAATAAAATTCTGCCAAGCTTAAGCATAACTCTTCTATTTAGGACAGGGGTTCTCAAACTGGGGGCTGGGACTGCTCAGGGGGTCATGAGGTTATTACATGGGGGGTCACAAGCTGTCAACCTCCACCCCAACCCCCGCTTTGCCTCCAGCATTTATAATGGTGTTAAATATATTAAAAAGTGTTTTTAACTTATAAGGGCGGGGGGTCACACTCAGAGGCTTGCTATCTGAAAGGGGTCACCAGTACAAAAGTCTGAGAACCACTGATTTAGGAGTTGGATTTGAAGAAGCCACTTGACTTTCCCAAGGAGAAGAAGCAGTTTAGGGAAAGGGAACATAGAAGCCAGATTTGAAATTTTAGAAGATGTTAAACCTTTCCTTTCTAGGCTGTGGAGACTTCTCAGGCATGAGTGCTACAACAATTAAACTATTCCAAGATGTGTTGATTGGTTGGTGACAGTCCTGTAATATCCTGGACAAACCATATTGAATTAAGTTTAAGTAGTTTGGGACTCAATTGTATTGAACACGTAAATGTTTAAATACCATTGAGGGATTGTATGGAACTTCTTTAGGAAGGACATGATTAATGCAATCTTTTGAAGATATTGGGTACTTCAAAGGACTTTTGGGGGAAATATGTGTGAAGTGTATTTCCTATGAAATAGTTGATGGGTGGGGGATTGAGGGAAATGAACCTACCCCCAGTCCGTCCTTTTGAAGCTGCACTTTGAGCAGGGACCCATTGTCTGGCCGATTACCTTTTTGGGGTCACTTTAAAGAACCAAACTGGATAAATGAATGACTGGATAAATGAGTGTTCTTGTTTGGAGCAAGGAGTGTGATGAACTTGAAACCATGGGGAAACCCCAGGGTGGGGTGCTCAAGGACTGATTCTGCCAGACCCCATGTTGGAAGGGGTGATATCTGATATATAAGATTATTAGCATGTGTGATGGCTCTTTTATTGTTTTTAATGTATTTTATTTGTAATGCGTTTACCTTAAGAAGAACTGTGTAATAGCTTATCTGTGGGTAGTTACACTGTTATTAGTCTCTGAAGAGAAAGCAAGCAGGTCTGCTTAGGCTGGGAAGAACACATTAAAAAAGCAGAGAACTGTTCCGTGTAGAGGTACCCTAGTCAGAAGGGAGAGAGATGCAGTCTCGACCTGAGAAGGACAATGGCTAGGGAGCTGGAAGTCTAAGAGTGGGTATACTGGCTGGACTGCTCAGGGGAAATACAGGTGCAGCTGCCCTGAACTGTGCCAGGTTGCAGAGTTTAAATGAAATTTTCTCTCAGCACATTCATACAAAATAATTTCATGCACATCCCTATCTGTGAAAGATGAGGCTTGCCAAATAAGGGTTAAATGAGATTGCCTCTATGCCAGGGCTCTGGCCAGGAGTTCTGGGAACCCCCTCCCCTATCTCTGTTCCCTTCGCATATAAATATATCTCTTCCCATTGTGAGCATGTAAGCTTCAGCTAGGTTTTCTGCCAGCACTTGTGCAAGTAAAACTCAACCGTTCAATTATTTTGTGGAAAGCAAAGATAAAAGGGGGAAACTTATTTTGTATTCACCCAGCAGTAGCTGAGAGCTAACTCCGTCTTGATGTCTGTGCTTCTCTCCCACCTCCTCCGCTGCTGTGCTCCACAGGCTGCCTGAGAAGACCCTTGAGCAATGTGTGAGAGCTGAGAAGGAAGGAGAGGAGTGTGAGTTAGCTAGCGCAGCTGTCAAGAGGAAGCACAGTAAAGGCCTGAGCAGAAACAGACAGCCTGCCCTATATGCGAGTGAGGAGGAGGAATTGAGTGCAGAACTGTGGTAAGCACCATTCTCTACCCTAGGGAAAGTCCATGCTATTGAAAAACTGGGAGGGATTCTTCAGTGCCCAATAAACTTGATCACTGCTGCCTTGGCTAATTTCTGCCTCCCCATCCCCGCAATTGCATTGTTAATTGTGGTTTTTTGCCAACCTCTCTCTCTCTCATGTCCAAGTTCAGGATTTTGAGTCCAATGACTACAAATACAGATTAAGCAACATTCTTCCTTTTCAAGTACACAGAGCATGTCCAATAATGAGTAGATGAGCCTGATTCTGCACTCTCATATACTGGTATAATTCAAGAGCAACTTCACTGCTTTCAGCTGAGTTATACTGGTAAAAAACTGGCATGAGATCAAAATCAAAGATGAATATTGTCACAGATAAAAAAGACAGACTATAAAGTATCTTAGAACTCTCTAAAGCAAAGACCTCTTTGTCAGAAGGAGGGTGTCTTCTATAACTTATACTCATAACAAAATGACAGTTTCCCTCACTCCTTCATTTGTGCAACTTCATTTGAGACACCGAAAAAGTTTTAGGAAGTGCTGATATAACTCTTCCTTTTCATTGGAATGGGAAGTTGTTTGGAGTTGTCTTAATGTTTCATAATAGTTCCTGGAACAGGAAAATAAATAAATCAATCCTTCAGATAGTCATTTAATCCTTTTCACTTTTAAAAATGGGCTTCTGAATTCATGTCTCTCTTTCAACAGGATTAATTAAGTCACTCTATTGATGTTGGGTCTAGGATTTTAGCTTCAGATAAATATTCCACTCCAGCAGTTCACATTATAACTTTGATACTCACCCTATACATTTTCACATCCCATTATTGAGTTTCTGTAGACGCAAAGCTAGTGCAATCAATTTACTCTGTTAAGAATTACTGAGCTTAGATGCCAAAATGTATAGGAACAGATTTTCATCAGCTATGGTGCAAAATCCATACCCTTCAGTCTGTCTACATTTGAGTGTGTAATAACCACAAAATGCTCATAAAAATTGGACTTTGTGATGATGCAAATGGGCCTGATAGCCTTTGAATGGATGCTGATATCAGCATGGAGGAATTGCTGTTGTTGCTTATGTAACCCACAGTTCAGTGTATGCTATACGTCCCACTCTGCATCCAAACCACCGATGCTATAGGTCTGTTACAGCTGATAGCTAGATAAGCTGGCTTTTTTGTTCAAAATGCAAAGACTCATGCTTTTAGCACTGGAGGTGTATGGTTCAATCCCTGCTAGCGGTGCATGCTCTCTCTCACACACACACACACAATTGCACAGACTTACTTGGGACCTGATCCTGCAAAGGGGCTCCACAGCTCTGGTGAGGCGCCTTCCACTCCTAATAAAAATCTAGCTGATTATTATTACTTCTCTCAGCGTCCAGTTGTGGAACCCTTATTAAGTGAATGTTTGCCTAGGCAAGTGCACCTATAGAGGTCAGAGGCAGCTATTCATGTGTATAAGGATTGACCAGTGGGTGCTCAACAATTACCAGATCAAGCCCTTAAAGTGACATCTGCCCTAATTTAGCTGTGATTCAGGATTGAGGCAGCTGATCAGATTTGGAACCAGAATGCAGTAATGGTTCCTGGACTCATTGCTCATCTGTGATGCCTATAGAAGGATTGTACTTGTATGTGTTTTTCTCATTATGCTACAGGTCTGCCAATGCTTCCTCCTCTACAGGAATTTATTGTTATTGTCTGTGCTATAGAATTATAACTCCCTCCACCATGTAATATGCCACTCATGGCTCCCACAGTCAGTTAGAGCAATATTCACTGGGAAGGGGAAATGAAGAATTCTTCTGAGAGATACTTTACTGTATAAAGAAAAGGAGGACTTGTGGCACCTTAGAGACAAACAAATTTATTTGAACATAAGCTTTCGTGAGCTACAGCTCACTTCACCGGATGCATACTGTATAAGTTCTTTGAAGTTCAGGGGGATTTAAATAGCAAAGGGCTTCTCTAGTCCATGATTGGAGACAGGGAACGTCTCAAGAACCCAGTTTTGTCATGTGTGGATTTGTACCCATGCACTGAGTTGTATTTATTAAAAATACTAACAAAAGAAAATTAAAAGTGTTTCATTCTCCTAAATAATGAAATATTGTTAATAAAAGTGCTAAGAGAAGGCAAATGGCAACGCTTACAGACCTGATAATAATATTCCATGAGTGGCATTCCAGGCAATGTGAAACTATTTGGAATTGACCTATTGAATATAAGTAGAACAACTAGAAGTCACAAATTAGATATTAAAGCAACTTGCTTGGTTGCAGTCAAAGTATCCCGTGGGATATTTTCTTTCTCCTGAAAGAAAGAACATTGTAGAGAGTAGGCTGTTTATTTTCCAGTTAAATGGTAAGAATCATCATATCAGTCCCTGTACCTAAAATGAAGTGGCATTTATACAAAGATCAAAATAGCATGGAATAGACTAATTTTAGAGACTAAAACTAAAAACAAAAGGACACTCCTTATTTCTGACATGAACAGCAGTGCTAAGACTCAAAATCATTTCAGACCCTCTGCTAAAAAGAAATGGAAGGGCAATAATGAGAGGGTTCCTTAGCGTCTTCCGGATGCTCCCAAAAACTTTCCCTGGTCAAAAAATTTTGACCGTGGAAGCTGAACTTTCTGGCAAATCTGGCTCCTAGTGCAGCTAATTTGCTCAGTTAAGGAAAAAAATCTGTTGAGTTACAAACCAGATCTCTGTCTACAAGTGAAAGTGGCAATCTGATTTGTCCTAAGAGAGTATTGTATTTCACCCAAACGAATCTATTTCCAGTATTTTATATATACTGGGTATTGTATATACATGGGGAGTGTCTCAGATGCTTTTATTACAATTGGTCTGTATTTTTGGTTTAATTTCCAAATTTCTGGTTAAATTGCTGAGTTTGGTTCAAGGCAAATTAGCTGCAGGTAAAAATTACACTTCATGCCCCAGCCGATGTCTCAGAATATCTGACGCCTGCTTCACATGTCTGCTACAACACGCATCTCAGCTTGGGCAGTAACTCTTGGGCCAAATTTTCAGATGTTCCAGTTCTCAAAAGCTACATTTGGGCCAGATTTTCAAAAGAGCTCAGCACTCAGCAGATCCCATTGTGACCCTGATGGTGAGATTTTCACAAGTGCTCAGAACCCAGTGTGCTGAGATCTTTTGAAAAACTGGCCAGCTATTTAGGGGCTTAAATGGGAAATGAATACAGCTGGCTGGAAAACAACAATTCCATGTAGCGAAAAATGTCCATGTTTCAAAATTTGTTTTCATTCCAATGCAAAATGAAAAAAACCCTTTCGCTGAAAAACAAAAGGAGGAATGTGATACCTAACCCCAGAACACCCAGCTGGTTAAGTATCAGGGGGTAGCCGTGTTAGTCTGAATCCACAAAAACAACAAGGAGTCCAGTGGCACCTTAAAGACTAACAGATTTGTTTGGGCATAAGCTTTCGTGGGTAAGAAACCAGCTGGTTAAGACACTCACCTGGGCTGTGGGATGCTCAGATTCAAGTCCTTGCTCTGCCTGATTTGGTACAGGGCCTTGAACCTGGGTCTCTCACAGCCCAGCTAAGTACCCTAGCCCAGGGTTTCTCAATTTTTTTTCTTTCCGAGGCCCTCTGCAACATACTATAAAAGCTCCTTGGCCTACCTTTGCCACAACTTTTTTTCTGCATATCCAGTAGATTAAAGCCAGGACCAGCGTTATGGAGTAGCAAGCAGGGTAATGGCCCGGGGTCCGACACCACAGGCAGCCCCGCGGAGCTAAGTTGCTCAGGCTTCAGCTTCAACCCCGGGGAGAGGAGCTTAGGCTTAGGCTTGGGCTTTAGCCCCAGGCAGCAGGGCTCAGGCTTCAGCTTTTTGCCCTGCGGCCAGCTAGTCAAATGTCGGCCCTGCTCTCTGGTTTATTTTGATGGATCCCCTGAAACCTGCTCACGGCCTCCCAGGGGGCCCTGGACCCTTGGTTGAGAATCACTGCCCTAGACACCGCCTGTAGAGCTGCTATCTCTTTTTTAGACCAGAAATTCCATCCTGAACCTGAGAAACCTTCCTGGCAAACGTTTCATCCAACGTTTTGTTGAAACGACAATTTTCTACAGAAAAAAAGTTTAATCAAAAAATTTGGACCAGCTCTAGAAATGAGCTATTTTGGAAATCTGGCCCTCATTGTTGGAGCTGAACTTTCTGGCAAATCTGGCCCCCGGTGGAGCTAATTTGCTCAAACCTTCAATTTAGTATTGTGAGGGGAATCTGCCATTCATTCCCTTCAGCTCCAGTAAAATGAATAGATTGGCATTTGTCAGATTTCATTCTTAGGAATGCAAAAGCCCAAGTAAGATGATGTAAATTATTTATTTGAGCTATTAAATCATAATTCCAGCTCCTCCGTCACCGAAACATTCCTGATATCTGATATTTGGTTCATTATCCAACAGCCTAATTTAACTGAGTTTAATTAATGGAAACGTTTGCAGAGATGGTGCAGTATGCTTGGTAAAGAGCATGGCAGAAAGGGGTCTTGTGCTAGTTCGACATATGCGACATATGTTGAATTTGTTGCAATACATATGAGCTGTGGAGAGCTCTGCTAAAGCTTTTGATCGTCCACATCTATGAACTTATTGTTCCAGCTTCTGTTTGCTCTTTACAGCAGATTTTAAAGTACAGGGTACATAATTACTGACGATGGGAAAGCATTAATTAGTCTGGGGGAAACAGTAATTTATCTAGTCTAAATGTGACTTTCTTGGTAGTTTTACTTTGGCTGTAGTTAACAACAAGCCTGTTGTAATCTCCTGTTTACCTTAAGCATCCTTCACTGTGTTGTGGTGTCTCAGATCTTTTAGCTATTACAATGTGTACATGGCTGTCTCATGAATCAGTCTGAATGTAGGAAAGCATGTTGCACTCAAATGAATCTGCTTTGATATGTGATTTAAATCTATCTTTTAAGATGATTTGAAGCAGGTGTGATTTTTTTATTGCTGGCAACTCTTTCCCTTCATAATACAGCTACTCAACAGATTCATCACCATTCAGGACTGGTCAGCTTCATTACATGCATTTCTCGTAACTCTTTTCTGTGTCGGAATCAGTATTATTATTTATCCAATCAATCACATACTTCTCAATATTTTCTCTGAGCTTCTTCTCTGTTATTGCCAGTGCTCCACTGACTACTGTCCTTGGCCCTGAGTTATTTTCTGTTTGTATGCATCCAGTCTTATGAGTGGATTCACATATTACTTTTTGTAGGTGACAGCAGGTTTATTGTTCTGTTGAGTTTTTTCAGCCTGATGCTGTTTCATCTCATCAAACATGTTTGTTCCAGCCCTAATAGTAGAAATGGGCAAATAAGTTTTATTGCAGAGTGAATACTGGGCAAACTCTTTGAGTTATGGACATCACAGGAAAGCACTGTTTTTACTTAAAACAGTATTCAGATCACAAAATAACTTCACTCAAAAAATTCAGCTATAGACAATGTGCCAGACTGACACCTCTGAAAATGAAAAACCCTCCACAGAATGGGTAAAGCATTGGCAAGTGCAGAATAAACTTCCCTGCACATTATCCCACAATCCTAGTCTGGAAATACCACCTACAGATTACAAGGGAGCTACTACAGAATGTTCCTGCCAGTGTAATAGCTCATGCAAGTCCCTATGCAAGCCCCAGAATAGTGAATGTGTTGGGTGTAGGGAAAGGGCGAGAGGGAGGGAACCAGACGCTATGTGTCTGGAGTAGTGTGCCCTGAATATTCTGCACTGGTAAAAAGGCTCTCAGGGTACATCCACACTGCAAAGAAAAATCCACAACACCAAGTCTCAGAACACCAATCAATTGACTAGGGCTCGAAGGGCTCAGGCTGGGTGGTTAAAACTGCAGTGTAGACTATTCCCACTTGGGCTAAGCCCTGGGCTCCAAGACCCCCCCAACCTTGCTGGGTTTCAGAGCCCAGACTCCAGCTCGAGCTAGAATGTCTACACTGTTATTTTTAGCCCCACAGGCTGACTCCCCATGAGCCAGAGTCAACTGATCCAGGCCCTGAGGTTTGGTGCTGCAGGTCTTTGATTGCAGCATGCGCGCACGCGCATACACATACACACACACACACATGGCTACTCCAAGCTGGTGAAATTTAGAGTAGCCTTGAAGCTGCTCAAAGTTGTACCACAGAGTGGAGAGGCCCCCTTCCCCCAGCCCAGAACAGAATTCAGAAGTCACAAAGGTGACTTAAAGCCATCTTCGCTCCTCCTTTTCCTGTGTTCAGTGCCAGTAAGGAATAACAGAGTTTCTAGTCATAGGAGTCTGTATTCCCTTCTCTAAGAATCAGAGGCCATTTTAAATATATGCTCACATCTCTTAAAATTAGAATGTAGGTGCAGACACGCTGTGACAATTGTCAGTTGGCTAGCCACTTTCATGTGACTGGAGCTATCATCCTGGCCTCACAGGTGCTCACATTTTTCTCCGCACCCTCTAGCCTAATATTTCTTCAGCTGCCGTTCAGAAGCTATTTTCCAGTTTTTTCAGTTGCTGCACAGTTTTCGGGGGGTGGGGGGGGAATGGGGTTACCCCTCTTGAATAACAGATTATTTGACTTTGTATCAAGACATGTGATCCCACTCATCACATACATTAGTGTTTGGCAAGATCCAAATTCTTCTCATCACAATAGTCTTCTGCAGACCCAACCCTCTCTTCATAATTATGTGATACGACAGCCTTCCAGTGTGATATACAAACAGCAGCAAATGAGACACTGGGTCTGATTCTTCTTTCAGACCATGTTTACATCTGTGTAACTCCATTAATTTCACTGGTGCAACTCCTGACTTATACCAGTGTCAGTGAGAGGCCAGGCAGGTCCTGTACTTATGATTAGCATCACACAGGCTGTTTTAGACTAAGTTGAATGATGGCAATTATAAACTAGACACAGAAATTGTTTCACTTCTCCAAAACAAAATGAGAAATTAGATAAGGAAGTGTCCGTGCAAATGAGAGCTGCAATACAAAGTCAGGAACATTGTTCTTAGGGATTTGCAGTAATTTGCTCTGACAGTGACTAGTAAAGGAATAAAAAACACTTAAGATGGAAAGTTAGATATTTTTGTTTCCTTGTTTTTAAAAGCAATCAAATCAGAAGCTGTTCTGGACTGCGATCTGGGAAATAAACCAGAGTAGATGGACAGTGTAGATGGACCAGTGTAGATGGAGAGATGGCAGCACTGACAGCCCAGCCAGCGGGTGGCTGAAAACAATGGCTAAAACAACATGGAAAACCAAGTCTCAATTCTCTGCATGATCCTCGATCCCCACTCCGGAGGCAGTGAGGCATTCGAACGACGAGAGGCTGCAAAGAATCTCAGGTGCCAGGTCGCCAAAAGGAAACCGGAGAACTGCCTGACTAATCTAATCGCCTTTTATGATGAGATTACTGGTTCTGTGGACGAAGGGAAAGCAGTGGATGTATTGTTTCTTGACTTTAGCAAAGCTTTTGACACGGTCTCCCACAGTATTCTTGTCAGCAAGTTAAGGAAGTATGGGCTGGATGAATGCACTATAAGATGGGTAGAAAGCTGGCTAGATTGTCGGGCTCAACGGGTAGTGATCAATGGCTCCATGTCTAGTTGGCAGCCGGTGTCAAGTGGAGTGCCCCAGGGGTCGGTCCTGGGGCCGGTTTTGTTCAATATCTTCATAAATGATCTGGAGGATGGTGTGGATTGCACTCTCAGCAAATTTGCGGATGATACTAAACTGGGAGGAGTGGTAGATACGCTGGAGGGGAGGGATAGGATACAGAAGGACCTAGACAAATTGGAGGATTGGGCCAAAAGAAATCTGATGAGGTTCAATAAGGATAAGTGCAGGGTCCTGCACTTAGGATGGAAGAATCCAATGCACCGCTACAGACTAGGGACCGAATGGCTAGGCAGCAGTTCTGCGGAAAAGGACCTAGGGGTGACAGTGGACGAGAAGCTGGATATGAGTCAGCAGTGTGCCCTTGTTGCCAAGAAGGCCAATGGCATTTTGGGATGTATAAGTAGGGGCATAGCGAGCAGATCGAGGGACGTGATCGTTCCCCTCTATTCGACACTGGTGAGGCCTCATCTGGAGTACTGTGTCCAGTTTTGGGCCCCACACTACGGGAAGGATGTGGATAAATTGGAGAGAGTCCAGCGAAGGGCAACAAAAATGATTAGGGGTCTAGAGCACATGACTTATGAGGAGAGGCTGAGGGAGCTGGGATTGTTTAGTCTGCAGAAGAGAAGAATGAGGGGGGATTTGATAGCTGCTTTCAACTACCTGAAAGGGGGTTCCAAAGAGGATGGCTCTAGACTGTTCTCAATGGTAGCAGATGACAGAACGAGGAGTAATGGTCTCAAGTTGCAATGGGGGAGGTTTAGATTGGATATTAGGAAAAACTTTTTCACTAAGAGGGTGGTGAAACACTGGAATGCGTTACCTAGGGAGGTGGTAGAATCTCCTTCCTTAGAGGTTTTTAAGGTCAGGCTTGACAAAGCCCTGGCTGGGATGATTTAACTGGGACTTGGTCCTGCTTCGAGCAGGGGGTTGGACTAGATGACCTTCTGGGGTCCCTTCCAACCCTGATATTCTATGATTCTATGATTCTATGATTCTATGAACTCTCTGTGTGCACTTATAACTGCAGAACACTGACGAGGGAGGAATTGATAAACCATCTCATGGAGGAAAAGGCAAAAACAGCTTGCAATGTGCTGGGTGTTTGCGAAACGCAATGAAAGAAGGAGATGGAGGTCAGCTGGAGGGATGTAAGCACGGTCATTCTAGGAAAAGGAGAAGGCACTAGGACAGTTGGAGGAGCTGGATTCTTCATAAACAAGGAATGGTCTTTGAAAATTGTCTCATGCCATTTGAAGTCATCGCATATTGGGGTGCTTTATCTCCGATTGAACTGAAATAGTACCCTCAAAATCATCCAGATCTATGCTCCCACAAGTGCATGCAAAGATGATGATGTGGAAGGATTCTATCAGGAACTGGAGGAAACCCTCACTCAGAGTTCCACATATATGATTGTGATGGGAGATTTTAACGCCAAAGTTGGAAGAGGGAGAGAGGGCAAAAAGTTCATAGGAAGGTACAGTATCGGAGAACGACTAGCTATATTGGCAGAGACAAGGAGAATGTTCATTGGTAACACCTGGTTCCAAAAGAAGGCCAACAGAAGATCGACCTGGATTGCACCAAACGCGAAGACAAAAAATGAAATCAATTACTTTCTGATCGATAGATGACGCATCGTGCAGGATATTTCCGTTGTGCCATCATTCAATATCGGTAGCGATCATCGCCTACTGAGAGCCAGACTCACATTCACTGTGAAGGTGGAGAAAAAGGCACTGTGTATGGCAAACAGAAGGCACCAACTGGTAGCTTTCGACGAGGCAATCCCGAAGGAAAACATTTCTAGGGAAGATTGGAGCCTCCTGGATGACTGCGACGACGATTACGAGAACTTCAGTAAGAGACTGAAACGGTGTGTGAAATCAACTGAGTGTGAAAAACCAAGAAGAGCTAGTGGAAGAATCTTGGAGAATACAAAGACTTTATTGGAGAAGAGGAGGAAAATGAAACGAAATGGCAGCGACAGGCTTGAGTACTCCCTTCTCTGCAAGCTCATATGAATGAAGTTGAAGTTGAAGGAAGACTTCGAGAAATTTCAAACCAAAAAGCTCCTAAAGGCTGCTGAAGATTGTAAAAGTCTCAAAAAATGCAAACGGGAACTGGCATTGTACAGGTCATCATTATCGGCTTTGGAGAACAGGGACGGAGAATTAGTAACCGATCAAACAGAGATGGAGGCAATCTGCAGGGATTTCTATACCCAGCTGTTTGCATCTCATATAGACATCCCAATGCCATCACTTCAACAAACCGATGAATACATACTCCCGGCTCTCATCAGCAAAGTCCATCATGCAGTCCATCAAATGAAAGAGGGGAAGGCTCCAAGCAAGGACGGTTTGACAGCAGAAGCGCATAAGGCGGGAGGTCAGGAACTTTGGAAAGCTCTCGCCCAAAGGTTCAGCAACTACCTGAAAATTCAGAAAATACCATCCAGTTGGAAAGAGTCCAATACCATCTTGCTGCATAAGAAAGGCGATCGAGAAAATCTAAAGAACTATCACCCGATTTGCCTGCTTTCACATATCTATAAGTTGTTCACTAAAATAGTAACAAATTGACTGTCGTGAAACCTGGATGAACAGCTACCTATAGAGAAGGCTGGCTTTTGAAGGAATTACAGCATGATAGACCAGATCTTCACTCTAAACCAGCTACTGGAATGTTCAAGAGAATACAAGTTCCCTTTGTGCATTGCCTTTGTGGACTACGAGAAGGCGTTCGACAGAGTAGAGACTAATGATATTCTTGAAGCTCTTTCAGAACAGGACATCAGCGCAAAATATATCACATTACTAAAGGAAGCAAACTCTGGCTGCAGCACGGACATATCGCTGTTCGATACTCCCCTCCGAATCCCCATCGAGAAAGGTGTGAAACAAGGAGATACAGTTTCACCAAAATTATTCACAGTCTGTCTTGAATTGGTTTTTCGACAAGCAGACTTGAAAGGTGGGATTAATATCAATGGCAAGCGGCTAAACCACCTCAGGTTCGCAGATGATATAGTGCTGATAGCTGAAAATACAGCCCAGTCAAGTCGGATTAAAAATGAACTGATCGAAAACAAAATACATGAGATCAGATGATCTTCCAAGAACCCAAATAACTCTTGGAGGAGAGCAGATCCAAGAGATTGATAAATATGTTTATTTGGGCCAAGAAGTCAACATGTGCCACGATCAGAAAGGTGAACTGTCGTGCAGAAAAAAAGCTGGATGGTGCGCATTCAATGACATCAAGGACATCCTCCAAGGAAAGATCAGCAAAACAACTTGTGCAAATCTTTTTAACTTGACCGTGCTTCCAGCAATGTTATATGGCAGCGAAACATGGTCGCTGACAAAGATTGAAGAACATCAACTGTCTGTCACACAGAGGGCGATGGAAGGAACATTTTTGTGCACTTCGCTCCATGATCACATCCCCAACGAAATAATTAGGCCGCAGTCTGGAGTGAGAGACATTGTTGTGGAAAGCAGGCTCAGCAAAATGCAGTGGGCGGGACATGTGGCCCGACTCAGTGACAACAGATAGACTGCAGCTATATCTGAGTGGTATCCGCAAGAATAGAAACGTCCATGTGGTCAGACTCCAAAGAGGTGGGATGATTTCCTAACAGGGAGATATGAACAAGCAGGGCGAAGGATGGCAAGAGTGAGAGAAGACTGGAAGATGTGTTGTGATCGGCTCAATCTCAGCTGATGAAGGACCAACAGTCTACGCATCTACGCGCAGCTGTACAGTGCCTATGCAGGGCAACAGACTAAGTTTCTGTGCTGACTCATGCAATGAATCATAGAACCATAGAATCATAGACTTTAAGGTTAGAAGGGACCATTATGATAGTCTAGTCTGACTTCCTGCACAACGCAGGCCACAGAATCTCACCCACCCACTCCTGTAACAAACCCCTAGCCTATGTCTGAGCTATTGACGTCCTCAAATTGTGGTTTAAAGACTTTGAGGTGCAGAGAGTCCTCCAATAAGTGACCCATGCCCCACGCTGCAGAGGAAGGCGAATCTGCCAATCTGCCCTGGAGGAAAACTCCTTCCCAACCCCAAATATGGCGATCAGCTGAACCCTGAGCATGTGGGCAAGACTCATCAGCCAGCCACCCAGGAAAGCATTCTCTGTAATAACTCAGATCCCTCCCCATCTAACATCCCATAACAGGCCATTGGGCATATCTACCGTTAATAGTTGAAGATCTAGCCCATCATATAATCCCTTCTATAAACTTATCAAGCTTAGTCTTGAAGCCAGATGTGTCTTTTGCCCCCACTTCTTCCCTTGGAAGGCTGTTCCAGAACTTCACTCCTCTGATGGTTAGAAACCTTTGTCTAATTTATTTATCCCTCTGATATATTTATAGAGAACAATCATCTCTCCCCTCAACCTTCTTTTGGTTAGGCTAAATAAGCCAAGCTCCTTGAGTCTCCTTTCATAAAACAGGTTTTCCATTCCTTGGATCATCCTAGTAGCTCTTCTCTGTACCTGTTCCAGTTTGAATTAATCTTTCTTAAACATGGGAGACCAGAACTGCACACAATATTCCAGATGAGGTCTCACCAGTGCCTTGTATAACGGTACTAACACCTCCTTATCTCTACTGGAAATACCTCGCCTGATGCATCCCAAGACTGCATTACCTTTTTTCCTGGCCATATCACATTGGCGGCTCATAGTCATCCTGTGATCAACCAATACTCCGAGGTCCTTCTCCTCCTCTGTTACTTCCAAGTGATGCGTCCCCAATTTATAACAAAAATTCTTATTATTAATCCCTAAATGCATGACCTTGCACTTTTCACTATTAAATTCCATCCTATTACTATTACTCCAGTTTACAAGGTCATCCAGATCTTCCTGTATGATATCCCAGTCCTTCCTAGGACTGGGATATCATAGTCTATGACCTAGAGGTGACAGTGGACGAGAAGCTGGATATGAGTCAGCAGTGTGCCCTTGTTGCCAAGAAGGCCAATGGCATTTTGGGATGTATAAGTAGGGGCATAGCGAGCAGATCGAGGGACGTGATCGTCCCCCTCTATTCGACGCTGGTGAGGCCTCATCTGGAGTATTGTGTCCAGTTTTGGGCCCCACACTACAAGAAGGATGTGGAAAAATTGGAGAGAGTCCAGCAAAGGGCAACAAAAATGATTAGGGGTTTAGAGCACATGACTTATGAGGAGAGGCTGAGGGAGCTGGGATTGTTTAGTCTGCAGAAGAGAAGAATGAGGGGGGATTTGATAGCTGCTTTCAGCTACCTGAAAGGGGGTTCCAAAGAGGATGGCTCTAGACTGTTCTCAATGGTAGCAGATGACAGAACGAGGAGTAATGGTCTCAAGTTGCAATGGGGGAGGTTTAGATTGGATATTAGGAAAAACTTTTTCACTAAGAGGGTGGTGAAACACTGGAATGCGTTACCTAGGGAGGTGGTAGAATCTCCTTCCTTAGAGGTTTTTAAGGTCAGGCTTGACAAAGCCCTGGCTGGGATGATTTAACTGGGACTTGGTCCTGCTTCGAGCAGGGGGTTGGACTAGATGACCTTCTGGGGTCCCTTCCAACCCTGATATTCTATGATTCTATGATTCTCTAAATTGGCAATACCTCCCAACTTTGTATCATCAACGAACTTTATTAACACATTCCTGCTTTTTGTGCCAAGGTCAGTAATAAAAAGATTAAATAAGATTAGTCCCAAAACCAATCCCTGAGGATCTCCACTAGTAACCTCCTTCCAGCCTGACAGTTCACCTTTCAGTGTGACCCGCTGTAGTCTCCCTTTTAACCAATTCCTTATCCACCTTTCAATTTCAGTATTGATCCCCATCTTTTCCAATTTAGCTAATAATTCCCCATGTTGAACCAATCAAATGCTGTACTGAAATCTAGGTAAATTAGAACCACTGCGTTTCCTTTGTCTAAAAAATCTGTTACCTTCTCAAAGAAGGAGATCAGGTTGGTTTGACACGATCTATCTTTTGTAAAACCATGTTGTATTTTGTCCCAATTGTCCTTAACTACTTTCTCCTTCAAAATTTTTTCCAAGACCTTGCATACTACAGCTGTCAAACTAACAGGTAGTTACCCGGATCACTTTTTTTCCCTTTCTTAAAAATAGGAACTATGTTAGCAATTCTCCAGTCATACGGTACAACCCCTGAGTTTACAGATTCATTAAAAAATTTTGCTAATGGACTTGCAATTTCATGTGCCAGTTCCTTTAATAGTCTCGGATTAAGATTATCTGGGCCCCCCTATTTAGTCCCACTAAGCTGTTCAAGTTTGGCTTCTACCTCGGATGTGGTAATATCTACCTCCATATCCTCATTCTAATTTGTCATCCTACCATTATCCCTAAGCTCCTTATGAGCCTCATTAAAGACTGAGTTGACCCTGTGGCTTTGCGGCTGCTGGATTCCATCATTATTGTTGCGATAGTCACAATCCATTCAGGCCCTTCTCCAAACTCCACTCCGTGCTAAGACTGCATGTGGATTCCAGCTCTGCTGTATGTGGAAGTATAGATTCCCCTTGAGTACCTTCCCTGAAATGGCCTTACCTCCTATGCAGCACAACCGTGGTGGTCCTGCTTTATTGGAGGGGGAGGGATGGGGCAACAGTGCTCCATTTCGTTTCAGCTCTAGTTTAGAAGGGTCTGCTGGGGATGGAAAGGGACATACAGCCATGTTGTATAGAAAGTTCCCAGCTACATGCCAATCAACATAGGATTCTTATCAGCTGTAGCCAATGCCTCAGAAAGCCTAGCACTCAAGCTATTAATATACTTTCCCCTTGGCAGCATGTACGTTGCTGTGGAAAGATCAGACTCTAGTGCCCAACTGTTGGTTTATTTCTTAATCATCCTTGTTTGAAGAAATTATGTTTTGCCACTGACTACAATATGCAGCTTCTTCACTGTCAATTCTGCTTGTGGATAACTGAATAGAAAGAAACTGGAGATATGCCTCATTTTTCAGCACCAGCACAGCACCCAGAAAATCTCTCCCTCTCTCTCTTTATATTGGCACCCTCCTCTGTAGTATGTGCATACAATATTCTTAAGCCTCTTACTTTTTTCCCCTGAAGGTAGGAACGATCCTGAAATGCTCTGGCAGATGTGGATTTTGGTAATGTCCTGATACATTATCAAGGCAGGGGACTTTGGGGAAGAACCCTTTTGCCAAGGACTTGACAAGTACTATTTAAGGTAGATTCTTTTCCTGGGAGGGGAGAGGCATATGGATTTTGAGGAGAAGAAGAGAAGAAGGCTGTGAGCCTCAGGAACAGCTGTGGATTTAGGGGGAAAGAGAATGAAATGAGGACTAAACACTATCTGTCCTCTTTATAATCATCATTTCATGTTGTAGCACCTAGAAAACAAGTAAATGCCTTATATTTTTTTCTTGTTTTTTCTCCCTGTTTCTCAAAGTGTCAGCTGATGGGAGTTTGTGCTGGCATAAATTGAGTTCTCAGGACTTTGGGGAGTTCAGCCTTCTGACCTCCTATAATCGGGCCTAAAGATATTTTTCTTTCTGCTGTACTTTTCCTCCTCCTTAGATTTTTATATATACATATTATCAGCTAGAAGTAACGCTAGAGGTATAGAAAGCTATTTAATTCCTCCTCCTCAGTGTTCTCTGTCCTTCTTAGACTACATGTAGTTTGTGCTCCCTAAATTGCTTGGACCTAATTCTGTAGCTCTTTTGAACACAGATTCCAATGAAAGCAGCCAGAGCTTTGCTTGCATGAGGCCTGCCGCATTAGGTCCCAACTGCAAGGTAAAGGTGAGTGCAGACTGGTGAAGTGAATTGTGACAGCAGGTATACCATCCTTAATTGTCAGGATACATCCACCAGAGGATGATACATCCAGCCGAGGCTCCGCAGAGAGTGAATGAACTGTTCATGAGGCCTGAGAACTGCTCTAAAATATGAAATACAAAACCTGTATTAAATGCAAATGCTAGAGAATTCACTTCTTTCTTCCATAAACCACGATAACAGCAGGCTATTCTTAAGAATAAGTATTACTCCCAGGTAAGGTTTTTGCTCAACATACCGTAAGTATAGATGGGTCCAAGCCACACAGCTCAGTTCCAGAGTTAGGCACCCAAATCCCATTGAAATTCAATAGGAATTGAGGCCCAGATGGAACAAAGATATTTAGGCACCAAAAGATGCAGATAGGCACCTGGTGAAATTTTCAGAAGTGCCTAACCAGGCATTCCCTGGTGCCAAACTCCCATTCCATTGACCTTCCCTGCTCTGCTAGATAATTCCCCTGCGACCATGGTCAAGTCTCTTAACCTTTTGCTGTCTCAGTTCCTTATATGACAGATAGGAATAATAGTATTGCTCTACTTCAAAGGGGTTTTGTGAGGATAAAATAAATGACAGAATGTGAGGTGCTCAGACACTATGGTAAAGGAGGCCATATAAGTACCTTTGGACATAAGATGAAATACACTGTAATTCTGGCCTGCTGCCTAACTCCCTTCAGCACTTTTAAAAATTCCAGCCTTGGTTCATAACTTCTAAACATTTGGAGGTATCCAGCTCATTGGATTTGGTTTGGGCCTATTTTAAATGTGAGTTAAAGAAGAAAGAAATTGTTGAACCGGAGAGGTGAGGAGTAAAGGAAGTGAAATACAGAATGATTTTATACCTAGAGAGCAGCCACCTCTTGTAAATAAAAAGAAGAATTCAAGGCAGCCCCAGGCATCTAGCAAAACAACAGCCAAGGGCAAAGTCAGCTAGAAAATCTGAAGAGACTCTCTTGAGCACTGTGTCTGAGGTGATTTGTGTTGCAACTAAACTCCAGGGCTTTTGCAGTCAGGAAGATAAAGTAATTGCTGTGCTGGCATAGCTGAGAAGAGTATGGAATGTTTCATTAATAAATGATCTTAATAGTCCATGGACTCATAGAGAACTTAGTGAGGGATAATTATGAAGAATGATCACTGTGTTTATTCTATTAAAGTCGTATCACCAGAGTTTCCAGGTTTGGTTTGTAATTTAAACCATTGCCGGAGCTATTTATCCTGACAAAGGGTGAATATAGATTTCTCTTTCTGTTTCTGATTATTTTGATCCAGGATCTTGTTGAATATTAGAGGTTCATAATTATTATCTGCTCATTTCTGATTTTCTTTGTTTTTCTCAGCTTTGTCACACTGTCTCCAGCTACATTATACTACTGTACGTTACTTTATAATTAGCCTCTTTTTTAGTTACAGTTCTTTTACACTCAGACTTAGAATGCACAAATACTGTAATTTGGATAGAATATCATGTTTACGGAACATCCTAGGCAATGACTATTGTCCCTAAAGTCAGGGAAATGTGTTCTCTATGTAATGCTGACACCCCCACGTGGGTTATCAGCAGCGGAAATTGGACCTGGAGCTCTGGATCTTAATGCGTGCACCTCTACTGCCTGAACTAAAAGGCCCAAGTTTCTCAGCCAAGGCTGTAATAGTCTCATCACTCTCGTTAGTTTAGCCACCAGTGGAGGGGTCCAACTTCAAGAGACTTCCCAATGAAATTTCTTGTAAGGGCTACCACTTATAATGCCGACACCCCAGGGTTGTCAGTAATGGGGACTGAACCTGGGACTGCTGGAGCTTAATGAATGAGCCGCTACTAACCACGGAGACAGCAGGCTCATCACGCTCTAGTTGGCCTCACCATCTATAGAGGGGGACAGAACACCACACCATGCAGGTATGGCTTACATCTACAATGACAAAGTGACAGATTACAAAAGGCCCCAGGTTTCTGTTGTACATGGAATGGTCATATTCTTCTTGGAGTTTAGATGTGTGGTACAGTATGATGTGGAATGCAGTGTTGAATGGAATACAATGTGGAATGGACAGAAATGGAGGAAGTGTGAAAAGGCTTTAAAAAAACTTGACAGCAGGAGAGCTAGGCTAAATGGATATGCTATTCAGATAGTGCTGAATTGTTAATGTAGCTTCAATTTTGTGGATTGTACATAGTTGTGTGAAACATTTACAATCACTGTATGAATAAAAGAACTTAAAGCTTTTTCAGTACAGTTCCAAGAGACTACCATAGATCTCAACAGGCTTTGAGTCAGGCCATATCAGAGCAGTGTTTAAGTTTGTATTTGTTTTTTCATTGTCAAGATTTATCCACGATGGGGGTTTTCCTTGGATAATTACATTCACCCAGGCTCCATCTGATTAAATTAATTACCCATAAATAATTAATATAAATTTTCCTCACAATTAATGGACAGGAACATGCTTGAGTAATGATCAGACCAAGGAGAAGTTTAGGCAATGAAGTCTTTTACTGCTTGAACCCTATTTCACCTTTCTTTCATTTTCCTTTTTTCTATTTTTAAACATCTTTTAATCCTACAATGATATGAACATTACTGAATAACAGGCTGCTTCAAACAAAGGATGACTGTGTGCTAATGACAGATTTTGGAGGTATTTTGCTTACCTAATAGAAGGTGCTACAGAGTGCACACAACTCCCATGTGGATCAAGAAGTGGTCAGCAGGATCAGGATCAGACCCAGACTTTGTAACAATAACCTCTTCATGGAGTTCTTAGCCATCAGTTCCACCATTCACCATGGAATGAATGGTCACATGGACTTTGTGTTTGACAGCAGGAATAAAACTTGGGACATTCTGCTCAATAAATAAAATAAAATGGGTCCTACTACATAAGCTAAAGGAGAATTTCTGTTAGTGGTAGCAATAATAGGCCTTTTATCCAATCTAGACACTAGAGTGAGTGAGATGGTAACAGACTCTTGTTCATGTCTGACATCCAACACAGTAGATGGCAGTGGAATGCACACACTATACAGTGTACAGAAGGATGACACTCTCAGAGACACTGATTACACTGGCAATGATATAAAATCAGGACAGCTCCTGGACCTGATGTAAATTGGGGATGAAATCTTGACCCTATTGACGTCAATGGGAATATTGCTATTGACTTCAAAGGATCCAGGATTTCACCCTGCGTATGTGGGTGGTAGTCACTGAATGCCATGTTAGTCCAGTGTTTCATTATTCATTTTCATTAAAAAGGTTAGGAATGATTGGGTGACTAACATAGTGAATAGCAGTGTAAATGGGGTAGTATCCAAGGCTAAAATAAGGGAAAGAACAAGTTAAGAATTACTTAGACAAGTTAGATATCTTCAAGTCAGCAGGACCTGACAAAATACATTGTAGAATACTTATGGAACTGTCTGAAGAGATTTTTTGAGCCATTAGCCATTATCTTTGCGAGCTCATGGAGACAGGAGAGTCCCAGAGGACTGGAAAAGGGCAAATAGAGTACCTATCTATAAAAAGGGGAATAAGGACAACCCAGTGAGTTATAGACCAGTTAGTTTAACATCACTACAGAAAGATAATGGAGCAAATAATCAATCTGTAAGCACCTAGAAGATAATAAGGTGATAAATAACAGTCAACATAGATTTGGCAAGAACAAATCATGTCAAACCAACCTCATGTCCTTTTTGACTGGGTAACAAGCCTTGTGGATAGGTGGAAACAGTAGATGTGCTATATCTTGACTTTAATAAGGCTTTTGATACTGTCTCATTTGACCTTCTCGTAAATAAACATGGGAAACATAGATGAACCTAGATGAACCTACAATATGGTAGGTGCACAAACTGATTGGCAAACTGTATTCAGAGTGTAGTTATCAATGGTTCACAGCCAAGCTGGAAGGGCATATCGAGTGGAATCTCACAAGCATCTGTCCTGGGTCTGGTTTTATTCAATATCTTCATAAATGATTTGGAAAATGGCATAGAGAGTACTCTTTGTGGATGATACCAAGCTGGGAGTGGTTGCAAACATTTTGGAGGATAGGATTAGAATTCAAAATGATCTTGACAAACTTGAGAAATGGTCTGAAAGAAACAGGATGAAATTCAGTAAGGACAAATGTAAGTTAATACACTGAGGAAGGTGTGACAGGTTCGGTCACAGAGACCCCCTTGGGACTGTCACGTGATGTGCAGAAACTACCTCTGAGCCCATTTTCTTTGCCAGGTTGGGACTCCAGAAACCTGTCTTGTTGAGTCAGATAGGCTAACCTGCTGCAACACAGACCCAGGGTCTGAACCATGCCCCCAAAGCTGCAGACTTAACTGAAAACAGCCCAGCAAGTACTCCTGTCTCCAGCATCCGGACACCCAGCTCCCAATGGGCTCCAAACCCCAAATAAATCTGTTTTACTCTATATAAAGCTTATACAGGGTAAACTCATAACTTGTCCACCCTCTATAACACTGATAGAGAGATATGCACAGCTGTTTGCTCCTCCAGGTATTAATCACTTACTCTGGGTTTATCAATAAACAAAAGTGATTTTATTAAGTATAAAAAGTAGGATTTACGTGGTTTCAAATAATAACAGAGAGAACAAAGTAAGTTACCAAGCAAAATAAAACAAAACATGCAAGTCTAAGCCTAATACATTAAGAAACTGAATACAGGTAAATCTCACCCTTAGAGATGTTCCAATAAGCTTCTTTCACAGACTAGACTTCTTCCTAGTCTGGGCCCAATCCTTTTCCCTGGTACAATCCTTGTTAGTTTCAGCTCAGGTGGTAACTAGGGGATTTCTCATGACTGGCAGCCCCCTTTGTTCTGTTCCACCCCCTTTTATAGCTTTGGCACAAGGCGGGAATCCTTTGTCTCTCTCTGGGTTCCCACCCCTCCTTCTACATGGAAAAGCACCAGGTTAAAGATGGATTCCAGTATCATGAGACATGTTCACATGTCCTGTGAGCCCCCCTCCATTCTTCCAAGTCTGGTCCGCACATTTGCAGTGGAGGCTTGCAGGTAAACAGAGCCATCTACAGTTAATTGTCCTAGTTAATGGGAGCCATCAAGATTCCAAGCCACCATTAGTGGCCCACACGTTGCATAATTATAATAGAACTTCAGTGTTATACTTCATATTTTTAGTTTTAGATACAAGAATGATACATACATACAAATAGGATGAACACAGTAGATTCTAAGCTTTGTAATGATACCTTACAAGAGACCTTTGCATAAAGCATATTCCAGTTACATTATATTCACACTCATTAACATATTTCCATAAAACATATGGAGTGCAATGTCACAAAAGGAATAACCACTTGCACAAATACAAAATGGGAAATGACTGCCTAGAAAGGAGTATGGCAGAAAAGGATCTGGGGGTTTTACTGGACCATAAATTAAAGATGAGTCAGTAGAAAACTGTTGCCAAAAAAGTCATCATTCTGGGACGTATTAGCAGGAGTGTCATAAGCAAGACAAAAACAGTAATTTTTCCACTCTACTCCGCACCAGTAAGGCCTCAACTGGAGTACTGTGTCCAGTTCTGGGCACCATACTTCGGAAAATGTGGACAAATTGGAGCAAGCCCAGAGGAGAGCAACAAAAATAATTAAAGGTCTAGAAAACATGATCTACAACTGAAAAAACTGGGTTTGTTTTCTCTGGGGAAGAGAAGACTGAGGGGGGCGCAGACAGGAAAACAGTCTTCAAGTACATAAAAGGTTCTTATAAAGAGGAGGGTCAGGATTTAAATTCAGCCAGAGCCATCCAGAGCGGAGCTCCAGTAAATATTTTCAAATTTGTGGGAGTCCCGATACCACTTCGAGCCTCCCCACCCCGACCCATAGGGCTAATGCCCTGAGCCCCGAATGGGAGGGGGGTGTGCGTGTGTGTGGGCTCTAGGAAATAATCTGATAATTTAAGCCCTGAGGAGGGTGATAAATTATTCTCCTTAACCACTGAGGACAGAACACGAAGGAATGGTCTTAAATTGCCACAAGGAAGCTTTAAGTTAAATGTTATGTCAGAGTAGATAAGCACTGCAACAAATTATCACTGCAGGTTGTGGAATCTCCATCATTGGAGACTCATCCGAGACTCATCAAGCCCTCGGATCGCTACCCCTTCCTGCTTCTCCACGTGGGCACCAATGATACTGCCGAGAATGACCTTGAGCGGATCACTGACTACGTGGCTCTGGGAAGAAGGATAAAGGAGTTTGAGGTGCAAATGGTGTTCTCGTCCATCCTCCCTGTGGAAGGAAAAGGCTGGGGTAGGGACCGTCGAATCGTGGAAGTCAACGAATGGCTACGCAGGTGGTGTCAGAGAGAAGGCTTTGGATTCTTTGATCATGGGATGGTGTTCCATGAAGGAGGAGTGCTGAGCAGAGACGGGCTCCACCTAATGAAGAGAGGGAAGAGCATCTTTGCGAGCAGGCTGGCTAACCTAGTGAGGAGGGCTTTAAACTAGGTTCACCGGGGGAAGGAGACCAAAGCCCTGAGGTAAGTGGGCAAGCAGGATACCGGGAGGAAGCACAGGCAGGAACGTCTGTGAGGGGAGGGCTCCTACCTCATACTGAGAATGAGGGGTGATCAGCAGGTTATCTCAAGTGCCTATAT
Source organism: Chelonia mydas (assembly GCF_015237465.2). Taxonomy (NCBI): domain Eukaryota; kingdom Metazoa; phylum Chordata; order Testudines; family Cheloniidae; genus Chelonia; species Chelonia mydas. The sequence continues at coordinate 106,173,022 of NC_057853.1, read as the reverse complement.
ACAAATGCACAAAGCCTTGGAAACAAGCAGGGAGAACTGGAGGTCCTGGTGAAGGCAAGGAATTATGACGTGATTGGAATAACAGAGACTTGGTGGGATAACTCACATGACTGGAGTACTGTCATGGATGGTTATAAACTGTTCAGGAAGGACAGGCAGGGCAGAAAAGGTGGGGGAGTAGCACTGTATGTAAGGGAGCAGTATGACTGCTCAGAGCTCCGGTATGAAACTGCAGAAAAACCTGAGTGTCTCTGGATTAAGTTTAGAAGTGTGAGCAACAAGAGTGATGTAGTGGTGGGAGTCTGCTATAGACCACCGGACCAGGGGGATGAGGTGGATGAGGCTTTCTTCCAGCAACTCGCAGAAGCTACTAGATCGCACACCCTGGTTCTCATGGGCGACTTTAATCATCCTGATATCTGCTGGGAGAGCACTACAGCGGTGCACAGACAATCCAGGAAGTTTTTGGAAAATGTAGGGGACAATTTCCTGGTGCAAGTGCTGGAGGAGCCAACTAGGGGGAGAGCTTTTCTTGACCTGCTGCTCACAAACCGGGAAAAATTAGTAGGGGAAGCAAAAGTGGATGGGAATCTGGGAGGCAGTGACCATGAGTTGGTCGAGTTCAGGATCCTGACACAGGGAAGAAAGGTAAGCAGCGGAATACGGACCCTGGACTTCAGGAAAGCAGACTTCAACTCCCTCAGAGAACTGATGGGTAGGATCCCCTGGGGGAATAACATGAGGGGGAAAGGAGTCCAGGAGAGCTGGCTGTATTTCAAAGAATCCCTATTGAGGTTACAGGGACAAACCATCCCGACGTGTCGAAAGAATAGTAAATATGGCAGGCGACCAGCTTGGCTTAACAGTGAAATCCTTGCGGATCTTAAACATAAAAAAGAAGCTTACAAGAAGTGGAAGATTGGACAAATGACCAGGGAAGAGTATAAAAATGTTGCTCGGGCATGTAGAAATGAAATCAGGAGGGCCAAATCGCATCTGGAGCTGCAGCTAGCAAGAGATGTTAAGAGTAACAAGAAGGGTTTCTTCAGGTATGTTGGCAACAAGAAGAAAGCCAAGGAAAGTGTGGGCCCCTTACTGAATGAGGGAGGCAACCTAGTGACAGAGAATGTGGAAAAAGCTAATGTACTCAATGCTTTTTTTGCCTCTGTCTTCACGAACAAGGTCAGCTGCCAGACTGCTGCGCTGGGCAACACAGCATGGGGAGTAGGTGGCTAGTCCTCTGTGGAGAAAGAAATGGTTAGGGACTATTTAGAAAAGCTAGATGTGCACAAGTCCAATGGGCTGGATGCGTTGCATCCGAGAGTGCTAAAGGAGCTGGCGGCTGTGATTGCAGAGACATTGGCCATTATCTTTGAAAACTCATGGCTATCGGGGGAAGTCCCGGACGACTGGAAAAAGGCTAATGTAGTGCCCATTTTTAAAAAGGGGAAGAAGGAGGATCCTGGGAACTACAGGCCAGTCAGCCTCACTTCAGTCCCCGGAAAAATCATGGAGCAGGTCCTCAAGGAATCAATCCTGAAGCACTTACACGAGAGGAAAGTGATCAGGAACAGTCAGCATGGATTCACCAAGGGAAGGTCATGCCTGACTAATCTAATCGCCTTCTATGATGAGATTACTGGTTCTGTGGATGAAGGGAAAGCAGTGGATGTATTGCTTCTTGACTTTAGCAAAGCTTTTGACACAGTCTCCCACAGTATTCTTGTCAGCAAGTTAAAGAAGTATGGGCTGGATGAATGCACTATAAGGTGGGTAGAAAGTTGGCTAGATTGTCGAGCTCAACGGGTAGTGATCAATGGCTCCATGTCTAGATGGCAGCCGGTATCAAGTGGAGTGCCCCAAGGGTCGGTCCTGGGGCCGGTTTTGTTCAATATCTTCATAAATGATCTGGAGGATAGTGTGGATTGCACTCTCAGCAAATTTGTGGATGATACTAAACTAGGAGGAGTGGTAGATTCGGTGTCAGGTAGGGATAGGATACAGAGGGACCTAGACAAATTGGAGGATTGGGCCAAAAGAAATCTGATGAGGTTCAACAAGGATAAGTGCAGGGTCCTGCACTTAGGACGGAAGAATCCAATGCACTGCTACAGACTAGGGACCGAATGGCTAGGCAGCAGTTCTGCGGAAAAGGACCTAGGGGTGACAGTGGACGAGAAGCTGGATATGAGTCAACAGTGTGCCCTTGTTGCCAAGAAGGCCAATGGCATTTTGGGATGTATAAGCAGGGGCATAGCGAGCAGATTGAGGGACTTGATTGTTCCCCTCTATTCGACATTGGTGAGGCCTCATCTGGAGTATTGTGTCCAGTTTTGGGCCCCACACTACAAAAAGGATGTGGAAAAATTGGAGAGAGTCCAGCGAAGGGCAACAAAAATGATTAGGGGTCTGGAACACATGACTTATGAGGAGAAGCTGAGGGAACTGGGATTGTTTAGTTTGCAGAAGAGAAGAATGAGGGGGGATTTGATAGCTGCTTTCAACTACCTGAGAGGTGGTTCCAAAGAGGAGGGTTCTAGACTATTCTCAGTGGTAGAAGATGACAGAACAAGGAGTAATGGTCTCAAGTTGCAGTGGGGGAGGTTTAGGTTGGATATTAGGAAAAACTTTTTCACTAGGAGGGTGGTGAAACACTGGAATGCGTTACCTAGGGAGGTGGTAGAATCTCCTTCCTTAGAAGTTTTTAAGGTCAGGCTTGACAAAGCCCTGGCTGGGATGATTTAATTGGGGATTGGTCCTGCTTTGAGCAGGGGGTTGGACTAGATGACCTCCTGAGGTCCCTTCCAACCCTGATATTCTATGATTCTATGATTGGAGGTTTTTAAGAACAGGTTAGACAAACACCCATCAGAGATGGTCTAGACTTAGTCCTGCCTTTAACTAACCGCTTTACAATACTTCTTCCTACAAATTATAAGAGGCAAAACAGTTGTTAGTCTACTATGTTAAAATCTACTGAGCCATTTATGGCTACTTGCATGACAAAAACAAATCTATGTCGTCCATGAGACAGGAAGTAGCCAAGGGCCAGATCATCCTCTCCCTTGGAAAAACCGTTTGGAGGGAGTGTAGAGGGGACTAGAGCTCCACAACATCCCCCTCACTGAATTCCCTCTGGATTATTATGTTGGGAAGGGGGAGAAATATGTGAAGAGGGGCTGGTCCCCAAACCCCCAGATCTCAACATCTGTCAAAGGCAAAAGGGCACCTGTACATATTCTCTTTGCATCAGCTCCAAGGCACCCTGTTCTTGCCTCTGGGTCTCATTCAGTGGGGCTCCAGGGGGATCCCACACAAGATGTCATCTTTGAGAAAGCTCTCCTGTATAGAGGGAGAAGAAGCACGATAGCTCTATGGGGCTGTCTTTCCTTTTCAGCAAATTCCCTGTGGGGTTTGATAATGTAAGTTTGCTCCCTCGTGTTTTCGTTCTACCCTTCTCTCAGTCCCCCATCTCCACATTGCACAGATCCTTGGAATTATAGCTGGTCTGTCCAAGGAGAGGGGAAATAATGCAGGGAGGGAGAATGGGTCACCTTGCCTCCCATGTGGGAGATCTTCACACAGACAATCCATGCAAATCTGGGCGGTCGGGGGCAGGAGCAACTCATGAGAAATTTAGGAGAGTGCAAGATTTTTTCACTGTAGTGCAGACAGAATACATGGGTAAATCCATCTTTATCACCACATAACAAGCTAACTTCAAAAATAGAAATTCCTTTACTTCCCTTGGCCATACAGGTGGTTTGTGGAACAAGACAGGTATTGATTTAGTTGCATGAATTATGATGTTAGATACTTAGCAAGTGACAATCATCAACTTGTCTGAGACTGGAAAGAATTGTGAATGGGGCCAGGCGTTAGGCATTTTAAATTACTTTCCCCTCCATTTGCCCTGTTTTGTCTCTTACTCAAATCCCCCTACCCACCCCCCCACCCCCCACATATTTTACCCACTGCTATTTAACAGGATTAGAGAGTTACATGCATCCTGAAAGCAAATATATCAACAGCAAATCTGCCTTCCCTAAGGCCTACAATAATACAGCTAGAACTTGCTTACCCACTATAGGTGAGGCTTCTCTTCACCCTGTAGTGTGATTTTTCAAGCTCTCTGAACATAGCTGTCAACACAGCCACTTCCCTCTTCAGCCACTGGATTCTTAACATTCATCAAAGGGGGGGGTGTTCCTTATGCCTCAGATTCCTGAATAACTAAACCCCCCTGCACCCACTAACAATAATCATGTTGAAATATGACTGTGCCCCATTTTTTTCTTGCCTGTGTGGTCATGCTATTACCATTGTAAGGAATGGTATTACAGCAGAAGTGTCTTTGAAGGTTAAGTTTCAGAGTAGCAGCCGTGTTAATCTGTATTCGCAAAAAGAAAAGGAGTACCTGTGGCACCTGAGAGACTAATACATTTATTTGAGCATAAGCTTTCGTGAGCTACAGCTCACTTCTGTAGCTCACGAAAGCTTATGCTCAAATAAATTTGTTAGTCTCTAAGGTGCCACAAGTACTCCTTTTCTTTTTTGGAGGTTAAGGCACTATTTATTCTGCAAATGCAACCATGTCAGGTGACAACATGGTTGCTCCCCAATATTTTGAAGTGTGGATGGAATGCAAAACAGATTGACAGAGCCAGAAGAGTACCCAGAAGTCACCTACTACAGGACAGGCCCAACAAAGAAAATATCAGAACGCCACTAGCTGTCACCTTCAGTCCCCAACTAAAACCTCTCCAGCGCATCATCAAAGATTTACAACCTATCCTGAAAAATGGTCCCTCACTCTCACAGATCTTGGGAGACAGACCAGTCCTCGCTTACAGACAGCCCCCCAACCTGAAGCAAATACTCATCAGCGACCACACACCACACAACAAAAACACTAACCCAGGAACCTATCCTTGCAACAAAGCCCGATGCCAACTCTGTCCACATATTTATTCAAGTGACACCATCACAGGTTCACAGTGACATCTGTGACATCAATGCCCCTCTGCCGTGTACATTGGCCAACCCGGACAGTCTCTACGCAAAAGAATAAATGGACACAAATCTGACATCAGGAATCATAACATTCAAAAACCCGGTAGGAGAACACTTCAACCTCTCTGGCCACTCAGTAAAAGACTTAAGGGTGGCAATTCTGCCACAGAAAAGCTTCAAAAACAGACTCCAACGAGAAACTGCTGAGCATGAATTAATATGCAAACTAGATACCATTAACTTGGGTTTGAATAGAGACTGGGAGTGGCTGGGTCATTACCCATATTGAATCTATTTCCTTAAGTCCAGTATCCTCACACCTTCTTGTCAACTGTCTAAATGGACCATCTTGATTATCACTACAAAAGTTTTTTCCTCCTACTGATAATAGCTCATCTTAACTAATTAGCCATGTATATATATAGTCTCTTACTATATGTTCCATTCTATGCATCTGATGAAATGGGCTGTAGCCCACGAAAGCTTACGCTCTAATAAATGTGTTAGTCTCTAAAGTGCCACAAGTACTCCTGTTCTTTTTGTGGATACAGACTAACACGGCTGCTACTCTGAAACCCTCTATTTAGGTTGCCTAACATGTTCCATCATAAAGGCTTCTTGCAACTTTTCTTTGCAACACCTCCATTGTTTGCAGCAGACCTTTGACGTCCAGAAGGAGGTACCCCTCAGGTTTGAGAAGCACATTTTCTTTGTCCCATGTAATTCCATTCAGATTTGACTGAGACAGAAATTATCAAAAATTGCTTTCCTGTCTCTCGCAGTCCTTGGAAGAATTTTTGGCAGCATGAGAAAATCACTGAACATTCTGATCCTGGGCTCAGGCCACCACCCAATCAGCAGCAGCGGCACATGCTGCCGTGGGAACACTAAAGAGCTGTTACAGCAGCTGTAGCAGGATGAAGAGAAGAGAGCTGTTCTGGACTCGCTGCACCTCTGTAAATCGCTGGCTCTCCCCACCCACCTAGCAGCAACAGCCAGTACCTCTGTCAAAACATGAGGTAGGAGCTTCCCCAGCTTGGGGGATGGGAACGAGAGACCGCCAGTCCAGGCTACACTTCCCCACAGCCACTCTCTGGACCTAGAACCTGGATCCAACGACCTATCCCATCTCTTCTGCTGACAGCTAATATTGCTAGTCCAAGTTCAAGTAGCATCTGTCTGTACTACAATGCTGAAGGTTCAGGATTCCACCCCTGCTAATGGCTCACAGTGTGGGTGAGGTGGTAGTTAAAGCTGCAAATAAATAACTGGGAATATAATCTTTTCCCAAAACAACACCACCACCATCACACACCCGAGGACAAATGCACACAATTTCCTTAAAAGAACATTATTTAGGTTCCAAAGTCAAGTACTAAAAAGATAGGAAATGCCAGATTTTCAGTTCCCACTGCAATCTTAATTCACCCTCTTGTGCATTTACATTATGATACAATCTTTTATTACATGATCACATGTTTTTTTTCTATGCATGGGGTGGATGCATAAAATGGCAGAACTAAGGTTATGCGGACAACCATAAAACTGGCTTTTCCTAACTTTTGAGTGTTTGTTATTTAGGTTGCAGACATTCTTTTAAAGTAATTTTTTACATGTATAGTATATATAATTTATTAAAAGTCTCTGAGGTAACCTAGTAACTTATAATAATAGATGTTGTTGGATATCAAACATTTATTATGTATCATTACCATAAAATATGGGCAGGCATTAGGTAGAACGGTTCAAATCCACACAGTAGGTCTGAAGCCAATGATCCCAACCTTCTTAATGAAAGTATTCATTCTAATGAAGCAAGGATAATATGAAGCTAGAATCACTGAGCACAGTTTTTGATGTCAATAAATCAATGAACAAGTTGCAATGACATTCAAAATAAAGTCAGTCAATGCAAATATTTAACCAGGTATTGTGGTAATTTTTTGTTCCTTTTCTCTAGTGCAAATGTGGCCATTAATTTCTCTCCTCTCTGCAGTGTGCTTCTTGGATCAATTAAAATCATTACGTGACATATGAGAGAAGTGAAGCGAATTCCAATTTGGTGAATACATGTTCTGCTACAGCAGAAAAACTTCAAGTGTAACAGGTAAACATATTTCTAGTTATTATGTTGTAATCCGTAGGGAAGGCAGATTTGCATATCTATTCTTTCACCCCTGATGCTGGATAGGGTACTAAGAATGCCACTCTGATTCGGCAATAACATACAGCAATGCTGATCTCCAGCCAAGTTTGTCCCTTCTTGTTTGCTTGATATTGTTTTCTTTGCATTTAATTCACGCTGACTTTCATCCAATTGGCCTTGCACAATTTTCTAAACTTTTTCAGGTCCTTCTGCAATTTCACACTATCCTCCCACTTTATTTACAATCCCTCATCATTTGGTACAATTATCAGATTTGATTAATGTACTAATTACTATACATTAACCTAAATTTTCCAGATTATTTATGAAGGTACTATGCAGTATTGTTCCCTTAACAGATACAAGTGCAATACTCCAGATTTCTTTCAGATTTTTAAGTGAATCTCATACATCATCATATATTATTATTTATTCAGATTAATATTTTTATTACTGTAGAATCTAGGAGACCAGAAAGCTTTACTAAATGTACATACACTTAGCCAAATTCTGCTCTCATTTATACTGGTATAATTACTCCCAGTAGACATTGAGAGCAGAATTAGGCGATTATGTTCACTGCATCCCATGTATACATATTTCATCTTCAAAGTGCAGTGCAGACATTAACTAAGTCACTAAATAAATACTGAAATACTTATCTGACCTGAATCTCTTTGCTGTAAATACTGGGCTGAAAAAATCTCGTAAGAATAGACTTTCCTTTAAGACTTTTTATATTTCCTGCTTCTGGGTGGGTCTCGAATCTCATTGGATTGTATTTCCTGCAGCATTTAATTACTTATCCTTCAAAACATGCCTGCCACCAGGAAATGCAGAGGAATGTGAAATACATAAACAGCCCAAGCAAAGAGCTCAGTTCTGGAAAGTCTTGAGTTCCCCCGACTCCCACTATCATCACTCTGTCAAAGCAAGGGCATGCACATCAGCTGTTTGAAGGGAAATATCCATCTGTCTCTGTTATTGGAAATGTAAAATTGAATATGGGAATGTAGAATGACATCAGACTGTATGTTGGATACACAGACGCCAACTCCGTGGGTGCTCCAGGGCTGGAGCATGCATGGGGAAAAATTAGTGGGTGCTCTGCACCCACTGGCAGCCAAGCTCCCCTCACCCCCCCACCTCACCTCCTCCCCACCCTGAGCATGCCACATCCCCAGTCCTCCGCCTACCTCCCAGGACTTCCCGCCCCCAAACAGCTGTTTGGCGTGCTTAGGACTTTCCAGGAGAGAGAGGAGAGGAGAGGGGACGGGGTGCGCTCAGGGGAGGAGGTGGAGAAGAGGTGGGGCAGGGGCGGGGATTTGAGGGAAGGGGATGGAATGGGAGCAGGAAGGGGGCGGGACTTTATTCCAGCGGGCGGTTCTAGGAGTGAGTGTGGATTGTGCTGGCTCCTGCTCTCACTTTGTCTGTGTGACTGAGTATCAGGCCTTTGAAATCTCTTGGCCTTCTCAGTAGCAAGCCCAAGTCTCTGGGATTCCTTCCCAGAGAAGGACAGGATGAGTCCCACATTCACTGGATTCATGGTGCACTGCAAGACTCAGCTCTTTGCCAAAGCAGTCCCCAAATAATGGATTAAGGAAAATAAAAAATAACCATCTTGGTAGTCAGCAAGCCAACAACTAAAGCGAAGAGAAGGATGGAGACCTGAATCTCCCTTTTAGATAGATCACTCTTTTATTCATAACCTATGTAGAGTCTCTTGATAGAATGGTGCTATTTGCAGTGCTAGTTGCTTGAATAATGCAACAGATAATAACTGGAGATTAAAGTTCAACATTTCCGGTGTTAAAATAATAATTAACAGGCTAAATTGCAAACAATTAAGGTTATATGGAGAAAGAGCAATCCTCTGAAACCCATTCCTTTTCATTAGCACAAGAAAGCCCACCAATTGCCATACTCCTCTACCAAATATAAGGCTTTGTCTATACTTAAAAGTTTTGTTGCTTTATTTTTGTCCCAAAACCACCCTTGCGTGGATGCAGTTATGCCAACATAAGAGTGCTAATATCTGTATATCTTCTTCTAGTTTGGGAACCAACATGAACTATAGCAGTATAAAATGTCTTATGCTGGTATAAGTGAATCTGCGCTGTGGCTCTTCCAGAATAACTGTGTCGTCACTTTATTGGCATAGGGCAAATCTACCCTAAAGTGCTACATTGGTGCAGCTACACCGATGCAGCTGTAGTGTGTCTGGTGAAGACATAGTGCCGGTGTGGACAGGGGTTAGGTTGATGTAACTTATGTCACTTGGGGGGTGTCTTTTTCACACTTTCATACTTGGGGGGGGGGTGTCTTTTTCACGTCAACTTAGCGGTAGTGTAGACCAGCCCATAGTGAGGCCAGTAAAATTGTTAAGTGCAGATCAGCCCTAAGGTTTGACACCCAGATCCTCAAAGGAAACCAATGGGAGTTAGGCACCTAAATACCATTGGACCTCTGGGCCTAAGCCTGATATGGCCATAAAACAGATAACATATCTGAATTAAGATTCAGTGCATTTCAGTATATTTTTGATGTATAAAATAAACATAATATACGGCTGCTCTGGTATTTCAAATTTTCAAAGGCACTGCAAAGGGGTATTTAATTGACAGACTTAATAGTAAAGTAATGGTCCAGATTCTGATCTCACTTACCTTGGTATCTATTGAAGTCACTGCAGTTAGCCTGGTATAGATTGGGTATAATTTGAGCTCAGAATCAGGCCCAGTGAATGTGCTGCAGCTGTGCTAGACAGCATCATGAACATTTTAGGGGGAAAATAAACAACTGAAAACTGACAAAGTGTCAGCTTACTCATCAGACCATATATATGTAAGTTTTAGCAGCAGCTACTCTGTTTTCTAGCCTCAGCATGCTTGGAATGAAAATATTTTCTCTATTCAATTCCCAAGATATATTTTGCATTAGGCATTTAGAAACAGTTGTGAAATGTCAGAATACTATCTGGAAAGTTTTATTATCAAAGTGCTTAATCATTTCTTTCTCTCTCTTTATTTTTTAGCAAAGAGGGTTAGATCAGGAAAAGAGCTATTTGGGTTGCAGCCATCCAGCTTCTGGCTGTTCTAGCATCAGGTCTTATAAACTAAGCAGCATGGGGACAGATTTAGTATTTGGATCAGAAATGTCCAGGGAAAAGCCAGCTTCTACTGAAAGTGTTGCTGGTGATTCAGTAACCAGAACAGAGATGTGTGAAATATTCATAATTGAATGGAACCGTTGGAAGTTAAAATGAATCAATTTTCTACTAAAATTACATTAGCATCAAAAGTATATGACAATTTGAAATTTTGTTTGCTTTCAAGTAGAAATAGTCATTTTGTCAAAATGGCAAATGAAGCCAAATTTGGGAAATTGGAAATAAAAAGGTGAAAAATTTTCCTGGGAAATTTCCTGGGAGAAAGATGTAGAATTTTTCATAGCTATAGTTGTGTACAATTACTACAAAGCGAAAGATTAGGGGGCATTGCAGTAACTAGAACATTTCTGACAACATTTTTTGGGGAAAATATTTAGTATTTTCCAACCAGCTCTTCCTGTTAACAGCAGCCACTTCAGTCAGTGGACAATGACCCTTGCCATGTAACTGAGGTATTAGCCTTTTGTAATCACCATCTTTACTGGGATATAAAGACCAGTATTTTCTCAGCGTGCGGGTGTGTCACACATTTGTTACAGAGGTCTTGCTGAAGGTGCTGTCTTTCATAGGAGATAGAAAACCAAACCGTGGTCCTGACCACTTGTGGTTATTAAATACCCTGTGGTAAGAACAATAGTATCAGCTCCTCTTTCCTGTCCAAATTCCAATTTGTGTGAACATTTTACCTACCAAAAACGTTGCTCTATTTCAAATGAATACTAGTAGCCAGCAGAGTCCTCTCTGGTAGTGGGAATGAATTACTAGCACTCTGAGGGAATTAGTCAATCAGAAGATCTCACTCTTACAGTGTTTTCTTTGAAAGAATTTGAGAACCACTGTCTTAGAAATATGGTGCCTACTGAATGCTTCAAAGTACATATGGTCCTCTCCCAATTCTCCCAGAGCCTCACTGCTTGGTTCTCAAAATGTTCATTCTATGGACTACCAAAGAGGAGGGCTATGCTGACCATCCATTTGCAGTCCATGGACTATAGAATGAAATCACTTTTTCCTGGGAAATATGTGTTATTTGGATGTCAAACTTACCTCCACCACACACAATCTCAGTGTTTTTTCATTCTTATTGTAGACAATAAATTATCTCCAGGATACTAAATCATGAAATCTGAAGGCTAGAAAATGTTGCTTGTGTTTGTTTGTTTTTTAAATTGATCTCACATCATTTTGAGGGTGGGCTTTTCAAAAGTGTTCAGTGTTGGCCACTGAAGTCCATGATAAAATGCCTGACTTCAAGGAAGCAGAATTAAGCCTATGCTGAGTGCTCTGGAAAATCCCAATCAAAACGTCCTGAATTAGTGTATGTTTTGTTCCTCTCACTTTGGATTACTAATCTAGCCTTAGCAGGATGACAGATGTGCTAAACAGCATGACATGATGGAAATAAAGTATCCAGGAAGGAATCTATCTTTATGGTTTTATCCTGCCGCCCATCTCTGTAGTGTCTGAGCCTTGTTAACCCCTCTTTTGATCTGTTTGTTTTAGAGAGGCCCTTTAAGCTTGGTTTGTATTACTTGCCTGCCCTCCAGAAGAGAAGATAGATAAATGCAGATATAACTTGATTTATGGGTACATTTAAATATCATAAGTGTGTATTATCTCTGTTAAACATGCTGGACATGCAGTTCAACTACTTTTATGGAGTAACTAAACAATAATGGATTTGTTGTCAGCACTGTCCAACCCACTGAGCGAGACAATTCACTATGGCAAAGATGTGTATTTGTTAGGCCTGTTGCACCACAGAGTAACCTAATCCATTCTGGGTAGGATATTTATATTTTTTTATAATCTAAAAAGCGATTAATATTTTAAAAGCTCTTCACTTCTTTGTAATTAGAAGTATGGACAAAGATTTATTAGTTTATGTTCAGTGGTTTAGCAAACAATAAATCTATGTCAAATAAAAGCACAGATACTATCTAGACTTTGACCTCAGTTGCTCCATTAATACCAAGCCTAACTGAGTACCTGAGAGAGTAAGTTCATTAAAGGGCATCTGATTTACACGTCACCTTGCTGCATTTGGCCCATTATTACCCTGAAGCTTCTTTGCCCTGTCATGATCAGTCATAAGGGACCTCAGGAAAACCCTCAGGGTAGAGAAATTCACTGACAAGTGCAGAGCTTGCTTAGTCAGCTAAATGCCACCTCTATAGCTGCTCCTGGCTCAAGGGACATGTTTCAAATGGGCCAATGGTAGGAAGGATGGTGGCTAAAGCATTCCCATGGCTCAGCTATTCATAGATTCACAGATTCTAAGACCAGAAGGGGCCATTGTGATCATCTAGTCTGACCTGCTGTACAACACAGACCACAGAACTTCCCTATAATAATTCCTAGAGTAGATCTTTCCGAAAAACATCCAATCTTGATTTAAAAAATGTCAGGGATTGAGAAACTGCCATGACCCTCGGTAAATTGTTCCATATGGCTAATTACTCTCACCATTAAAAATGTATGCCTTCTGGTCTTAATTTGTCTATCTTCAACTTTCAGCCATTGGATTTTGGTACACCTTTTTCTGCTAGACTGAAGAGCCCATTATTAAATATTTGTTTCCCGTGTAGGTACCTAAAGACCAGACCCAAGTCACCCCAAACATTGTTTTTATTTAGCTAAATAGGTTGAGCTCCTTGAGTCTATCACTGTAAGGCATGTTCTGTAAGCCTTACATCAATCTTGTGGCTCTTTTCTTCTGTGGGGGTAAAATGCAACATAGAGTCCATTGCCACTAGAGTGAAAGTTAAGGCAGGCTTTAGGGCTTAATCAGGGCCATTTTGTATGTGGGTTGTCAAAACTGCAGCCCCACTGTAAGTAGAAGGCAAGACATGTGCAGTTCTCTGTTCTTTGTGTGTTTTCTCCAGATATTTCATGGTAAGCATTCCACCTACAAACTTTAAAAATGTCCATGTTAAAACCAACAAATCACAACAAAGGGTTTCTTAAGTTTTTAAGGGCTGATCTGCAGCAGCAGTAAATCTTCCACTGCTGTCTGAACTGTGAGTTCTCCCACAGGCACAGCTGAAGCATCTTCAGGATAATGGGCTTGGGTCTCCTTTCACTCACACTGGTGTAAATCAGGATTAACTCCACCCACATCAGTGAGGTTACACCAGTGTAAGTGAGAGGAGAATTGAGCTCAGTACATTTTTTCTACAAAAAATAAACACAGCATATTTATGTATTTTCTACCCACAAAAATCTTGCAGTGTTTGTGTTGTAGGGGTGGGGGAGAGGGAAGTGGAAAAATATATTATATAAGGGTTACTATTAGTAAGATTGATACTATCTCCCATTCTCCACTTTACTGTAATACTCATATAATTTTCTACTGCCTAATGTATGTGAAGTGTTTCATTTTGTTAATAGTAGACAGATTTATGACATTAGTCAAAGGACAACAAATTGTTTTTGCACCAGTTTTTAAATTAACTGTAGTTTAATGGTTTATTATGGCCTGCATATTAAATAACAGACTTCCATAATGGTTCTTAAGATGTTCCCTAATAAAATATGAAACTTTAAGCTTTTAAATTATGGAGTAAACAGAGTGGATTTTTGATTGCAAATGTAGTTCCATTAGGAGCAGGAATGATACTGGATTGACTAGACTGGGTACTAAAATCTTCTATGCCCACAAAATGCCAGAGAGACCCATACTTCTCTGCAAATGTTTTTTATAACCCTAGTAATGTTGGATGATCATCTGTCAGGATGGAACCCATGCCATCTCGATCTAAAAGCATGAGACGTTACCACTGGAACTAAGGACACTGGCTTGCTAGTTTGAAGCCAATAACAAATTCATAAGTGGCACTGGTTGAAATGTTTCTGTCAAAACTGTTTAGTGATGGAAAATTGTTTTTTCAACTAAACAAATGTTTTGCCATTAGTGTCTGCTTCCAGTGGAAAATTTCAGTATTTCCTCAAAAACAACACAACCCCCCCCCCCACGCGCCTAGAATACCTGAAAATCAGAAAGTTTTTCAGTTTGTGCCAAAAAATGAAACATATCCATTCAAAATGGCACCACAGTGCCTCTGGGCATTATAGTTCAGATGTCTGATGCTCCCATTCTTGTCTATCAGCTGGGCTGTTTGGCAAGACTACTTCTCTCATGATGCACTATGACCACAGACTCCTATAATGCACCCCCTTCTATCATCATTGTCATATAGAAGCCTGTCCACTAGGAGCTGGCCCAAGACTGCTGACTTATTTTATACTGGCTACCAAATATCCAGCAGTTAGTAATGACTTTTGGTGACTTCCTGTCAGAACCCAGGGACTAGAACCCGAGTTTGTAGAGCCTGGGGTGGCTAATAGTCCCAGAGTGCCACTAGGAAGTCATGTAGAAGTATAGCCAGGGAGCAATGTGGAGAGTAGAATGCACAGGAAATACCGCCCAAGAGACCCAGAGTGAAAGTACCCTGTGACCCTCTGTTTGGCCAAGTGCCCCTACTTAACCTCACAGGTTGTCCCACAAAGATGTCTGGACAACCACATAGACTTTGGCCTGCTGTAATGCCAGATTTTGCCTTGTCTCCGCATCTCCAGTCTGACTCCAGCCTGACTTTGATCCTGATTCCTGCCTCTTAATTCTAACCTGATACTACCTCTGATCTCCTGACTCTTGTTTACTGGACCAGGCCTTGTGATTCCTCCATCTACTGCCTGGTGATGCCTGTTCCTGGTGGGCAGACCTCAGCCCAGCTGTGACCGCTAGGCCAGATTGTCTATGCCCCGGTCCCTTATGCTTCCATTGTAAGCCAGATTCCTGAACCATCCAGCCTCCTGCAAGTCCTTGCCCAGTGTACAGCAGGGAGTGTTTGACTGTTGTATCTACATGTAGACTCCACTCAACTGGGCTCTGGAATGCAAGTTAGGCTAAACTCTAGACCTAGTCTGCAATGAGTTTCAAGTCCAGTTTGACTTCAGAGGGCTTTGGACCAGCCCCTTAGTCTAAAGAGACCAGGTTATAGTAAAGGCTGGCTGTGATAGATAATAGGTATGTCTCAGAAAGCACAGCCGTTAACCTGAAGTTGCAAAGATAAGAATGCAACTTGGACTCTTGGTGTAGTGTCTGACAATACACTGTAGGCCTTGTTCTCCTTCCACATTGACTGTACACCATTTGACATTAATGGAGACTTCTTGATTTATGCAGATTCAGGTCCTCTGTTTATATTCTGCAATAGCAACAGGTTATCTCAGAAAAGTAAAGGAAGCAAGGACTGCTGTGCCTCAGTATTGAAAACATTGAATCCATGCATACATTAGTGTCAGATAAAATGAAGAGCATCTAAAGCTGGACTGCGTTTTCAATGAGCAGTTTGTACAATACGGTTTTGGCTTCAAGATAAAAATGTATCTGTTCATATTGAAAGGGTATGCCCAATCATAATTGCTGCAGCTTAAAAGACTTGCATATTGTGAAGATAGCAACCATATATATCCACTGGGAAATGGATCACAGTGGTTACTGTCATGAACTGATGTGAATTAATGCTGGATTAAGAGATCAGAGCTTTGAAATTCTAATTCCTGAGTTTATGCCCTCGTGCCAAGCAAAGTCCCTGAGAATAAAAGGTTGTAAACACAGAGACCAGATATTGGCCTGCATCTTTTTTAGAGCAAGTCATACTATTTTACTATCAGGCACTGTCATTTATGATACCAATAGCACTGAAAATTTTTCACCAAACCTTTTGTGCACACCTAGGAACGTAACAGTGTCTCTGGCACCTCCAGTCAGCAAAAGACTTACTTTCCTTGGCATTGTTCTAGCAGAACAGAATCAGGAAGAGAAGAAATTGCTGCCGGAGCAACGCTGATCCAGGAACTAGTGCAGTAGTGGAACAGTTTTCCATCAGAAAAATGCTAATTTTGTTGGACTAGAAACGTTTTGCTGGAATGTGTCAATTCTGTCAAACCTTTTGACAGAAACCTACTTGGTGGGCTGCTGGGCAGCCTGGATTTCGGGCTGCCCAGCTTCCCTGGGTGGATGGCTTCCGAAGACTCCTGACTCCCAGTCAGCCCACCTGTTCCTGTGAAATTGTGGCACCGCTGTCATTTGTGTGGACAAACCTAATAACTTGTGATGGACCCAGTGGGAAAAGAGATGTGTCAACATGCAATTGTGCTGTTGCAATTGGCAGTGGGTTCACTACAGTTGCACTTGTCATTAATTAATGCTGTAGGGGATTCACCCCCCAGGTGGTGATGCTGGGACTGAAACATGCTTGAGGTCAGCTATGGAGACTGAGCCAGAGTTTTTACATTTCACTTTCATCCTCTGTTAGTAAGAAAAAGGTCCAGGTCTAGTGTTTGTGTGTGAAATGTGGTGTCAGGCTCTGGGCCACTTTTTATTTCCTCCTTTGAAATAAGAGTCCTTTGACTCTTTTTGATTCTGTTTTGTTTTTACACTGAAAATGCAGGGGCATGGCAGGGGAGGGAGTATTGGCGCTTCAGCCATGCAAATAAAATGATACAAACTCCCCCCCTCCAAAGCAGCGAGGGAAGAAAATGGAAAGAGTAATTACACACCTGGCCACTGAAAGTCAAGTGTGGTGTGGGCTAGGTGATTTGTCTCACTTTGAGCAGTGGGGACAAGGAGAAATTGAATCTCTTTCCACAGGGAAAAGAGAAAGGAATTGGATGGACAAAATACCAACAGTGCAAATGAAACAAAATGAGCCTGCTCAGGCTCATTCTTATTGCTTTGACCACTGGGGGCTAGATGCTGCAAATTGCACATAGCAAGGGGCAGTGCAGAGCTGCACTGCCTCACAGGGAGCGCTATGAGGCACTCTGCGTCAGGGAACCTGAATGCTCCCCAGTGTGCAAGGGGAGCATGTACACCACTGTTCCTCTTCCTGCCATGCAAAATTCTCACTCCACCTCCCATGCCGATGGTCAGTTCCAATGGTTGGTGCAGGGAAGGCTGGGCAAAGTTATGGCTCTGCCTCCTTTACACCATCTTTAGAACACTGTGTGGACTCAAGGGGGACTGGAGTTCTGCTCCACCCATATGTAGGTCACACAAGGGGCCGTCTACCCCTCCTCTCTCCCTGGGCTCATAGACATTATACAACTGTTATTTAACAACCAGCAATAAAACCTAAATTAAGAAACGGTAATGTCTATAAAACATTCCCCACAAAGAGTCACCCTTGAAGGGCCCGTTCCTCAGAGCTGTAATTTGGTGTAGCACCAGTGCAGTCAATGAAACAATTCCAATTTACACCAGCTGAATGAACAGAATATGTACCAGGGCTAAATCCTAACCTCAGCATACATATCTGGGTTGTGCTTTGAAGATCTCCATCGGAGTCCCTGGTGGGAAGGAATGCTCCCCATAGGCCATGTCCCTGCACGGTTAATGCTGCAGAATAAGGGCTTCTTGTGGCCACTAAATGTTGGCTGGTGGATCCACATAATCAGCAACCCACCATCCCCACTCCCCTGGCCTGTCTTATCACACTCCCAAAAGCTCCTGCCTGGTTGGAGTCTCGGATTCCCAATGGAGCAGTGATCTGTGGTGCACCGGGGTGGGGATCCCTGCACAGACTCCGCAAATACTCCTGGGGTTGCACCATTTCTGGAGCCCTCCATGGCTGGGTAAAGGGCTGGGATTACATCTAAGAAAATAAAACTAAACGATAATCAATTTGCATGTCTTTAATGGAAAAGTACAGTTATGAATTTAACATTTATAACCTGTATTACTCATATGAGTATTATTTAGTACTTCTATTCTGGTGGCTCCCACCATGCACTAGGAGCTGTCTGTGTATACACACCCTCTGTCCTCCGCCTCCCCCCCCCGCCCAAGAGATGATACCTCACTGCTAGGCAGTATACATTTCAAGCAGACTCATTCTGATATAATACACAAGACTTGCTTTATTGCTGCCTTCATATAACCTTTCATACAATCTTGAAATATGCAATATTCATTAAAGTAGCCTTGGCGTAATGGAGACTGACTTCCATGGGAACAGGATTTATTCACAAATGCCTAAAATTCCCTGTTCCCTACCAATACTCAGTATTGTCTGGCTGCACATGCACACAGAGACACACAAACACTCCTGGAGCAGTCTGATTGTAGTCGTCCCTGACTTACTTTTCAGTTCCGTTTTCTGAAGTTGACACAAAACTCTTCCAGTGGGATACCACCTCTTCCCTGCCCCAAAACTCAATCACTCAGCTCTGGGAATGCTTTATAATGATCACCAATTACTCATTTTTTGAATGGTTTGTACGAGAAACAACTCAATAGCTCTCTTGGCCACTGTTAAATTAGCATATTTGTTTGTGCAAGTCTTAGCAGTGTCACCTAGTGATGCGGTTATTTCAGTATTATTAAATAATTATAACTGCATATCCAAAACTGCAATGGCAAATGCAAACCTTCAGAAACAGTTCAGTAACCACCACCTTCTTGCAGTGGGGTAATGGGTGGAGGCAGCACCCATCTGACTTGGCAGGATGTCAAGAAGATGACTGATGAAGTGAGACCAAAAGGCAATTAGGGAAAAAGCAATTAAAGAAAAACAAGTCCCTAATATCAGGTAAAGGGTAACAAAGGCCTGGTCAATCATGCAACACCAGTGTGCAATCAGTGGTAATAAACCAATTAGAAAAGAGAAAACATGAAAATAGCAAGGACAGCAACAGTCCTGGCAATTGAAGTTTACTCTTGAATATTGTACGAGTTGCACAAGACAATTCTTAATGTTGATTGGAAGAGAACTAATGAATATGTACTTTGGATGTGTATAATATGTGGGAGATTAAGAGGTGGACAGAATACAGTGACCCACCTACACCCCAGGAGAAGGTAACTGGCCATTAACTTTTTCTAAATGTCTGTCATTTCTCACTTTAGTAATAATTGTAATTGCAAGGCATGCTATTAGTGCAAATAGAGGGTCGAATTAAATAAACCTGAGTGTCTCAGACCCCAGATGTGGCATTCTCACCCAACAAGGTGTGGGGAAACACCAGCTGGTAATGCTTGTTCTCACCACCACCTGGTATATTATGCCTGCTTACTGCTGAATGCAGGCATGTTGCTCAGGTAACAACCCTGCTCTTAATACACCTCTCAAGGTAATCCTTGGTGTTAGACAGACTGAGTTCAGTCACAAAGCAGATACTGAAGCAGGAATACCCCCAGATAAATGTTAAGGTTCTGCCTACAGTAGGAGTTCTACTATAAGCTGTAACTTTCCCAGCACCCTTACCATACTTTTTACATCTGTGGGTTCCATTTTTAATAGACATCAAAAGAAAATTAAGATGTACAGTGCCCCCAATGTAAATTATAGCTAGCCAACCATAGCCAGTTGGTTTACAGCCTGCTCCTGTATATGGTGTGTGTCACTGAAACAGTTTCAGTCTAGTATGTATTAAACGATCCACCTCGCCTTCTGCTTGCTTTTCAGTAATAAAGTCTGAATGATATGTCTTTCCTCCCTGCAGTTGGTTTCTCCTCATCTGTCTTTTCACTGGATGGGGGAAGGGAAGTTTATCTTTGTCTCGGACAGTCATGAATCAAGTGAGAAAGCAACTCCCCTTTTCTTTGCGATCCCTGAAGTTCTTGAACACCAATGTGCTGGAAAGATCAATGTGAATTACAAGGAGTCACCTGTGGCTCAGTTGGGCCATCCGTAAGGGATGCAGTGTAGTTGCACTGTCTCAGAACAGAAAAGGCAATGTATTGTGATGTAGAGAAACAATAGATGGTCTCTGCTTCCCTTCTTGTAGCAATGTGTCAGTAATCCGTGCCAGCAATATACCTGGTGCAGATTGCTTTCCCACAGCACTGGCTGGTCCTTTGGAAGTTCAGTACCGAATCCTTTTAGTGCCTCTCTCTGCCTGGGCAGGCGGGCATAACAGCCCCACAGAGGTTGCTCTTCCCTTGTGCTTCTACTCATGATATGGGTGGCCAGTGTAGGGGAATGAGCCTCCTTACTCCCCTGTGGGTGTATTGGATGAGATTCTCTTGCCCTTTATCAAATGAAATAGGCCATATCATGGGGGAAAATTCCCTTCAACCACAAGTATCTGAAGGAACCTTAATACCTTTGAAATGGTCCCTTTGTGCCTCAGTCCCTGTCTATAAAATGGGGATTAATAGAATGCCCCTACCTCACAGGGGTGTTGTGAGAATAAGTAAGTACAGTAAAGATGGCAAAGTCTCCGTTATTATGGTAACAGGGGGCATGTAAGTAAAAAAAAAATATATTTCATAATGTCAGCTTTTCTCTTGAACCTAGGACCATTTATGAGTGGATAGGCTACTTTTTACTCTAAACAAAATTAGATTTTTTAAGGAAATCTTTATAGGGTTTAAAAAAATGAGACCAATTTTGTGCAATCAAAACTAAGTGCAAACCTCTCAGATGTCAAGGTTTTAAAATCCTGTTGCAAATACAGCACACATTGTTTGTGAAAATAAAAGGGAAAGTGAGTTCTCTAGGTCCAGGTAGGAGTGGTGAGGTAAAACTGAGGGAAGGAAAATGCTTCATTACAGTGAGGCCTGTGACTGTAGAAGAGTGTCCCAAGAGATGTGGTAAAAGTGCCACCACGTGAGTAGTTAAAGTTAGAGTACACGAGCCACTCAAGAATATAGTGTGGGGAAGAATTCTGAACTGGCTGGCTGGCAACAAATGAGAGCAGAATTTGATCCTAGTCCCTTATTCTGTTGATTAGTCAATGAGGAAAATTCATTCAAATTCAAGATGGATTTGGCCTGTATTCCGTCTTTCCCAACTCTAATTTCTGTTTCTGTCACTCACTCCTCATTCCAAAAAGCACTTACCCTCTGCTTCCCTGTAAAACAGAGACACCTTTCCAGCATTAGTACACAACTATCATATTAAATACCCAAACAGAATATATTAAAGCAAAATGAATTTGTTATTCAAATGAAGTACTGTTCCCCTCTTCCATGTTAGAAAGCACATTCTTCAGGATAAGAAAAAACGCTTTATTTATAATTACCTAATAGTTTCATAACTATAAATTACGTCTAAACAAAGAAAGGGAGCAACAGCCCTCACGGAAGCCCTAGGAAGGTGCAAATGAAAAGAACATAGTGTGCATAGTCTGTGCTGTGCAGGCAAAGAACAACATTTATTTTGTCTCATTCATTCACCATTAGGAGTTGTACACTTTAGTTATGAGCAGCAGCATGATCTGTAAAATACCTTCTAGCAACTGAGAGGAGAAAAAGAACAGTTCAGAATCTTGTTCACAGGGGGGAAAATAACTTAAATGAGATTGGGAGGGGTGAGAATATATTGCCTTTTAAAACAGCATTAGGAGTTAGGGAAATCTAATTACTAGAAACTCCAGAATCTGCAGTTAAGATTCCAATGTCAACTTTTACTGCATCCCCCCATATCTCTGTGTCCCCCCTTTTCTCTGTGTCCCCATATCTCTGTCCTCTGGTGTCCGTGCCTTGTCGTGGTGGGACAGCTTGCGTGTGCTAATGATCCCCAGAGTGTGTGTCTGGGGCTTTTTGCTCCTGGTAGGTTTAACCATGCCAGATTGGTCTGTGGGGAGAGGCAAGATAAAACAGACACCCTGGTCCTCCAGGTTGGGGATTAGTCACAAGGCTAACAACCCTGTCCCATAAAAAACAAAATATGTTACGGAAACAGCGATGGAGAAATCAACCATTACTCTGTGTGATGGCCTTCAGGAGTCAATGACCCGCATGACTGCCAGTGGTGAAAGCCGAAAGGAAGCCACTGGCAGGAAGACTGAAGTGCTCAACTCCAAGATAAAAACCAAACTTGGTTTTTGGAACATAGGGACAATGTTTGAAAGAGGGAAGCTAGCTCAGGTCACAGCAGAGTTGATACGCTACAGATTACATCTGGCTGTCAGCGAGAGCAGATGGACGAGATCAGGAAGATTAACAGCAGCCTCGGGAGAAGCTTTGCTGTTTTCTGGATGGCATGATGGACAACACCGTGAGGGTGTTGCCATCATTTTGAAAAAGGGAGTGGAGCGTTCCCTGCTTGAATGGAAGTCCATCAGCAGCAGACTTATGAGAGTCAGACTGAAAGGTAAATACAATAATATCACCCTGACTCAGTGTTATGCTCCGACAAATGACAGTGATGAAGAAGTAAAGGACAAATTCCACCTTATACTACTCTATGGAGTTAGAGAGAGTACCATGCCACAACCTAACTGTTGTCATGGGAGACCTGAATACCAAGGTTGGTAAGGACAGCACAAACAACGACAGAGCAATGGGAAGACATGGGTGTGGCACCATGAATGAAAATGGAGCGAGGCTTGTTGATTTCTATAATATGAATGACCTAGTCATTGTCAGAACCCTATTCCAACATCGTGAAATCCACAAGCTGACATGGCGTTCTCCAAAAGGTGATGCTCACTGACAGATGCGAAAGTGAGAAGAGGTGCAGATGTTGGCAGCAACCATTACCTTGTGACAGCCTCCATCAAGCTAAAACTGAGAAGTGTGGGTCCACCAAACAAGGGACGGAGATGTTATGACATTGACAAGCTAAAGTCCCCTGAAATACAGAAAGCCTTTGTTCTGCAGTTAAAGAACAGGTTTCAGGCACTTGCAGACCTTAATGAAGAGGAGGGGAATGCAGATGAGGAGATCAACAAGAAGTGGGACAAAGTAACAGCAATTTATAAACAGAGCAGTGAAGCCTGTCTAGGCTACAGGCAAAAGAGAAGGAAGCAGTGGATTATACCCAGCACACGGAATGCCATAGAAACTAGACGAGTGCTGAAGAAAAAAGTTTTAGACACAAAATCCCAGAAGTTAAAGGACAAATACTGCGAGCAGTGTAGCAAGGCACAGTGGGAGGTTAAACACCTTGTGAGAGCAGACAAATGACATTATATTGATAATCCGGCAATACGGGCAGAGGATGCAGCTGCTCGTGGTGAACAAGGAACCGTCTACAGAATGACGTGGCTTATCAGTGGTAAACCGCAGACACCAACAAACACTCTCATCGGGAAAAACAAGGCCACCTACTAACAACAGAAAAAGAACAAGAAATATGCTGGAGAGAACATTTCAAAGAATTGATGAACAGAAAGCCACCAAAAGAGGAAACAAACATCCAGGAGGCAGAAGATCTTGATATCAATACAGACACCCCAACTAAGGAATAGGTCATTCGAGCCATCAAATCCTTAAAAAATTGGAAAGTTCCTGGCAAGGATTATTTGAATGCAGAATTGTTCAAGGTAAATCCTGAGTTAGCAGCATCTATCCTGGCCCCTCTATTTACATCAGTCTGGGAAAGGGAAAAAGTGCCAGATGAGTGGACCAGTGGGGTTATAATGAGGATACCAAAAAAAAAAAAAAAAGGAACTCTCAGTGATTGTAATAACTGCCATGGTATCACACTTTTATCTGTGCCAAGCAAAGTATTGTGTAAGATCATAGTCCAGCATATGTCAGAGGCAGTTGATAGCGTTCTCAGAAAAGAGCAAGTCAGTTTTTGTAAAGGGCGTGGATGCACAGACCAGATCTTCACTCTAGGAAACATAATTGAAAAAGTCTTAGAATGGCAAAAGCTGCTCTACATAAACTTCATAGATTTTGAGAAGGCTTTTGATAGCATTCACAGGAGCAGCCTATGGCACATTGGAATCCCTCTCTGTATAATCAACTATATTCTGCATATGGAATCCCTCTCTGTATAATCAACGCATCATAAGATTTTATTTCAACTTTACATGCAGTGTTGATTACACTGAGCTCTGTTTTGAAGTCAAAACAGGAGTATGTCAGGGGTGTGTCATGTCTGCAATTCTCTTCAACATTGCCATTGACTGGGTAATGCGACATACAACAGAAGATATGCCAAGAGGCTGAGACAAAGCTCTGTCCTTGCCTCCGTGGGTCCCGTGTTTTCTGGCAGATTTTGCTAGCCTCAGAGGCTCACTGTGACCCTGCACGTAACCCTTCTCTCTAGAGACAAGGCTCACAGTCTACTGAGCCATTTTCATCATAAGCCAGCGAGGGAGGTGAGGAGAAGTTATCCTTCCTTGCACAGTCTCTGTTGTCTCCTAGTCTCAGTGATTAATCAGGGGGCAAAGGTGGGGGGGGAGGAGGGCCCGGGTCCACCCTCTATTCTGGGCTCCAGCCTAGGGACCCAATAGTATCAGCTATGGTAGCTGACCTTTTAGAAACATGACATGTACAATTCCCTGGGCTACTTCCCCCACAGCAGCCCTCACTTCCTCAAGCTCCACTTCACCCTTACCTCAGGGCCTTCTTCCTTTTGCCTGATATGGTGTGTACTACTCATTCTCTCCAACAGCACAACTTCCTCCCACAGCTCCTGACATGCACACCCACCTGACTAACTGGGAGGCTTTTAACTAGTTTCAGCCAGCCCCTGATTGGCTTCAGGTGTCCCAATCAACCTAGCATTCTCCCTGCCTTCTGGAAAGTTCTTAATTGGCCCCAGGTGTCTTAATTGACCTGGAGCAGCTGCCCTTTCACTTAATCTGGTACCAGGGATTTGTTTAGCCTGGAGCTAATATATCTATCTCCCACTACTTTTCTATAGCCATCTGGCCTTGCCCCATCACAAGGCATTAAATGGACATCCTTCTCATCCCTTGAAGACCTGGACTTCTGAGATGATTTCGCTCTCCTATCACGTACCCAACACCATACAGAAGAAAAAACAACTCGACTCAACACATTCAGCCAGCAAATTGGACTGAAAATCAATCGCATTAAGACAGATATCATGACCTTTAATATTGCCTCACCATCACCAGTACAGATAGAGGATCGTGTTCTCACCAATGTAGAAACATTCACATACTTGGGCAGCATCATCAGCCAGGATGGTGGACCAAGCCAGGACATCCGGAACAAAATCAATTAACCCAGGAACACCTTCAGGAGCTTAAATACAGTCTGGATATCATCAAAATACAACACCAAAATCAAACTCAAGATTTATCTGAGCTGCATACTTTCAACATTATTTTATAGTGCAAAATGCTGGGGAATGAGAAAGTATGACATGTCCAAACTGTCTTCATTCCATGCAGCCTGCCTCAGAAAAGTCCTCTGTATCTTTTGGCCCAGAACAATCTCAAACCAAGATCTACTGACACAGTGCAGCCAAGAGGACCATCATTTCCAGGAGGCGTTGGAGATGGATTGGCCATGTGCTTCGGATGGAAACTGATTCCATCACCAGAATAGCAATAAGGTTGACACCTGAAGACAAGCGAAAATGAGGCCACCTGAAAACAACATGGCAACGAGCTGTGGAAGCCAAGCTGAAAAACCTGGGGCACAGCTGAAAGACTTGCCAGAAACAGACAGGCGTGGAGGAGTTTTGTCACTGCTGCTGCTGATGCTATCTCTGCGGGGGGCTAAAAGACATTTTTTTAAAAAGGAAGCTTAAAATTTTGCAGAAAAAATTGATATTCACCCAAATCCAAAAGTAACCTCAAGGCCCCAGCGCTGTGGGGCCATATTTAGGGTTCTCTTTATCTGGAGAGGGTTTCACTAAGCAGCATCCATTGGCTCTGTAGTTTCCTTTTTGAGGAACCCTGTCATGCACTTCAGCTATTAATGTACATGTAAGTTTAACTGTGTTGGGTCTGATCCAAAGCTCATTTAAATAGATGGGAATCTTTCCATTGACTTTATTGGGCTTTGGTTCAGACTCTAACTCAGCCCACATAAATCAAAATCTAAGTTAAATCGTATAAGTGATGTACTTTAGTACTTGCTCTATAATCTATCAATGGAATCAATAGTCCTGGTTTTAATGATCTATTTAAAATAGACCTTATTTATAGCGGGGGTGGGGCAGGGGGGAGGGAACCCTTTATGTATCAAAGTAACCAACTAATGCTGTAAAATGTAGGTGGACATTTGACCAAACTTTAAGTAACATAATTCTCCTCTCCTTGTGATAAGTGAGTGAGGCCTTTTCCTGTGTAATGAACGTATCTCTTTACTGTTTAAGATTTAGTTTTTGCCCTTGCTTTTATTTTCTTATATCTACGATTAAAGAAAAGATGATCTGGTGTATTCAATAGTAAGACTTCAGGAAGCCATTGGGATCACTATCTTTCTTTTTCTTTCATTGCACAGTCAGGGAGACTATTGACTGCATCTCAGATGGATCTACTCTGTTTACAAAGGAGGTAAGTAATTGATTTTAATTAAATGTTCTGAGAAAGCAGTAGAGTGTGCCCATCTTTTAACCCTTCTTCTTGGATCATTAATCAACTCATTAACTATTTCTCCCCCCAGCTGGTGAAGTTCACAAGAGTAGAAGTCTATTACTCCTCCCTTGGTAGCTCATTATTAACTTTAGCATCACCAAATGGACACATCTATAACTAATACAGCTAAAAGTGGGTAGCAGTACTCTATATTTGCTCTTAAATATTCCCTCTGAACAAGGTAAGAATAGCTACCGAGTAAGAAAAGTACTGTTTGCACAAAGTGAATTGTGTTAGGTTTAAAGCAAAGGAGGACTTGTGGCACCTTAGAGACTAACACATTTATTTGAGCATAAGCTTTTGTGAGCTACAGCTCACTTCATCGGATGCATTCATCTGATGAAGTGAGCTGTAGCTCACGAAAGCTTATGCTCAAATAAGTTTGTTAGTCTCTAAGGTGCCACAAGTACTCCTTTGCTTTTTGCAGATACAGACTAACACGGCTGCTACTCTGAAACCTGTGTTAGGTTTGAAACTAATGAACACAGATACGATTGAAGTGACTAATGTTTGAATGTAGTCGCAAAGCATATGTAAATCCAGGCTCCTATGGACTGAGTCCAAACTTAAACAAGCATTTACGATTGTCAAAAGTCTTGCTGGAACCTTTGGGAGTTTGGGGAGAGAAAGCAGTAGAAATCCCAGCTCTTTCTGCAAGTTTGATACACTTTTCAGATGATGGGTCTTCCTGTAACTGCAACCATTGTGTAGCAATCTTTGGCAGTCTACCCCTTGTTTAAATACACTTTATTTCATCTTGAAAATTACCAGATGGACAGAGACTGAAGTCTTATATTTATCTACAGAACAAGCCAGTCACAAGTAAGAGTACTGCAAACATCTCCACGCTACTTCAGGCCTGACCTGTTGATAATTCTGTTTCTATTGAAATCACTGGCAAATTTTCCATTTATTTAATTACAAACAAGATCAGGCCTTTGGAAAGGCCACCTCTGCTGGTGAAAGGGTAATTCAGTCTTCATGTCCATTCAGCCCTTGACCTTTCTGCTGATACTGCAAATGGCAATCCTGCTCGGCAAATATATTTTAAAATATAAAAGTTGAACGCTTAAACTGGTAGGAAGTTATTTCTGAGCTATTATCTCTCACTCTGACTTCAAAGGGTATTGGATCAGGTCTTCAGTGGGAATGTTTCCATAGATTTCATTGGGCTTTAGATCAGGCCCTAATCAGCAGATATTCATTTTGCATTAAGTGACCACTGAAAGTGACGCAATGTACAAATATGTTATGCTTTTCAACTGAGCCAAAAAAGGTCACTTTCTATTCTGGGTAATCAAAGTGCAATAGTATAATACCTAGTGTTCAAGGCAATTCAATTGATTTGCATATACTGTTTGAAAAACAAAGCTGTTATAATAGTATTCGCTGTATCCCATTTCCACCACAGTCCACAGCAGTTTGAATTGTAACACTTGTAAATTTGTGTGTTTTGCTGGTGCTGATTTTCTTCTCTGACCACAATCACTCTATGACTATACTTGTTTGGCAATATTTTTGTAGAAAGCTATGCTAATTTATCAAATTTTACTTACCTTCAGGACATCTTTAATTGGCTTAATTTTCAGTAGTGCCTTTTTAGCATTCTCAGTGGTTTCAATTGATTTCAGTTAACATAGAAACACTTCAGAATGCTAACTTTTCTTCTTCTTCTTCTTCTTGGTTTCTTATTATTCCCTTGCAATTGCAACTTCTCTTGATTGGAGATTCATTTTCTGTGTTTCTGGGATCCATAATCCCATGACGTCCACTTTTTCCTAACCTCACTATTCTCTCAGAGCAGTAGTCTTATTTCCCCTTCATTTAGTGACTTCTAATACTAGGCCTTAGAAGATAAAAAGAGCTATTAGAACATCACACAGCCACAGATAATAGGAGAGGAAACTTTGGGAATCAAATTTTAAATTTATTAAGGTAAAAAAAAAAAAGGATACAGCCAGGCCTTTGAGTTTCAGAAAGGCAAACTCAATAAAACACCCCGCATTATCATTATCATATCATTAACATATAGCTAATTTTGATTAAACCCACTTTAAATGGACCAGCTGAATTATTCACTCTAAGTACAGTTGTGAATTCCAGCCACTGCTGTTTGAAGGAATTAGTAGGATGACATATGGTACTCAGGTACTAACGTGTAAGATAGAATTGCATTTTTCAGCAGCTGTTATAAAAGAGCAGTGATATGGAAACAACTTTCTCAATTCCCTAAAGGTTAAACTTCAAACTTTCTTTTTCTCTCTGTCTGCAGAAGCAGCATCTGGAACAGGAAGTTTAATATTCTGGACTCTGAATATTTGGCGGCTGTGTTATAATTCCTAATAGAATGCTAACTGCTCAGTGACCCTTTTCTCCCAAGCTCGAAAAGAATAAATTACGACTGTCAGCATGATGTGGGACTGAGTATTTTTGACTCACACCAGTATGATAGAAAAGCTGCTATCCATGCCTGATTCATTTCACAGCTCAATGAGGCCACAGGTGCCTGTCCTAAATATTGCTATTCCAGTCATCTCACAGAGGACTAGATTAGATGTCTGTCTTGCTTATTAAGGAAACTATGAGATACCTTCCTGGAGTACTTCAAACTAAGCAGTAGCACATGGTTTGAGACTGCACAAGTCAAAAAGAAGCTGATCAGATAACTTGGTTATATGTCTCTGACAACCTGAAAACAACAACCTTTACTACAAACTAAGAATAAAATCTACCCCTTCATGGAGGGCCCCCGTTAGGCTCTGTGTACTCTGGATACCCCATGGAGGACCCAGGCACTACTGGAAATTAAGCCAATTAATGATGTCCTGAGGTAAATCAAATCTGATAAATTAGCATAGCTTTTTAAAATATTTTTTTCTCTCCCTCTCCATGCTAAAAAGGTGGGCTCCACTCTGCCAATGAATAGGGCAGCATGAGCCAGGAATGGAGAAATGGAATCCGTATTTAGGCGGATCCAGTGAATGGAAAACTATGTCTAGTGAATGTTGCCAAGTAGATGCCACAATCTTAGATTGTGCAACAATAGTAGCCACTGAGGGGGATGAATTATATCCATAATATATATATATATAACTCCAATGTAGCAAATGTTCATAAAGCTTATTTACTTGGACTTCGTCGATTCAGAGGAAGGTAAATGAACAGAAACCCACCTTTCAGAGAGACTGAGATGGAGAGATCTGTGGCAAGTCAATCAGCTTTAAGTCCTCAAAGGTGTTTAGGTGGCTCACTCCCGGTAAAATCAATGGGAGTTATGTGCCTAAATACTTATGAGGATTTGGCCCTCCTGGCCAGAGCTGGGATTAAATTTTGGGAGTTCTTGATTCCCAGGTCTGTCCTCAAAACACTGAACCACACCTCTGCTGTATGGGTTGGAGGCCTACACCTTTGAAATAGGAGCAGTAAGAGAATGATTGATTACTTGGTTCTCATTCCCTGGCTTGTCCAGTCATATAAGTACATATATGGGAGGGCTAATAGAAGAGGACATGCATGGGAAATGTTAGAGGGGGATCAAGATTTTAAGCTCCTTTAAGGTAATTTTTCATCTTTATCCTCTAGCCCATAACTATTTAAGATTTTCCTGCAGGAAATGGTTAGAAGAGGTAAGCAAAGCCCTCAGAGAGTTAAACAAACCTCTTATCATGTAGGGAAGTAATTCAAAATGGATCTTCACTTCAGACACATTAGCTGGTTTATTGTGAACTGAACTAGATATTACTTTCATGAGAATTTTTGCAACTCTGCTGTGATGGTTAAAATTAAGTACCCCCTCTTTGGCTCAGCTCTGTAAATGCAAAGAGGCCATCCATTATAATTTCCATAATTACTGAGCTGATATTTGGTGACATACTGTATGTCCCTTGGCCCAGCGATGTGCTTGCCATTATACATTTTGCTGCGTGCATTGTTTTTACCAGCTACTCGTTGGGTAATTTTTCCCCTAAGATATGAAAAATCTCTCTCTAATGGCCATATTTTGATCATGTGAATTAAATGGCAGAAATAATGAAAGCTTTCTGAGCAAACACCATGTTTTCCCTGTAGAAACTAGCTTCATTCACATGTGTAATAAAAAGTTCTCATTATACAGTGGGATGTCTAATAATTCACTGACTAAAAGTAACATGAAGTCTGGACTACTGTATTTTGACCATGTTCAATGGAGATTGGATACTGCTATGTCATCTGTGTTTGTTCAGTTTCTAAGCATTTAAGTTTAAATGCTTAAAGCCAAAATGGCAAATTCCAGTAGGTATGGCTGGAGAACAGGAATTCTATTTCAGTGAAAAATTCAAGGTTTGGCAATGAGGGCCATAACCTCTGGGCTATCGAGTCTCTCTGTCTCTCTCTCTCTCTCTCAACTTCTCCTGTTGGAACTATTCCACCTTGTATAAATAATTAAATATAATTGGAAGAGAAAGAGAGACTCGATAGCCCGATGGTTCGAGCACTCACCTAGGATATGGAAGACGGAGGTTCAAGGGCCTGTTTTGAATCTGGCAGTGATGGAGAGGAGTATCAGGCCCCTGCATTTCTACAGAAACAACACAATAAATATTTTTGCTAGCTAAGTCAATGAATTTACAGAAGATATTGTGGCTGCAGCAAACAGAATAAGTTGAAACAAAACAAATTTCTGGATAGGGTGGGCAGTGAACACAGTTTGAATGCTGATCAGTGGTAGCAGTTGAGACAGTATTAGCACAGAACCTTAACAATGGATGCAGCCTCATGTATGCAAGCCAGAATATTTTAACGGTATCATTCCCATCACTTACACTGGTTTTACATCAATGTAACACCAGTGGCTTGCATGAAGTTATATCTCAACTACAGCTATAATAACCAAAGCAATCAAAGCAATCTGGGGGCCTAGGCACAATCCACACGAGGCTCCTATAGCTTCACTCCCCTGGAAGGTCTGGCCCCTGCTTGAGGTGGCAGAGTTAAGATGAACAGAGCTGTTCACACCTTTGGGAACTATTGTTTCAGGGTCTCTGTATGCTCATAGAGGCATCAGTTACACTTGGGCCACATTTTCTAGCTTGTCTTTGCAACCATGAGGCCTAGAAACATTCAAAATAAATGAAATCTAAGATCACATCACGGGAATCCAGAAGCTGGGGGCCTAGGAATGGATGTGTAGTGCCTATGCACTAAACTGGCCCTGATAATGTCCGAACTCAGTTCAGTAACTGTACTGGTTGTAGTTATATGTTGGTATTATCCAGGAATCCGCCCCCCACAGATTTGTTGGTGGACTCAGGAAGATATACACAAAATAAGTGAGTGAGGATTGATGTCTTAAAAGGAGAATACATTCAAAGGCAAGACGTACAATACAGACAGAGAAAATTAATTGCTGTGAGACAGCTTGGTAGGAAGACATGAAAATTTGAAAAATTAGCATTGGCTTAGGTCTTAGTCTGAAGAAGGAAACAGACTTCTTTATATTATACATTTTCTCACTAGCCCTCCTAAAAGTGAACAAACCAGAGTGCCAATGCTGGAAGCTTGAGCTGGCATGGATTTTTAAAACAATGATATGGAGCAAAAAGAGCAGCCAATGAAGGTGTCAGCAATGTAATAACCAACCGGAAATGCAAAGTAGGTCCCAATGGGAGCTGAAAATAAGAGCATTTAAATCAAAGCACCATTGTTCAGCTGCCATGCAATCCTCTCCTTGAGCTGGAAAAGAGAAAGAATATTAATAACCCATACCGTCCAGGCTGCGATGAAAAGTTAAAAAACAAGTAAAATTCAACATTAGTAACAAGTCCAACTACTAGTCACAGCAACAATCAGGAAATGAGGGTGTGGTTGTTAGGGTATGAAACATAACAATGAAGCCTGAACCGAAGCAAGGCATTCTTGATGGGGAATGGTGCCTTTAATTATGCATTGCCTCTTGTACCACAGCTATACATTTTGATAAAGCTCCGTGATTTAAAGTGCAGCATTAGTCTAGCATCAAACATTGATAGGATATCAGAGACTTGATCTGGAATGAACCCTTCTGACATGTGAGGCACTTACAGTTTCATGTGGCAGAAAGCCGAAGAGAAAAAGTTGCCACTTTTCTTTACAGCGATCAAGAGACGCTCAGTTCTTCTGACAATTGGCACTGGAACAGCAAAGCAGTTCAGAGGTGACTTTATAACAGACGATCTAGCTCAGGGGTGGCCAACCTGAGCCTGAGAAGGAGCCAGAATTTACCAATGTACGTTGCCAAAGAGCCACAATCATACGTCAGCAGCCCCCCATCAGCTCCCCGCCCATCCCAGCGCCTCCCGCCTACCGGCAGCCCCACTGATCTGCACCCCTCCCCCTTCCTCCCCGCACCTCCCGATCAGCTGTTTCGTGGCGTGCGGGGGGCGGGGGGGAGGAGTGAGGGCACGGCAGGCTCAGGAGAGGGTGCAGGAAGAGGTGGAGTGGGGGCAGGGCCTGTGGCAGAGCCAGGGGTTGAGCAGTGAGCACCCCCCCCCGGCACATTGGAAAGTTGGCGCCTGTAGCTCCAGCCCCGGAGTCGGTGCCTAGACAAGGAGCCGCACATTAATTTCTGAAGAGCCACATGGGGCTCTGGAGCCACGGGTTGGCCACCCCTGGTCTAGTTGATATTCTCCATAATCATGTATGCAGAGTGCAAATGGGCTTGAACCCAAATTCTGGATCTGGACATCTTTGTATGTTAGAGCAGTTCAGAATCCAAATGTCAATCCAAATGCTGTAACTCTGGATCCAGCCTCCTGCCTCCTGTTTCTATCATTGTGAGCCAAAGTTCTGCATCCCCCTTCCTAGTTCTGTAGTTGTGTTGCCTGAGCACATCTGATAATTACCGTATGTAAATAATTACAGATAGTGTTGAGTTTAAATCCCAAATTGTACATTTGTCCCCGCCCCCAATCCCTTTTTGGCACGTAGGATATGGAGACTCCTGGATCTCTTATGACTTTCCATTTAACAGTTTGAGTTAACATGGCATTTCCTTTAACAATGACAGAAGAAACTGATCTCAGATAATCAATTTCAGATTTTATGATATAATGGGTTTTACAGAAAGTCCATGCTTTGTTGTATTATGCCAGTGGTGTTTCCAAAGACAAAATTCCAGGACCTAAATCTGCTTCTGTCCATGTGCTAAATTCTTCTTAGTTATGCCAGTGTAAATCTGCTTTGAATTACGCAAGATTTACACCAGTATCACACAGAGCAGAAATTGAAGTAATGTGATTATCCATCACAGTAAAAGCCATGAAAGTAGTATTAATAGCAGCAGCCATGATCCCCTCAGCGGGTCCTACAGCCAAAGCAGGAGGATGTCAACCCTTAACAGCATTGTCCTGACTAGAAATAATGGCCACAAGATCTCTGTTACCTTCAGAACTTCTCGGGGGATGTTGTTTCTCTTTTTTGGAACCATGATTCCTCCAAATCTTAATCAAGCTGGCAGTTCCTGTATAAACTTGGTAAGAATTTCCTGTTCCTTGATAGTAGTTACATAAGACTATAAAAATGGCCATACTGGGTCAGCTCAGTGGCCCATCTGGCCCAATCTCCTGTCTCTGACAGTGACCAGTGCTTCAGAGGGAATGACATTTCTAGTGATACATCCCCTGAGGTCAAGTCCCAGTTTCTGGCAGTTGGAGTTTTAGGGACACCTGGCACATGGGTAATAGCCATTGATGGACCTATCATTCATGAACTTAGATAATTCTTTTTAGAACCCAGTTTTCCTTGTGGCCTTCATAACATCCCTTGGCAAAGAGTTCCGCAGATTGTGTGAAGAAGTACTTCCTTTTATATGTTTTAAACCTGTGGCCTATTAATTTAATTGGGTGGTCCCTAGTTCTGTGTGCTATGTAAAAGGGTAAATAATACTTTCCTATTCACTTTCTCCACACTGTTCATGATTTTATAGAGCTTCATCATATCCCAACCCACTTAGTCATCTTTTCTAAACTGAACAGTCCCAGTCTTTCTAATCTCTCCTCACATGGAAGCTGGTCCATACCCCTAATCATTTTTGTTGCCCTTCTCTGTACCTTTTCGAATTCTAATATATCTTTTTGAGATGGGGGCAACTAGAACTGGACACAGTACTTAAGATGCAGGTTCACTATGGATTTATACAGTAGCATTATGATATTTTCTGTTTTATTATCTATCCCTTTCCTAATGTTTCCTAACATTGTTCGCTTTTTTGACTACTATGCACATTGAGTGGATGTTTTCAGAGAACTACCAAAAATGATTCCAAGATCTTTCTTAAGTGGTACCAGCTAATTTAGACCCCATCATTTTGCATGTGGAATTGGAATGTATTACTTTTTACTTGTCAACACAAAATTTCATCTGCCATTTTGTTGCCCAGTCAGCCAGTTTAGTGAGATCCCTTTGTAACTCTGCAGCGTCAGCTTTGGACTTAATTATCCTGAATAATTTTGTATCATCTGCAAATTTTGCCACCTCACTGTTTATCCCCTTTCCAGATCATTAAGGAATGTTAAACAGCACAGGTCTGTGTACAGATCATTGAGGGATCTCGCTATTTAGGTATCTCCATTGTGAAAACTGGCCATTTATTCCTATCCTTTGTTTCCTATCTTTTAACTAGTTACTGATCCACGACAGTTATCTCATGACTGCTTAGTTTGCTAAAGAGCCTTTGATAAGGGACCTTGTGAAAGGCTTTTGTGAAAGTCCAAGTACACTATATCGACTGGATCACCTTTGTCCACATGCTTGTTGACACCCTCAAGGAAATAAATTCCTGAAGCATGGTTTCCTTTTATAAAAGGCTTGTTGTCTCTTCCTGAACTTATCCTGCTTACCTATGTCTGATAATTCTGTTCTTTACTATAGGTTCAACCAGTTTGCCTCATACTGAAGTTAGGCTTACTGGTCTAATTTCCAGGATTGCTTCTGTAGCCTCTCTTAAAAATTGGCATTACATTATCTCCTCCTTCAGTCATCTGGTACACAGGCTGATTTAAGAAACAGGTTATGTACTAGAATTAGTAGTTCTGCAATTTAATATCTGAGTTCCTTCACAACTCTTGGGTGAATACCATCTGGTCCTGGTGACTTAATCCTTATCAATTTGTTCCAAAACCTCTTCTATTGACATCTCAATCTGGGACAGTTCCTCAGAACAGCTTGCATGTGGGGATCTCCCCCACATCCTCTGCAGTGAAGAATGCAAAGAATTCATTTAGCTTCTCCCACAACAGCTTTGTCTTCCTGGGTGCTCCTTTAGCACCTCAATTGTCCAGTGATCCCACTGATTGGCAGGCTTCCTGCCTCTGATGTACTTAATTTTTTTTTTGCTGTTATAGTTTGTGTCTTTACCTAGTTGCTCTTCAAGACTTTCTTAGCCTGCCTTATTATACTTTTACACTTAATGTGCCAGAGTTTATGCTTTTTACTATTTTCCTCACTAGGATTTGACTTCCAGTGTTTAAAGGAAATCTGTGTGTCTAACCACCTCTTTTACTCTGCTGTTTAGCCAGCATAGCATTTTTTGCTCCTCCTTTTTTTTTTGTTTTCAGGCTGGAATATGCATTTAGTTTGAGTTTCTATTATGGTATTTTTAGATAGTCTCCATACAGTTTGCAGGCATTTCACCCTTGTGACTGTTCCTTTTAATTGCTTTTTAATGAGCTTCCTCATTTTTACGTAGTTCTCATTTTTGAAGTTAAATGCTACTGTGGTGGGTTTCCTTGATATTTCCCCCCCGCCCCCCGGCCACCCCTCCCCAAGGATGTTAAATTTAATTACATTATGGTCGCTATTACTGACCAGTTCATCTATATTCACCTCTTGGACCAGATCCTCTGGGACTCTGGCTGTTCGGGACATCTGATCAGGCAGGATTCTACCGGGGGGGAGTCCTCTGAGGCACTATATTCTCCACGCTTATCTTGGGGTTACATGGGATCAACAGCCAGTTACATTCTTACATGTATGATTTATGCTTATTACATAAACTGACTTGTTTACAGGCAAAAATATGCTGAGCTATGCTACAATGTCTTTTGGCAGGGTCTGTTGGACAAAGTTCATTGAAACTGCCTGTATCCTCCGCTTACATCCAGTCATATATTCAGTCCACCACTTAGCTCCTTGCCAATCTTCTGCAACCTTGCCCCTACACAGACGTATTGGAGCATAAGCTTTCATAGGTGAATACCCACTTCATTGGATGCATGTAGTGGAAATTTCCAGAGGCAGGTATAAATATGCAAGCAAGAATCAGGCTGGGGATAACAAGGTTAGTTCAATCAGGGAGGATGAGGCCCTCTTCTAACAGTTGAGATGAGAACACCAAGGGAGGAGAAACTGCTTTTGTAGTTGGCTAGCCAGTCACAGTTTTTGTTTAATCCTGAGCTGATGGTGTCAAAACACTGAACAGCATACTGATACACAGATACCCTCTCCCACCAACAGCACAAGAAGAAGAACTCCACATGGACTCCTCCTGAGGTATGAAATGACAGTCTGGACCTATACATAGGATGCTTCCGCTGATGTGCACAGGCAGAAATTGTGGGAAAACAACATCGCTTGCCTCAGTCATGCAGAACCTAAGTCGTGCAGAACGCAATGCCATCCACAGCCTCAGAAACAACCCTGACATTATAATCAAAGAGGCTGATAAAGGAGGTGCTGTTGTCATCATGAACAGGTCTGACTACCAAAAGGAGGCTGCCAGACAACTCTCCAATAGCAAATTCTACAGGCCACTTTCCTCAGATCCCACTGCAGAATACATTGAGAAACTGCACCATCTACTCAGGACACTCCCTACACTAACACAGGAACAAAACAACATACCCTTAGAGCCCCAACCGGGGTTATTCTATCTACTGCCCAAGATCCACAAACCCAGAAATCCTGGACACCCCATCATCTCGGGCATTGGCACTCTCACTGAAGGACTGTCCAGATATGTGGACTCTCTATTCAGCCCCTACGCCACCAGCACTCCCAGCTATCTCCATGACACCACTGATTTCCTGAGAAAACTACAATACATTGGTGATCTTCCAGAAAACTCCATCCTAGCCACCATGGATGTAGAAGCTCTCTGCAGAAACATCCCACACACAGCTGTCAGGAACAGTATCCCTGACGATGCCACAGCACAACTGGTTGCTGAGCTCTGTGACTTTATCCTCACTCACAGTTATTTCAAATTTGGTGACAAGACATACCTCCAGACCAGTGGCACCGCTCTGGGCACCCGCATGGCCCCACAATATGCCAACATTCTTATGGCTGACCTGGAACAATGCTTCCTCAGCTCTCGTCCACTCACGTCCCTTCTCTACCTACGCTACATTGATGACATCTTCATCATCTGGACCCATGGGAAGGAAACCCTGGAAGAATTCCACCATGATTTCAATAGCTTCCACCCCACCATCAACCTCAGCCTGGACCAATCTACATGGGAGGTCCACTTCCCAGACACCATGGTGCAAATAAGTGACGGTCACGTTAACACCACCCTATACCGAAAACCCACCGACCGCTATGCCTACTTTCATGCCTCCAGCTTCCAACCTGGACACACCACACGATCCATTGTCTACAGCCAAGCGCTGAGGTACAACTGCATTTGCTCCAACCCCTCAGACAGAGACCAACACCTACAAGATCTTCACCAAGCATTCTCAAAACTATGATACCCACATGAGGAAATAAGGAAACAGATCAGCAAAGCCAGACATGTACCCAGAAGCCTCCTGCTGCAAGACAAGCCCAGGAAAGAAACAAACAGAACTCCACTGGCCATCACATACAGTCCTCAGCTAAAACCTCTCCAGCGCATCATCAGTGATCTCCAACCCATCCTGGACAATGATCCCTCACTTTCACAGGCCTTGGGAGGCAGGCCAGTCCTCGCCCACAGACAACCCGCCAACCCGCCAATTCTCACCAGCAACTACACACCACACCATAGTAACTCTAACTCAGGAACCAATCCATGCAACAAACCTCGATGCCAACTCTGTCCACATATCTACACCATCAGCATCATCACAGGACCTAACCAGATCAGCCACACCATCACCGGTTCATTCACCTGCACATCCTCCAATGTAACAGACGCCATCATGTGCCAGCAATGCCCCTCTGCTATGTACATCTGTCAAACTGGACAGTCCCTACATAAAAGGATAAATGGACACAAATCAGATATTAGGAATGACAATATACAAAAACCTGTAGGAGAACACTTCAACCTCCCTGGACACACAATAGCAGATTTAAAGGTAGCCATCCTGCAGCAAAAAAACTTCAGGACCAGACTTCAAAGAGAAACTACTGAGCTTCAGTTCATTTGCAAATTTGACACCATCAGC
The DNA here is from genome assembly GCF_015237465.2 of Chelonia mydas. Classification (NCBI taxonomy): domain Eukaryota; kingdom Metazoa; phylum Chordata; order Testudines; family Cheloniidae; genus Chelonia; species Chelonia mydas. The sequence continues at coordinate 106,133,997 of NC_057853.1, read as the reverse complement.
TCAGGATTAAACAAAGACTGTGACTGGCTCGCCAACCACAAAAGCAGTTTCTCCTCCTTTGGTGTTCACACCTCAACTGCTAGAAGAGGGCCTCATCCTCCCTGATTGAACTAACCTCGTTATCCCTAGCCTGTTTCTTGCTTGCATATTTATACCTGCCTCTGGAAATTTCCACTACATGCATCCGACGAAGTGGGTATTCACCCACGAAAGCTTATGCTCCAGTGCGTCTGTTAGTCTATAAGGTTCCACAGGACTCTTTGCCACTTTTACAGATCCAGACTAACACGGCTACCTCCCTGATACTTGAGATTAATTGATTTAGTTTCATATAACTGTTAGCTAGCAAATAGGAGACAAGTTGCCTTCCAAACTCGTTGAAACTTGGCTTGACCTTGATTAACTCTTTGGTATTAACTGGGAAATGAAATATAATTTAATCATGATTTTTATAATTAAAGTTGCAAAGAACCTCTGAAGTAATTAATTATTTACTAGTATAAATGTTTTCTGTGTGGATGAGAGAGCCGATTTTATAAATTTAGAGTTTTCATATATATATTTCCCCTTGGCCATCAAACTAGAATGTCTGAGGCATTGATGCAAAGATGCTCTTTTCTTGGTCTTCTTTCTAATCGGGCTAAATATATTCTGAATCCCATACTGTAGGACTGTTGGGGGCATAGATGTGACTCACTCTGGTGATCTACAACCACAGTGTGAAATCTTAGTTATCCCAACCTTATGGAACCAGATTCTCAGCTGGCACGAATCAGGGAAGCTCCCTTGTGGTCCCAACTCTCCCAACATGCATTGTTTACATTAAAAAAAAAATCTCCCTCACTCATCCAAAGGCTCATATATCCCTATTACTTTCATGTCCCGTATTCCATATGATTTACTGATGTTTGAGTGTATTTAAATATGGAAAAAAGCCAGTTAAAAATAATTAAGAGTCCAGAACTCAGATGCATAGAAAAGCTAGAAATGTGGAGGGTTATATTTTTATTACTGCTAGGGAGGCAGCAGCCCTAGCAAACAAGACTAGAAATCAGGAAACTTGTGTTCCATCCTGGGCTGTGCCACTGACCTACTGTGTGATGATGGACAGGCCATCTTACTTCTTTGTACTCCATTTCCCTTCCCACTCTGTCTTATCTATTTAGATTGTAAACGCTTTGGAGCCTGGACCCTTTTAGTTCTGCGTTTGAACAGCACCTGATACACTGGGGTCTTGGTTCACGACTGGAGCTCCTAGGTGCTATTGCAATACAAGTGATACATATTAATACTAATTGGACCAGGGATGGTCTCTTACTTTGGATTTGTACAGCAGCTAGCATAATAGGGTCCCAATCTCTATTGAGGTCATTAGGCACTACTGCAATACAAATAAATAATAGTAATTGGTAGACTCGCTCCTAAATGGGAACATTCTCTAGATAATGTGCTGCATCCCTGTGTGAATTGTGTTTTGTACACACCTTATCAAAATCAATTCAAAAACTCTGTGCCTATGTCTTTGCTAGTATATTACAGTGTACCAGTGGGAGCTGATCCTCATAGTAGAAAATTATTGCCCCCAGGGTTGAAAATATGACTGAAAGTGCTCTAAAATGGATAATAGCACAGGGATATTACTCCCCCCGCCCCCCAAACCTCAGGCACAGTAGTTTTCCCTTTGAAGTGAGGATAGCACCAGGAATAATCAGATGAAACTGAGAAAAGGAAAATTTAGCTATCAGAAGTTGTTTCTCACTGGTATGATCTACTGGACTGAGGAATAGTCTCCTAAAGGAAAAGGCATCACTAGAGACATCTAACACTAAACAAAACAAATCATGAGAAAATGTACTGTGGGGAATAATTCTTTAGTGGCGAGGAGACGGAAAAGATGATCTTCCAACCCCAATTTTGGTGATTTTTCACTATGTATGTCCATAAAGAAATAAAATAGTTGTGCCTAAAAAGTATTATATAACGTATGCTAGTAAGACTAAAAGTATAAAGAAAAAATATATTTATTAATTATTCATGTCTGCTTTATATCTGGTGCAAAAGTAACATTGTATTTTTGCTGTAGCTATTTAATGACTTATTTCTAGGGCGGCTTGTGTCACCCAACAAAAATTAGTTACATTACAATCTGCTCATAACTAGCCCTGATATCAATATAACCCCCATAAACAACTAAAACAAAGCCAACAGCTTTCAAGTTCTTAGTCTAAACCACAACTGGGTCATTATCTAACTTCTCTCTTGCATAGCTTTTAAAACATAGCTTCCCCCGCCTCCCCTTGTGGAACAGTAATGTTGCTCACTGATGCAAATTTAGCTATAAATGCTGGGAAAATTATACCTTGTGAAACAGATGAACATGCAAACTTAAGATTTTACAATATATACATATTAGGATGGACTCACCATGCTCGCTCTGAATTTGACTGGGGAAGTTCTACAGGCCAAATCCTAATTAGGGTCTTGGGTCAACAGCTGATTTTTATTCTTGCTGAGGTGCGAAATGTTTTGGCATGCACTAACCCTCAAGCTACTACCAGTCAATTTGTTCCCTGTTTGAGAGGCTAATTCGTTGCTCTAAATTTGTCCATAGAGTGATTTTCTGCAGAGGGAGTTCCCAAAGGACAGGACCAAACCCTCCACCATTGATTACCTAATAGTTTACAGAATTTATTGGCAGTGCAGAATTGAAATGTAAAATTACTACTATAGTGTTATACTATAGTACACTAGGGATATATTTTTCTGTGATTCAAACATTGTGGGATTCTCCGCAATTTCTATTCACTAGCTAAACTACAAGCCAAAGCTCCAACAATAGTACATTTGATTAGTACTTTTCATTCATCAATTTCATAGGACCAGATTTTCGCATCCTGTATTTAAAAGTCACAGGAGACTTTTGAGCCAGTATCTATGAGGCCTTCTTTCCGGGGATTATTCTCCACTGTCATGAGGAAAAACCTGCCCTTAACTTCATAGATCCCTAGGAACCCACGTTCCTCCTGCTCACTAGCAGCACTGGGAGAATCCCTAGCTGGCTAGTCAAGATAGCTTTCTACCTACCCTGGCAGCGCAAAGCACATGGAATGGGGACCTAGCCCCAAGATTTTATCCTAGAAAGAGGCCTATGCTGCAAGATTTGGATCCAGTGTTTGAGTTCTCTTAAAGTAGCTCAGCTACCAAGGCCACCCAGGAAATAAGGATCCAAAACTTAGCATTGATTCTGGGTACATGCACAGACATGCAGAAATTTGAGGGTCGTGAGACCTAGGCAATGTAGCCATTCCCATACCTAGTTTATAGCAGTATAGATTAGAGGTGTTTGAAAAGATAATCAAAAGTTTAGTGACAATTTTATTTAATTGCTTTAAAAATTGAGATTCAAAATTGTAAGGAAAAAAAATCTCATTGAAATTATTTTTTGACTTTTGTAACCAACTCCCCTGAGGATCAGGACCCTGTTTTTTCCAGGGATTGCAGCACTAGTTCTGGCAGGTGCTAGATCTTAAAATTGCAAAATCTGTCAGAAGGCTGCTTGAGATAATTTTTATCAGTTTCTGAATTGTATTAATTATAACTTTATTCTCCTTTTGTCAGAACACTGGGAGTTTCTTTAAAAAAACCCTCTAAAATGTTGCTAAAACAATCTTTCTGCAAAAGATGTGGCATAAATAATTTGCCCTATGGTGCAATAAAGCATGCATATGAGAAGACTACATTGCTCCAGAGGGAATTAAAGGCCCACTTTCCTTTGCAAACAAGCCTATTTTCAAGCAGAATAGGACTATTTTCCCACCAGAATGGCTTTTAAGTCAACATATTTGAAAACTCATGTTTCTGCATGTGTGCACTATGTAAATATTGCTGAATTCTGAGGAACAGCTACATTTTATTTGAAAAATTTGGCAACATTTTTTCTCATCACACTCCCGGAGCCTTTATTACCATGCTCTCACATGCCAAAAGAATGAGTGCTGGGGAATGTTTTCAGCAACAATCTACAAGTCTGGTTTAAAGGCCCTAAATCTCATCATTTTGAACCCCTGAGAAACCTGGATTCCCATCTCTCCCATGAATGACACCACCTGCTTCTAGGCTTGACAGTTCACTAAATATTGACCTTAAAGAGATCACTGGCCACTGAAATTTGTCAGCCCTGCATTTGAGCAGCCTGATGTTAGCTCAACTCCCTGGAGAGATTAGAGAGCAGATGAAAGCGGACACAATTTAAAGAAAGTTCAAGTACCCTTTACTACATGAGTTTTCCCATGTATTTCAATGAGCACGGCCTACTCACCTGTGTAAATGTCTGCGTGAACAAGAACTAGGGTTTGCTGTTATACTTGAGCACTGGCATTCTCTGACAAGATCAGACTAAAATAATTGAAAACGCTGAGCATAATTATGCTTGATTTATGCCTCTCCTGCACAGTATCTTTCTCACAAAATATTAGATTTAATTACATTCATTTGGGATGATCACTTTCCCCACTTGTGGCTCCATTTCCTTCTGTCACTCATGAGTAATCCTGTCAGCACAATTTTATGTACATGAATCTTGCACTTCTGTATAAACCAGTAAAGACAAAGGGAAGCCAAGAACCCTCACTATAAAAATTCCGCACATTAAGGCTGTGACAATGCATGCACAATGAGCATTTGATGTGCCATATTGTGGAGACACCAGAGTTAATTGCTAAGAGCCAGCATGACAAAAGATAATGCCATGAGTCCAACTGAAAGACACATGAGGCCAAATTTCGATATGGCATAAAGAAAATATGCTCAGAAAATGACAATTCTGTTTCATAACAACTTTTGAGGTTTGTTTTCATTCTGCACTGGAATAAAAATAAAATCTTTCTAGCATTTTGCAGAAATGAAATAGAGTCTGTGATGGGGTGGTCCAGTCATCACCAGGATGGAACCTTCTTCTAGTCATTCTGGGGAATAGCTTGTGAGGTCAACACTTCTTTCCACAGTTGGATGCCATCCTTTGCCTCTCTCTCTCTGGGTCGGCAGCCTCTTTCTTGCTCCACAGTCTGCTGCTGTCTCTCCATGACTCAGTCCTTTGGTCCCGTCACTACACGTTTTCCCCTTCTAGGGTACCAAAGGGTTTCTCCCTAGCAGTCTCAGGCAGTCTTCCCATTCACTACCTCAATGGCTGGCAGAGGAACCCAGGCCCACCCTCTATTCCAGGTTCCAGCTCAGGTACCTTCCTGCCTTTCCATGAGTCTTTGACTTACTATTTGACACTCCCCCATCTCTGGGTTCCTAATTCCTCCCACCCAGGGAGTAACTGTAGGCTATAAGTTCCTGTAGCCTTCAAACACTCCTCTCTTTCCCCAGGGAGTGACTGCAGACTTCCCTCCATCTGCTTCCAATTTCTGGTCTTTATAGCCCCAGCCCAGCTCACTGGTCCTCCGCTGGGCTCCGTCAGTCAGGGAATTACTTAGTCACCTGATTCCCCTCTGCTGTGGCTTGTTGGATTAATTAACCTCTTTCTCACTCTGCATTAACCCTTTCCAGGCAAGTGTGGGGCAAACCCCATCACACAGTCAAAACATCTGTTTTTGGATTAAAGAAGTTCATTTTTTTTCCCTTTCTCTCGGGAAATGGTCAGTTCACGCTGGACCTCAGAAACCTTCTAATCAAAAACGTCATCAAAAATCAGTACATCTTTGCAAAACATTTCAGCTTTGACAAAACAGCATATTTTGACAAAATGTTTAATTGAAAGTGTCCTGACTAGCTGTAATGCTAAGCCCCCTGTGCAGGACGACAGGCAGGGTTGGGGAGAAGGTAGACCCTTGGCTCTGTCTCCCACTACTCCAGCCAAGGTATCTGAGCTGGCACAAAGAGGCAAGCCATCTGCGCCAGGAAAAGGGCTGGTGCAGGTTACTTCCTCCATTGAAGAAAGGGGAAACGGGTTGAATTGTGACTCTTAGGATATGCCTACACTTTGAGCTGGAGGTGTTAATTCTGACATACCCACGCTAACTCTGATTGAGCTCGCACACTAAAAATAGACGTGTAGCCATGATGGCATGAACATCTAGCCATGCAAGTATGCGCCAAGGTCTCGAATGGGATTTTACTCAGAAGAGGCTATCCATCCTGCTGCTACTTTCATCGAGCCGGTGAGCTAAATATACAGAGTAGACAGGGTGGCACGAGCAGCGGAAAGGGCTGGCCACCTCAAGTATGATCCCAACCGAGATGCTGGGCAGATAGCTGCTTGCACCACCAAAACTACATTCTTATTTTTAGCCTGCTAGCTGGATCAGAAATAATGTGGGGATGTTCCCCGAGCTGGGTTTTACTCCTGCTCAAAGTGTAGATGTACTGTAAGCCTGACCATTTAATTCTGAGTTAGGGCTTGGTCCTACACCACTAGAATCAATGGAAGTTTTGCCAGCGACTCCAGTGGGTGTGGAATTAGGCAGTTAGAATGCTAGGGTGTCTTTTATGAAACTGAGGTTACTATTTCATCCCTGCTTTACTACTGGGGCGGTGCAGTGAGGGACTGCACTCCTGCTCATGGTATATTGCGAGATGCCAATCCAGCCCAGAGCCATGGACAGAATCAGGAAATAGAGGATGTTTTCAGGACCGCATATTGCTAATGTTCAGCATCTTAGTTGCATACACAGTATAGTTAAAAACTCAACAACAAGCACTTCAGATCATTAGAAATTATACAATGGCAGAGGGGTTGATGTGATCAGCAGATGGCATTTTGCTTATTTTTTCTTTCAGACTGCAGTATTGAGGTCAAAGTTTTGACCTCATGTTGAGTCTCCTTTGGATCAAAAGTAAAGTCTGAATGACAATCACTGCAGCCCTGCCAAGAGTCTGTATGTTAATACCCAGTCTGGTGAAGACAAGGGAATAAAGAAACAAACTTTCCTGACAGAACTCCTGTTGCTATCAGAGTTAACCACCTAGCTCCAAGCTACAAAATGCTGCAAATTCAACAGTTATTCTGCGGTAGATTCCTAAAATGGCTCAGTGTCTGTAGGTAAGTCCTATATTTTTAATCATGTCCCTTGGTATGCATAAAATGTTTAGCTCTGTCCTTGAAAAGAGAGATAATCCAAGCTCATTGCTAGATGGAGAAATCTGAACTGTTCATATGCATTTGTTTTACATTACTGCACAAAGTTAACAAAATTAAAGAATTCAATGTAAAAAAGCCCCAGTACTTTCTTTAAACAGATACTTTATGTTTTGTAAAGATAGCAAACAGGGCTTCATCCAATGAAGTCTTGAGCTCCCATAACTCCTATTGCTATCAGTGAGATCTGAGGGTGACTGTTTCATGATTTTCTCTTCCTGTTCCACTTAGGTGTTTTAAACCTTCTATGCTGATAACATCAGAACATAAGATTGGGCATATTGGGTCAGACCAATGGTTCATCTAGCCCAGTATCCTGTCTTCTGACAGTGGCCAATGCCAGACGCCAAAGAGAGAATTAACAAAACAATTATTGAGTGATCTACCCACTGTCATCCAGTCCCAGTATCTGGAAATCAGAGGTTTAGAGACACATGGGGTGCATCCGTGCCCATCCTGACCAATAGCCATTGATGGACCTATCCTCCTTGAACTTATCTAATTCTTTTTTTAACCCAGTTATTCTTTTGGCCTTCACAACATCCCCAGCAATGAGTTCCACAGGTTGACTGTGCATTGCATGAAGTAATACTTCCTTTTTGTTTGTTTTAAACTTGCTGCCTATTAACTTCATTGGTTCTTGTGTTATGTGAAGGGCAAAAGAATGCCTCCTTATTCATTTCTTCACAACAGTCATGATTTTATAGACCTTTATCATATCACCCAAGGCTGTTTCTTTTCCAAGCTGAACAGTTGCAGTATTTTTAACCTCTCCTCATATGGAAGCTGTTCCATACCCCTCATCATTTTTGTTGCCTTTCTCTGTACCTTTTCCAATTCTAATATATCTTTTTTGAGATGCATACAGAGCTGCATACAGTCTTCAAGGTATGGGCATCCAATGGATTTATATAGTGGCATTATGATATTTACTGTCTTATTATCTATCCCTTCCCTAATGTTTTCTAACATTCTGTTCGCTTTTTTGATTGCCACTGCACATTAAGTGGATGTTTTTAGAGAACTAGTCACAATGACTCCAAGGTCTCTCTAACAGCTAATTTAGACCCCATCATTTTGTATGGACAGTTGGGATTATGTTTCCCAATGTGCATTACTTTGCATTTATCAACATTGCAATTTGTGATTCAGATACCACTTGGAGTTGATACTGCACTGCATTGCTTTTTTAAAGTATAGTAGGAACACAAAGAATGCAGACAATGGATTTAACATTTTTATCAATGACCTAGAGGAAAACATACAATCATCATTTATAAAGTTTTCAGATAACACAAAAATTGGGGAATGGTAAATCAGGAGGAGGCCAGGTCTCTGATACAGCGTGTTCTGGATTTCTTGATAAACTGGGCACAAGCAAACAATATGCCTTTTAATTTGGCTAAATGCAAATGTATGCATTTAGGAACAAAAACATAGGCCATACTTACAGAATGGGGGGCCTATCCTGGGAATCAGTGACTCTAAAAAAGAGTTGGGGGTTGTGGTGGATAATCAGCTGAACATTAGGTACCTAAGCGATGCTGTGACCAAAAGAGCTAATGCAATCCTTTGGGGCATAAACAGAGGAATCAAGTAGGAGTAGAAAGGTTATTTTACCTCTGTGTTTGGCATTGGTGCAATTGCTGCTGGAATACTATGTCCAGTTCTGGTGTCCACAATTCATGAAAGATACTGGTAAATTAGAGAGGGTTCAGAGAAAAGCTTTGAGAATGGTTAAAGGATTAGAACACATGCCTTACAGTGATGGATTCAAAGAGCTCAATCTACTTAGCTTAACAAAGAGAAGGTTGAGGGTGTGACTTGATTACAATCTATATGAACCCACACATGGAACAAATATTTAATAATAGACGGTTTCAACAAGCAGACAGAGATGTAACATGTCCCAGTGGCTGGAAATTGAAGCTAGAAAAATTCAGGCATAAGGCATACATTTTTGACAGCAAAGGTAATTACCTATTGGAACAATTTACCAAGGGTTGTGATGGATTCTCCATTGCTGACAATTTTAAAATCAATACCGGACATTTTAGTAAAAGATATGCTCTGGGAATGATTCTGGGGAAGTTCTCTAGGCTGTGTGTTACAGGAGGTCAGACTAGATGATCACAATGGTCCCTTCTGGCCAGGGAATCCATGAAATGTGCTTCTCTTCAGTGGGAATGCTTTTTCTTGTTAATTCCCTCAAGCATCACCACATTCTGCAATATAAACAGCACACCCCTATTTATATGTAACAAATTCACAGACAAAGCCAAAGGCTGTGGGAAAAGAAATGTATTTTACTGTAACTGGCTGAGCCTTTATACTGAGTTACAGTAAAATGCTTTTTTTAGGTCTTAGGCTAAAGTATTTTAGGTCTTAGGCTAAAATACACTGCCCAGCAGCCTGTATAACACACCTAGGCACTGGGCAGGGGACAAAGGAGGGAGGAATCTTCCTACCACCTTCTGCTTGTGCAAGTGCTCTTCAGAACCTACTCTTCTGCCATCTCCCCACAGAGAAGGGCTGGGGAGAAGGATTCACACAAGAGTCCATCTCTCCAGGCTACCCTGATGGCTCACCCGGCCCTGCCATATCTCACCTCAGCTGGAGCTCAGCGCGCTACTGAGGATATGCACCTTCTATGCTGCCCTTTGACATTAGCCACCTCCCCCTCCACAATGGAACCACATCAACTACATTACCCTGGGGGTCGCCAGTTGAAGCTGGAGCTATATTTTGGCCCTTAAAGACAGGGTGGGGAAAGTCAGGGGGAGGGAGGTTTGAAAGAGAAAGAAACTTTTAATTTCTGTGATGGCCTGACACATGCTGGTATTGACCTCAAGAGTGTAATTTTAGAAGAGGCGAGGATATATTTGTTATATTTGGAGGAATTAATAAAAAATGATCAAGAAATAGAAAAGGTGAGGCTGCTACACTGATTTGGCCCAGATTGTCTGCTGTGCCCAGAGAGAAGGAAAGCTCTCAAGGATTTTGTTACAGGCCTCTGTTTCTTTGGGTTAGCCTCAGCTCCTGAGGAAGTTTAGAGAGCTGGATATGCACTAAGCTCATCAGTTGGCCATGGTCGTCAGAGAGCCATCTGCCAGCTGATAATAACTGAGTGCATCATGCCTTCTCCATGCCCTTCCTCACCCCTGGCATGTCCCCCATTCCAGACCTGAAGAGGAGGTGGTGTAGGATCTGGCTACTGCAGTTCTAGGCTGACTGGAGATTCCTCTATGCCACAAAGACTAGTAGGGGAGAATCAACTAGTTGGTGCTCTCTTTGAGCTTCTCGTTGAGCAGGTCAGTGAATCCAGTCCATTTGATAACTTACTAAATAGCATTTATTACCAACATGAAAAATAACAAACGTGATCAGAATAAAACCTGCACTATAAACCATTGGGTTGCTCTGAGGAACCACTCGGAAAGCAGGATCATTCACCCTCCTTGCAGACAAGACTGCTGACTACTATAGAAGATCTGACTTCAGAGTCCAACTATGTGCAGTATTTAAAGCAGCACTAGTTTTTGTACTAAAGCAGCTAAATAGAAATCAGATCTTACCAGCTGTGATCCTATCACACGCAGAGTAACATTTGGCCATTCTGTGTTGTTGTATGGTCTAGTAATCAGGGCATTGGAATGACATTCTGGAGACCTAGATTCTAATCCTAGATCTGCAAGTGAGCTTTTCTGTGAGCTTATGCAAGTCACTTCTCATCTCTGTGCCTCTGTTTCCTCTCCCATCTTTTATCTGTCTTTTCTAATCAGAATGTAAGCCCCTTTAGGGCACTTTTTATTTGAGCAGTGTCAAGAATAATGAGACCCCCCATCTTGGTTGGGGGATCTAGATGCTAGTGCAATGCAAATAATAATAATGATAAGAACCCAACTGCAGTTCCTATGAAGGTAACCCTCTTACTGTTTCCCTAAAGACTGAAGATATGGGCCAGAAAAATCAGTGGGACGTTGTATCTCTGACCTAACTTAAATGGCAGCGAACTTGCTGCGTGAAAATAGTGACAAACAAACAGTCTTCAAAAATCTGCCATTCAAAATTTCTGGTGCCACTCATTAAACTTGACTGGGAGAATCTATGGAGTCTGGAAGACACTTGTTAGAGAGAAAGATTAAGGGATAGATGGTTCACAGAAGAGATACTGCTGATGAATTTGAAGAGTTGTATTCTTCTGTTATGTCAGGTCACCTGGAAGTAGAGGCCATAGAACTTATGGATGAAAATAGGACACCACACACCCACATCCACTCTTTTGACACATGGACAAAAATCAACCAGTTATTGGTATGAATTGAAATGACCTGAAAGTGTCATGTGACCCTTGTGCTTTCCAATATGTTAGGATTCCAAGGGAATTGTTAAGATAATGCAGTCAGTTTTTCACTGACAAATTAAAGAAAATGTGGGTAATATGCAGAGATGATACTGAGATTTATGTTAGATTAGAAATTTAAACTTTGACCAATCGCTCCATCAGCATGTTGGGAAAACAACACTTTATGATTAACAACCGGAAAACAAGCTTCTGGGAATTAGCAGCTTTACAAAGAATTCTAAACAGATCCATAGGACAGGATCCACACTCATGAATACGGGGCCAGATCCTCAGCTGGTGTAAATCAGCATAGCTCCATTGCCTTCATTGGAGTGACACTGATTTACACAGCCAATGATCATTCGCTGTGTAATTATCAGGATTATTTATCAGGATTAATAATAATAATAATCAGCATTATCAGGATCTTTCTATGCAAAGTCTCATTTTCCTGACCACTAAAAGCTAAACAGCCAGGGCTCTTTTATGATTCTGCAAAAGGTGTTTACCATGAGATAAAGCATTACAATGAAAAAGTGAGCTATTGTATTCAGGAATGGACTGAGCTTGAGGGACTTGCATTGACTTCCATATCTGGGGCAAAACTCTGCTGTCAGCTCTGCCTTGTGGATCTTGATTCTGAAATTCCATTTCCCAACATAGCTGGAACTCCCTGTTTTGACTGCCAGAGGGGCCAACTATCTTTGTGCCTGAGAGCAAGAGGAAAACACAAGCACTTAAGAAAAAGGGGAGACAATTACTTCCCACTGCATAGCCTCACAGAGAAGAGATTAGGCAGCACCTGTCTGGCCTGCTGTAGATCAGCCAACCTATTCAAAGGGGATTTCATTAGCATTAAGTCCTGTAACTGTATGAGTAACTAGAGTCATTGACCCTTAACATACAAGAGATAAATTTGTATCCAAAATTCCTATTGGGGACTAGACTAGTTTCATCAACTTACCTTCAGGTTTAAACTGCATTGGCCAGCCTCCTCCAAGTGTCAAATTTGCCTTGGTGTATAATAGGCAGATGCAAGTAGGTGGACTCATTAGCCATTTGTCTGTTTTGAAGCATTGCAATAGAGTCAAAATCAGTCACTGACTAAACCTAGCATGTGCTATTGCCCTTGAACCAATGTGATAAGTCATTAGTCTGTAAAAACGTAAGAAAGGCCATATTGGATCAGATCAATGGTTCATCTGGCCCAGTATCCCATCTTCTGAGAGTGGCTGGTGCCAGATGCTTCAGAGGAAATGCACAGAACAGGGCAATTATCGAGTCATCCATCCCCTGTCATTCAGTCCCAGCTTCTGCCAGACAGAGGTTTAGGAACATCCAGAGCATGGGGTGAGGGGAACAATGTACAGGAGATAATGTTCCATCTCACTTCATACCACACCTTCTACCATTAACACTGTTATTTCCTTACAAACCCTCACAACAATAACAAAGGGTCAATAAAACAAATCCCAGTAGATTGGTGCTACATTGGTGAAAGTCTAATGCTCCTGAATGTTGACAATATTTGTAGAACTGTGCCCTTCCCTACTTATCTCTTCCTAAAAGAGATTACCCAGCATTATCATGGTGCCCCACTGTTACTGCTCACCGACAATGCCACTCCAAGTGTTCTGTTTGCTCCCTTCCCCTACAACCATCACAGACCTTTTTTCTATGCAGTGCCTATGCATTGTACACCCTTCCCAAGCTGGTTTCCATGGCCACAACCTTCTTGTGTGTTATTTGCATGTGAAGATAAACACATCCATAAGTATTAGAAGGGTCGAGGCCACTGGTTACAAATTGTTCAGGGCAGATGAAACATGCCTTCTTATCTTATTAGGATGAGTCTAACACACTTTGGGGCCCCCATAAAATAATAATAAACAATAATATCTATAGTTATGGTACAGATCATCTGACCTCAGAACTACCAAATGATTTTCTAGAAAGCAAGAGGTCTCTTGAATTGTCAGTGATGTTCTCCTATTTCTGCAAAAAAATGGCCTTAAAATATCCCCTCACCATCAAGTTGCCCATTGACTGAATTAACAACATATCCTGAGAAATGGATTGTAATTTAAAATGTGAAGTAAATGGAGCACAAACAAAATTAAACCACTTGTCAGCTCCATTTAATTATCAAAGATTAATGAAGTAAATCTAGCAACTAGCAAGTGTAAGGAAACAAAAACTCATACTTTCTAGGAGTCTATTGGAAGACCTGTGAAGAGAAAAAATTCCATGATTTCTTTAGTCTGCTGTAGGTGTATTCTCCTCAGACACTAATAACTGTGCAAGATGTATTAATATTTGAATGCCCAATCTGTAACAGATTTGACCTACTTGAAGGATGGGATGTTTATTGCCCGATGCTGCTTCTTAATAATAAAAGAGCCACACAATGTAATAAGGGCTTGTCTACACTTAGAAACTGACCAAAATAGCTATTCTGTAATAATTTTTTGGAATAGTTATTTCTGTGTAAGAGCCTGTGTGGACATTCTTGTTATAAACTTAATCCTTTTTGGATTGAATCCTTGGGCTTGTCTACGTTTGGAAATTTACCAATAGCGAATTATTTTGGGAAATTTCCAAATTTAAACAATCCCTTACATCTAAATTATACACTCCCAGCTAGTGGACACATTTATTGGAGCTGTTCCGTTAAAGTAATTATGGCTGATAGTCTGCAGCATTTTATCTGTCTTATTTTATTTATTTATTTATTATTGCTCATAATGGGCAAATCTTTTTACTCAGAGTTGGATCATCCATCCAGGAAGAAAACCCTCTGGAAAAGCCATATTTCCAAAATGTCATCTTCTAGTAGAATAGGGTTTGTCTATAGCCCCACAGAACAGACATTGGGCACTGCTCACCAAGCCGATGAATACATGGGAAAAGCTAGAGGTCTTGGGATATCTGCAGAGGCTGGGGTATTTGCATGGAAGTCGAGTTCCTAAGCACCATTCACTACCTCCCTCTGTCACCCATGGTAAAAAGGCTTCCTCAGGAGCTCTGATTGCTACCCATGCTTTCCCTAGCAGTAGCTTCCCTGAAACTTCCTTGAGGATGCTTAAGGTGGAAAAAAACACATTAAGCTGGAACAGGGTTAACTCTGCTTGGTGCTAGAAATTCCCCATGAGGTCCAGGAGGGTTGCTGCAGTGAAAAGCAACCATTGCCTTTACTGTCTCACCTCACAGACTTACAAAGACCAAACTCACAGAAGGGACTTACATAGGAAGAGGGCTGGTGGATGATGCTACTTCCGTTGCCTTCCCTTTTCCGACCATAGATTGTGCTTCATTTTTGATGTGCATTTTCCTCATTTTTCCTACCCTCCCTGGGATTTTTAAGAGGGCACAGTCTGGTCCTCTATGACTTACTCAAGACAAAACTGCCATGGAGAACAGTGAAAGCAGCAAAGAGTCCTGTGGCGCATACAGACTAACAGACATATTGGAGCATAAGCTTTCGTGGGTGAATACCCACTTCATCGGATGCATGTGAGAACAATGGGACCCCTAGTTGAGAAAGGATGGTTTTGCTCAATAATAATATTGCAAATCAGTTTTTTTTAATCTGTGGCAGGGGCCACAACTGCAGCTTTTCATAGCATTTCAAAATAATCTAGAAATCCTGAGTTTCACAGGACAAACATGTCAGCGGAAACCATGCTTTTTTAAAGTGCAATCCTGCTCTGAAAATCAACAAGGTATACATTGTTCCTTCAGTGACACTAAACTGACTAAAGTAAGTGTTTGCTACATTTCATTCCTCTTAGCACTGCAGAGCCAACACAGAAAGAGGGAGAAAGCTGTGTGCTACTCTGGCTCACCCTAATGGAACCACCAGTTTGGGAGTCACAGCCCCTCTAAGTCAGGTCCCAAAAAAAGAGAACAAAACTTCTAATCTTAGCCACAGGAAAACAAAAGTCACAGGATGGCTTCCTTTAACCACAGGTCCAAATTAAACCAAGCATCCATAGCACAGCTTCTTTCCATCTAGTCCAAATGGAGAAAACAAATGAAAATAGACAGGCAGGACTTAAACTAACACTGTGTGCACTGGCTTTCAGGGAGCAGATCCTCATCTTCTATACATTGACTTCAGTGGAGCTACATCTGTTTACACCAGATGAAGGGCTGGCCTCAGCAACATGGTTATCGATTCAATATAAGGCAGAATGTGGCTCATAATAATAATAATCATTAAATTAGTTTGATAGGCTATTAACTCCCATTTTGGTTTTATGTATATCTTCCCAATCCATTTCTATATTGTTGCAGTTTAATGCCTCAAAATCACTTCCCAAAGTTGTCCCAAAGAACAAATTTTTTAAAAAGTTGGGTGTCACAATCATCTCCCTTATAGATTAAACAAATGGTGAATCTGATTATTCAGATCACTTTGTATGCATAAATATCGTTAATGATATTTTGGATGGGCCTGGAAAATTACATTTGCTAACCCCTGTAACTCCGTGATGGAAAACCCATTATTGCCATTAGGTTTTAAAAGTGCAGAGTTTGGAAGCTAGTATACCAAGAGAATTCAGAAGTTGCGTGACTTCTATTAAGGTGGGGTTTTAATGTTCTTAAACAATTAAGGCTCACATATGATTTGTCTGTTAATGATTTTATAAATATTTATGAGGATAACATTAGATTGTACATCATACAAAAGGTAAAGGAACTCTTTAGATTATTGTGTCACCGTATGTGGCCAAAGTAAATACTTCTCAAGCCCAATTCCCTTCTAATTTACACAACTGTAAATCAAAAGTAACTCCATTCAAGTCAATGAAGTTAGACCAGAGTAAAAGTAGCATAACTGATGGCAGAATCAGGTCCCTCATCTTTCTGAGCATTTTATTAGTCACTTTCAGAGACTGCACTTGTAGAATCAGAATGGCTGGTATAGAAACTAAAAAAATACAATGGGTTCAAAGAAATACCCGAGAGCTAAAGTAAAATAAATGTTTGCCAATAACTGACTGAGATGGCTATGATTTTAATATTTTATAAGTGTAATATATTTCTCAAATTCTACACATATTACATGAGAAGATGAGATCCCTTCTGACTATAGAAGAGGTTCACCACACAGAGGAGTTTATCACATATTTTTTTTCTTTATCCTCCGATGCACAAGGCATCCATAAGTTTCCGCCATTTATTTCAGGTTTGTGCTTGCTTGGTAAGGAATCTGAGGGTCATGTTGATTGATGAGACTTCTTTCTGTATTGTTCTGTGTAATGTTTCTCTTGTTTGCCCTCTTTTTCTCTTCACAGGTGGTGTCCATATTATTAGTTGATGTGGAAGTCATGCTGGTGGTATCCTTAAAGTATATCCTAAATATGACCATCATCACCAGCTTACCAAGTTTGATGCTTTAGGTTGGATTGCTCTACTTAAAAATTCTGATGTTGCAAGAAACTCTTTCCAGTGAACTCTGAAATGGTTTTGCAGGCATTTACTTTGGAAAGAGGTGATATTCTTATCAATTTCTTTTTTTAGATTTTCATGATTGTGCTCCATAAAGTAAGTCAGCAATGATGCTGGTGTTAAAAATGTTTTTGTCAGTGCCAGTCATGCTACTTTTCCAATTCTTTTCAAATATATGAAAGTTGTTTGCTGAAAGTTGTTGTTTGTTGTTAGATGTTCTTTGCTTGACATCTAGCATGCTGTCTCCATCATTGCACATCTCACTCCCTAGATAGGTAAAATGATTGACTTCTAATGTTTCTCCATCTATTCTGATGGTTGCTTTTGGGACATTGATAGCCATATATTTTGTCTTCCTCTCGTCGATGAACAAACCAACTTGTTTTTCTTTGTCTGCCAAAAGCTGGATCTTTTCATCCATTAAGTGATGTGTTGAATTAAGCAGAACAATATCATAGCAAAAACAAGGTAATCCAATTATACTTTATCATGTCTATAAAATTCCTGTAGAACTGCTTTCTACAGTTACTTTCCTCATTGCATTGTCAGTAACCAGTGCAAACAACAGTGGGGACATAATACACCCTTTCCTTACTCCAGCTGTCACTGCAAACCACTTGCTGATGTTGTCTCTATCTCTGACTGCACATCTGGTATTATCATATAGATCCTTGATGAGTCTAATTAGTTTTGCTGGAATTCCATAGTATGCCATAATTTTCCAAAGACTGTCTCTGTGTCAAAAGCCTTCTGTAAATCTATGAAATTTATCAAAAGAGGTGCTTGCCATGCCTTGCTTTGCTCTATAATGTCTGAAATCAACAGTATTGTCTGCACATGATCTCAGTGGTCTAAAACATACCTTGTTCCTCACTAAGTTGGAGATTTATTTGCTTCTTGATACATTCCAGGACAGTGTTGCACATGATTTTCCCAGGTCCTGAGAAGAATGTGATTCATCTCCACTTATTGCAGTTGGTCACCCCTCCTTGGTAATTTTACTACAAGGCCTCTCTTCCACTGGGCTGGATTCTTTTCTTCATTCCATATTCTATCCAACTGCACAGTCTGGAGGGCTGTTTCATCCCCTGTTCTAAGCATCTTTCCACTAATGTTATCCTTTCTGGCTGCTTTCCTATTTTGGAGTTTACTCATGGCTTTTCTGACTTCTTCCACTGTAATATCTCCTAAATCAATAGCAAGCTTTGTTGGTAGGTCGTCTTCATGTAGCTCTAGTAGTTTGCATCATCTTGGTCTATTTAAAATAGCTTGAAAATGTTCTGCCCATCTTTTCCTTTGTTCTTCTTCTGTAGTAAGATTCTTTCCATTTGCATTTTTAATAGGGCCACCAGTACTGCTAAAGTTTCCTATTATCTGTTTGACTGTCTTATACAAGGTTGTAAAGTCATGTCTTCAGCTAGCATCTTCAGCCTCTTGATATTTTCTATCATTATATGCTCTTTTATCTCTTCTAGCACTTTTTCCCTTTCCGTTGAGACCTCTGTATTCTTCTTGCCATTTAATTGTCTCTTCACATCTTAGCATTCATGAGTGTTTGCTTTACATTCCTTCTCTTATCCAATGCTGACCAAGTAGCATCGCTAATCCATTCCTGCTTTTTAGATTTTGTTGTTATTAAGACTGTTTTTGCACTTTCCAGATAGCACTTTCCAATGTTTTCCCACAGAGTAATAATGTCCTGGGTTTTTTTTTTCAGTTGAGCCCATTAGAACACTGAACCTGTTCTTTTAGTTCAAGCCGAAAACAACTTTTTGTCTCTGGGTCTTTTAATTGTGTACTGTTGGTGCTTCTTCATTCTCTTTTACTTAATCTTCCATTTACAAATATAAAGATTATGGTCACTGTCCAAGTCTGTTCTCCTGAATGCAAGTGCAGCTGCCAACAAGCCGTGGAACTTACTTGAAATGCAGAAGTGATCTATCTAGCTCCTTGTCAGACTCTCTGGGGAGTTCCATGCCATTTTATGGATTTCTGTATGAGGAAATATTGTTCCACCTATCATTATGTTGTTCACACTGTAATTTTCCACTAATCATTCATCATTTTATTCATGTCCAAATGCCTGCTGCACTTGCTCATAATTTTATCCAACCCATCACTGTTACTGCCAACTTTTGTGCTAAAATCGCGCATAGGCACTATATCATCATGTTTTGGGACCTTGGCTAACACATCCTGTAACAAATCATAAAAAGCATCTTTTTCCTCATCTGGCTTTTCATTGGTTGGTGCATAGTATTGTATGACTCTTTGTTTAAAGGATTGAATGAAAAATTGAGTGCTAATGAGTCTTTCATTGACTGATTCCCACTCAGTCAGTGCCTACTTTGCTTCATTCAGCATCATTCACATGCCAAGAGTATATGATGGTTTAATTAGTTTCTCTAAAGTGTAGTTTGGTTGAACGTGTTCATCTACACTCACTGATTCCAAAGACCTCAAGATGGTATCTATCCATTTCTCTAATTATTTGAGCAGTTTTAGTAATTTTGTACATTGGTCTCACATTCCAAAATCTGATTTTCATTTCTGATCTGGCCTTGAGCAAGGGACATTTTAGGACATGGGCTTCCTTACAGGTTTGACGAATGCCCATCACATTCGTCACATAAAGTTGGTCTCTTGTTCTAGACTGCTGCCTACAGATATGGCTCCAGGGGGTTGTTTCTGTAGTAAGTTAATTTTACTTGATGAAGTTATTAGCCCCATGCACAGCCTTAGGTCAATGTCTCCTCATTCGTTGTGTGGAGCTGTCTACATGTGAACACTCCCCCAATCACCACCTGGGAGATGCTCTTAGTATCTTCAGTTTTTCACATATAGAAATGTCCTAAAATTTTAGGCCTTGTTCTGTTCTCTAATGTGTAAGTCAGGAGTAAATCCAGCGAAGTCAATGGAATTGCACTCGTGTAAAAGTAGCATATGTGAAAGAAGAATCAGGCCCAGTGGCATTTAAATTAGGAACATAGGTATCGGGGTTATAGAATAATCTAGGTCAGTGGTTCCCAAACTTGTTCCGCCACTTGTGTGGGGAAAGCCCCTGGCGGGCCGGGTCAGTTTGTTTACCTGCCGCGTCCGCAGGTTTGGCTGATCGAGGCTCCCAGTGGCCGCGGTTCACTGCTCCAGGCCAATGGGAGCTGCTGGAAGCGGCGCGGGCCGAGGGACGTACTGGCCGCTGCTTCTAGCAGCCCCCTTTGGCCTGGAGCAGCGAACTGAAGCCACTGGGAGCCACGATCGGCCAAACCTGCAGACACGGCAGGTAAACAAACTGGCCCGGCCCGCCAGGGGCTTTCCCTGCACAACCAGCGGAACAAGTTTGGGAACCACTGATCTAGGTCATTTTGCCTTGTTCCTCTGAGTACCTTCACCATAATATCTGCACAGCAAATATTTTAATGGATGAATTTTCAAGTTATCCCCTACTTAGAATTTTAGTAACAGAGCTATTGGAGGCTTGTATTTCTGATATTAATCAGCACACTATGATTTAATTAACAGTGACTGATTTTGTGATGCGGAAATAGTTACAATAAGACAAGATCATATGATCCCTCATTCAAATAGCACTGTGATGTTGTTCACAAATTATAGGTCCTCTCCCAGATTTATGGTAAAGTAAGGGTGGAGCCCTCTGTGAAATATGTCCCTCTTCTTTCATTCGTTAGCATTTGCTACAGCTGATTGGGTTCTCTTTTAGGACAGTGAGAAAATTTCAGAGAGAAACAAAAGATCCTTTCTAGAAGACGAAATGAAGATATTTGCTAATATGGGGAGGGTACAATTTTGCGTTAATAATGTAGGAACAGTGTATTTTTATATTCAGTCACTTCATGTTGATTTAACTTTCTGGAATATTTAGACTAGAAAGTTAAAACACAGGAAGGGGCATGCATCACACTTAGTTCTCTCTGTGTGGGCAAAGTCCTTAACACATCTTCAAGTCAATAGGAGCTTTGTCTTTAATGTAGCTTGTCAGATTAAGAGCTGCCAAGAACTGTAATATAATTAAAATATTACAAATGGCAACTAAAAGTTTAAATTGGAACTGAATCAACATTTAAATTGATTTAAAAGTCTGAATGGATAAATTTTATATTGAACTTATCTGGGCCAGTTTTCCTTCACATGGATAAAGGAAGATACCAGTTATCTTAGGCCTTGATCCAGCAAAATATTTAAGCATGTACATTATCCTAAGCATGTGAACAGTTCCACTGAAGTCAGTGGGACTAATCACCTGCTTAAAGTTATGCAAGTATTTAAGTGGTTTGATGTATTACGGCTTTAATCTTGCTGTAACGTTTCTTTCCTCAGAGGTAATACATTTTGACTGCACTAAGACTGAGCATAATAGGAAGCTGCTGCATCACTTTTCCTGTGCATTTCACATAGTGACATTTTACAAAGAGATATTGAAATAATGCCCTGTGTCCAAAAACATCCCAAAAGTACTTCCCATATTGATTTTCAGGAGTATGGATTCTATCTGAAGCAAATTTCTGACCCTAATTACTCGAGTATTAAATTCAGAGCACCTCAGTTGATATCATGTCAGTGGAGTTACCCTGCATATATTTACACAGTTCTCAATGAAAACAGTATTTTACCCTAATTCTTTCAACACCAGCCAACAAAAATTACTTCTCCACTAAGAAGTGTAAAAACTCTAATAGTTAAGTACTATCTCAGGCTATATGGAGAACTCCTTGCTGGAATATGGATAGGTATAAAGAGAGGAATAACTATAGTAATTCTACTGATGCCAGAAAAATATCTGAGCCATCAGAAAAAGCTCTTGCATTACTTGGAAAGATGAGCTTCACATTGGCCTATCAATGGATTGGCGTTGGTTTGGAGCAGGAACTTTGGGCCTGATTCTCTTCTCACTTATGCCAGTGTCATTCCCCTGACATCAGTGAAGTTACTCCTAATTTACACAGGAGAATCAGGCCCCTGTGTCTCTATGGTGCTGTAACAATAAAGAGAATAATAAATAAATAATAATAATAAAACAGTCAATAGAATTATTAAGAGTTGATATAATAATTAATCTCCCATTTATTGACCAGTGGCACAAACAGGTATATGGGCAGGACTTGCCATACCATCAGTGGCCTGTTTGTCAGAAGTGCTGAGCCTCTACATCTCCAGTGAAGCCAATGGGATTTGTCACTCCTCAATATTGCTGAAGATCAGGCCACATGTAGTTGACAGACAGGAAGCAGAAAAGGCCAGGGCATGCAGGGGGTCATGACAGGCAGAGGTGGAGGAAGAAAATGGCTGAAGAGCCACCAATTATTTAACTGATGGTAAACCTCAAGCTTCTTGTAAGTAGAGGTGGGTGGGAAACAGGTTTCCTATCCAGTAGAATGTTTTGAAATTTTGAAAAATGTTCCCATCCTGAATTGGGATGAAAAGTCAAAATCTTGAAAATGTTCACAAACCATGAATCTGAAAAAATATTTGGCTTTGGTCATTTCATTTCAATTTTGACCATTTAAAAATTACTATTTTTGTATGGATTTTAAATTAAAAAATGTAATGTCTTTTTGAATGAGAATTTTTTTTCATTTGTAAAGTGTCAAAATGGGACACTTTAAACAATTTTCTAGTTAGGAAACTTGTCAAACTGATCCTTGTCCGCAAAACATTTTGGTTTTGATGAATCAGCATTTTTGATGAAAAAAACGTTTCATAGAAAAATTCCCAAGCAGCTGTAGTTGTAAGCTGCTTGCTTACAGATCCAGAAAACCTTGGGCTGCCCTTCCACATTAGAACCCAGCAGATCAAAATACATGTGTGAATTGTCCTGGTGCCCCAAATCCTTTCAAAAGTTTTTCATGGAAGTATTATGTAAAAGTAATATAATGCCATATCTGGTTTTCAAATCACTGTCAGGTTTACCTATTTACAACTCCACATGATGGACAAAGCCATTATTGAAATATATAGGCATGAAAAACCCTTTTAAACTGCAAATGTATATTTATCAACCCACATTAAATGGAGAATATGTATGCTGTTCCAATCCCAAATGCATTATTAAGGGTTTTTTAATTCTTGACAAAACAAGGTTTTTAAATGGCAGTTCTGACACATCCCTGACTAATCAACTAACTTAGAACAGCAGGAATGACCCTACTATCACTAATCATTTTAATCATTAAGATTTTTAAAACCTAATTCACACTTTGGACTATGCTGAAAATAAATTCATTGATTGATCATGGGGATGGAATCATTGGGAAGTGCAAGATAAATATAACAGGCAGAAAAATAGGGCAAGGAGCACTGTTAATGATATAAAAACCATTGCTGAAGGAAGAAAGTGTGAAAACCAATCAACTCTTACAAAAGCTAAGTAGTCATATCTTTGGGTCCAGGCTTCCATAATAACAAGGCAATAAATCCAGGAGACTTGTCCTATTGTTTAGCTAGTCTGAAGCATAGAGCCTAGTTTAGACTGCTCTTTACTCCACCTGTGCTTCAGGACAAATATTGCTGTACTTTAGCTTCTTTATGAAGACATTTTAGAAATGTCTTACATGGTATATGGCTAAATAAATCCCCATGTGCAATCACTAAAAACTCAGTGTTTACCAACAGCTGTGATGTCACAGCTTTTCCTAAACACAGATGAGGAAATAACTTTAGCTACTTTTTGGTATCTCTTGGCAAATGCTAAGTATGTTAATGGCAGTCATTGTGTACTCTCATCTTTCTTGTGTGTGTGTGTGTTCTCTTGTTGATGTTCATGTTTAATGTAATGGTAACATAGCCCAATAACATGCACTGTTGGGAGAAGATCTTTTATCTTAAAAAGTACCCTTTTGCTTGTTTTCTTTCCTTCCATTGTCAAGGTGCAATACTTACAAGGGAAACACAACAAAACAAGGTTAGTCTTTGACCAAGAATCGGATGGATGATGGGTATAGGTTGTTCTCAGATGTACACATTTGTGACCCTTCTGCCCATTATTGTTGGCAGCAACAAGGTCCAGATTCAATTAGTTAGAGGTCCCTCTGAAAACTAATACACACCCCCACCCAGAGTTTCCAAAATGAATAAATACCTTCCCTGTGCAGCTTTAACAGACAATACTTCCACACGTGCAAACACTGTGTATGAAACTAGGAAAACATTATTAGGGGGAAATGGAACATCAAATTGGGAAAATACAGCAACAGTCTATCCTAATGAATAATAAATAAAATACTATCCCCATGGTAATGTTGGCAAGAATCCATTAACTCAGTTCCCCACGCACTGGTGCGAATGTCCAGTAGGCAAATGTCCCTTTACTGCATCACTTGTCCTTTTCCCATCCACTAAATCCCACTCACAGTTTGGTGTCAGTGGGTAATGTAGACCCAGAGTCTTGCGGAACACTCAGGCAGGCTTGACTCCAGTTTCTTCGTAAGTGTTGCCTAGTCCTGTCCTGAGGTTTCACCACTGTAGCGATTTCAGCTTTATTTAGTGATGGGGTAAGAAGGACCTCACCAGAGTTCCCTCCACTCTGCTGCTGTCCTATGTAGCTTCAGCAAAGAGATGCCTCTGCATTTCTGAGTCATCCCAATGCACAGGCTCCTCCGTGGAGGAGAACTAGTACTTATAGGACCCTTGAGGGAGTTCTTACCACCTGGGTTGTACTCCTCGTCACAAGGTAGGAGCCCTTTTCCTCTCTCTCAATTCAATTCAACTACTCAACCAATTCTGAGTTTATCTACAGTTATGGTGATGCCAAAAGTGCCACTTCAGGAATTCTGGGTGGAAAGCTTATGCAAATAAAACTCTTGCTGTAGCCATAGTTCATCCTGTTCACCAATAGATGGGATCAGAAAGTTCCTTACCCTCTAGAGGTTCAGGCCACAGGACTTATACATATTCAGTGTCACAAGTTTATATGCAAGGGTCATGTGGGTTTTCTGTAGAACCCCACATTACTGGAGCCACGAAGTCCTGC
The DNA here is from genome assembly GCF_015237465.2 of Chelonia mydas. Classification (NCBI taxonomy): domain Eukaryota; kingdom Metazoa; phylum Chordata; order Testudines; family Cheloniidae; genus Chelonia; species Chelonia mydas. The sequence continues at coordinate 106,109,076 of NC_057853.1, read as the reverse complement.
CAGGCCATCTCAAAGCAGCTTTCTTGGATGTTCTGTTCTGAAGACTGTGTCCTTCTCACTGTTGAAAACATCTAATATATTTGGTTTAAAATCACATCCAAGCACAGAAATATTCAAATATGTATTTCTAGCTGAGAAAGGATTGCCAGATTCTGTTCTGATTCACATGAGTGCAGCTCCCTCTGAGCTCAGTAGGAGTTGCATTTGTGTAACAGAACATAGAAGTTGGCTCTAAATTTGCAAACATTTAGAATCAGCCATTTGAGAAACAAACCCAAAATGGTCATTGTGAGGTGGAACTTTATTACTAGCAGTGGGGGATGCTATGGAGGATACTTGTTTGCTTCAGTTTTTAATTGACAGTTCTATAACTCCCTTTCCAGTGATTGGGACTAGGTTATTGCACTGAGGTGAGTCTGTGGCTCTGTATCTTAATCCATGTCTTATCAGGAATACTGAATAAAACCATCCCCAGCAACACTTGCCTCTTGTCATGTTGGAATGCAGAAAAACCAGAACAAAACAACCAGTTTAATGATGTCAGTACATTATTATAATTGCTATTGTAATACAGTAGGAAGGTATCTTAATTACATATATGATAAATACAGAAAACATTTTTAAAAAGCTTTAGCTGTGCTCACAAGGTCAACAAATTCTTTCCTAGTGCTCCCCAAAGCCATGAGGACTGATTAATGGGTTTCATTACTCTGTGCAACAGTGTGACATAATAGCCTCCAGCGTCTGCCCTTCTTGGTATTAGCAGCCACCAGCTCTTACACTCCTTTGCTGCACATATTAATGAAGCACACAGAATTCTTTATTGCACTTTCATACCCATAAGAAAGCTCCCATTCAGAATAGCTACAGAGGAAGTGAAAACAAATCAGAATGACCCAATGGGTAGCTCTCTAATCCTGCTTCCAGACTAATTTAAGTAATTAGAAGAGGGGTCATTATCTCAGCTGTGGCAACCTTCCCATATTCAAATTTCTAAGTACCACAGTGAATAAAACAGCAGAAAAATTAATAGCTCTATTATAACATATCCCATCTTTAAGCTCTTTTATCATTGAGTAACAGTATTAGTCATGAGTCCAGCAGTATTATTCCTTATTTTTCTTAAGTAGGAATTTTTATCTGCTGCATTTTTATTGCTTTGTCTAAGGGAAAAAACGACACAAAATTGCAGGTACAAATGAAAGTAGAATCGAACAGACTTCTCAGCTGAAATAAGCTGCCTATGGAATTCTGACACCCAATTCCCGTTAATTACAATGGCAATTGAGCCTCCAAATCCTTGGAGCAGCTTTGAAAATCTCAGCCCTAAATACTGTAATTTGCATAGACAAAACAAAGGCTACTTAAAAAGAAAGCCAGCCCTGTCCTTTGAACTCATGTGACTTCTGGCTTATCTGAATGATTTGCATCTGATTGGTAGTTCCAGAGTCATAAACATATGGATCTCCATGAATGTAGGAATTCACAAAAAGAATAAGCTATTCAGATTGTGAGATTTGTTTAAATTAGGTGCGAATAAGAGTTTAGGTCTTGATCCTGCCAGGTGCTCCCTATAAGCGGATTCCTGCACCATATGAACCCCAATGACTTCTGATAAAACTCTCTGCAGATGCTGGGGTCCACCCATGCTGAGTTCCGTGCTGGGCTGGGCCTAGTGTATTTTTTATTGGCAGAAGCAGGCCTGGTTTGGGAAAACATCTGGTACTATACTTTCAAACAGGTTTGCACAGAAAGCAAAGCCAGCAAATTTTTCTTTCTTTCTGTGATTTGAATGTGGGTGAACAAGAAAATCAGGCAGTATTTTCTTTATTAGATTCAAAAAATATTTTTAAATGTATCTAGAGAGCTCCTTAGGTGTCCAGCTGAAGAAAAAGCCTTAGCCTGTCTCTAGTTTACAACAAGTTGTGGTCAGGACATATTATATTGCAGCCATTATAGTCATCAAGGTCCTTTGCCTTTGAGTTGCTGAGTCCCTTCTGCGATAGTCTGAAAAATGAAATCTACTGACTTCATGGTGGTGCTCAGCACTTGACTGGATTAGGCAACATTTCTTTGTCCTAGACCTCACAGCACTATCTATAATTACACTGCTCTAGAGCTGCTCTGGCAAGATTTGACTGAAAACCTACTTTATTGAAAGTCTTATTGAAGTAACCCCAAAAGACTGTATTATACAGACCTACTAGACAGTGATACGATAATCTACAATGATTTTGGGTCTGCAACCAGAGCAATGGACTTGGCAGCTCACAGATGCTCTAATTTATCATTCCACTACTACTAGCAAGAGAGATAAAGATGCAGGATAAAGGGCTCCCAAGGTTTTTTGTGTTTGTCTGTTTTTCACATTAGACGCTCTCTGACCTACAAGAACCAGTCCTCTGGGTTGAAGTTACACAGCAGCAACTTTTTCAAACACTGTTTTGGATACGCTTGAAATAAAAAGAGGGCCCCATGTAGAAGCGAAACTTGAACAGCTTAATTGGACTAAATCGGGGGGGCCCAGATAATCTTCATTCAAGAATATTAAAGGAATTGGCACATGAAATTGCAAGCCCATTAGCAAGAATTGTTAATCAATCTGTAAACTCAGGGGTTGTACCATATGACTGGAGAATTGCTAACATAGTTCCTATTTTTAAGAAAGGGAAAAAAAGTGATCTGGGTACCTAAAGGCCTGTTAGTTTGACATCTGTAGTATGCAAGGTCTTGGAAAAAATTTTGAAGGAGAAAGTAGTTAAGGACATTGAGGTCAATGGTAAATGGACAAAATACAACATGGTTTTACAAAAGGTAGATCGTGCCAAACCAACCTGATCTCCTTCTTTGAGAAAGTAAGAGATTTTTTAGACAAAGGAAATGCAGTGGATCTAATTTACCTAGATTTCAGTAAGGCGTTTGATACCGTGCCACATTAGTTAAATTGGAAAAGATGGGGATCAATATGAACATTGAAAGGTGTCCTACTGAAAGGTGAACTGTCAGGCTGGAGGGAGGTTACCAGTGGAGTTCCTCAAGAATCAGTTTTGGGACCAATCTTATTTAATCTTTTTATTACTGACCTCGGCACAAAAAGTGGGAGTGTGCTAATAAAGTTTGCAGATGATACAAAGCTGGGAGGTATTGCCAATTTAGAGAAGGACCGGGATATCATACAGGAGGATCTGGATGACCTTGTAAACTGGAGTAATAGTAATAGGATGAAATTTAATAGTGAGAAGTGTAAGGTTATGCATTTAGGGATTAATAACAAGAATTTTAGTTATAAGCTGGGGACGCATCAATTAGAAGTAATGGAGGAGGAGAAGGACCTTGGAGTATTGATTGATCATAGGATGACTATGAGCCGCCAATGTGATATGGCTGTGGAAAAAAGCTAATGCGGTCTTGGGATGCCTCAGGAGAGGTATTTCCAGTAGGGATAAGGAGGTTTTAGTACCGTTATACAAGGCACTGGTGAGACATCACCTGGAATACTGTGTGCAGTTCTGGTCTCCCATGTTTAAGAAGGATGAATTCAAACTGGAACAGGTACAGAGAAGGGCTACTAGGATGATCCGAGGAATGGAAAACCTGTCTTACGAAAGGAGACTCAAGGAGCTTGGCTTGTTTAGCCTAATCAAAAGAAGGTTGAGGGGAGATATTATTGCTCTTTATAAATATATCAGAGGGATAAAGGAATTATTTAAGCTCAGTACCAATGTGGACACAAGAACAAATGGATATAAACTGGCCATCAGGAAGTTTAGACTTGAAATTAGATGAAGGTTTCTAACCATCTGAGGAGTGAAGTTCTGGAATAGCCTCCCAAGGGAAGCAGTGGGGGCAAAAGACCTATCTGGCTTCAAGATTAAGCTCGATAAGTTTATGGAGGAGATGGTATGATGGGATAACATGATTTTGGCAATTAATTGATCTTTAACTATTCATGGTAAATAGGCCCAATGGCCTGTAATGGGATGTTAGATGGGGTGGGATCTGAGTTACTACAGAGAACTCTTTCCTGGGTATCTGGCTGGTGAATTTTGCCCACATGCTCAGGGTTCAGCTGATCGCCATATTTGGGGTCAGAAAGGAATTTTCCTCCAGGGCAGATTGGAAGAGGCCCTGGGGTTTTTTTGCCTTCCTCTGTAGCATGGGTCACTTGTTGGAGGATTCTCTGCACCTTGAAGTCTTTAAACCATGATTTGAGGACTTCAATAGCTCAGACATAGGTGAGAGGTTTATTGCAGGAGTGGGTGGGTGAGATTCTGTGGCCTGCATTGTGCAGGAGGTCAGACTAGATGATCATAATGGTCCCTTCTGACCTTAATATCTATGAGTCTATGAGTCTATAGAGGGATTAATATCTTATTATTTGGGCCATTACTCGTCCATTATGGTAGCTAACGAACTAGGGAATCTCATTCAAAAATCTTTTTTCCCCCATAACTTCACTTAGAACTTGATCCAATTTTGATCAGTTACATCATGTTATTTCACTTTGTTTTCTACGTTGCCAGAGCTGGACAAAAAAAGAGGAATTTGAGAAAAAAATCAATTTTTTTTTCTATTGTGCAGTGTTCAGAATGGACCCATTTTCATTAATTTTTTGCAAGTCTTTAACCAAAGTTTTACTGAAATGCTTACCAAGCTACTTTACAAAATTGTTGAAATGTTCTTCATTTACTGAAAGAAAGTGAGAAAACACTGTTTTCAGTAAATTAAACATTTCAATAATAAATTTGAAAATTATTTCAATAAAAACATTACATTAAAAATGTCAGTACTTTTTTTTGCAAAAAAAAAATGGAAAATTTCAATGATGCCCATAATTTTTTACAAAATGTTTCTTTTTAGTTAAGGGCCATTTTTTTAATGAAAAAAAACTTTACATTCTATAAGTTTCAACCAGCTCTATATGGAACAAAAATTCATCTTCTTAAATAATATATTTTTATGATTTATTATGCAATATTACTGATTTTTCATAAAACCACTGAGGACGTCCTATCTGAATGTTCCCCCAGACCCTTTGTAACTAACCAGTTGTGTGTTGCTTACATTTGATTAACTAACGTGGTTGAATTTTTCTTATATATTTTATGAACTATGATCTTAGAGGGTGCCATGTATAATAATTTCCTGCAGTAAACTGATTTAATATAGAATTAATTTCTAGTATTCTAGCAATCCTAAGAAGTTCCTGTGCTCTTCAATAGTTGAGATGAATTTCTTGGTCTTACTTTATGTGTATAACTGGGGTAGAATCTCTATTCATCCTGCGATTTTATTTGTTTTTACATTGTAAAGAAAAACATTGTAAATAAAAATCTGAGAAATAGTAATATTTGACAGAAAATGAGCCATTTTCACTCAAAAGGATCCAATAATTTGATAAAATACAATGTTTTTCTAAGATCAATATGGACATTTCTTTTGCAGAAAAAGAATTTTGTATAGAAAATAGCTGAATCTTCTAATTCATTGTTTTCAGACACTGATCTGAGTAAGAGGCAGTGTACAGCCACAGCATCCCAGGGGGAGCATCACAGAACTGTGAAGACACAGTAAAGTTCCTTTCGATTGATTTAGACCAAATTAAAAGGCAAAGCACAAAAACAGAGATGGAAAATATTCAGTGTTTCAGCTCTTCTGAAGGTTCAGGTAGAAAACCACTTATACAAGGAAACAGAAGGGCACAGAAGTTAGACTGCACAAGAAGTCAGGCTGAAAGATGAAGTCAAATCATTAATATGTGGTAAAGGAACAACAAAAGGACAATATTTTAAGTTTTCTATCATTACTAATCGATTTGGCATTATTCTTTTTAATAATGATGTTGTAATTAATTTATTTGGGATTAACAGGGCTGCATATTGTGTGGCCTCAAGGGTTCAATTCTAATTCGTTAGTAGTAGAATAAAATCATTAGCTAAGATTTTGCTCAGAATGGGAGAGCAGCACAATCTCTAGAAAAAAAAATGGACACGGTAGAGCAGGGAACCACAGGAGATATGAACAGAGGGGTGGGAAATAGTTTCAATCTTAATACTGCTGCTTCTATCCAGGTATTTTTGGACCTATTCTTGAAGGCCCAGATTCTCAAAGGTATTTAGGCTCCTAATATCCCTTGATATCTGGGTTTAAGTCTTTACGCAGCTTTTACACAATCCTGTTAGTTGCTTTCCTTGATATGCTCATCTGACCTCTCAGCATATAAATTCAATGGCCCCTCATAGACTTGGAGATCCTAATTCAGAGATGTGTAAAAGGGTGTACATTTCCCATTAGTAAGTGGATGTGAATGAAAGGTAGAATGACTGTGCTGGCTTTAAGAAGATGCAAATTACACCAGATTTGACTCCCTTAGGTTTGCCTCTAAATTTGGCCCAGATAGGTTAAAGCTAAAATTTTCAAACACGGGTTTGGGTGGCTAAAGTTAGACATCTAAATCTGTATTTACATACCGAAATAAGTGGGATGATTTCAGAAGTGATGGTGTCTGGAGGTCCTATTGAAGCCACTGGACTTGGAGTCAGTGACCTGCAGGTACCTGCTCAGCACCTCTGAAAATCAGGCTATTTGTTGGAAGTTGCCATTGTAACGCTGACAGACCCCAGTCATTGGTGGGCAGGATCGAACTGGGGACCTTTGCAACTAAATGCATGAGCCACTACCACATGAGCTAAAAGCCAACTGACTATTAGCTAAGGCTGTAGAGCAGACTCATTTAACTGTCTCTCTAAGTGGTCTCGGTGCCACTAACTGGGACAGACCGCCACACCTGGGAGCTGTGTGGGTTACATACTTCCCCTAGCTGAGGAAGTGCGTCCTGAGCTTCAGAGACTTCCCAGTAGAAATCCCAGACAAGCCCCCACTTGTAATGCCAACAGACCCCGGTTGTCGGTGGGCAGGATTGAACCTGGGACCTCTGGAACTAAATGTATGAGCCACTACAGCATGAGCTAAAAGCCAACTAGCTGTTAGCTAAGGCTGTAGAGAAAACTCATTAATCTCTCTCTCTAAGGGTATGACTTCACTACCCACCGGCTCGGCGGGTAGTGATCGATCTATTGGGGATCGATTTATCGCGTCTTGTCTAGACACGATAAATTGATCCCCGAATCAATGCCTGTACTCCACCTTGGCAGGAGGAGTAAGCAGAGTCGACGGGGGAGCTGCCACGCTTTGAGGATGGCCAGGTAACTCGAACTAAGATACTTCAACTTCAGTTACGCGTATAGCGTAGCGGAAGTTGCGTATCTTAGTTCGAAACACCCTCCACCCAGTGTAGCCCAGGCCTCAGTGGTCTTGATGCCAGTAGATGGGACAGAACACCACACCCAAGAGGTGTGTGGGTTACACCAGCACAAGAAGAAAATTTGTCAGGGAGACTTCTCCAAACATGCCTGGCTTCAGGGGTTGCCAGAGGGTCATATCTGCATTTTTGCATGGATGAATTTTAGGATATTTAATTCTTGGAAAAGTGAGAGCAAAAGGCAAAGAAACATAACCTAAAATGTGTGTAAAACTTTCCAGCCCCTCCATCTAGACCCTTTGCTTCTCTCACTTCCCCCTGCCCCCTCGGACTTCACCCAGCAGGCTTTCCTCAGCCTTCCACTTCTCTACCCATCCCATGGGCTGCTCATCCTGTGATATTGCACTCCATATGTTTATGGAAATATGCTTATGAGTGTAAATATAATGTAACTGGAGTATGCTTTATGGAAAAGATCTCTTGTAAGGTATCATTACAAAGCTTATAATCTACTGAGTGTATTCATCCTATTTGTATGAATGTATCATTCTTGTATCTGTAGCTAGAAATATGAAGTGTTACTCTGAAGTCCTATTGTAACTATGCAAAGTGTGTGCAATTAATAATGGCTTGGAATCTTGATGGCTCCCATTAACCAGGACAATTGGATGTAAATGTCTCTGTTTACTTGTAAGCCTTCCTGTGTTCATGTGAGTCAGGCCGGGAAAGAATGGAGGCTTGGGGTCTCACAGAACATGTGACCATCTTACCTGGTATTGGAATCCATCTTAAACTTGCTTTTCCATTTAGAAGGAGGGGTGGGGACCCAGAGAGACAAAAGATTCCTGCCTTGGGCCAAAGCCATAAAAGGGGGTGGAATAGAGCAAGTCATGAGAAAAGTCATGCCAGTAATGAGAAATCCCTGAATTACCAACTGAGCTGAAACTAACAAGAACTGTACCAAGGGAAAGGATAGGGCCCAGACTAAGTAGGAGTCTAATCTGTGAAAGAAGCTTATTGGAACATCTCTGAGGGTGAGTGTGATGGTGCCCCCCATAAGGCTTTATGGAAATATATTTATGAATGTATATATGACATAACTGGAATAGGTTATATGCTACATATGCCATGTAACATATCTCTGTAAAGGTTATGATCTACTGAATCTATTCATCCTATTTGTATGCATGCATCATTTTTGTATTTGAAGTTATGAATATTGGCTGTGTACTTGCTTGATTTTTAAGTAGCCTTTGTAAAGCATTTGGTCAGTTTCTTGAGAAAGGAATGTGCAAATTAAGTGCCCAGTCAAGAAGCACTTAATGCACAATGGATCTTGGAAGGCTCCAATCCGCATAAAATGTCTTCCTGGAGACATTCAAGATAGCATGTGGGTGATGGCTGCTGCCTGTAAAAATGGAGTCATGCATGGACATGTGACTTGCCCATGTGACTCCAAAACTCCATTTTGTAGCTGGATTCTACAAAGGGGGAGGGAGGGGTGTCCACACACAAGAGAAAGTCTATTTAAGCCCATGAGAGGCCCCTCCATTTTGTCTTCAGCTGGCTAAAGAGATATGTTTGAAGGAACTATCAAGATCCTATTCTAGGAAGAGGGACAGAAATGGAGAGGGAAGAGACGGGCCTTGTGACTGTTAGACCCAACAAGGATGGATTAGTAAGACTGGTTGGCAAGGAAGATGGCAGAATTGAAGGAAGAGAGGACAAATCTGTAGTGCATAAAGTGTGCTCTCTCTCTGATATTCTTCCTCCAGGGCTGTTCAGCAGCTCAGGAGCAGAGGTGGAGTAAATGTCATACACGGATGAGATGTGGTGGAGTGACTAAAGGGGTCAAGACCTGAAGAAACAGCATGGACAAGTCTTCTAGTCTTCATAGGTGATACTCAACTCTGTTATCTCCCAGGTTACCAGTATTTATAACCTCTGGCAACTACTGTGGGGCTTAGAATGTGTATCACCATGAGCTGACATAAGAATGACCAAGTCATCTCACTTGGTATAACATACTTTTTCTCACCCCCCTGAATTTGACAAAAATTACAGGAATAAGGTATATTTTCTATTCACCCCCTGACTTTTTTTCCAGCAAGAAAAATCTGCTTCTATTGCTACTTGTAATTCCCTGACCCAGAGAGGTCAGCCGTGGCAAGCTGTGCTGCTGACACAAGTCACTTCATCGAAATTAAAAATAAAATCTTTGGAGATGGCTAGCAGATTGAGTCGATAACAAGCCAGCCAGACTGATTTATTCCGTGAAAGCCTCTTGCATTAGATGAGTGTGAGTCTAACATCTCTCTCTTTGAAAACAATGAGTGAAGACAGACTATTTACATCAGGGTATTCTGAAAGCAATGATGATGAAAGTGATGGAGCACTGTACACAATGCTTCTGACTAGGATATGTGAGGGCAGGAAAGCATAGATCTGTTGCCTCCCTTTTAAGGTTGTTTTTAAGAGTCTGAGGCCTTGGCTCTCGAGTCTAATCCTAGTGTGTGCATTTTCATACAGCACAGAACACTTAGCCCTTCTAGAACGTCTCCCATGTGAGGCTTTCATAGCTCAACAATTTAACCTCCTAACACTCCCATGAGGTAGCTAAGAATTATAACCCCCAATTTACAGATTAAGTGACTTGCCCTAGGTCACACAGCAAGTCATTAGCGGAACGAAGACAGAACTCCAAACTCCCAGTTCCAGTTCTGTGATCCGAGCACTAGCACACGTTCCCTCCTCTCTGACTGTTTTGGCACTGCTGGGGAAGGCTGGCTTGTGTGACTTCCAAAACCTATGTTGGCAGGCAGGCTGGATGACCCAGGATGATAAGGTTCTTTATGAGGAGGCAGAATAAGATGAACAGTGCTCTCTTCAGACCAAGAGTGAATAAGCAAGCTGTATCACACAGAGGATGAAGACAGCCTTGAGGCTTGATCTTCCTAGGCCCAATCAGAACTTTCTGGAGCAGCTTCCTGGAGCCACCTTTAAATAGGCTGCCTGTTGAGATACCCCTATGGTGACAATCAGTGTTTTCCAAAGGCTATAGAGTCTACTCTTGCCCTACCTACCACTTCCTTAACTGGGGGCTACTCCAAGCACTTCTACCCTTGGCAGCTGCCAGTTGGATATTGACACACATTTACCTCTGCATTCCCCCTCTCCTCCCCAACCATACGGTGCATGCTTTCTCGCCTCTCTCCTTCCTTCCTTTCCCACTCCCCCAAGCTGCCTCTATGCCCCATTCCCAACCCCCTTGTTGATCTTTATTTTGGATGAATGGAAAGCATTTATATCAGAGCCTTTTAACTAGTTATTCGGTTAAAAAACACTATAAAATATTATCAGTTAATCTGAATAGTATTTTTACTGAACTGTTTTAAAACTTCATAAATGCTTAAAGTTAGATTTTGTTTTTCCATCTGGCAGATACATTTTGTGGGAAGTCTCCCATGGACTTTACATCCTATTGATGTTGGAACCATGGGGGTACAGCCCTTGCAATCTGATCACTTTTTAATTTTACTTGCCTTGTTGTTTTATGCGCAATGAAACACAAACTATTTATGATTTTAATTTTGAGAATTAGGAAGAAATGTAATTATTACACAGGAGAGCCCAGCAAAATGGATCTGAAGGGACCTGGATGTGCTAGAACCAACCCTGCTACTGGGAAAATGTGAGATAGTACAAAGAATTAGCATTATGCCCACTCTGTTTAAATTATAGGTGTGGCTGGTACTGTGGTCTATTATTAAGTTTGCCCCACACTTCCCATTATAAGATCCTGTTATCAGTGGCTTATAACTTTGCCAAACTTTAACTGTTTGGGCTGAAAGTTTCTATGCCAGGGTTCTGCCTCGGACTGAATATTTTTTGGAAAATTTCAGCTGAAACAGATGATGATTTCTGATAAGGCTGTAGAATGATCCGTTGTCTTGAGACTTTTTTTTTAAAATGCTCTAGTGCACCTATGCTATGGAGCAGGAACTTGAAATTTAGTGGTGATGCAAGGGGGACTTATGTCAGGGTTGTACCTTTTGCCATCCCTGTGAAAATACACCCAAATTTACCCAAGTTATAAGCCTCTGAAATATCAGAGTTTGCACATGTTCAATAGATACTTAGATTTTTTAGCAGCTAAATTCTCTGCACTGGGCATGCTTGCTCCTTTCACAGCTCCTAGTGCATACGCATGGATCATCCCCACAGAACAGCTAATCATGGTCCAGCCCAGGCCTACAGAGATGAAGCCAGACTTTCCATGTAATTATTGCTCCAACTGCTCTGGGGTAGGGCCAGACACTGGACCTGAGAGCAGGGAGCCTGTCTCTCCTGTGTTCTCAGTGGATACACATGCTGGAACCCAGGCAGTGTGGAGGAGGAAGCCATGTGATTCAAATGGGGACAGAGGGGACAAAAACTTTTCCAGGGGAGGGAAAGGAGTAGTTTAGAACAAGGAAACTGGTAAGGCTGGGACCGGGACTGACTGGCAAGGAGACTGGGACCTTGCTTTGAGAATTAATCAGGATTGTGAAGTAGAAGAGGCTCTGTTTTCTCTAGGACCCCTGCATTATTTGTCACAGAGGCTGGAAGATGTGTAATGAATGAGGCAGGGGACTGCAGGAAGTCAAAATATGGTCTCATGGTTAAGGCAATTGAATGCTGCCCTAGAAAACTAGATTCAAACCCTGCCTCTGCCAAAGAGTTCCTGTGTGATCCTGGGGAAGTCACTTATGAACTTCACAGATGATCCCTAATTGTGTGTTCCACACTTTCTGGGAAACCAGCTTGAGAACCTGAGATGTGATTTGAAGTGCTGAGCACTCACAGCTACAACTGAAGTCAATGGGAGCTGTGCTGTGAACATATACATTTCGTGGATACTTATGACTAAAATTTAGTGCATACTTACAACCTTAACCTATCTGTTCCTCAGCCTCCCATCTGTAAAATGGGGGTGATATCACCACCTCACATAGAGGTAAAGATTACTTAATTATAATATTTGAGTGATTTACAAACATTAGTGATTGGGCATTAGGAAAAACTTCCTGTCAGGGTAGTTAAGCACTGGAATAAATTGCCTAGGGAGGTTGTGGAATCTCCGTCTTTGGTGGTTTTCAAGAACAGGTTCGACAAACACCTGTCAAGGATGGCCTAGATAATACTTAGTCCTGCCTGGAGTGCGGGGGACTGGACTAGATGACCTCTCAAGGTCCCTTTCAGTCCTACATTTCTATGATGAAAACCATAGAAAAGCCCATGAGGAAATTAATAATTCTGTCTTCAGAGTAGTATTCCAATAGTGTGCAGTAAATAAAGTCTGGGGCCGCACATTGAACCACGAGGATAAAACAAAATATTGAAGAGCTGCTATTAAATAAGCACTATCCAGCTGAGCACTGAATGAGGCAGGAGCCCTGTGGAAAAAATTGTATGTGATCATGTAATTAAAGGCTGTCATAATGCATATGCACAAGGGGGCTGAATTAAGGTAGCACAGTCAGCCTTATTTCTGACACTTTCTAACTTTTTAATGCTTGCCTTTGCCACATGATGTTCTTTTATGTTTTATGGGATAAAAGCAATGACCTGGATCACCCCCTCCTACAGGTAAGCCCATGCAAGGAAGCTAAAGTTTTCCCTTGGAGAGTTTCCTCCTAGTTGTTCGGTCACTGGAAACATACATACATTTATACCCACTTTTCCTCTCCCTTAGTTTGAGCAAGATTGTGACTTTAGACACAGCCCTGAGCAAGAGAAGCTGCGTCCCCCCTGATTTGTCACCGTCATTGTTCCTCATCTGGGGTTGGATCCTACAAAGTGCCCAGCACCTTCAACTCTCATTGACTTCCACGAGAGTTGAGGCTGCTCAGCATCTTGCAGGATCGAGCCCCTGCTTCCCACTTGCTCCTCCAGGTTATTGCTGGCATAAACCAGCAGTAAATAACCAATCCCCACCCACATGCTGGCTCAGCTGTGCTGGCCAGCAGAAAGCCAGTGCTCTGCCTATTCCCTGCCCAACTGCTCCGGGTGTGTCTGTCTACTCCTGGCATGCCTGGCAGGGCACCAAGGTCTGGGTGCTATACAAAGGGGATTTTTAATGTGCCCGATCCAAGTCACAATGTAGCCCTGTGTGTTCTCACAGCTTTCACTCTTATTAACATATTGTTTATTTTAATTTGCTCTTCAGAAGCCTTTGTGCCACACTGACACATGCTGCTGCATTTCATTGTTTAGAGTGTTATTTGGAAACATACAGAGCACACTACATGTGAACGCAGCTGTTTGTCACGCAAAGACTTTTCATTCTTCTGGGGTTTCATTTTTAGTTGAAAATTTCTTTTGTCCTTATTTTGCCCCCAGTCTGATGATCAAAATGACAGAAAAGTAGGTTGGATATCCTCCTCATTGTTTCCTCCTACATTGTTTATGGACATGGAAAGTCCCAGTCCCTCTCTTCTGTTTCCATTTGTACAAGCTCCTTTTAGGTTCAGCTGTGAAAAAGCAGCTGAGGTTTTTTTCCATTTGGCCTCTCTTGTTTCTTTGCAACAAAATTAATATTGAACATTTTCTCCAAATCATGAATCCCAAGACTTGTTTAAAAACAACAACATCAAATAATAATAATAATGTATATTATGATAGCACCTATGAACCTGAGTCAAGGGTCAGGACTTCACTGTGCTAGGCACCATACAGGCATGTAACCAAGACAGTCCCCTGCCTCACAGAGCTCACAGTCTACATGACAGATGGAATGCACCGTGGATGCACCATATAAAGGGAGTGTAGTAAATCTGAAGTAAATCTATTGCTGTGAACAGAGTTACACTGGGATAAATCCAGAGTAAGTTAGAGCCGAGTTTGGTCCATTGTGTTTATTGTCTCCATCACGAGAACAAAAGTAGATAAACATGGGGTGGGGATTTTCAAAGTGAGGTAAAACTCTCACTGACTGCAATGGGAACAGAGTTAGGCCATTGCTCAGCACATTTGAAAATCTCACCTTAGCTATTTACAAAATGATTTAAACATTAGGGATTATTGGAGTGTCCAAAATTTTACTGGCTGAGGCCATCCCAATGGATGGATGAGTTAAGCATTGATGATGCACTGATGAGGTAGAGGCAGGCAGGGCAGATGAGAGCTGCCAGAGCCAGGCGGTGTTGCCTGGGGGAAGGCTGAAATGCAGTAGAGCAGCAGGGGTCTCAGTGCATTTGGATCTTTTTCCTCAGGACCTGCTAACTTTGGTTTTAGACCATGCACTCAGTGTTTTGTAGCAAACTAGCCACAGAAGGGGTAGAACTGCAAAAGACCTAGCTGGAGACCTAAGGCTCTGTAACCCAGGGTGCACACAGCAGCAGAACAGCAGCTGGGAAACTAAAGTTGAGTGCTTGCTGTACCACTCAGTGCCGGAAGAAGGTGCTCTGGTAAGAGCATATTATAACAATCCCCATAAAGTCCTGAGATCTTCTTATCAACCTTGTCCTGGCACTGGCCAAGATGGCCATCCATCAGTCCAGGAGGACGAAGCTGAATGGGGGGAGGTGGGGATTTTGAATCTACCTAGCCTTTCTTTGGTCCCTTGTCTGTTCACGTATCCTGGCAGAGGTCCCTTGGATGGTGTCCATTGACTCCTTGGACTCTTCAGAGCAATGGGTGTTGCCTGGACTTCTGCACCCCCATCCTTTTTTTCCATTCTTTATGCCCCATAATCTGTTGATTTCTGTGCTTAGTGGCCTTTCTTCACTTGAGGGGCTGGCCTTTTGTTGTCTGGGTGGGCTGTGCCCACTAATCTCAGTTATCAATACACTGGCCCCTTTTCACAATTGCCACGTACAAAAACATATAAATAGACAAGGTAAAAGAAAGAAAGCAAGTTCGGGATTGTTTGGCATACTGGAGAGTTTTGTGCTACCTTTAAGAAAAATACCAAAGAACTAGGTCAGGTACCACAAATAATCTAATCAGATGGCTCAGAGGGCATATTATCTCCAAACATTAGCAAATGTGTACCTGGCCTGTGGCTGTGTAATCAAGGCTGCAGTGAAGTTAAGCACTGTTATTATAGCTGATTGGGATATTATGGTAGGTAGATAATAATTCAGATTCAAAGTTCAAAGAAAGCAAATCCAGCATGGGGCTTGTTGTGATAATTGGGCCTACAAATTTACCCTAATTGCGAGTCCAACTGTAAAAAAAAAAAAATTGTGTATGTTCATAAGATGTTACAATAACCTAGGACAACAAACGTTGATGGGAAAAGGTATGAAAGGGAGACAGACTGCATTAGTCCAAACAAAAAAGGACTGTGTTAAAATCATGCTTGGTAAACAAGAAAATATGAATCTGGAAATTAATGAACCAAAATTGGTATATCACAAACTAGGCCTAATGGGTGAATGAAATGATGAGGGGATGGGTCATTCCATCCATCTCTCCCTTTTTTGGGTCCCTTTGTGGGTGTTTGGGGGGGAAACATGAAAGAGGAGATGGGGGCTACTAGAGCGAGCTTCACCATCAGGGCTACCACCCCCACAGTCTCCTGGGACCTTGGATCTTTTTTGTCCTAATGCTGAGAGATGTCCTGAACAGAGCGGGACAGAGAGAGGGAGCCAGATGACACTGCCACCTCTACTGGCTCCCAGATACCACCTGAGGTTAAATGGGAAAGGACTCAGCAACAACAACAGCTCCGGCCCATTTCAGCTAACTTCTTCTCTTTTCCCCCAAGGGTCAGTTGTCACCATTTAAGAGACTGTCACACAAGGGGGTTTTTCCTTCTAAACACTTTCTCCAGCTAAAGGGAAAAGAAATGTTAAAATAAAAACGTTACTTAATACTTAAAATGGCAAGCACACCAATAAACGGATTTTTAATGGTGTGTTTGCCATTTTATTATCCAGGCTGAGGTCTTTGTATACCAAACCTCGTTTAAACCTTGCTTAACACTGTTTAATGTTGGGCAGTGACTGGGTTATGTTAAGACTTTCAGCCCATATAGTTCATCTAAAATAATACGACAGCCTGTTTTATAAATTTCCTCCTACCCCTTTCTCTCTTAAAAAAAAAAGAAAAAGAAAAGCTTGAGAAAAGCTGCAGTCTGCAAGTTATGCTGCTTTCTCTGATTCAAGAATTTTGGAAGTTAATCAGATAATGGGAGTCTGATCAGATCCTAAACCTCCCCACAATGAAGACAGCTGAGAGCTGATTTGTTTCTAGCTTAAAAAAGCATAGTTACAAAAATAATTAAAGGCGAGGCTAATGAAGAGCACTTATTCTATTTCCCTGTGGCCCCTGCTAAGGAACTAAATTAAATCAAGTTTCTACCAGATAAGCATGACCAAACTTTTAGTGAGGCGGGAAAGGGAAGATTACATTGATATTCTCTAAACAATAAATACATAGTGGGCAGAAATGTAAAAAAGGCAAGTAAATATCATTATAATGACAAGAAAGGACCAAAAATAATAGAGCTGAAAAAACCCCAGCTGCAGTACAAAAAGCAATTTGAATGTTCACCTAAAGAATGTTCTGCCTTGGGTATATTTTTGGCGGGAGGGATGGTATTACTGTTTTCTGAACCTTAGCCTTCCAAAGGATATCAGGGAGATTTTTGCATGAATAATTAGGGGCCTGATCTAAACTCCATTGAAATCAGTAGAAAGACACCCATTGACTTCAATAGGCACCAGCAGAGCAAGCCAGCTCTGACATTGGAATATACGCACCCTCAGGAAGACAGAGTATGTATGGGACAATGTCTTTTTAAGAAACTTGCTCCAGATGTCTGGAAATCCTAGAGGTGAAATGAAAGGCCAGGCAGGGGTGATGTGCAACATAGAGCTAAGGAGTAGAACAATATTCAGAACACTAACCAGACTGCATTATACTCATAAAGCTTTTGGTATGGAACCACCCTTGTACTGAGCCTGTTTGCACTTGTTTGTACAGAGACCTGAAAAGTAATTAAGCGAGGACTGCGGTGTGAAGACAAACGCTCATATAAGAGGAAACACCAGAGACACATTTACAAAGAAAATTGGAGACTGTTTAGTGAGTGAGTGACCAAGATGACCTTGATTAGCTAGAGGGTTTACTTTGGGCAAAAATGGTTGAGGACCACTGAAATATAGATGATGCCCAGATTGTTCCCACAGATAAGTACTCCACAGCGTGTAAATATTCTGTAAACTTGACTGAGGAGGAAAAAAACATACAAACTGACTGCTGGGAATTTTTCTGATTTCAAATGATAGCTTCAGCATGGGATCACACTAGAGCACTCAGTCCCAGGGTGTGAACAGCAACCGTCCTTGTGTCTTAATTGGATTAACTCCACCATCATGAAAGATTAAAGTGAGCAGGACATGAGGTTAACAGAAGGAATGAAGGCACTAACCTAGAGTTTTTCAGGGATTTAGCCACCAGAGATCAAATCTCTCCAGCACACAGCTTGGTGCAACTAACCATTACCTATAATTTCTCCTAAAGGAATACATTGTACTCCACAATAAGGTGCTGATCTTGCAAAGTTCTGAGTGAATTTGGTCTTTTTTCTTTTTTCTTCTATTTAATCATTCAAGAACCAAGCCTGAGTTCTGCAAATGCTTCATTTTTTTTTCACCTGTATTCACTAACTAGCTTGGATGACTAGCAATTTGCATGCTGTTCATGATGTGTAATTGATTACCTAAGACACCTGCTAGTCTTTTTGCTAACTGGTTAGATGGCTGAAACTTTTTTAAGCAGAAGAATGACAAATGATAGCTATGAAATAATGATATTCATGTTCACATGAAGAACAGTTATTCCCCTACCACGCTAAAAATATATCTGCATGATTATCTGTGAATAGTGAATAAAAGGAGGCATATAGAGGCATTTAAACTGAGCTGGCATTTGGAAGGTGAACATGAATGTTGTTTCTGCAGCATTCCACCGGCTTTACTCTAAGTGTAAATGAAGATCTTGTTTGCCCAAACTGTTCCCACTCTTTGCTAAAACAACTCACTCCCCAAATACAACTGTTGGCAGCTTTCAGGTTTGCTTTGTGTCCTGAATCAAAAAAGAAAACAGCAATGAGTTTGTGAAGCTTTTCTCAACTAAGCCGAGAGGGACCTTTTCAAAAGAGTTTGAATCTTTAACAAACACTTTGCTGTGGTAATTAATACTAATACCAGGGCTTGCTACATTAAATCATGGGGGGAAAGTTGAAGCTGCTCCAGGGTGTCTGTTAATAAATACAGCTCTCTTTATTTCACAGGCTTCTTGTCAATGATTTCCCACACCTGGGCCATTGGATTCATTTTTCTCTGTCACAACTCCCAATCCATTCAGTCAATCCAGAAGGAAAGCATCTTATTCTTAAAGAACTTTTGCAACCCCTTAGTATTGGACTTTCCATATCTAACTTTTTGTCTTCTTTCCTTTATCTTTCTAAGGAGACACCTTCACCTTTATCTAGATATAATTTACTTTTTACTGCTGTCTTAAACACAGTTCTCTCTTTTTGTGTCTCTCTTCAATCACCACCCAATTCCTGTTGGAATGTCTTCTCTGTATTCAGTAACATATGGACACCAATGCCCTGACATCATTACAAATGACAATAGAGAAGTGCTAAATCAAAGATATTTCAGCACATGTGGGAAGGTTATCTTGTTCATTATGATAGATAACTGTCTAAAGATGCTAGAACTGTCCCTATTTCACTGATTTCATACTGTGGCAAGCCTACCCATCTTATAAAGCTATTAATAACTTAATCTGCTCTGTTACAGCTAATGTGTTTCTGGGATATATGTCATCTGGGGGAAAATGATACATTTATGTACTTTCTTAAACAATAAAATTGATCAGAACTGGTGCCAGCTTTTCATGTGAAGCTAATTCTTCGGCATTTCTTTTCCCTGATTGTTTCCTCTGAGAACAGACTAGTGGATCTATAACAGCAATGGAAAGTCCTCTGCATAAGCAGAAACTCATGGTTCAGAGGCCTGATCTGAAACCTACTGATGTCAATTGAAGTACTTCTCCTGACTTCAGTGGGATGTGGATGAGATCTCAGATCCACCTGTATACATATGTGCTTACAGAAGACCAGGGCATCAATGTACCTGAGACAGCTTCGGGGTCCTATGTGACTCCTTGCTGTTTGTGGGAGGCTGCTTACCATAGATCATGAAAAAAGTCTGCTCATCTAGTTTATCCATTAAATTGCCATTCTATTGCACATAATGGCTGAGCTGAAGGAGTGAGGATTTCTTTACCCCTATTTCTGTGTCCAAAAGAAGAGAAATAAGTACAGCTGGAGAAGCCATCTGGCACCTAAACGTTAACCTGCATACACACTGTGGCTGCAGTTGATCCAAAACTTCTTAGTTAAGCCACTGAGAGCTTTATGGATCAAATCAAACACCTTAAATTGCATCCAGGAGCCAAAAGAAATGGTCACAGTCTCCTAGCCAGACGATCATGGGGAAAATCACTCCTGCAAATTACTACTATGTGATCTTCTGTCAGCAGCTGGAGACTCAACAGAACCCCCAGACTGCCTGCAAGCTCTAGTAAAAAAAAAAAAAGGGGTGAGCAAATGCCTTCTGTAAAAGAAGGGTCATAGAGAGAGTGGGTGGGGGGGAAGGGAGGAAGACAGAGAGAGAGAGAATGAATGAATATTATGTAGGAAGGGGAGGGGAGGGAGAGGAAGTGATGAATGAATGGATGAATGAATGAATATTGGGCATGAGCAGGAAATTATCCATTATCCTTTGAAAAATAGATAGTGGGCCATAAAACCCAGTCTCCGCTCTGGCTATGTGTGGGAACCCCCCGGTGATAGCAGCTGTTATGCCATTGCCCCTCCAAGCCAGTGGCAAAGGGGTATGACCTGGTGATATGCAGATGCTTCTGGGGTTTCCTGGCTGCCCAAATGGCCTCTTGGGACTATTGTCAACCAGGTGAAAGTTTGAGCACTCCTGAAAATACTCTGACTTACACCAAGGACCAGGTTGGTCTTAAAGATACCTTTGCACCCTCCTCTCCTGAGTGCACCTGGTACAGATCACAGGCAGCTCAGGACCTGGGAAAGCAACTTCAATTTGTACTAAAGAACTTCTGTTTAATGGCTCATAACCCACTAAACCAGTAACAGTCCTAAAGTTTGCCATATCTCCACACTGTGCTGGCAGTCAGGGCCTCATGAACAGCACAGAATGCCCCTTTCCAGTCTGAACAATGGCCCGGCATGGCTTGTGTGTCAGGAAGTAATAATATGAAACAGCAGCTATATTGCAAACATCCGTCGACTTGCTCAAGGGGAACATAAACTAGGGCCTGGGAGGCTTTTACTTTTTCTTATGTACTATTTAATGGTCTTGCTTTTTGATTCTGTTTCAGACAAGATGAGGTTTACCCTGTCTTTCCAATAGAGCTGTGACTTTTTAGTAAGGCACCATGAGCCTACATGCTTCACTCAGACACTGTGTCTTTTGGGAGGTGCAAATTGAGGGTACTCAGCACTTTACCCCTCCATAGCCCCCCAGTCATTACAGCTCCCCTAAGCTCTTCCCAGGGGCATTCAGTTCCGTGCAGAACAAAAGCCAGTTATATGAAAGGGTTTCTGTCACAGCTTTCTGCATTGGCTTTGGTTTTAATTCAAACCAGACCCACAAAGGACACCTATCAAATTTACAAGCTATTGCTCTGTTTCATCTTGTTATCCCTACAACATGCCGAAGGATGGAGATTGACATCTATTGTAGTATTCAATCCAGTTTTTCCACCTGAGATGTGTGTGAGAGTAACTACATTATTATATTTTTTAGGGCTATCTGGCCAGGATTTTGAATTAAGACTGATTAAAATGGATGGGTGCTTGAAGGACATTGTTTGAGGTCATTCGTTCCTTGTTGATGGGAAATCTAAAACACAAATATGTGAAAGGCATGCTACATAGTACATATTGAGAGACCACTCAGGGAAGTGTGTGTTCCTCTGTCTTTATGAATATTACATTTACAAAATGCATTCATTCTGTGCACATACTTAGACCCTTTGTGGTTACACAGACAAATCAGCTCCAAAGACAGAAATGAAGACAGAAATTGCTGTAGAGTTTACTGCAACGTGTCAAGGTGCATTGAAAAATAAAAAGAGATTTCTAGTGCTCGGCGGAGCCATGGGCCAATCTGACAACACGGAATGGATAAAGAGGAAAACATTTTGAAGACTAGCAGCAATCTCAAACCTGAAAGTTCAGGTCTATCTTATTTTGTCCAATGAGATCCTCCAGAAATGTCCACAAAATTGCTTGCAAGAAATTAGATCAACAGAGGTAATCAGAATAAACATATGAATAAAAAAATGATGTCTAGAGCGTTACTGAAGCAAGACAAAGACTGCATACCACATCAGTGCAAGCTTTCTGAAAGGAGGAAGAACAAGAACTGTCAGGAGGACACATCAAGAGAGGTCTCCAGATTAATGGAAGCTCAGATAGGAATGACAAGTCAAGGATGAGTAAGCAAGGAATCAACAAAGATGGTCTATTCTGAATAATTTATCTCTGCTGTGGGAAGCTGACTTTTAACTTTTACTAACAAATCAGCATTAGTACAGAGCAGGAATGTAATTTATCTGGGGAAGGATGCTTGAAAGGATGGACTGAAGAGTTTAGGGAATTATTAAACACAATTGGCAGGACAATCTAAAGAATTGGTAAATATATACATGACAAACACCCATGGGCCTAACTCTGTCCTCATTTACAGGCATATGGTCCTTTTCAAGGGTGACTACTGTAAATAGTGCAGTTTAAGTATTTCAATGCATATTACAAACAGTAATTAAGTTGAGTGTATTCCTAGTCCTATAACTCTGACTCATATTGGTGACAATTTATTTACACAAGTACTCAAGTAAGTGGTCTCCATGGGATTAAGTAGCATAATCTACCCCAAATGTCTATTTGTAAACCATGGCTCAATGCATATTACACGTCCCTCTCTGTGCCTGATCCACAAAGGATATGAGCATGCTACAAAAACCAGCAAGGGGACTTCATCCTTCAGCTCCAACTATATGGGCTCATGCTTCCAGCTGTGGAGATCTCAGATTCAATCCCTAATAATGACCAGGATGATGGTCAGTATATATTAATAGTGTTATCAATTGAATGTGCATTTTTCATATAATCATAGCACAGGAAGGGACCTCGAGAGGTCATCTAATCCAGTCTCCTGCACTCATGGCAGGACTAAGTATTATTTGGACCATCCCTGACAGGTGTTTGTCTAACCCAGTGGTTCCCAAACTGGGGTTTGTGAACCCCTGGGGGTTCATGAAATGTTACAGGGGGTTCTCAGGGAAAAATTCCCTAATGGCGGACAGAGCTGTCCCTAGGGACCCCAGGCAGCAGGGGGCCAGCAGCCCGGAGCCCCTGGACTTCCAAGAGCTAAGCAGATCAAAACAAGCATATCTATCACTCTGAAGAGATTCAAACTTCAAGACGCCTTATAAGAAATGGTAAAGGGAGGTGGATATTTTTTTGCTGTTGTTATAATTAAATAGGCAGCTAGTATTGTTTTTAAAATTATTATGAAGAACAAGTTTCAGCTTTGTTGTAACTTGGGTTGTTTGCCTGGACTGCTCAAGACCTAAATGCTTGTGTAGGAGGAACTCTTTGAGTTGGCTTCTTAAATACCTTCATGCTGTTTCACATCTGACACTCCTTGATGAAACATAGGAGCCTCGTCTTATAACACGCTTATTCAAAGTGATACAAGCTACGAAAGTGAGATCTTGGAAGAGTGTTGCCGTTTTCATAATGTAATAAAAATACTGTAATGATAAATAATAATAATAAATAGCGTGTAATAAGCATGTCATAAAAACAAATTTATACTCAGGTAAAGGAGAAAATCCCTGGAAATATTAATTTTTAGAAGGGGGTTCGCGAGACTTGACATTTTAGTGAAAGGGGTTCACAGGTTGTTAAAGTTTGGGAACCACTGGTCTAACCTCTTCTTAAAAATCTCTAATGATGGAGATTCCACAACCTCACTAGGCAATTTATTCCAGTGCTTAACTACCCTTACAGTTAGGAAGTTTTTCTTAATGTCCAACCTAACCCACCCTTGCTGCAATTTAAGCCCATTGCTTCTTGTCTTAGCCTCAGAGGCTCAGGAGAACAATTTTTCTCCCTCCTCCTTGTGACAACCTTTTATGTACTTGAAAACTGTTATCATGTCCCCTCTTTTCTTCTCCAGATTAAACAAACCCAGTTTTTTAAATCTTCCCTCATGGATCATATTTTCTAGACCTTTAATCATTTTTGTTGCTCTTCTCTGGACTTTCTCCAATTTGTCCATATCTTTCCTGAAATGTGGCATCCAGAACTAGACACAATACTCCAGTTGAGGCCTCATTGGTGCGGAGTAGAGCAGAAGAATTACTTCTCATGTCTTGCTTACCGCACTCCTGCTAATACATCCCAGAATGATGTTTGCTTTTTTTGCAACAGTGTTAGACTGTTGACTCATATTTAGCCTGTGATCCACTACGACTCCCAGATCCCTTTCTGCAGTACTCCTTCCTAGGCAGTCATTTCCCATTTTGTATGTGCGCAACTGATTGCTCCCTCCCAAGTGAGTACTTTGCATTTGTCCTTATTGAATTTCATCCTATTTACTTCTGACCATTTCTCCACTTTGTCCAGATCTTTTTGAATTTTAACCCTATCCTCCACAGCATTTGCAAACCCTCCCAGCTTGGTATCCTCCACAAACTTTATAAGTGTATTTGTATTGTCATTAACCATGAAATGTCATTCTAAACACCTATTACCATTTAAATGCATGAGATAAATCCAACAGAATTCTGACTGGTGCTAATTAGTTAATTCAGTCATGTGACCCTAGTTTTGGCCCAGATGCATTTGTGGCAAAGCAGCCAAGAATCTAAATGACTATTTATCACAATTATGTACTGATGCTGTCTGATAGCAAAATGCCATTCACGAACTGGATTCCAGATACCTACCTGAAGAGAGGCATCTTGCTCTATTGGTTACCATATGAGAACAACTAATACAGTCTCCTAGAATCTTCACTGTGTCACTTTAGGGTGGTGACTTCTAGGGACTGATCCTACTTCCATTGACTTCAGGTGCAGAGCTCCCCTTGGCATCAAAGGGAGCAGGATTCAGACATTAGATGTGCTTTAAGTTAACATGTGTGTAAGTGTTTGCAGGAGCCTAAGGACTGAAATTAATGAGACTATTCATGTGCTTAAAGTTAAGCATACGTATGTCTGTGGCATTCAGCCTTTACATACCATGCACAGGCCCTGTCATTATTGCTCTATGTCACCCTGTTTAAGTCACATATGAAAAAAAAATGTTTTCATTGGCTTTTAATGATAACTAATTAATATTGCTCAAAAAGAAAAGGAGTACTTGTGGCACCTTAGAGACTAACCAATTTATTTGAGCATAAGCTTTCGTGAGCTACAGCTCACTTTATCGGATGCTGTAGCTCACGAAAGCTTATGCTCAAATAAATTGGTTAGTCTCTAAGGTGCCACAAGTACTCCTTTTCTTTTTGCGAATACAGACTAACACGGCTGTTACTCTGAAACCTAATATTGCTCAATGGATTCACTTTCAATTTTAATATTCTCATAAAGCCTCTTAGATGTCTTGGCACGATAATGCACACAAGTTTTAGTTCGTACTGTTTCTATGTAATCCTCAATGGTCATATCTTGCTTAGAGATAAGTGCTTTAACAATTTTTTCCCCCTTAACTTTGAAGAGATGCTAATTTTAGTCACTAACAAAAGTGATTCTGTTTTTACAGGGACAAAGCAGGAAAGACAATACATTTGGTCATTTTATTATTTAGGAAGAGAAAACAGTATTTAGAGGGCAGAAAGTTGAAGTCAGTTTAGTGTAAATAAAAGCAGGAAGGAAATATTTTGTAGGTACATTTGCAAAATAATAAGGAAAATTTATTTTAAAAAAATATTCTCCAGGGATGGAAGATAAAATGGCAATGTCACTATAGCAGTATATTAAACTTATTTTTGTATCCATAGCTAGGATTCTATTTCTGGGATTTCTATTCACTGAGTATACTTTAACAAATTACCTTCTCCCTGCATAGACTGAATCGGACATGCCAACAATAACAAACAAACAGTGGCTACATAAAAAAAAGTGTCAAGGGCTTCCTTTAAAATGTTGCCCATTTTCATGAGGTTTTCTTAAGTGAGTAAAACCAAGTACTCCCAGAGCTGGAAAATGCAGCTGCACCCTTTATTTAGGTTTAGCCTAAGCTTGGCATAACTTACAGGGCTGGCTCCCCCCTTTTCAGCAACTTACTGTTTCTTCAGTCTGAGGCATAGTAACTGAATCTTCCTTCTAAAACTATTACAATATTAAATTGCATATGCCTTGGGGAGAGTACATCAAGTTGCATATTAAATTGCATAGCACTATGCATAACACTGCAAGGCTTTTTATTATAAAGAACAACAGAATATTTAGGAAGCTGAGGTCTAAGCAAAGACCAAATTCGGTTCACTTAGGGTAAAAGTTGCACTCAAAATACAAACCAGAAAGGCTACCATCCAATCTTTCCTTCCAGTTTCTGTGCCTTTGAATTGATGTTTAAATTCCCCACCCAGCAAAGCCCAGAAGCAGGTGCTTAACTTTAAGCACACAAGTAGTGGCATCACTGGGACAACTCATGGTTCACACTAAGTGCTACAGACCTGGCTGAGTTGCCCTCAGGGGCAGTCACCAGTCACTTTTAATTGAACCCAGCCTTTGGATGCCACTTGCATCCAAATCAGCTGGGTTTGGGCAGAGTCCAGTCACTGTTTCTAGCTCCGGGTCTCTAAAGCACACTACACAGACCCCCAGTGTAGCCTCCTTCCTTGTGATGTGGGACTATGCAATCCAATTGTCCTAGCTGCTGAAAGCAGTGCTGAAGCCTCCCCAGTCACTTATGCCCACTCTCCCAGACTCCATATGCCTCTTCAACTACCACTCCATCTCCCTTTTTCCCCTTCCCCTTTTAACTCATTAAATGTCACATCTAAAACTTTGGGGATGTTCAAAATTGTGCTCAGGACTATCAAAAAAATCTAACAGCTCTGGAGAAACTGCAGATTTAAGTGGCTTTTACTACAGCAAATTCTATCAAGTGGAAATGTAGTATCAAAAACGAGTTAACATTTGGATTGCCAAAATAGTATTTAGTAGATATAATGTAGGTGATATAAGTACAATTTCACAGGCAAGGAGCAATGAGTCAAGTGAAAAAAAATGGCTGGAAAGTAATGAGACTAGTCTCAACATATATTATTCATTATGTGTATATTAATATTCATCTTTAATAATTAATGGCCCATGTTCTTTCTTTTAGGTTCCCTATGTTCTCTGACATTGTCTCACTCCCTGGAGAGAGAGGGATGAACAGCACAGAAAGCCATGTGCTGTGGGCTGTAGATGTTGAGCACTGAGCTACCCCTATGTTGAAGGGGAGACCAGGATCTGCAAGAGCCCAGAGCCTTGAGCGAGAAACCATTCTGGACTCAACGTTTAAATCTACTTGCGTGTAATTTCAGTAATAGTAGTATAATTTTGTACACAATCATGGTAGTGATTTATCAGTCCTAAGAAAGTACTGTGAGTTACGGTGGGACTGCAATTGTTTTTCTGCAAAGTAATATATTAAATAAGCTGTTTACACTCTAATAAATTCTTGCCACACTTATAAACCAACGTATTTTTTGCAATGTCAGTAAACACGTTTTACAGGGGTATTTTCCATCAGTTCACTAACTGCAGAAACTAGCACTGAGGTTCAGAAAT
Source organism: Chelonia mydas (assembly GCF_015237465.2). NCBI lineage: Eukaryota > Metazoa > Chordata > Testudines > Cheloniidae > Chelonia > Chelonia mydas. Next base: position 106,081,919 of record NC_057853.1, on the reverse strand, counting down.
TAACATTCAACACTCATGCTAGGTTTTCAGATGCTGAAGGTTGGTGCAGCCTCCCACCTAATCCACCCTGCCACCAGAGGCATAATCCCTCTATGAGCTCCTCCTGGGAGAGCACAGGACCAATCTGTCGTTGTGCAGACTCTGGGCCACAATTCTGTAACAGTGACCATGGCAGTCACTGGATAGTGACCCCTATCGTGATCTCATTAACTTTTGTAACTCTGACCTATGATATGTGACTGGAGCCAAGAAACATAGTGCAATACCCCTGTTGCATGACAGGGTTCAGTGTTTTGCAATGTTGTTGTAGCCATGTTGATCCCAGGATATGAGGGAGACAAGGTAGGTGAGGCAGTATCTTTTGCTGGATGAACTTCTGTTGGTGGCAGGTACAAGCTTTCAATCTACACGGAGCTCTTCTTCAATCTACCCCTCAACTGCCATTTCTTTTAAAGTGGCCTCCTACAACATGCATTACCCGATGCTTAACAATCTATCCCAATTTCTATTTAGCTCAGACAATCTGATTTCCTTCCCCAGACCTGTGAAGCTCAAAAGCTTGTACCTTCCACCAACAGAACTTGGTCCAAAACCTATGTTATCTCACCTGCCTTGCCTCTCACAGTTTTCAGTATTTCTCAGTGCTGCGGTTACTGTTACACATCCATCTCCCCCCCACCATAAATGACACAATTTGGTCCATAGGTAGCTACGTCTACATGCACACTTTGGGCCTAATTCTGGTCCTATTTAAGTCAATGGGAGCTTTGGTGTTATTCTAAATGGGACCAGATGGGATTTTTTTAGGGCTGTCAAGCGATTAAAAAATTTAATTGCGATTAATCATGCTGTTAAACAATAACAGAATACTATTTATATAAATATTATTGGATGTTTTCCACATTTTCAAGTATGTTGATTTCAATTACAACACAAAATATGAAGTGTACAGTGCTCACTTTATATTTTTTATTATAAATATTTTCACTGTAAAAATAAAATAAATAGTATTTTTCAATTCACAATACAAGTACTGTAATGCAATCACTTTATCATGAAAGTTGAACTTACAAATGTAGAATTATGTATAAAAAAAAGTGCATTCAAAAATAAAACAATGTAAAACTTTAGACCCTATAAGTCCACTCCAGAGGACATGCGTCCATGCTGATGATGGGTTCTGCTTGATAACGATGCAAAGTAGTGTGGACCAACACATGTTCATTTTCATCATCTGAATTGGATGCCTCCAGCAGAAGGTTGATTTTCTCTTTTGGTGGTTCGGGAGCTGTAGTTTCCGCATCGGAATGTTGCTTCTGAAAGCATGCTCCACACCCAGCACCAATCAGATTATGGAAGGAACTTCAGATTCTTAAACCTTGGACTGAGTGCTGTAGCTATCTTTAGAAATCTCACACTGGTACCTTCTTTGCATTTTGTCAAATCTGCAGTAAAAGAGTTCTTAAAATGAACAATACATGCTGAGTCATCATCCGAGACTGCTATAACTTGAAATATATGGCAGAATGCAGGTAAAACACAGAGCAGGAGACATACAATTCTCCCCCAAGGAGTTCAGTCACAAGTTTAATTTATGCATTATTTTTTTAACAAGTGCCATCAGCATGGAAGCATGTCTTCTGGACTAGTAGCCAAAGCATGAAGGGGCATATGAATGTTTAGCATATCTGGCATGTAAATACCTTTCAATGCCAGCTACAAAAGTGCCATGCGAATGTCTGTTCTCACTTTCAGGTGACATTGTGAATAAGAAGCGGGCAGCATTATCTCCCGTAAATGTAAACAAACTTGTTTCTCTTAGCGATTGGCTGAACAAGAAGTAGGACTGAGTGGACTTGTAGGCTCTAAAGTTTTACATTGTTTTGGTTCTGAGTGCAGTTATGTAACCAAAAAAAATCTACATTTGTAAGTTGCACTTTCACGATAAAGAGAGTGCATTATGGGACTTATATGAGGTGAATTGAAAAATACTTTTGTTTACCATTTTTGCAGTGCAAATATTTGTAATAAAATAATATAAAGTGAGTACTGTACACTTTGTATTCTGTGTTGTAATTGAAATCAATATATTTGAAAATGTAGAAAAACATCCAAAATATTTAATAAATTTCAATTGGTATTGATTGTTTAACAGTGTGAATAAATCTGTGATTATTCACGATGAATTTTTTTGAATTAATTGCGTGAGTTAACTGCAATTAATCGACAGCCCTAGATTTTTTCCATTATAGCCTCCCTCTAGCCTCTTCATAAATACTGCAAAATCTGCCTTACAAACCCTTCCATTTTAACCCTTCAGAAGTTGGTACTCTAGGGGTCTGCTTAATTGGAGACTATATAATCCAGTCTCCTCTTTTTCACAAAAAAGAGACAGTGTTGCCAGCTCCCACCATGTTATTGTTAGTCTCTTGATATTGGTTATTTTCTAAAGCTCCAGTTCCAGGGGCGTATGAGAATCTCAGATAAATTTTTCAGATAAAAAAAAAAAGTAAGTTGCTAGACCTCCTGGCAGCAGAGAAAAGCTTGAAAATATGAACTTTAAAGGCTCAAACCCCAGAACCCATCATATGATTTTAAGCCAATCCAATGATTTGGGGCGTGGGGTGGTGGTTCAGACATGATTTTTGAATGCCTAGATTGGCAATAAGAGGAGAATAAATTCCAGCAAACACAGCAGGAGGCATATATGTACATTGGCTGCATTAATTCTTGAATTGCTAGTAGAAGTGTATTGAAACCAGGCAACAATCTTCATACAGGCACTCAGTTACCAAAGTGGTTCCCTTTTCCTGTTTTAAACATTTGGGAATCATATGTAGAATGATTAGCTGACATTTTAGAAACAGAGTGAATACAAGATTCAGAGTTCCAGCTATAGGTCCCATCCTGGCAGCTCAGCCAAATGTGGGATGTCACTCTTCAAACTGTCAGAGAGACCATCCAATCAAGAAGCCCATCAGAGAAAAAAGTTTCAGATGTCGTGAAAAAATAATAATTTTAAGTACTTTTATATGGACTTCAAAATATATCCCATTTGATGCTAACAAATTATTCAAAATGTCATCCAGGCATCTAAGCATCAGGTTTGAAATACCTAGACTTCCACATTGGAATCCCAAAAAGAACAAGGTAGATAAACTGACTGTCAGATACTTTGCTTTCCATAAATCTTTTCTGATAAGACCTTAAAAACACATGTCCGGTCTGTCATCTATAGGAACATTAGTGATCATATGACATCTTTAAAAATACAAAGAGTTTTGCCCTCATGTCTTTGGCCAGAGTTTCTCCTGATATCCCCAGTGGCTGGTTATTTCCTGACTTCCACCCTCCACTCCAGAGATGGTTGCATTTTAGGGATAGTCTATATATTTAGTTCGGAAAGTGCTTTGGATGAAGTGTACCTATAAATGAATGACATTATTATGATTTTGAAAGAGACACAAGGCAAAACTAATTCCACATACATTAGATATGAAAGATGTTTGAATCTTAACATTTATATCTGTCAGACTACGAGCAGCACTCTCACTACAGCTTAATCACATGTACTGAAAAGAAAATACATCCCTACATTTGGTATTGTTCAATGTCTTAAGGAGACACACTGTTGGATATCTCTCTATTGAGGTTACTATACTGCAGGGATACATAGATATGGAAACATTTGGGGGCTTATTTGGCCTGTGGTCTTTCAGCTGGGGGAACAGCAATTGGGCTGGTTTTTAGTTTTCTTTCAGTTTTTAATTTACAAGGCCCAGGAGGGTGCACTTACTTGGGAACTGTTGCTGCTGCTGTTACATATTTCACAGCTGCAGAGGCTTTAGATTTCATTATTGCTATAGGAGCTCTTCTGACCTCTTATTATTGCACATTGAATCTCATTCGGGCACAGAGATTGAGTGCGCATGAATGGCTGAGTTAATCTTTCCCATGTAGTTTCCTCTTCTTATTGGTAAAATGCACAGCCTCTCAGGAGGCAGCCTTTTATTCAGCCATTACAATACAACACCAACAATTATGCTATTATTTGTATTCTTGTAGTGCCTCGGAGGCCCAGTTGTGGACTAGGACCCAATTGGGCTAGTTCTATAAATACCGAACAAAAAGACAGTCCCTGCCCCAAAGAGTGATCTTTCTTCCTTCCCAATACATGCCAGCGGTAGGATGTGAAGGGGAAAGAGACATCTGAGGTGTGACAGGGTAGCTCATTTTCCATGCTGATTCAGTTCTTGGTGTTCTCATAGTTCAGGACAATTACACTTGTATTCCCCCTTGTGGTCCAGCATGGGTACCCTCACTCACACTTCTTGCTCCCCAGCCACTACCTCTCTTGGGCAGAGACACACATCTATTTCCCTCCTGACTGGGGTATTTCCAGGCTGCACAGCTGCCTGCCTACTAGGGCTGCCAACTTTCTAATCGCACAAAACCGAACACCCTAGCTCCGCTCCTTCCCCGAGGCCCCGCCCCTGATCACTACATTCCTCCTCCCTCAGTGGCTCACTCTCCAGGATGTGCCAGGACAGGTAGGGACTAGCCTGCCTTAGACCCATAGCACCGCCGACCGGATTTTTAATGGCCCGGTTGATGGTGCTGACTGGAGCTGCCAGGGTCCCTTTTCGACCGGGCGTTCTGGTCGCAAACCAGACACCTGGCAACCCTACTGCCTACACTGTGAATTTCCCAGCAAAGTCAGGCTGCCTAAGCAGGCCTGCTTTGCCTTCTCCTCAGAGGCTATAAACAGCATAACTGCCCACACTGATACATTGCCAGATAGCCCTTTCTAAGCAAAAAAACATTTATTTTTAAGGTAAAAAGCACTACAGAGAAAACATATTAAAAGCAATAAAGGAACTGACACTCATGGTCCCTGAGAGCACCCCAACTCCAACAATGAATTTGGTCCTTCAGACCCCATGAAGGTGTTTTTTTGTGGTCACAAGTTCCTAACTGCTGTTAGCTCACAACAAGCAGCCTCATAGATCTGAGTCTCTCTCTTATCCAGTTCAGGTCTTTGAAGACATGGTGAATAGGTAATCAGCCAGACAGTGAATTTCTCCTCAAGTCATAGCTTCAAAAGGATGAATCCAGAGGTGGGCTGTTTGTCTTCCCCTCCTCCCAGGTATTTTCTAGGATGTCTACATAACTTTGTTTGTCTAGCACTTTGTTTCAGGGAATTCTTTGAAGCTCATAACGCTTCCTATGGTTTATATTAGCCATGTCTGCTCCTTAAAGAAGTTACATACCATTCTACAATAATACAAGACCATTTGCATTCTTAATACAATTAACTCTTAAAATACTTAAACTTAATCCAGGATATTGCAGGAAATTGCTATCTCTGTCACAAATGTCTATGCTGTCTGCCAAATATAGAGACAGATTTTGAGATATGGTCACTTGTCTTTTAGTAATGGGCCTGGATCATAAGCTTATTTCATTAAGTTCACTAATTATCTATGATATAGGTAATTAATTTTATTTCCTACTAGAGCTTGTTGAAAATTTTTCATTGGAACATTTTCCCATAAAAAATGCAATTTAATCAAAATTAAAATGTTTATGGGAATGGGTCAATTTCAACAAAATTTTCATTGGGAAAAAGTTGAAATACTTCATTTCAAATGTCTTGTTTTGTTTTGGTAATGTCAAAATATTTTGTTTCAATAATGTCAAAATGTTTTATTTCAATAAAGTAAAAATGTTTTGATGCTATTGTTTCAGGTCATTTCGTTTCGACTTTTAATGTTAAAATATTATGCTAATTAGTACATTATATTTGTGTATATTATATTTTAATGTAAAAGTTTAAATAAAACAAATCAATGTTACTGAAACAAAATGTTCAATGGGTCTGAACTGAATTTGTTTGGAATTTTCATTCCATGGGAGATTTTGACATTTTGCCTTTTCATTCCAATTTGGAAGGAAAATTCTGGTTTCCTACCAGCTCTATTTCCTACCAACCGAGAAGAAATTAAATTTATAACCTACGGGTGAAAGGCTCCATAACCAGTATTCAAGTCATCCAGTTTCCCTCAAGCCACATCTGTATTATGGTACATTATTTCTAATTCTGTCATATAACATTTACTAACATGGCATAATTGGATTTAACACCATGTGATGCACAGAATGGTGGAAAGGGGTTTAGTTCCATTAGTCAATGGAGCTATGTTGTTTTACAGCAGCTGTTAATTTTGCCCAATATTTTTAATTTTTTTTAGTCTATTGAATTCTTTTTTAAAAATATTGTGAGTCAATGTATTCCTCATCAAATTAGAATAGGTAGGAACAGACAACTTGGAGCCAAGGATAATGAAAGCAGGAACGGCACAATCTTCCCCATGCAGTTCTGTCAATGAACCTCAGTGCTACCTCAAATATTTTAAGTGCACAGTGGTCATAATTAAAATCAGCGTTTGCCACCATTGTCTTACTGTGATGGCTAAGATATAGTGCCACACTATTCCTCCTATATTAGACTAGGAAATCACTGAATTATGTCTGACACTGCGTGGTAACTTGGCAAATGATAAATTTTTTATGGCTATCACTCTAGCTGTAATTTGACAGCCATGCTAGTTTATGTAAGGCACCACTGTCATACAAGTGTGGCTGTCTCAGGTGGCAAGATTACAAATGGCCACCTCTACTTAAGCCCCTAATATACATGTCCATGGCACAGCCTTTTACCAGCAGTCCAATTCGATCCATCTCCAGCCTACTCACATGGCAAGATGAACACTCATCACTGTGTAGCTGAAGACATGGATGAAATTAACAGCTGGAGACCCTTAGTGGGAAGTACTTAAATCTGTCTAGTTTATCTCTAGTTCCTCTTAGCATCATTTGGAAAACAAACATCAGGACCTGAAGCTGTATTCCCTTCTAACAGATATAATCATTTTCAGCAATCATTTGGCACAGAGGATTAATTTCTTTTGCTTCCGTAAAGCCAGTTGTTAGGATATACAATTTAACAGAACAGAAGCTCTGTGGTCTTGAAATTCTGAATTCTATCTGAAGACAAACTAGCTAAGATCAAGGGTTCCATGAAGCATCATGATGAGTGGAAAATACTAAAGTTCTCTCCCAAGGCATACGGTATGAGGTTGTAAATTGCATGCTAAGTGTTTTCTCTTAATACTCAACTTTTATATTGGGTTCTTTCCTGACAAAACACTTGGAAGTCATTAAGTATTGAATCCTTCTAGCACCCCTTGGAAGCAGAGACCTATCATTACTCTATAATTTATATTTAAGGTTCAAAAATTGAGATATGGCTTCTACTTTTAGGCATCTAGGGCCGGATTTCCAGAGATCCTCAGCAACTCCTGCCCCCATGGAAGTCAGTGGGAAATATAGGTGTTAAGGGCCTTTGAAAATCAGGCCGCAGGTACCTGAATGTGGACACACAAAAGGTGAGCTACCCAAGACTAGAACCCACTATTGACCACACCGCACCTAAAACGGCAGGGAATGTTGTCTGGGCTTGGAGAGGGAGGACAGCTGTCCTTTATGGCTGGGGAGGAGAGGTGGGAAAATGAGGTCAGAATCTGCTGCAAAAGGTGAACAGTGGTTAGCTTTGTGGCACTGACTCACCCCCCAAGAATGTGAGGTCTGTCTGAAGGCTATAAAGGTGCACGCCCTGGGTGTTGAAAGCCCCTTTTCCCACGCAGCAGGATGGAAAATGAACGGGGGGCTGGTGGAAGCCTCGGGGACTGAGTTAAATAAACATGTATTTGCCTGCACTGTACACTTCATCTGCCAGGTAGTCCCAGAAAACTATATAATAGAGTTGCAGCCTGATTAAAATCCACATTAAGTGGGTCTCCTGTCCTTCTTTCGGTATACCCAGACAATGAACTACAGAGGAGAGTTGCTATCAGAATTCTGAAGTTCCTGGATTGCTGTGCGGCCATGAGACTACTGAAACACATTTCCCCTACTCCTTTAGAGAGAAGATACAAATTTAGGACATTTTGAAGATCAGAATCTTTAAACTAGAGCTGGGAGAACATGAATTCTAGGTGAAGGGCAAGGTGCCGTGATTGGACAATTACTCTCTCAAGAGGCCTGATGTATGGAGATGGGACTGTATCAAAGATCTTACAAACTCTGTGGAAGTCTGGATCCAAACTCTGCAGCTGGAACCTTTCTTCAGATTGGACCAATTCAAACCCTGAATTAGAAAACAACTAAACCTTGGGAAAAGTCAGGTCTGACTTTTTGGCTTGGACCCATGACTGCTATAAATTATCCAGTGAGAAGACAAGGCTCAGCACTGGGTGTTGCTGCATGAGGATAGTTGTTTCATTCCTGACTCACCAGAACAACTTTGGATAGAAATAAAGTTCTCTTGGTTTGGATAAGAATCTTGCAAATACCTCCAACCCCTGCTTGAAATGAAAATAGCCAATAATCTGTGATATTTTTGAAAGCAGTTCGCCACGTTACTCAAAAGTCCCAGAAGACACAACAGAATGTGTTTGTGGTTTATTTGTATTGAATTTTGTGCTTCTGGGGAAGTATTGCAATGGATACACGTTACCTGTGAAAAAGAGAGTTCCCCATGAGAGCTACTTAATGCTTTCCATTGCCATTGAATTCAGTGGGGCTTGAGCATGCTCAGCAATTCTCAGAATTGAACCCACTGTGGAGAGAGAGAAAATAATAGCTCACCAGAACAGAGCAAACCTACAATACCAGTTGCTTAGCAACTCCTTAAAGCAATTTATAAAACTGATAACAGAGTCCATATAGAGCCATACTATTGCCTCCCTTATCAAATGCAGTACAATGCATCAGAACATGGGAATTGCCACACAAAGCCAGGCCAATAGTCCATCTAGTCCAGTACCCTGTCTTTGACATTGCCAAAAGCAGATGCTTTCCACAAAGGTGCAAGAAACCTTATAGCAGACTCTTATGGGCTAACGATCCCATAGGGAAAATTTCTTCCTAGGCCACAGCAGTTAGTGACTGGCTTATATTGTGAAACACAGGTTTTGCATGTTGTCTTCTTTTTTTAATCCTAATATAACTGTGTAAGGAAGTTTTATGTTTATTTTAAAATCAACTTTTAGAAACAGATGACCAGATGACTTGTTTAAGTTATTTAGCAGTATCTCTGCTCTTCACCCAGTTCACTGTATCTTCCCTTAATCAGTGATCTATCCTATGTGCCCGTTAGATAGTAAACCCTGACATCTGTCATACATCATGAATAAAACAGTGAGGTAGCAATCTGCTCAACGGCAGAAGTCTGCATTAGGCTTGACTGCATCATCCTCTAAGAGAACAAATTCAGACACTGCCTGTCCCCAAAGTTTTGCATAATGACAGGTTTCAGCGTAGCAGCCGTGTTAGTCTGTATCCGCAAAAAGAAAAGGAGGACTTGTGGCACCTTAGACACTAACAAATTTATTTGAGCATAAGCTTTTGTGAGCTACCGCTCACTTCATCGGATGCATCATGAAAGCTTATGCTCAAATAAATTTGTTAGTCTCTAAGGTGCCACAAATCCTCCTTTTCTTTTTCCCCAAAGTTTGTGAGTGTTTGGAGTCAGGATTTGAGTTCTTCTTACATTTTCCCTGCAAGGTTGGGAGAAACGAATTGATTTCACTGGGTAAAGTCTGAAAATGAACAATTTTAATGTCAACTTTGCTAACTGTTCCACTGCTGATCATTGTAGCAGAAAAATCCAGCTCATATGCGTATCATACAGTCCCTTACTGCCTCCCACCCATCCCCATAGGTCAAAAGCCTGAACTGTCCCCTGCCCAGATGCCAAAACCTCCAGCTTCCTCCAGCAACTGCAGTGATGCAATGAGATATTGTCAATATAAAAATGTTTGACATATTGAAAAGGGAGAGTACAAAATATACCCTAATTAATACAAAAATAAATACGGCACAGAAGATATATGTTGGTTGAGAGGAAGGTTAGCCATGTACTTGAAGGGCTGAAACTGGGTCTCTGGAGAAGTGGGTTCAATTCCCAGCTCCATCACAGATGCCCAGAGTGACAGTGGGCAAATCACTTAATCTCTGTGTGCTTCAGTTTCTGTATCTGTAACACCCCCTTCCTCCTGTTTTGTCTATTTATAGTATAATCTCAAAAGGTTGGGATGGTCTTACAATGTTTATGTGTCTGGCACCAGGGGGCTCTGATGACATTTGAGAACTCTACCTGCTGATAAATTCTGATGAAAATCAATAATCACTCAATTTTTTATTAAATTAATTCTATTAAATGACGCTGCGGTGGAATTTGCAATCTGCCACAATATAGTGCTGCAGAATCCAGACACAAAATTCAGGCTAATTTGCTATAGAGTTGAGTTCTATAGAAATGAACTACAACTGTATACAATCTAGTCTTTGGACCCATAAAATATGATAGAGAATGACTTCCTTCCTTTAGTTGGTGGTGGTGGTGGTGGTGTTTTTTTTAAACTCAGCCTATAGGATTCTATAGAAAGAATTTAATAGAACACAATATCCTATCTGACTTTTCCATGAAGAATATCAAAACATGGAGTTTAGGGAAATTTTCTCCACTAGTTTAAAATTAAAAACAGTTACGTTAAGTACAATAGCAATTTTTGAAACATTTTCAGTTGGCTGCTTCATTTATTGATTTCTTTATTTCCAAATATAACAAAGGTGAAGAACATTATGGTGAAAATGACTACACAATTGCCTGTGGAAACACAATCTCTTTTTGAGTCCCAGGAATACAGAAAGCAAACACTCATGATGTAGTTTGTCTTCTTTGTTTGCACTCCTGTAATTTTAACACAGTCAGAAAGGTTTTTTTTAAATGGAAAAACAGTTTAAAAATGGACTCCTGGGCCCAGATCTAAGGGGTTTCAGAAAGAATCCTAGTTTTTAATATCTGCAAATGGGTTTATTATAAAAATGCTAACAGATCCTAAACTGTAGCAGTTCTACTGGGACAAAGTAAAGAATAAACAACAAAGTTATAAAACTTGCTAGAATGTTCAGGCTCTACAAAGCTAAGAGTGGTAAATCTTAAGGTTGCTCATACAGCTACATTAGTAGTAAAAGAGTAGAAAGTAGAAAAAGTAGTAAACCAAAGCATTTCCTCAATTGGTGTTCAAAATAGTGGCAATTGCAGAGATAGATTTCATGAATAAGACATCAATTACGACTGGTGAGTCTCCATATAAGAGGGGATTGTGGGTATGTTTAGGACTGGGCAGGTGGGTCAAATCCACATGTCCTAAAAATCAGTGTGGAAGAGAAACAGTAGGTTATATCCACTCCACCCTGTTTTTATCCCCATTCCCAGATGTCACTGGAACCTGACTGCCTGTCCTATCATGTTAGGGCTCAGGATTCCATTGCTTAGCCTTGTGACACTGGAACACCTCTTCCCATAGCAGCCTTTGATTCCAGCTTTTCTCCCTTTGTCATAATTTGATCAAGCGTATCTGAACCATGAGTTTTCACTTATATCTCTTAGAGGTTCCTTTTTCCTTCCTTGATTTCTTTTAAAAGTATGTCACATTAGCCTCCCTTTAAACTACAGGGACTTTCCCTTTTGAAAAGGAGGAGATAACAGTCCCCCTTACTAGATATTTCATTTCATCTGCCGGCTGTTCTGGATCTGTGTGTTTGCAGATGATCTAAGATCGTTTTGCCTGTTCTGCTGTTACCTACTTTTTGATTTTCTACTCCACACATGTGAAGCCTGCACAGTTTTCCCCAATCAGTCTCTAACAAGATGGGTCTACTCATGGAATAATGTACTACTCCAAAGAGAAAGAGTGGTGGAATCTGGCCCTATATATGTATTCTGTTTGGGCTTGAGGCTTGTACCATGTAGTCCTCGGTTCATTTTCAGTCTAGGCCTCTGTGCTCAGTTGCATATATCTTGCTTTACCGTAGGCTTACATCGTGTTGTGTCTTCTCTCCTGGAGCACCAGCCCTGCTGAATTACAGCTATAGAGTGACAGGTTTCAGAGTGGTAGCCATGTTATTCTGTATCAGCAAAAACAACGAGTCCTTGTGGCACTTTAGAGACTAAAAAATTTATTTGGGCATACGCTTTCATGGGCTAGAACCCACTTCATCAGATGCATGGAATGGAAAATACAGTAGGTATGTATAAATACACAGCACACGAAAAGGTGGGAGTTGCCTTACCAAGTGCGGAGTCAGTGCTAACAAGCCAATTCAATTAAGGTGGAAGTGGCCTATTCTCAACAGTGGAGAAGAAGGGGTGACTACCAAGGGAGGGAAAATCACTTTTGTAGTGCTAATGAGGCCAATGCAATCAAGGTGGCCCATTTCAAACAGTTGACAAGAAATTGTGAGTATCAGCAGAGGGAAATTAGTTTTGTAGTGACCTATCCACTCCCAGTCTTTATTCAGGCCTAATTTGATGGTTTCCAGTTTGCAAATTAATTCCAGTTCTGCAGTTTCTCATTGGAGTCTGTTTTTGAAGATTTTTGTTGAAGATTTGCCACTTTTAAGTCTGTTATTGAGTGTCCAGGGAGATTGAAGTGTTCTCCTACTGGTTTTTGAATTTTATAATTCTTGACATCTGATTTGTGTCCATTTATTCGTTTACATAGAGACTGTCCAGTTTGACCAATGTACATGGCAGAGGGGCATTGCTGGCACATGATGACATATATCACATTGGTAGATGTGCAGGTGAACGAGCCTCTGATGGTGTGGCTGCTGTGGTTAGGTCCTATGATGGTGCCCCTTGAATAGATATGGGGACAGAGTTGGCAACGGGGTATGTTGCAGGAATTGGTTCCTGGGTTAGTGTTTTTGTTGTGTGGTGTGTAGTTGCTCGTGAGTATTTGCTTCAGGTTGGGCAGCTATAGAATTTAGCAGTTAAGTTTCTATTGAACTCAATGGATATTTGTCAGAACCTGTGTTGCAAAAATTCCCATAATAAATGCAAGTTCACAACACTTTTCAGCTGACAGCATTTTATATGTCTTTAACATCCTTTACTTCTCCTTGATCAGTCTCTGTCTAGCTCTGGTCAGCCACATTTGCCATTTTCCACTGTATCTACCCGTTCTAAAAGATAGAGATACCTACTGAACTATGTTCTCTCTTTCCCTAGGCCTCTCTCACCCTTTTCAGTTTTCCAGTGCAATTTGCTTATCAGTACAAGCACATTCTTAAGAAATTATCAGCAAAAAGGCTCAACAGAACATTGAATTCTCTCAGCTGTTTTATCTTAACAATTCAATTAAACACTGAGGGCCCAATGTACTACTAACATAGTAAAACTCAAGACTTCAGTGGAGCAGAAGAGAGCTTGTAAATAGCATATTTGAATGTACTGTCCACTTCCTGCTCAACTTTCATGGGTTTTTCCTTGTGAATAAGGGCAACATCCTCCTCTCAGAGCTCTGCTCTGATAGAAATCAGAGACTGAAGTGCAGATCCGAGAGGAGAGTTTTGCTCTTTATAATCTCTAAACATTTAAATATGGGGGCCACATGTTGTCACTCCACCAAATCTGTTAGATCAAATTGCCCCCATATAGGGATACTGCAAAACTAGTTTAAATCTGTTCCGAAAAGCCACAAACCCACATACAGCTCCTGTATGCAGGCTACATCTGCCAAGAGCATTGGCATTAGGGATGCATGGCACCTCACTGGGTAAGAGGGTGCATGCACCAAAAGTTACAGACTATGCCTCCAGACCCAAAATTCACCCCACCCCAGAGTGCCCCTCATTGTAGAGGACCTGCATAATAGTTTTTCTAAGTCGCAACTGGGACTGAATGAAAAATTGCAGCATGGCAGTCCCCGTGGCCTACAGCTCTTATGGAATGCACATAGAAGCAACAGCCAGCCAGAATTTGGCTCACTGTACTTTAATAAGAAAATGATTTCTCTGGACCTATAACTCCTGTTTCATCCATTGAAAGCTGAAAAATTGCAAATGCAAGATGGAGGATCCTTTATCTTTTATAACTGAATCCCAAGCACCAAGATTCATAGTTTGTTTTCTTTTAGTTAAACTGTTTTCAGGACTAAACTTCACAGCGGAGTGAGATCACTATGCAAATTGATTGTGCATATCATTTTTACCGAACTGAATACTTACCGAGACTTGAAAGCTGGAATAAGGTCCTGTCCCTCGATATTAGCAATTTGAAGGGATCTGTACATTTCCAGTCAGTATTATCTGACTCGGTGCTCTGTTAGTCAGAACTGTAGCTCTTTAAGGATGTGACCTTGTGATTGGGAGACCATACACATCTGAAATAATATATCTTGGAGTCAGCATTAATACTGCAGTGACACATTTAAACTTAACTCGTTCATTCTCAAATACGTACAAGACCCTGAAAATTCTCTCCTTATATGACAGCATGTTTTTAAACCAAGAAAATTAAACATGTACAGAAAAATGTGAATATTAATATGCAGTCAGTATTTGAATGAATATGTACTGGTTATAATATGTGGGCTGTATGATCGAAGATGATATACCTACCGCAAGCAAGCAGGCAGCCAAGAGAGACAAGGCAAGCAGGAAGGAAGACAAAGCAGGCAGGCAGAAATTTAAATTGGAAGGATTATTTATTGTTATTGTTTATCTGGAAAGCACCAACAGCATGCTAAATACTCTACAGACACTTAATACAAGTTTCCTGACCCTAAGTGTTTATGATCTAAGACCCTGATGCTGTGAAAAGATCTGTGCACGCAAGCACTCCCCTACTCCTGTGTAGACACTGTGAGGGAATAAGGGTTCAGTTGTGGCATCCTTTTGTAGAATCAGGGCCTTCATAGACAACATACAAATGCAGGAAGGGGGGAAAGGGATGCAAGGAAGAACTGTGTGAATGAACAGTGCATATTAGCCCAGTGGCTGGGAGAGAGGCTGTGGAGGGACAGAAATGCTGCTCTCCTGGGCGGTTGATTCTGCCCCGTGTAACTCTCTCAGGTGCTGTACATGATTTTTGTGGAGGGGTGAAGTGAAACTCCTCCTTAGAGAAAAATGTCTGAAATGTATAGTCAGCAGCCCTCCATCGCTGTGGGAGACAATCCTGCGTGGTGATGGATTTAATCTTTTCTGATGAAAGCTTGGAAAGCTGGGTTGGATAAATCCCAGCATACAAGGAAACACTTTCTCTTAAATTATAATTTTTGTCTGAAAACTACTGTGATATATATTAGTAAAGTGTAGAATAGAGTCTTGTTTTCAACATTTTTCTCCCAAGGGATCAACATGAAGGACTTGTCTCTCAATCAGAACAGCTAAGCTAAAAGAATGAGAGAGTTGCCATAGCAATCTTTTGTTCTGATGGGATTACCTTCTGTTCACAGTGCCACTTGCCTTCCCTTTTTACAGCTGGAAGTACAGTTCCTAATCTTTGAAATTCCCCCCAGAACCCAAATGTCAAGTGAACTTTATGGATTTTACTGAGCTTCTCCGCCTTTCTGAAAGTCTGAATCAGGGAAGTTCTACAGGCATAGATGATAATTTCAGCCTCTCACCAAGCTGCCACTTTCCCTCTCATTTTCAAAGCAATCCAAAAGGCTTTGGTTGTGCAACTCCTGCTGATGTTAAATGGAGTTTGTGCAACTTCATCTCTGCATGGGGCTTTGAAAAATGGAGGAATTATTGTTTTCAGTTGATACCACTCATCTTAAAACTGCCCCTTGGTTTTTAATGTATTCTTTGCAGTGAATGCAGCTGTGACTAATCTTTGCTATGCATTTGAATCTGGGATGAATTGGCTTTGCCTGCCAAAGGGAAGGAGTAACAAGGAGAGGGGACCTTGAAAAATGAGGGAGAAGCTGAGTCTTTAACTGAAAGTTCCTTTCGCTAACTGCCAGGTAACACACTGTATTAGCAGCAGTGGGAGCATTTTCCACATTATCTGCATATATGTCAAGGGGTGGGAAATGAGGAAGGAATTACAGTAGGTCCTGAAGTCAGAGGCAAAGAATATGGGAATGCACAGACGCATTAGTATCTTAAATTTAATCAGAGTTGTTTTTTTAAATCAGAATATCGTTTTTCTTCTGGGAAATTTTGATTTTTCATCAAAAAATGAAAATAAAAAGATTTCTGTTGAAAACTGGCAGATTTTCCAGAAAACTTCTATAAAAGGCACTGGAAACATCTCCATTTTACCCGTTTTCTGCTCAAGCCTCTGGACTATGAACTTGTACTGATGGGAGCATTCTAACCAAGGGACTGAGGACCTTCCAATGATTTGGAAGCAACCAGAGACTTAACAAGCCAGCAGTTTATTCCATCACTGCTACAAACCTGATCCAAGAACTTTGCATTTATTGTATGTATTTGATTCCTTTAGCCAATTTTAACTCTCACCTTTTTGTTTCTTCCTTCCTTCCTTTTTAGAAATAAACCGTTAGATTTTAGATACTAAAGAATTGGCAACAATTTTTATTGAGTAAGATCTGAGTTATATATTGATCTGGGTATGTGACTAGTCCTTTGGGATCAGAAGAACCCTTTTGTTTGATGAAACTGGTTTTAAAGAACCACTCCTCTCTAAGTCTAGTGTCTTTGGTGGTGATGCAAGGACTGGAATGCCTAAGGAGACTGCTTTTCTGACTTCTTGTTAGCCAGTGTGGCGAAACAGACGTTTAATTTTGCTGTTGGTTGGGTACATCTTACGGAAGAATAACCACCAGTTTTGGAGTGTCTCTGCCCTATTTCTCAGTAGTTTGTCCTGAATTTGGTATTCTCAGTTGTGACTCACGGAGACATGGTGACAGAAAGGCAGGGAGTTTAAATGTAAAAAGTGTGTGTTGATGTATGTTGCTTTGACAAATTGTGAG